>NC_056691.1:88513809-89113809 GCF_018350215.1 Panthera leo
AGAATCCGAAGGAGGCTCAGGCTCTGAGCTGTCAGCACAGAACCGTGAGATCATGCCCTGAGCTGAAGTCGGACGCTTAACCGACTGAGCCCCCCAGGTGCCCCAACATCTTGGCAGCATTTTAAATGGGAACCGCTTAAAGAATTTAGGATGAACTAGATGGCCTGAGGAAGGTCTGATGGAGGTGAAGACTCCTTTGAAGTTGAAAATAACCGCCCGAGGGGCACCGTCACGTGGAATATTAAATCGACCCTGCATCTTTCTGGCCTCCTTTGTGTGAACACCCGAGCCGGTGGAGGTGGTGATAACATACCCTGGGTAGGACCTGGCAGTCCTCACGCCTGCTGTCGAGATTGCGTCCCTTCCTTTACCGATTCACACAGTGTGCTCTCTGGTAATAAAACGGGGAGAGGGGACCAAAAAGATAACACCCCGGAATGCAAAGGGTAGAGCACTAAGTTACATTTGAACTTACATGGCTGTGAATTGGAAATACTTGTTGGAATTAGTATGAGTCTAGGTAGGAATTTACATTCTTCCCTTAAATCGAGAATGATAAGGTTGTCTTGTAAGGAGAGAATTTAAAATGAACTGTATGGATGTTTGGACACGTGTGGTTTTTAAGTACACATAGACACAGAAAATTAAAGCAACGAGAGAAGGCGTTTACTTTTTTTTTATTTTTAATTTTTTAATATGAAATTTATTGTCAAATTGGTTTCCATACAACACCCAGTGCTCGTCCCAACAAGTGCCCTCCTCGATGCCCATCACCCCACTTCTCCCTCCCCTCCACCCCCCATCCACCCTCAGTTTATTCTCAGTTTTTAAGAGTGAGAGAAGGCATTTTAAAAGGTCTTACCTTGCTAGTTTCTTCTGTATTTTTTCAGAGCTGCTTTAATGAATTAAAGGGGACATTATTTCACATTTTAAAACCATCTCTAAAATCAGGATGGAGCCTATAACCGATAGAATGCCATGGTTTAATAATTAGATTTGAAGAAGTATAATATTCCTTATATGTACAAGTTGATGTGTTCTTTGTGTTTTTTTTCCCTCCCTTTTTGAAGATGTGGTAATGCAACAGGGTCATAGACTTATATCCTATGACCCAGTTGTGCAGAGACATTATCTGTCTTCCTCATAAATTGCCATCTTGTGGTGGGGGAGAAGTTAAGGAAGGGGTTTTAATTAGCCAGGTAACAAGGTCTCCTATTATTTTGGTTTAAACATCTTTTGGGTAAATTCTTAGTCTTTCCCATTTCCTACCCTCCCCTGCTCGTCCCCATTAAAAAATGCATCTGGGGGCGCCTGGGTGGCTCAGTCGGTTAAGTGTCCGACTTCAGCTCAGGTCATGATCTCGCGGTCCGTGAGTTTGAGCCCCGCGTCAGGCTCTGTGCTGACGGCTCAGAGCCTGGAGCCTGCTTCCGATTCTGTGTCTCCCTCTCTCTGCCCCTCCCCCGTTCATGCTCTGTCTCTGTCTCAAAAATAAATAAACATTAAAAAATGCATCTGGGTGCCTTGGGGGACAAAGACCTCTGTGGTGGGGAGAGAGCTCCTTGTCCGTGCTTTGTTGATCTGGGTCTGTCTGGTCCCCGGGACCTTTGTCCCTGAGGTGTGATCAGTGACGTTGTGTTTTATTCTTTTGTCTCTGTCGGGTCCAGGGGCTGTCCTTGTCTGCCTTCAGTACATTCACCTGATGGCAGATGCCGTGGCTCTCGACTTGGTTTCTTTCCGTAGGGAGGAAAGAACTTGAGTTCCTTTCTAGCCACACAGAAACTAAGGAGGCACCAAGTGCCACAGCCCAGATCCTTTCTCTGCCTTAGTCTGCCATGCTGTGTCACCATTTTTAGTCCGTGGCCATCCACATCGGCATCAATGGGAGGTTACGTCCTGCAAGGTGATCTTCTCCGAGAGTTTCAGTTAGAAAGGGAGGCAAGAGGCCATTATTTCCTCTCTCAATCTAACTACCCTTCTGTCCCCACCTTTCCCTCATTACGTAAGTGCCTGTTACCAGTTTATTGCCTCTCGTGTCCAAATCCATTCTTTGCCCTCCTTTGTGATGCGGGATCTAAACGTTTCTCCTTTGCTAGCTGGCTTGGTGTTAGGCTTTGCCGATAGAGGATGTTGCAGCGACGCCGAAAGGTGGCAGGAGGGGCTTCCTGTCCTACTTCCCGTGTGGTTTTCAGTGGGCTGCTGTGAGGATGCCCAGGAACACTTCAGCCCCGTCACAGACCACCCAGCAGGTTGTTGGCTCAGCTCCACCCCATTCACACGCTCTGAGCGTCTCCACCACGTGATGGGCCACTTCTGTAGACCATCTCTGGATTACTCCCTCTGGCAAGCATCTTTGTCACCGGCGGGCTGTGCATTTCTGGGAGCTGCACCCTCTCTGCAGAGGTCCGAACCCCATCTTTGGGGTCAAGGGGAGGCTCTTGTATACTCTTAAGTCCTTTCCTTGCTGGTCCTAGCTCTCTGGTGCTTGGCCCTGGGGGGATTTAGGACCAGGGAAATGCTGGTTTGGTGTGTGAGCTAGATAAGGAGGGGATTCGGGGGAAGGACTCTGGATGGGAGGGGAGATTTAAACTTTCCAGTCAGTTTGGCCCTATAGTTACTGGGTGCCAAATAAACAAATAGAGACTCTAAAGAACCCACAGTTGGGAAGCCCTCTTAGCAGCGGATGTCTTTCTGTTAGGTTTTTATATTAAGTTTTCCCTGTTCAAATTTCTCTTGACTGGACCCTGACTGGTACACCAGGGAAGCAATGACTCGTTTGTGTGGCTTTGCGTCTTCCTCTCTTCTCTTCACACTCCGACCCGATGGAAGGACTGGACCTTCTTCTTTCTGTTGGGACGGAGCTCCTCTTCTGTCGTTTCCTCCCTCTTAGTGCGGTGGAAGCTCTTCCAGCTTGTCATAGAAGGGCATTTAAGTTCTTTTGCCAACCCAAACAGTGCTACAATAAAATACAGCATATTTTGAAACTGGCCCTTGGCCTTAAAAGCCAATCACATAGTAACTTACTAAGTGAAAAGGCTAATTTGGACCCATAATGATGGAGGAAAAGTGAAGAAATGTCTATCAGAGTTAAAGGAAAGACTAAATTACTACTTTTGTTTTTACTGTGTGTGTGTGTGTGTGTGTGTGTGTGTGTGTATACATGTACATATATATATATATATATATATATATATATATATATTGTTTTTAAGTTTATTTTGTGGGAGGAGAGAGAGAGAGAGAGAGAGAGAGAGAAGGGGAGGGGGGCAGAGAGAGACAGAGAATCCCATGCAGGCTCTGTGCTGTCAATGAGGAACCCAACACGGGTCTCAGTCCCTCAAACCGTGAGATGATGACCTCAGGTGAAACCAAGAGTCAGGTGCTCGACTGAGCCACCCAGGCACCCTGTTTATTTTTATATTTTGAAGCTCTGTTATCGGGCGCGTACACATTTAGGATTGTTACACCTTTTGGTTGAATGGACCTTTTCCGATTATGTAATGTGCCTCCTCGTCCCTGGTAATATTCCTTGTTCTGAAGTCTGCTTTGTCTGATAGTCACTCCAGTTTTCTTTTGATAATGCTTAGAATATCTTTCTCCATCCTTTTACTTTTGATCTACCTATATTATCATTACCCTATTCTCATTATCCTAGCGATAATGTCCAGGCTCCTGGTCGGGGGCAGGGAGTTTCTTGGTTCTCTTGGTCCTTGGTCTTAGGCATGTCATGGGTGCCTGGACTTTGCAGGTGGGGCTTTCGGAGCATTTCAGCCCTCCTACCCTCTGTGGCACCTAAACTCTACCTTCTCTAGGAGTGTCTCTGTATATGTGGCAGGTGGGGAGGACGTTGGGTGGGATAGAATTTTCCATGTGCCCCTCATCCCCAGTGGTAGTCGACTTCTGCTTTGTATCAGTGCAGGATCTGGCCAGCGATGACTTTGCCTTTCCCCATCCCTGGAAAAGGGAGATCTTTGCCTAGATCCCAGGGCTAGGGAGGATTTCCTCCCCTTCCCCTCTGTGGATTAAGGCTTTTACACTGTGTGAGAGAAGGGTCCAAGAAGTGGGCAAGATTTTATACCAGTTCTGTATTAAGGGGGCTTTTTCCAGTCTCCTGCTCTGCTCCCAGTCTTTCGCAAGACCATTGGGTAGAGGCCCCGTGGAAAAGGGCTTGTAGATGAGTTCGGACAGCCCTTGTATCTGGAACTCCCAGGGATTTGATATGTTCTATTAGGGCCACATTTGGCTTTGTAAGAATTCATTATCATTTAAACTGTTTTCCTCTTCCCTAATGTTGTGGCAGCCACCTCTTCCTCTCGTGCTTGTGAAAGGTCATACAGTTTGCATATCTGCCTCTCCTTCGAGGGACTTGTCACTCTTTAGAATTCAGTTCACTTGGTTACCTTGTGACCTCAGCTTTCTGATGAGCTCAAGAAAAGTCACCATTATATAGAGTCTCTAGTTTTGTTTTGTTGGGATGGGAGTGATGTTCTCTTATGGCTTTCTAGATCTTTTCTTTTCTTTCTTTTTTTTTTTTTTTGAGAGAGAGAGAGATAGAGCATGCACAAGCAGGGGAGGGGCAGAGGGAGAGGGAGGGAGATAATCTTAAACAGGCTCCATGCTGAGCACGGGGCTCGGCGTGGGCTCAATCTCACAACTGTGAGATGATGATCTGAGCTGAAACCAAAAGTTGGATGCTCAACCAGCTGAGCCACCCAGACACCCCTGGCTTTCTGTAACTTAAGCAGGAGTAGAACTCTTACATTATTTCTTCAGTGGAATTGGATAGGTAAAATAGAGTTTTAGGTTCCTCACAGATCAATACAGTACTCTGTGTATATTTATTGTTTACTGTGTCTCTAGTTGGCTAAAGCTTGACCACACCCTTTTTTTCACTTTATATTTTTAAATAATTTCAAAACTTACAGAAACTTAACATTTTTTTTTACGTTTATTCACTTTTTGAGAGACAGAGACAGAGTATGAGCAGGGGAGGGGCAGAGAGAGAGGGAGACACAGAATCCGAAGCAGGCTCCAGGCTCTGAGCCGTCAGCCCAGAGCCCAGCGCGGGGCTCGAACTCACAGACTGTGAGATCATGACCTGAGCCGAAGTCAGACGCTTAACCGACTGAGCCACCCAGGCGCCCCAAAACTTACAGAAACTTACAAGAATAGCACAGAGAATTCCCACGTGCCCTTTACTTAGGTGTATCAATTTTTAACATTTTGCCAGATTACACTTGCTTTATCACTCTCCCCCTCTCCCTCCCTCACCCCGTGTCTTTTTCTCTGTCTTTCCTCTGAATTGTGTATGGATATAAAATTCATTTTTCTGAGCCAGTTGAGATTAGGTTATAACATTTATCCCTTTATTCCTTAGTGTTTCAAGTGTGTTTTCTTAGAACAAGGATATTCTCCTATTTAGCTACAGTACAATTATCAATTTTAGGAAATTCAAGTTTGATGATAATGTTCTTATTTAATCTGTGGTCCATGTTCCAGTTTTCTTGGTTGTCCCAGTCATGCCCTTTGTAGCGCCCTTCCTCTCCTACAAGTGTAGGATCCAGTCCAGGATCATGGATGGCATTAATTTGTTAACGTTCCTTAATCTCCTATAATCTGGAACAGTTCCTCAGTATCTCTGTCTTGTATAACACTGATACTTAAAAAAAAGAATTTTTTTAATGTTTATTTATTTGGGAGAGAGAGAGTGTGAGCGGGGGAAGGGCAGAGAGAGAGGGAGACACAGAATCGGAAGCAGGCTCCAGACTCTGAGCTGTCAGCACGGAGCCCAGTGTGGGGCTCGAACTCATGAGCGGTGAGATCATGACCTGGGCCGAAATCGAGTCAGACGTTTAACCCGACTGAGCCACCCAGGCACCCCAGCACTGATATTTTTGAAGAACATAGGCCAGTTATTTTATGTTTTTCAGTTTGGGTTTGTTCGATGTTTCCTTATTATTAGACTCAAATTACCCATTCCTTGTTAGGAAACTACAGGGGTAATGTGTCTTTCTCATGGTATCACATCTGGGTGCACACAGTATCCTTCTGTCTGAAATTAGTGATACTAGTTTTGATGATGGCCAAGGTATGGTCTGGTTCCTTCATTGGATAGTTGCAAGTTTCCCTCCTGCAACAAAAAAGCAATCTATGGGGAAAACATTCTGTGGCCGTGTAAATAATCTGCTCCTCATAAAACCTTCCATCGATGATAACCTGGATGTATAGATCCTAATGACCTAGAACTTTATTGGAGGTGAGGGAGGGCAGTAGTGTACCTGTGACAAGCCTTAATTTCCTCTTAGGGTAGAGAACTGGGTCAGTAATCCAAGACCATTCCTTGAAAAGCCAAGACTTCAGAGGGGCTACATTCCCAGAGAAGAGGTAGACTCAGGGACTGATAGCAAGGAAAATCATTTCATACTTAGGTTTGTGTTGAAAGCAAAGAAAAAACAAGTCACGTGAAAACTCGTGGCCACTGACCAGCTCCCACATGGGTTTGGAAACTGATTTTATCCTCCACACGGATTTGTCCTCCCCACTGACTTGTGTGACCTCCAGTAGCTACACGTTGGAAATCTTGATTTAAAGTAGAGCAGGAGCACCTGGCTGGCTCAGTCGGTGGAGCATGTGACTCTTGATCTTGAGGTTGTGAGTTTGAGCCCCATGATGGGTGTAGAGATTACTTAAAAATAAATAAAGTGGGGGCACCTGGGTGGCTCAGTTGGTGGAGCATCTGGCCTGACTTCAGCTCAGGTCATGCTCTCACGGTTCATGAGTTCAAGCCCTGCATCAGGCTCTGTGCTGACATCTCAGAGCCTGGAGCCTGGAACCTACTATGGATTCTGTGTTTCCCTCTCTCTCTGCCCTCCCCTGCTCACTCACTCACTCACTCTCAAAAATAAAAAAAAACATTAAAAAAAAAATAAAGTGGAGTGGGTTTTTAATCACCCTGAGTACTTGACAAAAGAAAATTGAAGTCTTCTCTGGACTCAGAGAGTTCCTATAAATCATTTTAATCAATATGAACACACCAAAAAAGGAGACAGACAGACACACACACATGCACACCAAAAACAAGATATCATGAGCAAGAGTCAGTAGAAATAATAGTAAGTTCTGACTTCTGAGACTTCAGATATTAGAAATACTGGATATAGAACATAAAGTAAATTCATTTAATACTTAGAGTAAACAAAAGAAGAAATTGAAAATAGGAGTAAAGAAAAAGATGCTGTTAGAAACAGCTAAGCAAATTTATTTTGAAAACCAAACATAATATCCAGAAATAAAAAGCATAATTATTGAAATGAAAAATTCAAGGAGGGGTTGAATACCAGAATAGATAGAGCCAAAGAGAGAATTAGTGAACTGGATGGCAAATCTGAAAGAAGTAATACAAGCTATAGCATAGAGAGACAAAGAAATGGGAAATACAAGCAGTTACAAGACAGAGTGTATAGCAAGAAGTTCCAACTTGCGTTTAATTGGAGTTCCAGAAGAAGATTGGAAATGAAGTATGGGAAATGGCAAAGAGCAGTGTTGAAAGAGGTAATGGGTGAGAATTTTCACAATTGACAAGTATCCGGTCTCCCTCTTTCATTTGTGGAGGCCGGTGCAAGAGTATAATTGGAGGCGCACAAACCATGTATCTAAATATTTTAAAAAGCCACCAATGTAACGAACCGTTAAATAAAATATGTTCTTTTTTCTTTTCTTTTTTTTTTTTTTTAAAGATTGTATTTAATCTCTACGTCCAACATGGGGCTTGAATTTACAACCCTGACATTAAGAGTAACATGCTCTACTGACTGAGCCAGGCAGGCACCCTGAATAAAATGTATTCTATACTTCGACCTTGACAAATATGCCTTCATAATAACCTAGAAAGCCAGGTTTAAATTTATAGTCCTCGAACTCTACAGTCATGTAACAGCATAGACTGAGCTAGGCCCTGGCATATAGCCCAGCCCTCTTCCTTTCTTCCCCCAGCTTTATTCCGTATTGTGAGGGGTCTGATGCGCTCATGCATAGATACTTCCGCCTGCATGTCTAACCCCTGTTCACACTCCTCACAGAAATGCCACTAGAGGACACCTCTGGCTTATGCCCACACTGCTGGTGCATTCCACTTTCAGAGTAGAATGGGGAAGAGACTCAGGCAAACCCTGAATGTGGGCTTGGAGCTGATTAGGATACCTAGAATATGGTAGTCAGGCTCTGGGTGGACACATCCCCGAGCCTTTGGACCTCTTACTCTGTGCAGAGAGCTGGAGTCTTTTACACTGTGGAATCTAGGATGGGGGCCCCTTGACCCAGGTTCTAAGGGTGGTAGAGAGACAGAAATTCTCAGGTTCAGGAAGCCCATCAAATTCTAAAGCAATCAAAAGGGAAAGGAAAGAAATTATGAATCTATAGAACATCAGAGACAGAAAAAGATTCTTCCGATGGCCAGAGAGAAAAGACAGATTACCTACAAAGAAACAACCGAGTGACGGCTGGCTTTTCTACAGCAAGAGTAAAAGCCCTGAAACAGGAAAATAGTATTTCCGGAGTAGGCAGTGAAAATAGGTGTTAACCTAGAATCATATTTATGAAACTGTCTTTCAACAAGGAGAATGAAATACAGACATTTTCAGATAAATAAAAACGAGGAATTTGCCCCTGAGAACCCATCACTAAAGGAATTTCTCAAGTACATATTTCGAGAAGGACGGTCACCCCAAGAAAGAAGGTTTAAAATTTAGGAAGATGTTAAATAGACCCAGAGAGGTGAATGAACTTGCCTAAGGATACCCGTTGGTTTAGGATCGAGCTTGGACTTCAGCCCAGATCAGGTTTCTGCGAGCCAGACAGAATGGGAGCAAGAAATAAAGTTGAGAGCAGAAGAGCATTTCCATTTGGGAAGTGGATGGAGGACGCCTTGGGGTTCCCCTCTGGGGTAAGCCCTAGCTTTTTGCCAGAATACACCGTCACTTAAGCCGAGTCCTGACAGCATCGGGGAACTTGTTCTAAGTTCCCCACTGCTGAAGGCTCGTCTTTCCTTTCTCTGGACACTGAGCTGGTCACAACCGAGAACTCGACTTTCTGACTTTCCGGAGGCCACATGGTAGCCTAAGGCCACAAGTAAGTGGAAGCCTACCAGGTTGCCAGGGACATGACAACTTGCATTTCTCTGCTTATTATCTTTTTTTTTTTTTTTTTTTTAATGTTTACTTACTTTTGAGAGAGAGAGAGAGAAACACAGTGTGAGCAGGGAAAGGGCAGAGAGAGAGAGAGGGAGACACAGAACTGGAAGTGAGCTCCAGGCTCCATGCTGTCAGCACAAAGCCTGATGCAGGGCTCGAACTCATGAACTGTGAGATCGTGATGTGGGCCCAAGTCGGAGGCCCAACCGACCAAGCCACCCAGGCACCCCACTCTGCTTATTATCTTAATTCTCTCTCTCTCTCTCTCTCTCTCTCTCTCTCTCCTTTTTTTTTTTTTCATTTCCAGTTTCCGTCAGCTCCTTCCCGCCCCTGTTGGTTATCTTAAGAGTTTCTTCGTCCCCCAGTCCTCCAGTTTTATCCCTTTCTCTGTTAACAAACAGCAGCCATGTCAAATACGATTTCCAATGTGGCGGCCCTGGCTGGCACAAGGGGCGGTGTACTCAGTTGGGGGAGGGTGTAAGAGGCGTGAAGAATGTTGAGTGGGAGATGTTAGGAGATAGCTCCAATCATATTGTCCCTTCTATTTACATAGTTGTACTTGGCAACACGGTGGTAGTACATGATCCCGTGCGATAGCGTATGAGTTGGCGGATACCGTCCAGTTGTATGGATAGTCTACCGGGTGTAGACAGGCTGGGTGACTTGAGTGTGATGTGCAGGTAGGAAGTGGTGGAGTCCCGGGATTAGACCTCGCGGCTTCTGTCTGCTTTCTCATTTATGCCTGCCGCGAATACCGTCTTTCCTCTCCATGGTAATGGCTTACAAGGTGAGCTAAGGAACAGCACTGTTTTTTCCGCTGTCACTGACATAGGGAACAACACCTGTCGTTTGTTTGTTTGTTTTGTTTTTCACTTTTAATTGTTTTCTAACAAGTTTATGTTAGCATATTGACTTCCCATTTTGTTTTGAAGTTTCTAGCATTTTATCTATTTATTTTTAATTAATCGATTTATTTTTTAATTTACATCCAAGGTAGCATATAGTGCGACAGGGAGCAACACCTTTTATTTTATTTTTTTTTATTTTTTTTTTTTTTAGGGAGCAACACCTTTTAATCAGCCACCAGGAATCGCACGGACTTTGCTTATTCTTAGCATTCCTTCCATACTGAGGAGTTTCTTCAAAAGCGGTTTCCACAGATTTGTTTCGTTCCACGTTTCCTTTAACTCCTCCAGTAACTCAGCATCTGCCCCCCGCCCCCCTTTATTCTCCACAAAGATTTGGAAGTCTGGCCCGGGCCCAGATTATCATGAATTTTGTTTACTAGTGGTGTCCACGTGCTGATCAGGATTTCTGTCGTTGAAATGTTCCTTATGCCTTTGAAGACATTGTTGGGATTACTCTCTCCATTCACTTTAGAAGTTTCAGGCTATTCTGAGAAACAGCTCGAGTCCATACAAGCTGTGTTGTAAACTGCACACTTTGGCTTGAATTTTGGTCCTAAGCTCTGCCTGCTTTTGAGAGGCAGATGAACTCAGCTAATGAGGGCAGTTTCAAACCTACACCACCATTATCCTCCAGGTGACCTGGGAGGTCATGGCACTCTGTATCTTATTGCTTTGAGTGCTTCAAATTGCCAAGTTTGTGACTGCCCTTCGGGGACACACACACACACACACACACACACACACACACACACATATACTTTTTTTTTTTTAACCTCTGAGCTTCCATCCATAAAGTTACCAGAATAGGTCATAGTCGAGTTCATTTATTTTGTTCATTTAGTGAGCTTGGGAAGACTCTTTTTTTAAAGGCCACATTTAAGATACCTTAGACCATCCGGATATGCCTATTTCCTGGGCTGTTCTGTCTTTTGAAGGCCAGATTTCATCAAAACAAATGAATCACTGTTTTTTCTTCCTTCATCATCCCCTAATTGGTTTCCAAAATAAAATGATTAACGGCCACGTTTCTCAACTGCATTGTTTTGGTTACGGTCCTACTGGCTATGCCGGGCGGTACATTGGGAAACACTCAGAACTGGTGATCCTTGCTGGCCGGGTCACATGACTTCTCGGCAGGTTCTCTGATAGTAAGTCTTCAAAGGAGCAAGCTCGTTCTTAGGCTTTTTGTTAGAAGCCGAGGAAGGTGATTTTAAGTAACGAAACCTTAGCTATAATTCAGGCTCCATTTTCCTCGAGATCTGTTTTCGTTTTCAGATAGGAAAACATGCATTTCAGAGCTCCCTAGAGCATATATTTAATTAGTGGAGTGGTTTGTTTTGTTTTGTTTTTTTTTAAACTGTCAGTTTGTGTGAAAGCATCAACTGACCCCCTGGTGGAATATGCTGATTATTCCTCACTCTAGGCCCCTCTCTGCTGGCACCCCCAAAAGAGGGGCTCCCTTCCCATTCCCAGCACACTTCGTCTGAAGGGGGTGTGGAAGCATGTGGTGTGCGCTGGCCAGCGAGACCCTGGGTTTCTGTTGAGTCCCTACCTGCCTTTTGTTCAGCTTTTTGTTCATCTGGGCCTTTTGTTCAGCAGCGACCTCCTCCTTGCCAGGCTGTCCTGTATTGGCCGCTATTTCATTTCTAGCAACCGGAAGGAATAATTACCCTGATCCCATGAAGTGGGTGGTTTTAGAATTCCATTTCAGATGGCATCGACCCTTAATGCAGCTGGTTTCACTTAATACGTTTTGTTTAAACAAACCCTGTTCCTGGAAATGGTTTCAGAATAGTCTGTTCCTTGTAGCTGTTCTTTGCACTTATTTTTAAAAATGTTTTCCCAACGATATCATAAGTGCCCAAGCATGACAGATTAGAAAATTCTGCTTGAAGTTATTGCACTTACGAATAGAGTTGTGTTCAGATGTGATACATTGATTACTGTGTTCAGTAGTCTAAAGATTTAATTTGGTACCGGTCATTTCATAAGACTGACCAAGGGGCGCCTGGGTGGCTCAGTCGGTTAAGCGTCCGACTTCGGCTCAGGTCATGATCTCACGGTCCGTGGGTTCGAGCCCCGCGTGGGGCTCTGTGCTGACTGCTCAGAGCCTGGAGCCTGTTTCAGATTCTGTGTCTCCCTCTCTCTCTGACTCTCCCCCGTTCATGCTCTGTCTCTGTCTCAAAAATAAATAAACGTTAAAAAAAAAAAAATTAAAAAAAAAAAAACTGACCAAAATCCTTTGTTGTTTAGGTATATTTCCCTTTAAAGGACTCTGTTTAGAAATCTCAGTTGACAGGGGCGCCTGGGTGGCTCACTTGGCTGAGTGTCCGACTTCAGCTCAGGTTATTATCTCTCGGTCCGTGAGTTCGAGCCCCGCATCGGGCTCTCTGCGGGCAGCTCAGAGCCTGGAGCTGTTTTGGATTCTGTGTCTCCCCCTCTCTCTGCCCCTTCCTCACTCATGCTCTGTCTCTGTCTGTCAAAAATAAAAAAATAATTTTTTTTAAATAAAAAATGTCAATTGACAAAACCAGATAAATTAGGGAGTGTTTTTCACTTTATAAACATGAAAAATTCTTTTTTTTTAAGGTTTACTTTTGAGAGAGAGAGACAGAACATGAGTGGGGGAGGAGCAGAGAGAGAGGGGGACCCAGAATCCCAAGCAGGCTCCAGGCTCCACGCTGTCAGCACAGAGCCCATCGTGGGGCTTGAACTCATGAACTGTGAGACCATGACCTGAGCTGAAGTCAGACACTTAACTGACTGAGCCACTCAGGTGCCCCTCTTTGTTTTTGTTTTTAATTTCTTTTTTAATGTTTATTCATCTTTGAGAGAGAGAGAGAGAAACAGAGCGTGAGCAGGGGAGGGGCAGAGAGAGAGGGAGACACACAGGATCCGAAACAGGCTCCAGGCTCTGAACTGTCAGCACAGAGCCCGACATGGGGCTCGAACCCCCAGACCATGAAATCATGACCTGAGCCGAAATCGGACGGTCAACTGACTGAGCCACCCAGGCGGCCCACTGAGAATTTTTTTTAGAAGCACTTTCCTTTTGTTACATTCTTCCATAGGATTTATTCTTGTCTTTGGGGAATGCATCTCACTTTATAATCACACATTAATTATTGTGATGCTTTGTTCGGTGCCCCTCCCCTCCTGGACTGGACAGCCGCCTTAGTGCAGAGACCATGCCCACGTTGTCCTATATCAGATCTTAGCACACATCAGATTACCTTGCATATAGTAGGTGTTTAGTAGAAACTGAATGAATGAAACAGTGAGACACTTTCCACCGAGAGTGCGATATAATGATAATAATAGCAAACTTACTACCTCCCGTGTCACACACTCACGTCCGTGCTTTACACACGTTAACTTCGTATTTATTAAGTATTGGGTGACTACCTACAAAATGTTCAACAACATGCTGGTTAACATTTAAATCTTCGTTGCCAAGTTCTTTATTGTTTGTGTGTGACAGTTATTCCAGGCATTTTCCATATAGGAATATCTTGGCAATGAAAGAACACAGGATATTCTTCCGCTTCCAGGACTGATGTGTTTGTGATTCCAGGTGCAGATCTCTGTTGCCAGAAACCAGGGGCCTGTTCTCCAGCCCAGACGCTACATCAAGAGATTATTAGACCAGGTGCCTGTTCCTTTTCCCCCTTCTTTGATTTTCATTTCTTTGGCAGGTCAGAATTGATACAGCTTCCAGTGAACAAAGATTAGCTTTTAATTCTTACGCTGATGAATACTTTGTTGGTTGTATAGTAGGTTTTATTACAAAGGTAAGGTTTGCTCATACGTAACTGTCTCTTTCTCTTATCATCCCTTCATGGAGAACATTGAATATCCATCCACCAGACCCTGTCCTTCTGGCTTCTTGAATATTTAAGGAATTTCTTTCTAGGTTGTATTTTGAAAACATGTTATTCTACATCTGTATATCATAGTGGATGTTCTGCTTCTGAGATTACAATTTGATTTGCTTTGTAGACACCAGGAATAAAAGGCAGAGAAGACATTGAACCCAAAATTAAGCGTGGGGCTTATGAAAGGTGAAATGATTGTTACTAAATCGTTGCTTGCAGTGATTTTAATTTAATTTAATTTAATTTAATTTAATTTTTCTGTTAAGTTCATCTAAAGCTGCTAAGTATATTATTCCAATCATCAGCAAAAGTAGTTAAGGTACAAGGAGCAGGAGACTTAGGCCCAAGTAAAAAATAAACGCGGATTTACAGTATTTAAGAATCTTTTGGCAAATGGAAATCGCCAAGCCCCTCACTACTGAGAACAGTGAAAATGCAGAGGAGGCATACTATGAGATTGATTGGTATTTTCCAGCATGCTTTTTCTATTTCTTGAAAATTCCACAGCACTCTGCCGTGGTTTGTTATCTGGATGAAATAAAGCACCTGTGCCTTCAGTATTCCCACTAATAACTCTTTCTTGATTGACTTTGTTCTCCAGGCTTCTTCCCACAGGGGCGGTGAATTCTTTAGAACATGAAGGGGGGGGGTGGGTGGAAGAAGCAAGGTGGTTATGCAAATTGGCTTTACACCCCACTCTGTGACACACGTGAATTCAGAGTGACCCCAAGGATCCCTCTTTGAACCCCATGCTTTACCATCAATAGAACTATGGGTAAAACTGGAGAGTCACAAGACTGTGGGTTTAAGGTGCCATGAGGAAAGAAGGCTCCACTGTCGCCAGTGTTTGTAGCTCTGTTTGTCCTCCGGGGGGTGTTCATACCCGTAAGTAGTGCTCTGTAGTGAGGTTTAGGGCAAGTGAGCGGAAGCTTTGCTTTTGCAAAGTGCAGGGAGGGTGGCCGAGCAAGGGCGTGGGAGAGAATTACTGGGAAGGCTGCAGGTCAGGTGCATCCTCTCAGGCAGGTGGGCGTAGGGAAGCGTACCCAGGGAGGTGGAGGTTTGGGAATTTTATTTCCTGAAAGTGGTCTGTGCCCAACAACCTGTCGAGAGAGAAAAGCTTGTAGTAGAGAAATTCGAACGCTCACTTGACAGAGTCAGGGAAGGATGTTTATAGAATACTGGGGCCTTGGGTTGGGTGATTTTTTAGAGTAATTATTAAAAAATAAAGGTATTATTTACATATAATAAAATCCACCTATTTTTAAGTGTGTATTTGGATGAATTTTGGTGTATGACGTAGCCTCCATCACAGTTGAGATTATAGAAGTTTCCTCACCATTTAAGTTTTCCTGTGTCCTTTTCTCTTTGATTCCCTTCAACCACTGGCCCTAGGTAACCACCCATATGCGTTCCGTGTCTGTAGTTTTGCCTTTTCAAGAAATTCATACAAGTGGAATCATACAGAAACCAGAGACTTTTGTGTTTGACTTCTTCCACGTAGCATAATCTTCTTGAGATTCATACATGTTGTCGGTGTACTAATCTTTCCTTTCCTTTTCCTTTCCTTGCCAAGTAGTTTTCCATTATGTGGGTACAGCACAATTTGCTTACCAGTTTACCAGTGATTAACACAGGAGTTGCTTCCTTTTGGGCGGCCATTATGAATGCTACCACTGTGAACATTTTTGTACTCATCACTGTGTGCACGTATACTTTTATTTCTGTTGGAGAAATACCTAGGAGTGGAATTTCTGGGTCATAGGACAAGCGTGTGCTTGTAAGAGATAAATGACATATTGTTTCCTAAAATGACTGGATTTCGATAGGTGGTGTTTTCACTTTTATTTTGCTCAGTGTATTTTTTTTTTAAATTTCCTCGAGACTTTTTTTGATCCATGAATTATTTTAAAAGTACACTGTTTGGGTCCCAAGTATTTGGAGGTTATTATTTATCTTCCTGTTACTGATATTTAGTTTTGAGTCCATTCTGGCCCAAGGATATACAGATTTCAGTTATTTAAAAATCTTGAGGTTTGTTTTCTGCCCCAGGATATGATCTGTCTTGGACGCTTGGAAAGACTGTGTATTCTATTGTTATTGAGTGTACTGTTCTATAAATGGCAATAGACACTGTTGGTGGATGGTCTTTGACTTCTAACAATAAGCGTTCTAGCGATCGTTGAGAGAGGAGTGTTGAAGTCTCCAAGTAGAATGGTGGATACGTCTGTTTCTCCTTTGAGTTCTGTCAGTTGTTTCTTTTTATATATTGGAGCTTTGTTGTTTGGTGCTTACATACTTAGGATTACTATGCAGTCTTGCTGACTTGACCGTATATCATCTATAAAGCCCCTCTTTACCTCTGATAATTTCATTTGCCCTGAAGTCTGATATTACTATAGTTACTTCGACTTTCTTTCAATCAAAGTTTACATGAAATATCTTTTTACAACCTTTTACTTTCAACCTACATATGTCATTATATTTGAAGTGAGAGTTTCTTATATAAAGGCAACGTCTTAGTCCATTCTGTCAATCTTTTTCTTTTAATTGGTGTGTTTAGACCATCTGCAACTAATGTAATTATTGATATGTTAGGGCTTGAGTCTGCCATTGGATTTTTGGTTCTGTTTTTTCCCCTCTTTCCCTCTGTTTTACATTTCTCTGTTTTCCTTTTTCTGCCTTCCTTTGAGTTACTTGAACATTTTTTGGAGCTCCATTTTGATATAACTGTAGTATTTTTGAAGATATATCTTTGTATAGCTTTTTTAGTTGTTGCCTTATCTATCTATATTTTTATCTATCTATCTATAAAACTTATCACAGTCTACCAGTGCCATTATTTTGCCGGTTTGAGTGGAGCACAGAAACATTACCTCTTTTAACATCCATTTACTCTCCCCCTTTTATAATATAATCGTCTTAAATATTTCTTCTGCGTTTAAAAAATTTTTTAACGTTTTATTTATTTTTGAGACAGAGAGACAGAGCATGAATGGGGGAGGGTCAGAGAGAGAAGGAGACACAGAATCGGAAGCAGGCTCCAGGCTCTGAGCCATCAGCCCAGAGC
Source organism: Panthera leo (assembly GCF_018350215.1). NCBI lineage: Eukaryota > Metazoa > Chordata > Mammalia > Carnivora > Felidae > Panthera > Panthera leo. Next base: position 88,530,845 of record NC_056691.1, read on the forward strand.
CCGACGCGGGGCTCGAACTCACGGACCGCGAGATCGTGACCTGAGCTGAAGTCGGACGCTTAACCAACTGAGCCACCCAGGCGCCCCTTCTTCTGCGTTTAAAACCACATTAATGTTACAATTTTTTGCTATAGCAGTCATGCACAATTTAAAAAACTTAAGATGAAAGGGAAAGTCTGTTGTATTTATCCATATTTTTGTGTTGTGTTTTCTTCCTGGTGTTCCCAAATCTCTTTTATTGTCTCCTTTATGTTTAGAGAACTTCCTTTAGCTGTTCTTTTAGTGTAGATCTGTTGTCCACCAATTCTCTTAGTTTCCTCTATCTGATAATGTTTTGGTCTTCTCTTTATTCCCTAAGGATATATTTGGTGGACATAGGATTCTGGGTTGCCCGTTTTCTTCTTTCAGCACATGAAAATTTGTTCCGCTCCCTCTGGCCTCTGTAGTTTCTGATGAGAAATTTACTGTCATTCAAATTGTTTCCCCCCTGTAGGTGAGATACCATTTCTGTCTGCCGTGAAGATTTTTTTTCTTTGCTTTTAGTTTTTTGAAGTTTAACTAGCATATGGGTTGGTATCAATTTATTTGAGTTTATCTTTTCTGGGGTTTGCTGATGTAAATATAGACCTATATATGGGCTCTTCTGTTCTGTTGATACATGTCTATTCTTCCACCAATGTCATACTGTCTTGGTTGCTGTAGCTTTATAATGTGGCTTGAGTTCAGGCAAATCTTACAGTTTTATTGTTCTTTTCAAAATTGTTTGGCTGTTCTAGGTCTTTGCCTGCTCATATAAATTTTAAGATTAGCTTGTCAATTTCTTCAGAAAAACCTATTAAGATTTTTATTGGGATTGCCTTAGGTCTATTGTCAGTCTGAGGGGATTGCCATCTTAATATTGGCTTCATGGGAAATCAGTCAGTATTTGATAGTCCACGAGTATAGTATGTCTCCCTATGTATTTAGGTCTTTTATAATTTTCCTTTGTGATGTCTTATAATTTTCAGTGTTCAGGACTTTCATATCTTTCATTAAATGTATAACTCAGTATTTTTAATGATACTGTAAATAGAGTTGATTTTATTTATTTATTCTTTTTAAATTTTTTTAACGTTTATTTATTTTTGAGAGAGAGAGAGACAGAGCATGAATGGGGGACGGTCAGAGAGAGAGGGAGACACAGAATCCAAAACAGGCTCCAGGCTCTGAGCGGTCAGCACAGAGCCCGACACGGGGCTCGAACTCACGGACCACGAGATCATGACCTGAGCTGAAGTCGGGTGCTTAACCGACTGAGCCACCCAGGCGCCCCTAGAGTTGATTTTAAATTTATCTTTCTAACTTAAAAAATTTTTTTAATGATTATTATTATTTTTTTTTTTTTGAGAGAGAGAGAGAGAGAGAAAGAGAGAGAGAGAGAGACAGAGTGTGAGCAGGGGCAGGGGAGGGGCAGAGAGAGAGAGGGAGACAACAGAACTCAAGCAAGCTCCAGGCTCTGTGCTGTCAGCACAGAGCACGATGTGGGGCTCAGACTCACAAACCGCGAGATCATGACCTAAGCCAAAGCTGGATGCTTAACCAGTCGAGCCATCCAGGCACCCCATATCTTTCTAACTTTTTACTGCTAACATTTAGAAATAAAAATGACTTTTGTATACTGATACTGTATCCTGCAATTTGCTAAATTCACTTATTAGTTCTAGTCGCTTTTTTGTGTTGGTTGCTTAGAGTTTTCTCCAAATACTTCAAATACTTGGAATTTTGTTGTTGTTGTTGCTATCTTTTTGGTATTGATTTCTAACTTGATTCCATTGTAGTTAAAGAATATACCCTGTATTATTTCAATCTTTTTAAATGTATTGATCTTGTTTTATTTCTTACGATATGTTTAAGTAAATATACCATGCCCTTGAAGGAATGTATATTTTTCTGTTCTTAAACAGAAGACTGTGTCATCCACAAATAAAAATAGTCATGCCTTTTATTTCTTTTTCTTACCTTATTGCACTACCTAGGACTTCTAGTACAGTGTTAAATAGAAGCCATAACAGTGGACATCCCTGCCTTGGTCTTGATTTTAGCTAGAAAGCATTGAGCCTTTCGCTATTAAGTATAATGTTAGTGGTAGGGCTTTCGTATACACCCTAAATGAGGATGAAGAAGTTCTCTTCTCTTCCTAGTTTACTGAGAATTTTTGTCATGAAAGTGATATCAAATTTGGTCAGAGGCTTTTTCTGCATCTGCTTAAATGATCATATGATTTTTCCCCTTTATTCTTCTACTATGGTGGTGAATCACATTGATTTTCACATGTTAAACCAACCTTGCATTCTCAAGGTAAACTGTACTTGATATATGTTGTGTATTATTGGATTTGCTATATGATAACACTTTGTTAAGAATCTTCATACCTATGTTTATGAGGGATATTGGCCTGTAGTTCTTTTTTTCTTGTGACATCTTTGTCTAGTTTTGGCATCAGGGTAATACTTGTTTCCCTGAAATGAGTTTGGAAGCATTTCTTCTGCAATTTTCTGAAAGATTGATATTATTTCTTTCTTAAATGTTTCAATTACACGTGAAACTACCTGGGCCTGGAGATTTCTTTGTCAGAAGGTTTTTAATTATACATTCTCTTTCTTTCATGGATATTGAGTTTTCTGGTTATTGCATAGTTTTGGTAATTTGCATCTTCCAAGGGATTTGTTCATTTCATACAGATTGTCACATATGTAGACATTTACATAAGTTATATATAGCTATTTAAATCTGTAAAATTTCCTCTAGACACTACTTTTCCTATATTTTACAAATTTTGATAAGTTATATTTTCATTGTTCAGTTCAAAGTGTTTTCTAATTTCTCTTGTGATTCCTTCTTTGAATGATTATTTAGAAGCATGTTGTTTAGGGTGCCTGGGTGGCTCAGTTGGTTGAGCATCCGACTCTTGATTTTGGCTCAGGTCACTATCCCAAAGTCATGGGATCAAGCCCCGAGTCAGGCTCTGCACTGAGTGTGGAGCCTGCTTGAGACTCTCTCTCTCTTCCTCTGTCCCTCTCCCCATCTCATGTGTTCTGTCTCTCAAATAAAATAATAAAAATAAAAAATAGAAGCATGTTGTTTAATTTTGAAACACTAGGAGTTTTTTGGTTATCTTATTGGTATTGATTTCTAGTTTGATTCCGTTGTAATCAAAGAACATACCCTATACAATTTTAATCTACTTAAATATATTGATCTTACTTTATTTATCTAGATAGATCTGTCTTAATAGATGTACCATATAAAATGCACCTTGAAAGGAATGGGCATTCTTTTTTCTTGAGTAGAGTTTTATAAATATTATTAAGTCAAGGTGATTCATATTTTCAGTGTATTTGCTGATTTTTTTTTTTTTTTTTTTTTTTATTGTCTAGTTCAGTCAGTTGATGGTGTTAAAATCTCCAGTTGCTATTGTAGAACTGTCTTTCCCTTTAGTAGTATCAGTTTTGCTTCAGGTATTTTGGATCTGTTATTAGGGGCATACCTATTTGTGGTAGATGTGTCTTCTGGATAAACTTATCCTTTTCTCATTTCTGGTAATACATTTTGTTTTGAAGTTGATTTTATTTGATATTAATATGACTATTCCAGTCTTTTATGATTATGCTTGCATGTTGTATCTTTTTCTGTTCATTTTCTTTCAACTTACCTGTGTCTTTACATTAAAGTTCATCTCTTGGGGGTGCCTGGATGTCTCAGTTGGTTAGACATCCGAGTCTTGGTTTCAGCTCAGGTCATAATCTCACAGTTCGTGGGTTTGAGCCCCATGTTGGCTCCATGCTGATAGCTCAGAGCCTGGTTGGGATTCTCTCTCCCCCTTTCTCTGCCCCAGCCCCTACTTGTGCTTTCTCTGACTCTTTCAAAATAAATAAATAAACTTAATTGTTTTTTTTTTAATACCAACGTCTTGTTCATCTCGTTTCATCAACAGGCTTGGGGATGAACTAAAACGTGTTCCATTTTCTTGATTCTTGGCATGTTGACTAGTTTTGAATTGTATCCTGGACATTATCAGTGTCAACTTGTAGAAATTCCAGATTCTGTTATTTTTCTCCAGTAAGCATTGCTTTATTTCTTTTATCAGGTAATTTTCTCCATTGGGTTTAAACTGCAAACTTGCTTCTCAAGGGGCAGCTCCTGTCTCTCGGAGTTTTTGTCTTTAGCCAGCTGTTTTGGGTCTGTCCCTGCATGAGTGTGAGTAGTTCAAAGGTCAATCAGAGAATGAGTGTAGAGAGCTTGGATATCACCCCATCTCTCTCTCTTCTAGGATTACCCGCTCTCTTTGGCATTCATTCCTGGCTTCACTTTTCTGATTTATCAAGTCAGAAATCCTTTTTTTATTGCACGTCCCTACTCCCTCTGTATATATGACATAAGTCATAGTATCCAAAACCAAGAAATCGCTAAAGGAAATAATTTGGAAACACACAACAGTAAATAAAATGATTACAGGAACTTTAAAAAAAGACTTTTTTTCAAAGTGATTCTGCCTATGCCAGAAAATTCAGACAGTTAACATCATATTTTGATGACAAAAAGGAAAGGAATCTATTATCTGGCAGTGGCATAACTTGGTCACTTTACAGAGAGATAACCCAGATTTGAATTTTATTTTTTGCCTATTATCCATTTAACTGTTGGCAATAAAAGATTTATAAGGCATTTCCTTCATGAATAAATTTATTAACATTGAGCCAACATTGCCATGATTTTTGAATAGAATTCATTATTTACTTCAGATTCACCATCTGTAGGCAGTTTGTTTTCTTCAGGCCCTTTATATTTGCCATTAATAATTTACCCTCAAATTTGTCTTTTGTTATCTCTGATCACATATGAAATTTTGCATTAATCAATACACTTCCTTAGGTATGTGTTTAGATACATAGAAACATAATTCTGTAAATGATGATGAGAGTAAAGTTTCTAACTAGTTGTAAAATATAATTAATTATATCAGGACATTAAATACCATATAGATTATATTGATTTACCATCTTAATTAACAATTTCCTTAATGAAAAAAAAATCAAACCACATTTATTATACACATATTCCTGTTTTTTCGTACCTATTTCACCAACTTTAAAGTTAAAAGTTTCTAGACGTAAGAGAAAATTAGTGGGGTGCCTGGGTGGCCCAGTCGGTTAAGTGCCCAGCTCTTCTTTTTTCTTATGTTTGTTTATTTTTCAGAGACCGAGAGAGACAGAGCACGAGCAGGGGAGGGGCAGAGAGAGAAGGAGACACAGAATCCGAAGCAGGCTCCAGGCTCTGAGCTGTCAGCACAGAGCCCGACGTGGGGCTGGAACCCACGAACCGTGAATTCGTGACCTGAGCCTTAGCTGACTGAACCACTCAGGCGCCCCTAGTGCCCAACTCTTGATTTCAGTTCAGGTCATGATCTCATGGTTTGTGAGTTTGAGCCCCACATCGGGCTCCATGCTGGCAGTGTGGAGCCTGCTTGGGATTCTCTCTCTCCCCTTCTCTGTCTGCCCCTCCCCTGTTTGTGCGTGTGCACTCTCTCTCTCTCAAAATATGTAAATACACTTAAAAAAGTATTAGAAGACAGGAAATTGGGAATTGTCTAGCAGTTTTTTTCCCCTTGAGTATATATTTTATGTCACTTTAACAAATTTTAAGATGACAAAAAGGCATGGATCTACATCATTTAGAGAAATTTACGTGTCCAGTTAATTCATAGGTATTTTATATATAAAATTAAGGAAGAGAGGGGCGCCTGGGTGGCTCAGTTGGTTGAGTGTCTGACTCTTGATTTCAGCTCGGATCATGATCCCATGACCCTGGGAGCCCTGTATTGGGCTCTATGCTGTGCATGGAGCCTGCTTACTTGAGACTCTCCCTCTCTCTTTCCCTCCCTCTCTCCCTCTCCCTCCCTCCCCCACCCCTCTTCCCTATTTATGTGCATTCTCTCTCTCTAAAAATAAATAGATAAATAAATGCAAGTTAAAAAAATAAATGAAAAAAATAAGGAGAGCCGCCTGGCTGTTTCAGTCGGCAGAATAAACGACTCTTGATCTCAGGGTTCTGAGTTTGAGCCCCACGTTGGGTGTAATGATTACTTAAAAATAAAGTTAAAAAGAATAAGGAGGAAGGGTCATTTAAAACTGAATGTAGTGCCAAATATTCGGATCTTTTCCGTTAATTAGAAATTGTCCATAGTTCCAGATTATTAATTAACTCAATTTGTTATTAGTTTGAGAGATCTTTAGTTTGACTGAACATCTGGAAAATAAAATTAGGTCAACACATCAAATATTTATGAATTGAAACATAAGAATTTGTGCGATTAAATAATTTTTAAAAGATATTTTATCATAAGTTCTTTTCATTAAATACAGTTACATATTTTTGTAACTTTAAATAATTTGTAGAAACAGATCTTACTGAACCCTTAGAACTACTATTATTAATTTGGAAGGTTTAAATAATGAGAAATTAAACCCAAGTCGTACACCGATTAATTACTGCAGTGACATTATTTTTATATCATAATAAAATCAGGAGGAAGCGTAGAGTTATTTTTAAGCTAATTTAAACTTACTCTTATTTATATTCCAAAGAATCATCTAATTATCAGGAATATAACACAATTTTAATATAAATAGACCTATTATAGTCATATATACAAAAAGACTTTTAAGTCTCTTGGGTATACCAAGCTAAGTATACGAACCAAGACTTTTATCCCCCCAAAGTGGGGCGCCTGGGTTGCTCAGTCAGTTAAGTGTCTCATTTTTTATTTAGGCTCAGGCTATGATCTCATGGTCGTGGGATCGAGCCCCGAGTTGGGCTCTGTGGTGAGTGTGGAGCCTGCTTGGGATTCTCTCTCCCTCTGCCCCCTCCTCAAAATGAATACATAAACTATTTTTTTTCTTTTTTTTACAGACTGCTACCCAAACCCACACTTAGACTTTTTCTTTTGAGTTACAATTTTAGTAAGAGAAAAGTAGAAGTACATTTTTTTCTCTTTCTTATGGAAATTCTGGACTATTTATCTGTACTAGATATTTCTTGGGTACGCACATAATGACAGAACAATGACTTATGATTAATTAATCTCCAGAGTCTCCCAAGAAAAGAGAAAAAGTGGGAAAGGAAGGAAGGAAGAAGCGAGAGGAAGCTGGCTTCCCGCTGGCGTAAATGGCGTATCTTCTTCCTGTACGGAGGGGAGACTTAGATGCAGGGAACCCCACTCGAACCCACAAGAACTAAAGTCAACACATCCGACTTACATAGGAATTCAGGTCCCTGACAGTCCTGTTAAGCCATGTCCTTAAAAAGCCAGCATTTATTAATAAGGGAAAGAGAGGGAGGTGTCCTGGTTAAACAGGATGATCTGTCTTTTACACAGGCAAGACAGAGAATCCCCTCATGAGGTTTCTTCCCTTTTTGTTTTGAATTTATGATGTCTCTTAGATGAACCATCTTTTTCTTTGCTTTTTTTTAATTTTTTTTTTACATTTTTTTAAATGTTTTTATTTATTTTTGGGACAGAGGGAGACAGAGCATGAGCAGGGGAGGAGCAGAGAGAGAGGGAGACACAGAATCGGAAGCAGGCTCCAGGCTCCGAGCTGTCAGCACAGAGCCCGACGCGGGGCTTGAACTCACAAACCGCGAGATCATGACCTGAGCCGAAGTCGGACGCTTAACCGACTGAGCCACCCGGGCGCCCCTGAACAATCTCTTTCATAACAAAATGTTCGAAGTGGCAACTGCAGTTTCATATTGGTGGAATTATATCAGTTATAAGTGCCTTTGAGTGAAAAGATGAAGAGAGCAGGTGTTTGGTCCTCTGGACCAGACTACAAAGACCCCATGAGAATGGGTTTAGTTAGACCAGTACTTACATAAATCTAGTATCTCCAGAATCTTGTCAAAGACCAAGCATCACCGAGTGGAGTCCCAGTGACCCCTCCAACAGTAGAGGTCTATCACTGTCCTTGGAGAGCAAGGCTCATGGAACTTCCCTATAATACCATTTGCTTAACAGGAGAATTAGGTCATTAATTCAGCCAACCCAGCCAATCAATGATGAGTGGCTGCGTACTGTACTTGACCCTAGGTGTACAAAGAGGGATCGTATATAAGACATCATTTCAGCCCCGACGAGGCTCACAGCTTAACTCTTTTTTTGAGCAAAATATCGCATAAGTTGTTGTCTTCATGGTAGGATAAATCTGCCTTGGAATCAATCCAAAGTGACCTAATTACCATAAATAGCTACACTAATACGGCCTGAATTCTAGAGAACCCCATTTTAGGTTCCAGCATTTTGCAGAATATGAGGTTCCCATTCTTAGGCTAAGCCAGACCAGACCTATTTTCTATGATGACTTTTTTTTTTAATGTTTTATTTTTGAGAGAGAGAGACAGAGCACGAGTGGGGGAGGGGCAGAAAGAGAGAGGGAGACCCAGAATCCGAAGCAGGCTCCAGGCTCTAAGCTGTCAACACAGAGCCCGACGTGGGGCTCGAACCCATGAACTGGGAGATCATGACCTGAGCCGAAGTCGGTCGCTTAACCTCTATGATGACTTTCTAAAAAATAAAATAATTCATTCACTAGTTTAAAAATTAATGTATATAAAAACTAGTAGGTTGAGGGCAGAATAGAATTAGTAGATTTGGTCAGAATAATGCGCAACCAGATATCTGGGTGCCCTGTGGCCCAGTCAAGTTGACACATAAAATTAGCCATCACAAGTATCTTGCCTCAGTTAATTGTGGAGTAAATGTTACTCTGGTCTCGTCTAACAACATTTGAGAGCAAGACTTAAAAGGATCAAACTTTTCCAAACTGTATCTCAGAACACACTGAAAAATATTTTTACCAATATAAAGATATCTAGGTAACCCAGCATGGTAAAATTCATGTCCGCCATCCAATAAAAAATTACTAGGTGTGTGAAGAAGTGGAAAATACAACCAACAACTGGCCAGAAGTGATACAAATGATAGAACCAGTAAATACGGCCGTTGAATAACTTTTTTGAAAACATTTATTTTGAGAGGCGGGGGGTGGGGGGTGGGGGACACACACGTGAGCAAATGAGTGGGGGAAGGGCAGAGAGAGAGGGAGACACACAGAACTTGAAGCAGGCTCCAGGCTCTGAGCTGTCAGCCGATGCGGGGCTCTAACTCACGAACCTCGAGATCATGACCTGAGCCGAAGTCAGACGCTCAACCAACTGAGCTACCCAGGTGCCCCTAAATGTGTTTTAAACACAAACAGTAATGACATGTTGTGGCATGCGTAGCTTAGGTGGAAGTAAAATTTGTGGCAGCAGTGGCAGAACTGGAAGGAGGAACGGTAGTATATTCTTACATGGTTCTTACGCTACGTATGAAGTAACGTATCATTTGAAGGTAGATTGTGGTAAGGTAAGACGTGTATGGTCAACTCCACAGCATCAGAGTTATGCTAATAAGCCAACAAAGATCAAATATAATCATAAAAATAATTAATTCATCCAAACGAAAGCAGAATAACTTGGAGAAATGAACAAAGAACAGATTTGATAACTATGAAACAAATAGCAAGATGTTAGGTTAAATTCCATATTGATATTATATCAAATGTAAAAGTCAAAACATCCCAACAAAAAGCAGGGGTTGTCAGATTGCATAAAAAAGTAAGACTCATTCAGGGGCGCCTGGATGGCACAGTCGGTTAAGTAGCTGACTCTTGATTTGGGGTCAGGTCATGATCTCATGGTTCATGTGATCAAGTCCCGTGTCAGGCTCTGTGCTGACAGTGGAGAGCCTACTTGGGATTCTCTCTCTCCTTCTGCCCCTCCCCTGTTCTCACTTTCTTTCTATCTCTTTGTCTCTCTCTCAAAAAAAAAAAAAAATAAACTTAAAAAAATAAGACCCATTCATAGGCTGCCTACAATGAAACTGCTTTTAATATAAAGATACAAATAAGGGGTGCCTGGGTGGCTCAGTCGGTTGGATGTCTGACTTCGGCTCAGGTCATGATCGGACAGTCTGTGGGTTTGAGCCCCGCATTGAGGCTGTGCTGACAGCTTAGAGCCTGGAGCCTATTTAGATTCTGTGTCTCCCTCTCTCTGCCTCTCCCGTGCTTGCTCGCTCTCTCTCTCTCTCTCTCTCTCTCAATAATAAATTAAAAAAAATTTTTTTTAAGATACAAATAGGTTAAAAACAAAAGGGTGGAGAAAGATGTACCATGTTAACAGTAATCAAAAGAAAACCTGAGTAGCTATATCAAAGTGGATTTTATTTATTTTGTATTTTTTTAAAAATATTTATTTTGAAGGAGAGAGAGTATATGAGCAGGGGAGGGGAGAGAGAGAGGGAGACACAGAATACGAAGGGGGCTCCAGGCTCTGAGCTGTCAGCACAAAGCTTGACATAGGGCTTGAACTCACGAGCAGTGAGACCATGACCTGAGCTGAAGTCAGACGTTTGACTGACTGAGCCACCCAGACGCCCCAGACAAAGTGGATTTTAAAACAAAACATACCGTCAAGGATAAAGAGAGTCATTTCATAATGATTTCATAATGATAAGGGGTTAATTCATTAAGATATAATCCTAAATGTTTATCTATGTATTAACAGAGATTCAAAATACATGAATCAAAAAGTGATAGAACTGCAAGAAATTCACAAACTGGAGCTGTTAACACTTCTCAATAACAAATAGAACAACTAGACAGAAAATTAATAAGTGTATAGGAGATTTGAACATTATCATCAACTAACGTGACTTAATTTATGCTTATGGAACGCTCTACCCCAGAACAGTAGAATACACATTCTTTTCCAGTGCACACAGAACTGTTACCAAGATAAACTATTTTCTGGGCCATTAAAAAAGTCTCAGTATATACAAGCCGGTTCAATTTATAGAAGGTATGATCTCTGACCACAGTGGAATTAAATGAAGGATCAGTGACAGAAAGATGTCAGGAAGAACTTTCAACTGTTTGGAAACTAGATAGCATTTTCAAATAAACCATGAGTCAAAGAATAAAACTCAGAAGTGAAATTAGCAAGTATTCGGAACCAAATGCAGGTGAAAATGTAACATAAAATTTGTAGGATAGAACAAAAGGGAAATTTATAGAACACTCAACCCTTACGTTAGAAAAGAAAAAAAGGTCTCAAATAAATGGCCTTGGGTTTCCACCTTAAGAAAGTAGAAAAATAAAGGCTCGTAAAACCCAAATTAAGTAGAAAAAAAGACCAATGTAGAAATCAGTGAACTAGAAAACAAAAACCGTAAAGAAATCTATGAAACCAAAAGCCAGTTCTTTGAGAAGAGCAACAAAATGGATAAACCTCTGGGCAGACCGACCGGGAAAAAAAGAGAACACAAAAATTGTCATATTAGGAAAGAAAGAGGTAACATCACACAGATTCTACAGATCTCAAAAGTATAATAAGTGAATGAATCATCAACCTGGGAAAAACAGACAAATTCCTTGAAAGACACAAACAGCCAAAGCCAACTCAGGAAGGAACAGGCAACCCAGATAGCGCCAAACTTATTAAGGAAACTTTATTTGCAGTTAAAAATCTTCCCGTAAAGAAAACTCCAGGCCCAGATGGCTTCACTTGGTGAATTCTACCAACCATTTAAAGAGGAAATAATATGAATTCAGTGCAGCCTTCCCAGAAAATAGGAAAGGAGGGAACAGACACTTCCCAGGTCATTCTCCGAGGTCAGCAGGTCAGCGTTGCTCACTGATACCCTGATATCCGGCTTCTTCTGGTGCAGCCAGAGTAATCCCTTCAAATGTAATCAGATTCCTGTCTCTGCCCCACGCCTCCTGTGCCTTCCCAGTTCCTTCAGAGTAAAAACCAAAGCCCCAACAGTCACTTTAGGCAGGCAGGATCTTCCCATGCCTTTGCAACCTCTATCTACCTATTACTCTCCTTCTTGCTGACCCTGTTCTATCCACATTGGCCTGTTTGCTCTTCCTTGAACCTTTCCTATTCATCCTCCCTGCCCCAGTGCCTTTGTACTTGCTGTTCCTATGCCAGGAAAGTGCTTTCCCCATAGTTCATTCTCTCTCCTTTGGGTCTTTGCTCAGTTGTTTATCTTCAGCAGTGGTTTTTCTGATCACTTTCTTTAAAATTACAATTTGGAAGTGGGGGGGGAGGCGGGGCGGGGCACCTGGGTGGCTCAGTCAGTTGGGTGGCCGACTTCGGCTCAGGTCATGATCTCGCGGTCTGTGAGTTCGAGCCCCACATCAGGCTCTGTGCTGACAGCTCAGAGCCTGGAGCCTGCTTCCGATTCTGTGTCTCCCTCTCTCTCTGCCCCTTCCCTGCTTGCTCTCTGTCTCTCTCTCTCTCTCAAAAATAATAAACATTAAAAACAATTTAAGAAGAATTAAATGAAATTACAATCTGGGGCACCTGGGTGGCTCAGTCGGTTGGACTTCGGACTTCGACTCAGTTCGTGAGTTCAAGCCCCATGTGGGGCTCTCTGCTCTCAGTGCAGAGCCTGCTTTGGATCCTCTGGTCTCCCTCTCTCTCTCTGCCTCTCCCTTGCTCGTACGTGCGCGCGCGCTCTCTCTCTCTCTCAAAAATAAAAATAAAATTAAAAAAAATAAAAAAATTATTAAAATTACAATACAATCCTCACTCCCTGACCTCAGCATCCCCAATCCCTCTTACTTGCTTTTCTCCCTAGCAGTTTTTACTTTCTTACATATTTTGTGATTTACTAGTTTATTTTGTTGTCTCTCTCCCTCTACTAGAATGTGAACTGTTGGAGGGAAGGATTTTTTCCCCCTATGTTCTACGTGTTGTAACCCTAGAGCTTAGGACAGTACGTAGCTCTTAGTAGGTACTCGGTAAACATTTGCCGAATACTTAATGTTTACCTCTTAATGATGCTCCCTTTGCTTTGCTCTGAAAGAAAACTTCCGCCCTGAAGCCATGTATTCTCAGATTGTCCCATAGTTTGGTGACCAGGAAGTTTTAAGCCTATGGGGACTTATGAGAGGTGTTCTCCTTTGAGAGGAAGGAAGTGGCGATTGTGAAAGCAGCAGTAGGAAGGAGAACTGGTGGGGCTGTTCTCAGGCAGATCCGTTTTAGAACAGAGTATGTATGAAATTGAGGATCTGAAGTTTGGTTCCTTTTAAATATATACTTGCAAATTTCTTGGAAAGCTTCGTGAACCCCCATGCAGACATAATTGTACCCCATTTTGAAGGCTAAGACCAGAGTTTATTTAACTTAGTGATAGATGCTTTACTATTTAAACAGTGCTGCAATGAGAGAGAGAGACAGAGACAGAGAGAGAGAGACAGAGACAGAGACAGAGAGTGTGTGTGTGTGTGTGTGTGTGTGTGTGTGTGTGTTCATACTCAGTTGTGTGTGTATGTGTAGGTAAGTTTGTAGAGCAAATCCCCCAAAACAGAATTGCCGGGTCAAAGGGTAAATATATTTGTAATTTTGATAGATATTGAATCTTGTCAAATTCCTTCTCTGGGCTTTTTGAGAACTGGGGATCAGATATGCAAACCCTAGGCAGAGTCAAGAGCTAGCATTCCCTTCACGATCTGCAACTACAGGACAGAGTCACAGACAGTTTTGTCACCTGCATAGTGAAAAACTGAGGAATTAAGTGGAACTCTCAGTCCTTAGGAGACTGTGTACAAGAGTGATAAGCCCCACACCCCTCGTCTTCATACAACTCACTGGCAGGAAGTTGAACACCCAGGTCTCTGGACGCTGTTTTTATAAGGCTTTCTGGCTTGCTTGCTTAACACTTGCTCTGGAAGTGTTGAGATGGGGATTGATCGCAGCCAGCCAGGGCCGATTCTCCATATTCTTCTTTTTTAAATTTTTTAAAATCTTTATTTATTTTTGAGAGAGAGAGAGAGAGAGAGAGAGAGAGAGAGCAAGCCAGGGGAGGAACAGAGAGAGAAAGGGAGACCCAGAATCCAAAGCAGGCTCCAGGCTCTGAGCTGTGAGCGCAGAGCCTGACGCGGGGCTCAAACTCATGAACCGCGAGTTCATGACCTGAGTCAAAGTCAGATACTTAACCGACTGAGCCACCCGGGTGCCCCTGATTGTCCACATCGTCGATATGGTTTGCCCGAGACCTGCCCCTCATCCTCCTGGGGCCGAAGGGTTCCTAAGTCCATTTGTGAAGATTGACTGGGGCAAAGACCTCATAAGGGGAAGCCAGTCTTAGGTTAGGGTACAGTGCTGGCATTTATAAGGTAGCAGACTGCTCTTCCCAGTGAAGAAAATGTCTGGTCATTGTTTAGAAGCCCTCGACAAGGAGAAACTGAGAAAAATTTACGTCGGACTTTGAATCAGCTCACAGACTGAGAGCCTGCCAGGATCGTAACGGCTGTGGGGTTCAGCCTCCGTTTTGCAGGTGAGTGAAGCTGGGAGAGGGGCAGGTACCTCCCCGGGCCTCACAGAACCTCCCGGAACCCAGGGCCCTGCTCTCCTGCACGGCTTCTCTCCATCACCCACAGCCGCCTCTGCTCCGTGACCAGCAATGCTCTCCCGCCCAGGCGCAGGGAGGCTTGTGTTAGAGAAAGACAGCCCTTCAGCGTGCGCACTTCTCCCACCTTGAGGTGACAGTGCGTAAAACTACTTATTATTGCTGCTTGTACTTCTGATCGGTGTCCCACTTTGGGTCCCGTAGAGCAGGAGGAAGAGAGAGACTGAAACACAGATGACATAGACGATAGTGCTCATGGAGCACCATTAAGAGAATCCCCACCGGCCAGGCCACTCCAAGCCCAGTAGTGGAGCCCTCTCACGGTCCCACAGGGGCACGTTCGCAGGGAAGCAGCCAGCCTGGGTCCTAGCAGCGGACTCCCTGGGGGAGTGGGGCCTCGAGGGAGGAAGAGAGTGCTGTTTTTGAGGTAGAATTCACATACGGTAGAATATACTCTCTTGGTGTATGAGTTTTGACAATGCACGGAGCCACGTCCCCGCCACCGCACTTCGGGTGTAGAACATCACGCCTACAGTTCCCTTCTTCCTTTGGTGGTCAAGCCAACCTCTCAGCCCCACTTTTCAGTTTCTGTTCTTAGAATTTTGCCCGTTACAGAATAGCATAAATAGAATTACGAAGCATATAACCTTTTGAGTCGTGACGCATGTAAGATTCGTTCATGTTGTGTGAAAGCAACATGGTTCCTTCCCTTTTGTTGCTGAGTAGTGTTCCGTTGTGTGAAGGCACCACAGTGTGTTTATCCATTCAGCTGCTGATTTTCATTTGAGTTTTCTTTGAGTTTTGCTGATTGGGGATACAGCCACTGTAAACATTCACACAGGTTTTTGTGGGGACGTGTTTTCATTTCTCTTGGATAACTAATCAGGAATAGAATTGCTGGGTCTTTACAAAAAAAGTTTTTTTAAGTTTACTTATTTATTTTGGGGGTCGGGGGAAGAGACAGAGCCTGACTCGAGGCTGGAACCCACGAACCATGAGATCCCGACCCGAGCAAAAAACCGAGAGTCAGATACTTAAGGGACTGAGCCACCCAGGCGCCCCTAGAATTGCTAGGTCTTATGTTAAGTATATGCTTGTCAGCACTTGGTATTTTCTCCTGGCCTTTGACTGGGCTTTTCACTCTCTTAATAGTATCTTTAGAAGCGCAGAAAAAAAAAAAATTAGAACGCTAATTTATTTATTTATTTTGAGAGAGAGAGCGCTTGCACACACACACACGTGTGCGAGCGGGGTGTGAGGAGTGGGCAGAGAGCAAGGAAGAGAGAGAATCCCAAGCAGGCTCCATGCCGTCGGCGCAGAGCCTGATGTGGGGCTCGATCTCACGAACGGTGAGATCACGACCTCGGCCAAAATCAAGAGTTGGATGCTTAACCGACGGAGCCACGCAGGCACCCTGAAGAGCAGACATTTTTAATTTTGACGAAGTCCAATCCGTTATGTCTCTTAAGGTCCGTACTTTTGGTATTGCACCTAAGAAATCTTTGGCTAACCCACAATCACAAAGACTCTCTTCTAGAAGCTTTTATTTAACATTTAGAACTAGAACCCGTTTTGCATTAAATTTTGAATAGGGTGCAAGGCTGCCTTGCGTATGGATGCCCAACGTTCCGGGGCCATTTGTTCAAAAGAATTCGTCACTGCGTTGCCATTGCACCTTTGTGGAGAGTCAGTTCAGCACTGTTCACATGCGTGGGCTACTTGTATGCTCTTAGTTAATTTCTAAGCTCTGAAAGGAAAACAGTTTTCGGAAGACTCATTCCACTATTTTCGCACTACTGGTGTCTCCACCGGGAAGACTTTCCGGGCATCTCTAGGCAGAATTAGCCTCTTTTCCTGTGCTATTGTAGCTATTGTGCACACCCTTATCAAATTTTTCTCCCTCTTGTAATTCTTTGTTTCAGTGTCTGCTCCTCCCTCCCTCCCTCTCCTCTCCCCCAAGACTCCCGACCCTCTCCCGCAAGACTCCCCACCCTGTCCCCCAAGACCATGCATCCTTGGAGGCCCGCAAGTATGTCTCCTTCCTTTCTATCATCTCCATCACAGCTGGCTCTATATGTTTGGTGAATGAATGGAACATTCTCAAATCTCTGATGACAAGTCAGATCTCGGATTGACAAGTGGTGAGCACTCAGGAACTTCATGATTGCTCTACCAATCAGATGAGGCCAAGAAGCGAAGATTAAGAACCAGTTCTCTCTCAAGCAGGAACTGTCTGTCATTCTCCTTTGGGGTGACCGCTGTTTTACCAGGGGTGTGTGGGGTGGGGCTGTGACACCAGGCACAGGGGTCATAGGTGGGTTCTCCGCTTCAGAGGATGTCTGGCTTCTCGAGTCCCCCTTCTTGTGGGATTCCTTCTGCTGGACTTCAGTCACAGCGGCGTCATTGGGGATCTGGAGTCTTTCTTCCCTACTTCCTTCCATGGGTTGTTTTGCAGATCAAATGAAGAAAGATATGGGAGAAGACCAGAGAGTATTGAGAATTATTGACCGATTAACTTTTGGAATTCCTTTATCAGAAGCTTAAGACTCATGAAATATTTATGGTGAATTAATTTAATTGATTGCTTCCCGCCCCAGCACTTTTGGACCATATTATTTACTCCCTGGAAATTTTCTTGCATTAGATCTTAAATATTCTTCTTAACATTGTGATCTCAGGTGATTTACCACGACACTTGGTCTCTGGGAGAGGTTTAACGGTCGGGACTGTATCGTCCGGCAACACGGGTGGGGCTGACGTATATGTTTGAGAACTCTCAAAGTCGCAGCCCTGCAGGCCTCTATGAAGGCTACATTCGGAAAGCTCCTGCTGCTTAGGAGAGAATCCAAGTGCTTCCATGAATGGGAGATGTGTTGCTGTAGGTCCCAGTCTCTGATGCTTCAGATTGCTGGCTTCCTCCCATGTCTCTGTTTTAATCAACTGGAGATACACCTCCCCACTCCTACCCAGGTGTTGATCACCTTAGTTGTGTCTGTTCAGTCCTCCCCCTGACACACACTCCTGAGCCAGGAACTCTATCGGGAGTCAGGAGAGGTGTCAGAGCTGGGTGGGATAGCTTTGCGTTTGCTCTCCGGGAACGTGGCTCTCGTTGGAAGCATCTCTACATAAAATGCCACCTACCAGCAACACGTAGGGCATGGTCTGGGTGGGTTCGCTGCATGGAACCCAGCAGCCAGGCCTGAAGCACTTCTAATCCTTTGTCTCATCCTTTGTATGACATCCAGTTAGGGCAGTCCCTGTCAAAATAACACCAGCATTCTTCACAGAGCTAGCACAAACAGTCCTAAAGTTGGCATGGGACCAGAAAAGACCCCGAATAGCCAGAGCAATCTTGAAAAAGAAAACCAAAGCTGGAGGCCTCACAATGCTGGACTTCAAGACATACTACAAAGCTGTAATCATCAAGACAGTATGGTACTGGCACAAAAACAGACACTCAGATCAATGGAACAGAATAGAGAACCCAGAAATGGACCCACAATCGTATGGCCAACTAATCTTTGACAAAGCAGGAAAGAATAGCCAACGGAATAAAGACAGTCTCTTCGGCAAGTGGTGCTGGGACAACTGGACAGCGACATGCAGAAGAATGAACCTGGACCACTTTCTTACCCCAGACACAAAAATAAACTCAAAATGGATGAAAGACCTACACGTAAGACAGGAAGCCATCAAAATCCTCGAGGAGAAAGCAGGCAAAAACCTCTTTCATCTTGTCCGTAGCAACTTCTTACTCAACACATCTCTGGAGGCAAGGGAAACAAAAGCAAAAATGGACCACTGGGACCTCATCAAGATAAAAAGCTTCTGCACAGTGAAGGAAACAAGCAGCAAAACTAAAAGGCAACCGACGGAATGGGAGAAGATATTTGCAAATGTATGACATCCAATTAGGGAAAAGGGTCAAACTCATAGAACACCTTCTTTTTTCCTTTCTGGTTTAGTTTTTTTTTTTTTTTTTTTTTTTTTTTTTTTAACGTTTATTTATTTTTGAGACAGAGACAGAGCGTGAACGGGGGAGGGGCGGAGAGAGAGGGAGACCCAGAACCTGAAGCAGGCTCCAGGCTCTGAGCCGTCAGCACAGAGCCCGACGCGGGGCTCGAACCCACGGACCGCGAGATCATGACCTGAGCTGAAGTCGGATGCTCAACCGACTGAGCCACTCAGGCACCCATCTTGTTTAGGTTTTTTGAGGTATCCTTTATATGCCATCAAATTCACTGTTTTAGTGTACAATTCATTGATTTCCAACAAATTTACCATCCCCACAATCCAGTTTTAGAACATGTCCATCGTGCCAAAAACATCCCTTGTG
The DNA here is from genome assembly GCF_018350215.1 of Panthera leo. NCBI lineage: Eukaryota > Metazoa > Chordata > Mammalia > Carnivora > Felidae > Panthera > Panthera leo. The sequence goes on from NC_056691.1 coordinate 88,549,675, forward strand.
CCCCTTCATGGTCGATCCCACCCCTACCCCCGGGCAACCGCTAATCTGCTCCCCGTCTCTATAGATCTGCCTTTTCTGCACATGTCATATAAATGGAATCGTGCAATAATACGTGGTCTTTTGTGATTGGCTTTTTCCACCTGCAGCAGATCTTGGAGGTTTATCTATGTTGCAGCACAGATCAGCACATCTTTCCTTTTCATTGTTGAGTGTTACTCCATTCTTTGGATATACATTTTGTTTCTCCGTTCACCAACTGACGGACATTTGGATTGTTTCCGGTTCTTGGCCGTGATGAATAATGCTGCTCTGAGCACTCACGGACAAGTCTTTGTGTGACTATGTGTTTTCATTTCTCTGGGGTAGATTCCTAGGAGCAGAGTTGCTGGTTCTTATAAAAAAAAAAAGTATGCATTGAACTTTTTAAGAAATTGCCAAGCTGTTTTCTAGAGTGGTCCTACCATTTTACCTTCCCACCTGCAGTGTATGAAAGCCCCAGTTTTCTCCCCATCCTCGCCAACACTTGGTTTTGTCTATCTTTTTGATTCTAGCTAAGCGAGTGGGTGTGAAAGAGAATCTCTTTGTGGTTGTAGTTTCCGTTTCTTGCATGACCGATGATGCTGAACATCTTTTCGTGCAATTAGCCATTCGTATTTCTTCTTTGGTGACGTCAATTACAGTCTTTCACCTGTTTTTTTAAATTGGTTTGCATGCTATCTTATTATTGAGGGATAAGATTTCACTGTTATTCTGGATACAGGGTCTTTATCAGGTATATGATAGAACACATGAGGTTTTTTTGGTTTTTTTTTTCCTTACACCAGGACCAGAGATTGTGGAAAGGGGAGGGGATGGTTAAAGGTAATAATAATTAACGTGTGATATTTGAGTGTTCTTTGTGAGGGGACACTGGGCTGTGTGTCTTATCCTGATTATCTAGGACACTTCTTCATTTTCTAAAGGTTCTGAGACTGTTTCAGATGCTTGCTCTCCAATTTACAGTTTTTTTTTTTTAATTTTTTTTTTTTAACGTTTATTTATTTTTGAGACAGAGAGAGACAGAGCGTGAACAGGGGAGGGTCAGAGAGAGAGGGAGACACAGAATCTGAAACAGGCTCCAGGCTCTGAGCTGTCAGCACAGAGCCCGACGCGGGGCTCGAACTCACAGACCGTGAGATCATGACCTGAGCTGAAGTCGGACGCTTAACCGACTGAGCCACCCAGGCTCCCAATTTACAGTTTTTGATAAAGAAAATGAAATGTTGATTTAGGGAATTCTTAAATTTCTGTGAGTTAGAATTGGTCTTTTAATACTATTAGCATAAAGGCTACGTGGCTGTTATAACAGATGTAGAACACCAGCAGTTAAAAAAAATTTTTTTTTAATGTTTTATTTATTTTTGAGACAGAGAGAGGCAGAGCATGAGCAGGGCAGGGCAGAAAGAGAGGAAGACGCAGAATCCGAAGCAGGCTCCAGGCTCCGAGCTGTCAGCACAGAGCCTGATGCGGGGCTCGAACTCATGAACCGTGAGATCGTGACCTGAGCTGAAGTCAGACGCTTAACCGACTGAGCCACCCAGGCGCCCCCCTGAAAACATTATTTTTTAGTGGTGTACCATGTGAATGCAACATTTCATTTGATCCCCGGCCATTGGACAATTAGGTTGCTTCCTTCCTCCCTCCCTCCCTTCCTTCCTTCCTTCCTTCCTTCCTTCCTCTTTCTTCCCTCCCTTCCTTCCTCCCTTCCTTCCTCCCACCCTTCCTTCCTCCCTCCCTCCCTCCCTCCCTCCCTCCCTTCTTCCCTTCCTTCCCTCCTTTTGCCAATATCAACAGTGCTGTGATGAACATTCTTGTACTAAATCTTTGTAAGAACAGCTTCGCAATAAATTTTGCACCAACTCTTCCTGAAGTTAATGCCCCAGAATGAAGCTGTGGCATTAAAGCCTGGGGACATCTTAAAAGGCTTCTGATGGAAAAATTGTTAAATCACTCTCCGGAAAGTATGTTCCCATTTACATTTGCAGGAAACATGGACTAGAGGGTGCCTGTTTGCTTGCATTCTTGCCAGCACTGAGTCTTGCTGCTTTTCTGGATTATTGCTGATTTTGTGGGGGAAGAAAGGAGTGGCTCGCTGTTTCAGTGTTCATTCCCTTGATTAGGGGAGGGGCAGAGAGAAAGAGGGGGACGGAGGATCCGAAGCAGGCTCCGTGCTGACCGCGCACAGCCGGACGCGGGGCTCGAACTCACAAACCGTGAGATCACAACCCGAGCTGAAATGGGACGCCCAACGGACTGAGCCACCCAGGCGCCCCAGAACACCAGCAGTTTTAAACAAACTAGATGTTTGTTTCTTCTGCAACAGGCTGACATTAGCAGTCCTGGCTGTATAAGGAGACGCTGTCATCTTGTTGCTCTTTAAAATGTGGATTCTCGGGGCGCCTGGGTGGCTCAGTCGGTTAAGCGTCCCACTCTTGATTTCAACTCGGGTCATGATCTCATGGTTCATGAGATCAAGCCCCACGTCGGGCTGTGTGCTGACAGCACGGAGCCTTCTTGGGATTCTCTCTCTCTCTGTCTGCCCCTCCCCTGCTCATGCTCTGTCTCTCTCTGTCTCTGTCTCTCTCTCTCTCTCTCTCTCTCTCTCAAAAATAAATAAATAAACATGAAAAAGTGAAATGTGGATTCTGCCTCAAGATCCAAATGGCCACTCTGGCTGCCCTGTCCTTGTACAGGCAGTGGAAAGTGGAAGAGAGACTGCCTCCCATTCCTTCTAAGAAAGGGGCTTGTCATTTCTGCTCACATGCCATTGGCTAAAACTCAGTTACATGGTGATGTTGAGCTGCAGAGACTGGGAAGTGTCGTCTTTATTCTGGGCATGGCGGGGTGGTGGTGCATATCCATCTAAAACACGGTTGAGGTCTAAAACTTAGGGGTTGAGGGCAAGAGTGGAGAACAGACGTTGGGGGGCCATTATTTGCTTGGGGGTTCCTGTAACTAGTCTGCGTGGGATGCCCATTCATTTTTCCTCAAAGAAAGTCTAGTTGATCTGCAGTTATTGGCCCAAGCCTTACTGAGGAGTTAACTTTAATGCTGTTTTTTAGAATTGCAATCAGAATGTTCTTATGCTGAAACAGCCATAAATATGAATTGTCATTGGTTCGAAAATTTGAAAATTCACTTCGTGGTTAAATCCGATTTGGGAGTCGCCGCTTTACTGAATATCAAGCTTAGACACACCAGCTGGTAGCTGGGGTGGCGGACAGGCCGACAGCTTCTGCCGGTTGACTTTGGAAGCAGAACTCTATGCCGTTTTCTCTTCAAGTGACTCTTTCCTCCTGACATCACCGCAGTGTCCCTTAACGAGCAGTTTCTCCAGGGTTCTCTGCAGCCATACTTCTCTGGTTATTATGTGGCTTTGGATTAATACGCCATATCTGTCGCTTCTGGAGGAGAAAAGCAGTCCCATTTATTTCGCCACGCCTTTGCTCCTCTGCAGACCACAGCCACTCCTAACAAGTGCAGGGATGAAGTCTTGCGGATCCATTTGTCCTTTGGGTGCGTTTAAGAACCTTGACAACAGAACACTTCGGTGCTGACTGTTTTGAAGAAGCAAACATAAAAACAACTTCAGTGTTTCCTTTCTAGGATTTTAGGCCTCACTAGCAATTGTCGAGAAACTTGCCTTCCCCGGGCGCAGCTCTGGGCTGCTCAGAGGACCTTCGTGCCCAGGGAGCCCATGCTCGCACAGCCCCCTTCAGCTGCCCCAGAGATAACCCGGATAAACACCAGCCCCTCTGCGAACCTCCTGATCCCTGCTGGGCCTTGCACTGTGGGGAGGTTCAGAGGACGTGTTTTCCTTCCCTACTGGCCCTTCTCTCTACCCTCCCTCCAGCTGCCTGCCTCCCCCACCCCCAAGTAACGTGATCTCCCTGGCCTGCTCTCTGCTGGCCAGATTCTTTCAGTCTTAGAGAAAGAGAAGGAAAAGTTAACCACTGGTGTCCCAGGTCAAAGTGAACAAAACTATAAAAGCCAAAAGCAGCGTTTGAAAAGAAAACGGGTCTGGCCCATTCGGGCTTTTCCTTTATCAGTGTTTCTGCATAAAGTTTGTGCTTAAGCTTACCTTATTCTAAAGATAATTGTCTGAAGCGTTTTGACTTTTGTAACATTGCTATTTTTGATTTGGTTTGGAGTTAGCCTACTCTTTAGTCAATATTCAGGTTAGAGGCAAGCAAACGAGATTTAGGGATTTAAAATAAAATTCTTTGGCATTTATTATAAAAGTTAACTAAAGTAAAGGGACAAAGACAATTCACGAAAATGCATGGAACCTCTCTGAGTTGAATTCTTGCACTTAGAGTTTAATACCAATTATCCCAGACTATATTTGTTTAATAATACGTCTGTTTAGGGGCACCTGGATGGCTCAGTCGGTTGAGCGTCCGACTTCGGCTCAGGTCATGATCTTGCGGTTTGTGAGTTCGAGCCCCGCATGAGGCTCTGTGCTGACAGCTCGGAGCCTGGAGCCTGCTTCGGATTCTGTGTCGCTCCCTCTCTGCCCCTCCCCTGCTCATGCTCTGTCTCTCTCTGTCTCAAAAATAAATAAAAACACTAAAAAAAATAATCATGTATCTGTTTATAACTTGACTTGTAAATGGATGTAAGAATTCAGGCTTTGCTTGCTTCTTCACCACCGGCAATATTATGATTTGAAACCTGTGGTGTGCAGCAAACTGTAAATAGTTTTGCAGCCTGGTGTCCTAAACTGGTCTGTCAGCTCTTGATGATGGATACGGTAGCTACCTAGCGGGTGTGACATAATGGAAAAAAAATCTAACGAGGGAGTTTGGAGGTCTGGGTTCTTTCCCTGGCTCTGCCATACTGTGCTGTGAGACCTCATGCAAGTTATTTAATCTGTCTGTGCCTCAGTTACCTCATCTATAAAATGGGCAGTAGAGATTCGGATTAAAAATGATTAAAGATTGAAGACCTGTTTTTATCTCTGTTCCCAAGCCCAACTGTGAAATGATAATATGAAGATGGTTTTTTTTCTAAATGAAAATGCGTAAGGGCAAAAGAACCAAAAAGGATAATTGGACAAGAAAGGTGAACACAGTTTTCAAAATGGAAGATAGTCAAAAGCAAATTGAAACCTAACTCCTTCTGAGAGAGGTATCGATTAGAAGTGAGCCGGTGTGCTTGTAAGATCCTGAGAAAAAGAATTAACGTTGGATGCATTAGTACAGAAAGCAGGGGGCGGTAAGGCCTATAACTGGAATTGAGGGGATTGGTTGAAAGTTGGTTTAGATTCTTTACGCTCCTCCCCAACTCTACAGCAGATGGCCGGCTCTCCTTCCCACCTACAAGTATTATATTGACAGATTGCCCTAAGGGCTCTGGACTCAGGGGCATTGCCCCCACCATTGGTACAAATAAGCCAAGGGGCTGATAAAGGACTCACTTCGAGCTGTCTCATTGTGAAATTTCAGAACACTAAGGGTATTAGAAGATATTCCAGAGCTCCCAAGGACAAAAACAGGGTCATATGTGCAGGATCAAGAATCAGAGCGGAATTGCATTTCTAAACAATACTGGAAGATAGAAGCTAGTGCAGAAATGTCTTCAAAATTAAATGGGAAAAGTTATTTTTTTTAATTTTCTTTTTTCTTTTTTAAAATTTACATCCAAATTAGTTAGCATATAGCGCAACAATGATTTCAGGAGTAGATTCCTTAGTGCCCCTTCCCCATTTCGCCCATCCCCCCTCCCACCACCCCTCCTGTCACCCTCAGTTTGTTCTCCATATTTATGAGTCTCTTCTGTTTTGTCCCCCTCCCTGTTTCTGTATTGTTTTTGTTTCCCTTCCCTTATGTTCATATGTTTTGTCTCTTAAAGTCCTCATATGAGTGAAGTCATATGATTTTTGTCTTTCTCTGACTAATTTCACTTAGCAGAATACCCTCCTGTTTCATCCACGCAGTTGCAAATGGCAAGATTTCATTCTTTTTGATTGCCGAGTAATACTCCATTGTCTATATATACCACATCTTCTTTATCCATTCATCCATCAATGGACATTCGGGCTTTTTCCGTCCTTTGGCTATTGTCGAGAGTGCTGCTATAAACATGGGGGTGCATGCATCCCTTCGAAACAGCACACCTGTATCCCGTGGAGAAATGCCTAGTAGTGCCATTGCTGGGTCGTAGGACAGTTCTATTTTTAGTTTTTTGAGGAACCTCCATACTGTTCTCCAGAGTGTCTGCACCAGCTTGCACTGCCACCAACAATGCGAAAGAGACCCTCTTTCTCCGCATCCTCACCAACATCTGTTGTTGCCTGAGCTGTTAATGTGAGCCATTCTGACAGGGGTGAGGTGGCATCTCATTGTGGTTTTGATTTGCATTTCCCTGATGATGAGTGATGTGGAGCATTTTTTTCATGTGCCGGTTGGCCATCTGGATGTCTTCTTCGGAGAAGGGTCTATTCATGTCTTTTGCCCATTTCTTCACTGGATTAGTTGTTTTTTGGGTGTTGAGTTTGAGAAGTTCTTTATAGATTTTGGATACTAACCCTTTATCTGATATGTTATTTGCAAATATCTTCTCCCATTCCATCATTGCCTTTTAGTTTTGCTGATTGTTTCCTTTGCTGTGCGGAAGCTTTTATTTTGATGAGGTCCCAATAGTTCATTTTGCTTTTGTTTCCTTTGCCTCGGAGACGTGTTGAGTAAGAAGTTGCTGTGGCCAAAGTCAAAGAGGTTTTTGCCTGCTTTCTCCTCGAGGATTTTGATGGCTTCCTGTCTTACATTGAGGTCTTTCATCCATTTTGAGTTTATTTTTGTGTCTGGGGTAAGAAAGTGGTCCAGGTTCATTCTTCTGCATGTCGCTGTCCAGTTGTCCCAGCACCACTTGCCGAAGAGACTGTCTTTATTCCGCTGGATATTCTTTCCTGCTTTGTCAAAGATTAGTTGGCCATACGATTGTGGGTCCATTTCTGGGTTCTCTATTCTGTTCCATTGATCTGAGTGTCTGTTTTTGTGCCAGTACCATACTGTCTTGATGATTACAGCTTTGTAGTATAGCTTGGTCAGGATTGTGAGGCCTCCAGCTTTGGTTTTCTTTTTCAAGATTGCTTTGGCTATTTGGGGTCTTTTCTGGTTCCATACAAATTTTAGGGTTATTTGTTCTAGCTCTGTGAAGAATGCTGGTGTTACTTTGATAGGGATTGCATTGAACATGTAGATTGCTTTGGGTAGTATCGACATTTTAACAAAATTTGTTCTTATCCAGGAGCATGGAATCTTTTCCATTTTTTTTTTTGTGTGTGTGTTTTCTTCAATTTCTTTCATAAGCTTTCTATAGTTTTCAGTGTATAGATTTTCACCTCTTTGGTTAGATTTCTTCCTAGGTGTTTTATGGTTTTTGGTGCAACTGTAAATGGGATCGGTTCCTTGATTTCTCTTTCTGTTGCTTCACTGTTGGTGTATAGGAGTGCAACCGATTTCTGTGTGTTGATTTTATATCCTGCAACTTTGCTGAATTCATGAATCAATTCTAGCAGTTTTTTGGTGGAATCTTTTGGGTTTTCCGTATAGAGTATCATGTCATCTGCGAAGAGTGAAAGTTTGACCTCCTCCTGGCCGACTTGGATGCCTTTTATTTCTTTGTGCTGTCTGATTGCAGAGGCTAAGACTTCCAATACTATGTTGAATAACAGTGGCAAGAGTGGACATCCCTCTCTTGTTCCTGACCTTAGGGGAAAAGCTCTCAGTTTTTCCCCATTGAGGATGATATTAGTGTTGGGTCGTTCCTATAGGGAAAAGTTATTTTTAACCTAGAATTCTATACCCAGCCAAACTGTCAGAGTAGCATAGAAGAAAGGCATTTTTTGGACCTGCAGCACCCACCCTTCCACCCCCCCTCACCTTTTTTTCTTTTCAGGAAGGCACTGGACAGTGAATTCCAGCAAAAGAAGAACAGAAGTCAATAACTAGAATTGAGAATATTTTAAGTGTTTTAGTATTTGGAAAAAATACTACCAGGTGTTTAACAGATCTTCGAAATATTTGGGGGGAAACAGTAATAGATCTATAGAAGATTAGTCAAATGAAAAAAATCAAGGTAATTAATATCTCTAGGTTAAATGAATAAAGGAAATATTCATAGTATATTATTGGCAGAACAGTGAACAATATTTATATCATCACAGTAATGTAAACACTATTGATTTAACCAAAAATTGTGATTTTACTGTTTAGGGAGGTTGGGATGCTACCAAATATAATGTGGAAAGCTGATGACTCCAGAAACAATATGAGGATATTAGTTAGAAATCTGAAGGAGGCTGCCTGCTTCTGGGGCAGCAAACTGGGGGATGGAGTTAGGGGATTGCTGTTTTTATTACAAAACTTCAGTACTATTTGATTTTTAACCTTGCATGTGTATTACTTTGATTAAAAATTAAAATTAATTTAAAAATGGGCATACCCATAATAAATTGCTTCCAGCTAGAGAAAAATTATTGTTTAATAGTTATGTTTGACTTGTTAATTATAAAAATGTAGAGTCTTGATGTAATGAGATTTTCTAGAAAGTAGATTTACTCTAAGGCAGTTCGAATTTGGCCCCCAGCTAAGAATTGTAGCTCTGGAAATACCAGGGGAACTAACAAAACAATCAGTATTAACTGTGTGCGGCTAGCTCATCAAGTCCTGGTCCTGAAATCGGCCCCCATTAAAGATGTGGGGTGTGGAGTTTGTGATTTGCCACAAAGCTGTGGTTGCAATCCCTGGCTTTCGGATGAAAGGTAGGACTCTGACATTTCAATCTCAGTTGCTACTCCTACTCCATAGCTAGTGTTTCTTTCCCTTAATAAAATAAATGGATTCCTTGTCCCTTGGAAAACCTCCAGACTACTTTCACTCCCTCAGACCGTGCTTTCTGGAATCATTTTCACATATCACATTTGTTAATTTTAGCTCTTGACTTAGTCCCAGTAAGACTTACGCAGGAACACAGACCATCATCTGATCTGGTAAGGGGGCTCTTTTGGAAATAACAATAGCTACTGTATATGGAGCACCTTCCATACATTATGTTTAATCTTCGTAACCCTGTGAGATAGCCCCTCACCCCCAGTGTTAACGGTCGAAGAAATGAGGGCTCTGAGAGGTGAAGTCAGTTGCCCAGGCCACCACAGTGGATGATGTACACGTGCCGTTCGGAGCTAGGCTGCGTGAGTAGCTCATTCAGCCTCTGCCGTGTTGCCTCCCCGTCTTACCAGTCCAGAGTCAGCAGGCCTTTGTGACACTTGACCCCCAGGTAGTGCTATCTCATGGGAAAACTTGTAAGAGATGCACGTGTGTCCTTGTACAGTGGCCAAAATGGATGCGACTGACTGATGTGGTCTTCTGAGCCGCATTTTCCTTTTGTTGGACCCACACTGGACCCAGCAGGCTCTCGCGGGAGAGTGTTTGCAGAGTCAGAGGAAGTGGGCTTTGTTGGCAGGTGCGTGTAAAATAGCATGCGCTTACTTCGAGATCTTTGCTCTCCCGCCCCCCACCCCCCAAAGTTACTGGCTGGGCCAGAAACAGGGAAGGGGTCTGTCACATTTGGGATCATCTGGTCCGGGGGGGTTCCACACCAGGCCCCATGTCGGATTCACCTGTCTCCCTTCCACCTGACCCCCCATCCTGCAGCTCCTGTCTCCTTCCCTTGACCCACTTTTGCCCCACCTCCCCCCCCACATTTAAATAGGACTGAACTCCAAACTTAAAAAAAAATTGTCTTTAGCCTAAAATCTTTAAGAGAAGGGTCCTCTTTTGGTGACTTGTTCTAGAGTTGTGTGTTTCCTAGATGGAGGAAAAAATTGGTTTCAAATGAGAAAATTTTAGAAATATCCATTCACGTTTGTCCTATTTCCAGTGAAAACAAGCACCTCTTCTCTCTTCTAAAACAGTGGTTTTTGGAGCACGGGGGTGGCTCAATCCATTAAGCGTGCAACTCTTGATTTCGGCTCAGGTCATGATTTCAAGGTTCTTGACTTCGAGCCCCATGTCAGGCTCTGTGCTGAGGCCTGCTTGGGATTCTCCCTCTCTCTGCCCCTCTCATGCTCACATGTGCACTCTCTCTCTAAATAAATAAACCTAGAAAATAAAAAAACGATATATACTTAATACGTTTTAAAATATTCTTCAATAGTTCTAGTTTTCTGAACTGTTTTCTTTTAAGACGTTTTCCCTAACAGTTAACGATTTTTATTTCAACCTCTAGCTTTGCTTATCTTACCCTTTCCCTTAAATTGAAAATCGTGTGCCATTTTGGAAAGGTCAGGGGCTCTGGACCATACCGCTTCCAGAGCTGTGTGAACTTGGACAGAGCCCTCTCCCCATCCCCCCAAGTTTCCTTATCTGTGAAATGGAATTAAACTACCCAAAGTTCATGGGATCGTTGTAACACTGGTGCCTGGCACGTATCAGGTGCACATTAAAAGTCTGTTTCTTTCCCAAACTGGATGCAACCAAACCAACACGTTAGTTCACATCTTTTTCGTTTTTTTGCTTGTGTAAGTTCATGCCTTTGGATTTAAGGTTGCTCAAGGGAAACCTTTCTCGGGTCTTTTTTTCATTCTTGTAAGAAGATCGGGGCTCGCCTTTATTTGCTTGTAACAGCGCCTTTTGTACCTTGCAAATGAGTTTCAAACGCATCAAAAGCTGGGTCCAGTGTGGTCTGGCAGTGTACAGGTTGGCAAAATTTTCAATATTTGTTGTTGCTGATTCAGAGTGTTTCGCCAGACCTGTGGATGCATGCTTTTATAACTATAACTTAAAAGGTTTGGATGCAGTTTATAAGCATTACTCATTTTAAGAGGATTTGAGAGGATAAGGTCATTTTAGATTCAAGAAGAGAATATTCGTAATAGCCATTAGCCTTTTAAAATAAACTTACATCCCAACATGAAGTGCCTCACATGCAAACAAGTATTCGGACCTGTATTAACTGGTAGTATTCAAGGAAGCGGTCAGAGCCGCAAAAATGCCTGCCAACGTATAATTGTTGGCACTAAGCTGCCGATTTGAGTCCGGCTCTTTAAACCTGAAATGCTGTATCAGTGACACGCTTTATTATTGTTTGGTCCAGTAATAAAGAACTTTCCGGAAGGGCACCAAAACAGATACTGTATTTTTCAGTTTGTCCTGGTGGCACGCTTTCAATTCTATTTTTGGTGCTACGTTTGGGAGTTTGAAAGATTCAAGACAACACTAAGCCAGTCAGCTGGCACTACCTGCAGGCCCTCTAGCAGAATGAGCGTGCCTCCCAGAGTCTAGATGGCACCCACAGTCACCACGCTCGTCTCTTGTGTCTGCAGGTGCACACTTAACGTCCTGCCCGCGCCTTCTTAGGTGCTCATGAGGCCTGAGCTGGTGCCACAGCACTAACCACTCAGTTGCGGGACAAACACATTTTGTACACCGATCACAATTCGGTAGGACACTTCCGAAAAGTTATTAATGCCCTGGCTGAGAACCCCGGTGATACGCACGAGTCACGTCCAGTCCACTTGTGAATTTTTATGTGCTGTATTTGGCAGACCTACATGAAGATCTTGTTACTGAGCCATTCCAAGATACCCAGGTTTCTGTTGTTACAGGATAGGCTGGAAAGTATAACAAATGAGTCCAGCTTTGCCTTCTGGGGTTGACTGTTCGTAGCCAGGGTCTCTTAACCAACACTGGCTCTGAAATATATGTTAGCTATTTTTTTTTTTAATGTTTATTTATATGGGGAGGGGAGGGGCGGCAGAGAGAGAGGGAGACACGGAATCCGAAGCAGGCTCCGGGCTCTGAGCTGTCAGCACAGAGCCCGACACAGGGCTCAAACCCATGAGCAGTGAGATCGTGACCTGAGCCGAAGTCGGACGCTTAACCGACTGAGCCACCCGGGCGCCCCGATATGGTAGCTATTTAACCAAAGATACAGATCTCCAAGGCTTTAATCCATTTGGAATTTATTGTTGATGAGAGGGTACAGTGTAATCCTCCGGTCAGGAGCCTGATCCTTGGAACCAGGCAGACCAGCGTCGGTTTCCAACTACGGGACCTTGGGCAGGGTGCTTGACTTTCCTGACTACCAGGTCTTACCCTGAAGATTTGGGATAATAACCACCCCAGTCCTCACAGGATCGTTGTGCAAACGCAGCGTTGTAACGAATGGACCATGTTTCTCCTAAGAGTCTGACGCACATCAGATCTACTCCTAAGATCTTCCACGCATCCTTTCTTATTACTACTCATGTGTTCTAAGATGTGAGCTACATTGATTTTTTTTCTCTGTTGCAGGGCAGTTACTTCGTACTACTTATTAAATTCCTTTTCTTATTGTTACTGAAATATATATGATATTTATTAAATTCGTTGGCATGATTGGGTTCCCTGTTACTTCCCGCTGATCTAGATTTCTGATTTTGTGTCACATAATACACCATTGTGATTATTGTTATTTTGTTATAATATTGTATATGATCAGTCCTAACCAGAGCTATAAATATTTGAGCCCTGAACGGCAATGAAATGGGTTTCAAATAACGGTACCCTGTGGCACTCACCAAACCAAGGGGGAAAAAAATCCTTGTGGAAGAAAATAAGGCAAAGAAGGGACCCAGGCCCTGCCTCTGAGTATTTCTCCTTGTGAAAGCTCAATTCCCTTTACATATAATCAGAAATTATGTTTGAACTTGAACTCACACCTCTCCTCCCGTTTCCAACCATCTCCTAGTCTGAATGTAGGATTTGACAAACGTGTTGCATACCTGTGAGGTTGTCATGTTGGTTCTAGCTCTGATTATTCATTCTTTATACACCCACTGAGTTAGCCTTAATCACTGTAGACTCCGTGAACGTGAAATGAGACCAGCACTGGTAGCTGCAGAGGAATCTGCATTATTCACCAACATTTTGGGGACACAGCGTTTGCCTGAGCCCCGCGCACCCGCCGAGCTGGGCTGTAAGCGGTACAGGTTGGCGTCTCGCCACGGAGATGCTCGAGGTTGCAAAAGTGGTGGCCGAGCAGGCCTGCGCTGGCGGCAGCCAGAGTAGCCCGTGTGTCCTTTTTGGGCCGTTAGGACTCGGCAACGTTGAGAACCACTCGGTGCTGCACCTGAAATCAGCACCCGTGTGGACCTAGAAACCGGCCCCGGGTTGGTTTTGGATCTCGGCAAGGGGGCCGGGCCGGGTCGGGCCTGCCGATCGCCCGCGACGAGCGGGGCCGGCCGACCGGCGCGGCGCCGAGGGGGTTAAGGCGGCGGCGGGGGCGGGCCTCGCGGGCCGGGCTCGGGGCCCTTTGTTAACAGGCGCGTCCGGAGCGGAGACGGAGACGCGGCCGCGGCCATGGGCGGGCGCGCGGGGCGGCGGCGAGGCGGCGTGGCGGGGCCGCCGGGGCGCGGGAGGGCGCGCGGGGCCAGCGGGGCGCGCCGGGCCTGAGCGCGCGGCGCAGCGAGCCGGGGGGCGCCGGCCCCCACGCCGCCGGCCCGCGAAAATGTTGGAGATCTGCTTGAAGCTGGTGGGCTGCAAATCCAAGAAGGGGCTCTCTTCGTCCTCCAGCTGCTACCTGGAAGGTAAGCGCCGGCTGGCGCCGAGCGCTCGAGGCGGCGGCGGGGCCGCGGGCCGGGCCTTCCCGGGCCGCGCCCGCCCGCCCGCGCGCGCTCCCTCCGCGCCCTCCCTGCCCCTCCCTTCCCTTTCCCTTTCCCTTTCTCTGCCCCCCCCCCCCCCACCCTTTCTTGCTCTCTCCTGGTCTTTCCCGCGACCCTGCCTGGGCGCTGCGGGCCGAGCGGGAGGGTGCGGGGCTCCGGTCCCCGCGCCCTACCCTGGGAGCCCACGCCGGGATGGCGGTGTCTCCGGGCCCCCAGCCGGAGGGGGGGGGGGGCTCTCCCCGAGAAAGTTTGAGAAAGCGAACTCTACAGGCCCGAACGGCCCTGTGAGCCCACGTTGTGGAATTTCCACCGTGAATTGGGAATTATGTGTCAAAAAGGTCGACCCGTGTTTGTGAAACATGTGATTCTCATTAAGTGTCGTGTACAAAGGAACACCGCTCTACCATTTATGGATGCGGAATTTCAAGTGATCTTTCTACCCCACGCCCCACGCGCCCCCAACCCCCAACCCACTCTTATCTGCAGACCACGACGAGGTCTTAGGAATTCTCCCTTTTCGCGGGGATGGGGGAAGCGAAGTTACACATTTGAGGAAGGCGTTGTGAATGAGTCCAGCGTACTTGGCGGGGGAGGGGGGGCCTCATGTTGGGTTCGCTCCATAAAAAGTGCAGAACCAGGAGCATCTTTCTTTTTGCCTTTTTTCCGTTCTGCTTTCCTTTCCTTCCCTTCTCTCATCCCCTGTGCCCTTCTTTCCTGTTGTCTTTCTTTTTCTTTGCTAGTAACAACTGAAAGAAAGTGAACCGGGGAGGGTGCGTGGGGGTCGTCATTTTGGACTTGAAATCGACCTGACGTAGGGACCGGACATCCCAGACGAAATCCTGCTGGTATTTCTCTGTCATTTTCACTGAGGACTTAAAATAGGAATAGAAACGTAAAGCTCATCTGAGAACAAGTTGGATTGCTGCTAGTGTGCCATGAAGTTGTAACGTACTTCTTTTTAAAAGGAAGGAGAAATAAACGAAGGCCTCATAAATGGTCTAACCTCTTTTCCTTCCAACTTTTTTTTTTTTTAATACCCCCGTGACCCTCACCAGCCACCTTTTTTTTTTTTTTTTTTTTTTTCCTTTTTGATTTGAGGGCCTGCCTGGAGTCACATAAGCAGCTTAAACCATAAACACCAGTGATGCAGGTGAAACCTGTTTGCTCTTGCTTTCGCAGGATGTGGACATGCATCCCTCTTCCCTGCCTGCGATTTTGGGCCTTCGAGCCGGCTCACAAAATCCACCATTTGGAGGGAGGAGATGGTTTATTTGTCCCTGAAAGTTGGCATTGGAAGCGGCCAAAATCATCTTCAGTTAATGCGTCGCTTATTTTCCAAGTTGCTCAAAATTCTGAGCACATTCTCATTTACATCTGTATCGAGTTAGTGTTAGGCATTATCTCCATTTGCAGATGGACGCCCACGGGCGGAGTAGATGAACTGGACTTTCAGAGCTGTGACATTGTTTTTGTTTTCTTGGGGTAAACCGGAGATTTAGGGCAGACTGTTTTCTTGGGGTAAACCGGAGATTTAGTGCATAGTTGAATTATTGGTTTTTATTTTAGGGGGTGGATCTCATCTAAAGCGTCTTACTGCTTCCTGTCCAGCCTTTCCGTTTTTTACTGACCTCCTAAGTCAATCAATTAGTGTTTATTGATACCCGCTCAGGGCGCAGGCAGCTCAGGGCACAGAGAGTCGAATATAAGTCAGCTTTTGCATTCTGTCAAAGATGGTTCCCGCCGTGAATGCGACCTGATCATGCATCTATGCGCTCCCCAGGCCTAGCTGTCAAAGCAACAATTAAACGCTTACTATATGCCAAGCAGTGTTTCAGTATTTCTATATGATTCGGTGTGCGTGTTTCTCATGATGGCCCTGTGGTTATTTCCACTTTACAGATGAGGAACCTGAGGCCCCAGAAGCTTAGGAAACTTGTCTAAGGTCCCAGAGCTAGCAAGTGGTGATGCTGGGATTTGAACCCATACCGTCTGGCTCCAGAGAGCCGAGTTTCAGCCATTCGGTGCTTTACCAACTGTGACTGTGACCTTTGGCACTCTCTGTGGATGTGGAAATGGCAGCTTCAAGAACGTCTGAAATAAGGCTATTCTTTCTTTCTTTTCTAGAAGGCTAATACTGATAAAAATGAACATCTTTCGCAGAAGAAAATTTAAATGTATATTAAAATAGCTGTACATGATTTTAAAAAAGAACATTCTAAAAGGGTATTTAGTGAAAAGTAATTGTGTCTCCTACCCAGGTTCCCTACCCAGAGGCAGTCACTCAGGAGTTTTCCTGTGTGTCCTTCTGGAGATATTGTATGCGTATAATGAGCATTTAAAACATTTGAATTTTGCGTTCCAACTTTGTGGAAATGTGTGTTTATAGGCAGTATGTATTCACCATGACCACATTTAGCTTTACAATCTTAGGTTGACTTCAAACACCCAGCTTTCTGATTATTGCTTCCCCCTAGAGATGTGGAAAAAAACATGAACACTGGCCATGTAAAAAACATTTTTTTAATGTTTATTTTTGAGAGAGAGAGACACACACACACAGAGACAGAGAGAGACAGCACGGGCGGGGGAGGGGCAGAGAGAGAAGGAGACACAGATCCCGCAGCAGGCTCCAGGCTCTGAGCTGTCAGCACAGAGCCTGACCTGGGGCTCGAACCCCCGAACCTGAGCAGAAGTGAGGCGCTTAACCGACTGAGCCCCCCGGGCGCCCCGAGCACTGGCCATTTGAATTCTTTTTTTTTTTTTTTCCCCAGTTCACTCTTCTTTGTTTACGTGTGTATTTGCATACATCGTTCATGAATATTGTACATGTATATGCTAGCTCTGTAGTGTGGAATCAAAAGTAATGTGAAGTGAACTCTTCTTGAACTTGCAAAATTTATTTTAAGGGCCGCTTTAAAATGCTGCTTTTCAGCAGTTAACTTTCTGGCAAATACTTTATGTGGTGCCAGCTGCACAGATATGTACAGTGTTAGAACTTCTGTAGAGCAGCCCAGGCTCTCTTTCTAAATACTCTCTCCTGGGCTCATCACGTGCTTCCCTTGTTTAGTAACAAAGAAAATGCCAGCCTCTTCCAGGAACCTAATGGAAAGCCAGCCAGTTCTCCTCGCTTGAGGTGACATTAAAACTGGTGAGCATTTATGATGTGACAGGCGCTGGCACCAGGTGCTTTGTAGACACCCTTACCTTATTTGCATACCGCCGCTATGAGGTTTCTAGAGAGGAGGAGGAGAAAGGCCCCTGTGCCCTTTGGAAATGCTTCTGAATTTGGAGTCAGGAGATCCATTTTTGTCTAACCTCTCTCGGCCTCTCTGTTTCTTTGCCTCTAAGACAGAAAGAACCAACATCCTCTGTCCAGCCAACCTTGAGAGGATCGTTTTGGGGATCTAGGAGATGGTTCACGTGAAGGTTTTGAAATCGATAAAGTGCTGACTGTTTGCATTTATACCCGCATGAGGTTCCTTTGAGAGGTCCCTAAATGCAGACAGTTTCGTGGCTAGGGCATTGCAGAGTCCTCTTCTCGTGTGACACCCGCAGCTCCAGAGCCAGCCGGCCGGGGCCTGGATGCCAACCCTGCTGCCCGCTGGTCCTGGGCATCGTGCTGTCTGAGCCTCGGCGGCGTTCTCATTTCCAAATACAACTCGTGGTAGGCCCTCCTTCGTTGAGTTGTGAGATTTGCGGGAGAGATTTCACTTACATTGTTCAGCACAGAGCCTGGCACAGAGCAGGATGTTAGCACATATCAGCTGTAACTTTAAACAAATATTGAGCAGTCTAAAAGGTTGGCATTGCCAGTTTCTCCAATGGCTGAAGTCATGACAGAATCGAGCTGAACCTACCCATAGTTTTTCTTGTTAACAAGACAGTTTGTTTCCGTGTTTGCTCTGATTTATAAAATTAATACTTCTATCATCAGTTTTAAGGAAAAGTATCTTCCCTTTTCCTGATCCTTTTTTTTTTTTTTGTAAGTTTTAATTATTTAAGTATTCTCTACACCCAACGTGGAGCTCGAACTCACGACCCCAAGATCAAGAACCCTGCGCTCGCCTCACTGAGCCAGCCAGGCGTCCCCCGCCGCCCCTGCCCCAGATCCTTTCTTACGCCCATGCTGAATGTTTTAATTGTGGAAAAGGAATCCCCTTGATTCATGATTGGCATCTTACTCTTTCCACAGCTCCAAAGATGTGAAGACTGAACATCTACCTCTCATTACCTTGTTCTAAAATCGTCATAATTTTGCCAGTGTAATCGCTGATCCGAAATAGAAACAGGAAAAATGGTCGACGGAGAAATTAAAAAAAAAAATACATAACACCGTTGTACAACACGATAGTTAGTTAACAGCACTGTATAGTTAGTTAGACTATAGATGTAACTATATAGTTATGCTATAGATAGTATAGTTAACAGCACTGTGCCGTATATTTAAAAGTTGCTAAGAGAAGTAGATCTTAAGGGTTCTCATCATAAGGAAAAAACGTGCAACTGTGTGGTGATACGGATGTTAACGAAACTTACTGTGGTAACTAATCTTTTCACAGTCTACATACAGCAAGTTGTTAGGTTGTACGCCTGAAACTCCTACACAATGTGATATGTAAATCATATCAATAAAACTGGAAAAGGTAAATACAAGACCATAAGATCAAGTGGGATATGGGAAGAATTTAACTTTCCGTCTGTAATAGCGGATCATAATTAAACACCCAGAAAGATTCATAAAATAAATTCTTAGTTTTGGGGGGCTTGTGGGTTTTTTTGTTTTGTTTTGTTTTACTTTTTTAAAGGAAAAGCACACAGCCCATTGAATTCCTTGTACTCATCACCAGCTTTAATAATTCCCAACGTATGGTCAATTTTAAATTGTCCTTTTTAGTGCAGCTGGCAGGCGTCCGTCTCCTAATCGGAAGGTCCCGAATTTGAGCCTCAGAGAGGGCAGATTAAGTCATTTTTCATAGTCGGCTGGGCCCAAGATTACCTTGGTTAAAAAAAGAACACAGAGCAAATTATGGTCAATCTTGTTTTCTTGCCTCGTTGAAGTTCTACTTCCAAAGCCGTTTGGAAAAACAGCTTGCTAATTACTGACATTTGAGAGTCTAACTTTGCCCTCCGATGATGAGAGTTGTCAGTCCCCGAAATTGGCGTTCAGATCCTTCTTTCTTAACCCACACCTAGGTACTTTGTTACACTGTCTGTGTTGGGTGACAGAGAAGACAGACGAGGGAGAAAGAGAAAGAGGTGGGAATTAAGGAGGAGAGGGAGGCAGAGACCCAAGAGGAGAAAGGCTGAGACCAGGAAGGGAGAACCCAGGGGACACGGGACGGGGGGAGGATGGCAGAGGTGGGCAGAGGAAGAGATCCAGAGGAGAGGAAGGGAGAGAGCAAGATCCAGAGAGAGAGAAAGAGAGAGAGAGAGAGAGAGAGAGAAAGCAGTGCAAGGGGCTGAGTGTGAGCCATGCAGACTGATGGATGGGAAGCCGTGGGAGAGGCACGTGAGTAACCTTCACCTCTGCCTCTGTCGCCTGGCCTCTCAAAACACCTGTCATGAGAGAGTCTGCTTAATAGACTTATGGGGGGGGGGGTAGTGTAGCACCCTACACGGAATGCCTTAAAACTGAATTGAAGGGGCGCCCTGGGTGGCTCAGTCGGTTGAGCGGCCGACTTGGGCTCAGGTCACGATCTCGTGGTCCGTGAGTTCGAGCCCCGCGTCGGGCTCTGTGCTGACAGCTCAGAGCCTGGAGCCTGTTTCGGATTCTGTGTCTCCCTCTCTCTAATCCTCCCCCGTTCATGCTCTGTCTCTCTCTGTCTCAAAATAAATAAACATTAAAAAAAAATTTTTTTTTTCAAAAAAAAAAGAAAAAACTGAATTGAAAAGGTGGGCCGTGAATAGAATCAGCCATTGCTTTTTGGAACCCAGATAGCTTTTTATGGTCCTGTTCAGTTACTCAGGTTAGCAATAGGGGGAATAATGGCAAACAAGACATTCTCGGGGATTCATCTGCCCTTGGGTAGCCCCTTCGGTGAGTCGGGTCTAACCTGACCCAGGCATCCTTGATGACCTTTTCAGGGAGATCAGGACATACGAAGTGAGTACTCGCAAACCATCCCCGGCCTGGCAAGGCAGAAGGGGAGGCTTTCAGTTTGCCGAAAAGGACCTGTGACAGAGTAAATGCTTCTCTGATTAGCGGGCTCACTGCCCACAGTTTGAATTGGGGCCAGTGCCAGGATCTGGGGACCCTTTCCTCCCCCACAGACAAAAAAAAAAAAAAAGTGTGTGGAGGGGCCGTCTGCCCATACCGGCCTGTCACGAGTCCTGTTTCTTGTGAAAGCACAGAGAAACGTACTTTTACGTTGCGCTGTGTTTCGGGATCTTGACCATGGTTTACATTCCATTTTTAAAAAAATGATTGCGTTTCCTAGATCTTTATAAAAGCATTCCTGGTAAAGTGCCATTTGCTCTCCATCCTGCTGTCTGCTGTTTCTGCAGGTTCACAGATAATTAAGGTACACTCTTCACTCCAGACTTAATATTTTACTTTGTGGCTAAAGACAGTCAAGTGCAAGGGGTTCTGCCTAGCTGTTCATTTAAATAAACACCTGGTGGTGCTGTATGTCCTGCCTAGCCCGGGGCAGAGGGTGAAGGCTGTGATAAGAATGCTGGTCTCAGGGCGCCTGGGTGGCTCAGTCGGTTAAGCATCTGACTTTGGCTCAGGTCATGATCTCGCGGCTCCTGAGTTCGAGCCCCGCGTTGGGCTCTGGGCTGAGCGCTCTGAGCCTGGAGCCTGCTTCGGAATCTGTTTCTCCCTCTCTCTCGGTGTCTCCCCCATTCGTTCTCTCTCTCTCTCAAAAATAAACATTAAAGAAAATTAAAAAAAAAAAAAATGCTGGTCTCTGCCCCAGAGTTCACATTATTGTGGGAACAATAATAAATGAAGAAGTACTTGACCTGTAGGGCAGGGTCCTAGGGCCAGGTACCACACGTGGCGTTTGTGCAGAAATTCTCCACCTGCGGTGTGCGTGGAGCCCTTCTGACAGCCCGGTTTAGTAGATACTGTTGTTGCCCTATTGTGCAATCGAGAAACTGAGGCTGGGAAATTAATGTCTTCAAGGCACGATAGACTGAATTTAAACAAGGCTTGTCCACCCTGGAGCCCAGGCTAACAGATTCTTCACCTATGAGGTGAAGGGGAGATAATCAGTTAGGGGTGAGGTGCAGGGAGGAGGGAGGACCAGTCAGGCTCACTAGAAGGGGTGAGTCCAGGAGGATGGAAAGTAGGCTGGGGAGGCATTCTGGAGAGAGTAAATGGCACTTGTCACAGTGCTCACAAGCTGGGGCAGCAACAAGCTTCGGTGGGGGAAGCTTCCAGAGGTTTGGGGAGGCTGGAATGGGGGACCAGGGGTTGTGGGAGAAGCTGGTCGCAGACCAGACCCTGCAGGGCCTCGTGTACCCGCTTCAGGAACTCGGACTTGATGATGACCCCAGCCATACTGAGAGGGCCTGTTACACGCTAGGAACCGCGTCTTGCCTGATAATCTGCAAACCGCAGTCTACCCTGCAGGGCACTTGACCGTCCTGTTCTTTGTGTTGCCACAGGTGACCCTGCTAGTACGTAGTGGCTGACCAGTGACGGGCAGGATCTCTTCCGCCTCTGCCAGCAGCCTTCTCCGTGGGATTTTAATAGGAGAGCCGCTCGGTCGGAGCTGCATTTTAGAAAGACCCCTCTGGTGGCAGTGTGGAGGCACAACGCAGTGGGCAGAGTCAGGGAAACCAGTCAAGGGCACGGTGGGCCACACGGACAGGACAGGACCCATCAGGGAGACTGAGGAGGAAAAGTGGCCACGATGTGGGTGTAAACTTAGCTGGGATGAGGCAGGGGTGAGGTGTGGGGGTGCCGTATTCAGAGTGGTTTGAAGATGGTGAGGTGTCCGTCTTTATGCTCCGTCTCCAGTAACCGTAGGCTTCTTTGACAACAGAGTCCTAGAAAGCGATCCAGAATTCTTTTTATGTTTTTGCTTTTTGATGGAGGGGACTGGCTCTGTGTATCTTTCAGAAAGTTAATACTTGGACTGCTGATAGAGACAACGCGGAGAATTCTGTTTCCTAAACTTGATTTGCTAGGAACATTATCATGTAAAGATTCCAGGGGAAATACTTAAACCTTGGTCTAATTATGTATTTATTTAAATGTTTAAATGTTTGTTTATTTTTGAGAGACAGAGCGTGAACAGGGGAGGGCAGAGAGAGAGGGAGACACAGAATCCAGAGTAGGATCCAGGCTCTGAGCTGTCTGCACAGAACCCGATGTGGGGCTCAAACCCATGAACCGTGAGATCATGACCTGAGCCAAAGTCGGGAGCTCAACCAACTGAGCCACCCAGGAGCCCCACCTTGGTCTAATTTTAAGTAACTTTATTTTTTACTTGTTATTTTTATTATTTTTTTTTTACTTGTTATTTTTAAAAGGAGTTTTCTCCAGAAACCCATTTAGCTTAATGCTTATAATGCCTGTAAGTGGGAAGTGCTAAAACTGCATTTATTTGTTTACTTATTTATTTTTAAAGTTTATTTACTTAGAGAGAGAGTAAAGAGAGCAGGCAGGGGAGGGGTGGAGAACCCCAACCAGGCTCTTGTCTTGTCCATATGGAGCCCAACACAGGGCTTGAACTCATGAACTCTGAGATCATGACCTGAGCCAAAATTAAGAGTCAGACGCTTAGCCAACTGAGCCACCCAGGCGCCCCCAAACTGCATTTATTTAAAAAGAAAACTGCATGATTTGGACTTCTCACTAATTTATAGCAGCCTTCTTTGTAGGCCCCTCTCCCTGTCAGATTACAGGGGTTCTACTGAACCAAATCTATAGTGTAGGAGTTGTTAGCCTGGAAAGCCCTTGGGGTCTGGGATAGAATTCAGGGGCTCCATTTCCTTGGATGGGAAAATTTTAGAACTTTATTTCACTAACCTCTAACTGAAAATTAGTATTTCATTTTTTTAAGAACGTAGGTAACAAACCACAGCCAGGTTAGCAATACTGGTGACTTTGTCACCAGTAGAAATCCAATGTTTTCGTGTCCTGTAACAGTTGTGATTATCACTTACACATATCAGAACTTTGAAATGATAGTAGTTACTACTAGATCTTGTTTCTTTAATCCATTAATAAGTAGATACTTAATGCATTAATGAAGAAGCCCTGTATCACAAATAAATTTCTGTTTTTAAGATTTGAGGACTGTTTCCATACAGCTGTTTTCCCTTACAGCCCTCCATATTCTCTGCATTTGCAGACTTTTTTTTTTTAATTTTTTTTTTTAGTGTTTATTTTTGAGACAGAGACAGAGCATGAGCCGGGGGAGGGTCAGAGAGAGAGGGAGACACAGAATCCAAAGCAGGCCCCAGGCTCCGAGCCGTCAGCACAGAGCCCGACGCGGGGCTCGAACTCGCAGACCGCGAGATCATGACCTGAGCCGAAGCCGGACTCTCAACCGACTGAGCCACCCAGGCGTCCCTGACTTTTTTTGGAGGCATCCGCAGACATCACCAGAGGGTCCACAGCAGAGGGATGAAGGTCCCTCCCTGAGTAGCCTCAGTGTGTCGGGCTCGCCTTGGATCCCTATGTTAATCCTGCTTCCCTTGCCAGGCGAGGTCTTACTCAGGAGCCCCTTCTGTGTAATGCTGGTGAGCGGGCCCCTCACACCTCCTCGCCCCAATGTCTGCGTTCTTAGAAATTCACTTGGTCTTCTATTTGACTTTTGCTATCCAGGCCGTGTACATTTTCACCAGCTGTGTTTTCTTCCCCCAAGGGGCAGAGGCCGTGTGGGGATTCTTCGCATCACTGCCACCTCGCCCTGCCCCTGCTCCCCAGCAGCTAACACAGTGTTTGGGGGTGCTGGGAAGATGTTGTGAAGTGTGATGTTAAGGCCAAGGCTGTATTCAACTAAGCCCGTTTTTTAAATAATTTTAGCCGCTCTGGGTGAGGGTGTAAATTACAAAATAAAGGACCGTGTAGAAAGTGGGTAAAAGGACTTTCATCAAGTTCAGATTGTGGGAAATAATACTTTTCCTCTAAGCTCATATTCTAAAAAGTTGTAGGAGACCGTTGTATACTGACTTGAGAATAGTCTGAGCATGATCTCATCAGTTGGAACCGAGTATGAAATAAAACACGAAGCCTTCCCTCCTTTTTGAGGGATCTGTTTTATAGATTTCTGAATTACAGAGATTCCTTGAACTGGAGGGTAATAGTGAAAGGCCCACAGAGGAAATAAGAATAAACAACAAGGGTTTAAAGAATTGCATGTGAGCAAAAGGAGAGGGAGTGTTTATCACGCCTGACACACCCTGCCCCCTCCCGACCCCCCTCCCCTCCCCTCCCCTCCCCTCCCCTCCCCACTGAAGGAGAGCCCACTCGGCTCTGTACTCACAGAGCAAACCGAGGCCTTGGGCACCAGCACCTACAGGAAGGTGGGAAGCTTCCCAGGGATGTTTTCCCTGGAGGTGAAATCGCTCCCCTCGGGTCTGTGAAGTAGCCTCACGGGCCCCTGAAGGTCACCAACATTTTACTTATCTTCCTGTTTGCCCTTGGTGGGTGCAGGGGCAGCCCCTGGCCGTCTAGACCAGATACGCCTTATCTGAGAATCTTCCGTAAACATTTTTGATCACTGACTCACAACTTTAAGAAAGGATTATTTTTGTATAAGAAGATCTTTAACTTGTACTTTAAAGACCCAAGCCATTTTCTTAGAATACTTAGAATATTTACTTAGAAATAAGTTAAGCAGGCATGGGCCCGAGCATGAGCGCAGGAGAAGGGCGGGGGGGGGGGGGGGGACACAGAATCCGAAGCAGGCTCCAGGCTCTGAGCTGTCAGCATAGAGCCTATGTGGGGTTCAAACTCATGAACCATGAGATCATGTGACTGGAGCCGAAGTTGGATGCTTAGCCGACTGAGCCACCCAGGCGCCCCAACAGATGCTGAAATTTCTTTCCCAAGACTTAACAATAGCCAAAAGATCCATTGGAAGAACAGAAAAGGGGAGCTATTTTGGACATCTTTCTTGAATGAAGCTTCGGGGCTTCTTTAAGGGTCCGACTTCCTGACAGTGGGCCTGGCAGAAAGTCCCCGCATTAAGCCAGGAAGGTTTAAGTACATTCTGCAGTGTTGGCCTTGTGAGCTGTGATCATTTGTAAGGTTGACGAGCACAGTTCACTATGAAATGAAGCAAGGAACTTGGCATCTATGCATCGTGAGTCAATTTTGACATCAGCCTGGATGGGGAATTGACTGGAAGGTTTTGGTGTCGGACTGTGGCTACACTTCAATGTCTCCATCCAGAGGCGTGCGTGGGCATTACTTCCCTTTGGGCTTCGGCCATAAATTTGTGGAATGGAGTAAGAACTAGGGAGGAAAACGGAGAGACTGCCTTGGATTTCCTGACGTCCTGGTGAATCAAAAAGCAGTGGGAGGCCCTTTCCTTCCTGACAAAGGGCTCATCCCCTCGCGAGAAATTCCCAGCGTCCATCTCCCTGTCGGGGACAGTCCCTCTTGAACCCTGACTTGAAATCCACAGGCAGCCCTGGGCGAGTATCGGCCTTCTGCCTCTTCCAGGTGTTTTCCAGGCCACTTCCCCCTGATTATGTAACTTTGATCAAATCCAGATGCTGCAGAATGTTTGATAGAAGAGGTCAAATGGCATTTGAGAAGAAAAGCGTTTCTGTATTCATGACTTGGGTTTAATTTCCTGTGTGGGCCTGGTCTGCCAGAGTTGTGTGCTCATGGCCGCGAGGTTGGGACTCCAGAGGGAGGTGCACAAATGTTTTTCCAGGACAGCACGAGGAGATTCCTCCTCCCCCAGGGTTCTTTTTCAGGTTAGATGATCAATTATGGAAGTGTCAGCTGGCTTCTACTTACGATGGCCGTTTCTCTATTTTTGTCACTGTTTTCTGAAAACAACCCACATCCATTGTGAGAAATGAGCCAAAATACAGAAAAGAATAAAGAAAATGTTATATGTTTGTAATCCTACCCCCCCCCCCACCCCCACCCCTTGTCAACTACTGTTCACAGTTTGGTGCAATTCCTTCCGTACTTCGTTCAGTTTTTACAAAATTGGGATCACGCTGCAAATGACAGGTTGTAGTATGAGCACTTAATGCATTATTATGAGTATGTTCCCAAGCCAGTAGTAGTTTTTTTGTAAAAATATCTTGAATGATGTTCTGAATGTATTCTGTATTACGGATGGACCACAAACTAACTTATCTTTTATTGATAGATACCTTGTACTTCTCTTTTTCTGTGCTGTTATTTCAAAATTAGCATATAGAGGGGCGCCCGAGTGGTTCAGTCAGTTACACTTCCGACTTGATTTCGGCTCAGGTTCGTGCACACGCTCGCTTTCTCTCTGTTTCTCAAAAATAAACACTTAAGAAATGTTAAAAACAATCAGTATCTAGAAATAATCATGTGGGTCTCGGGATAATTGCTGGAGGTAGATCAAAGGTTATGGAATTATTTAGAGATTCGATTTGTATTTCCAGTTGCCCTCCTAACGTGTCTAGTGCTTTCTACAGCAGCCGCTAGCTTTGCATGAGAGTTGCATTTCAAGCCTTACACCGACTTAGCCTCAAGAAAATGGATCTGCCCATTTGATGAAGACTTTGCATTTCTTTGATTATTAGCCAGGCCTAACTCACTTCCCAAGTTTAATGGTAATTTAAATTTCCTGTGAATTGCTTATTCATGCTTTGGTCCATTCCTCCCTCCTCCTCCTCCCTCCCCCACCCCCCCAGTGGAGGATTTATCTTGTTCTGTCGATATGTATCACGTTAAGAATCCTGAGGCTCATGGTGTTACTTAATATAACCACAATGGAAGCTCTTTGGACTCGCTTCCACGTGACCGACTTGTTGGGTTGACCATCATGCTCTTGCTTCCTGTAACACCTGCCTCCCCAGTGCCCGGGACCCACGGGATAGGGCAGCCAACCCCGCCACTCCGCTGCCGCTTACTGCTCTTGGCCACCCCCAGAGCCCCTTGTGTTTCTTTCCACGTCTCTTGATTTCAGATACGCTTGTTGTTTTAATTACTTGTTCAATATGAAACCAGTGAAATGCAGTTGTAGGAAGAGAATTGTACCTGTGAACTTCAGATGGACGCCTCAGACATAGTCAGTAGAGACGGGTGGTTTTAAACGTTGCTACCCGACCGGGTGAGAGCGAGCCAGTCGTAAGCCAATAGATGGTATATGGCTCCCATTTCTCCCCCAGCCTGCAGCAAGCTGAAGCTGGGAATGTGCTTCGCACGTGCCCACCCTCGAAAGGACAGGCCTTGTCCCCGCAGAGTCAAGGCCAGCAAACCAACATGCATTCAGGTGGGGGTGGGAGATCCCACATCTTTGAAAAAGATAATTTTCTGCTTTTAACTAGCTTTTTTTGGTTAATCGATCAGTCCCCCATCACGATTGTGCTAGGTGTGCCTTTAGAGCCCGTATGAACACTCAAGAGAATGGGGGCCCAGCCCATCACCAAGGCTTCTAGGAAATGGCAGTGTTACAAGACCCTCTTCCTTGAAATGATCTTTGCCCTCATGATTCATGAAATGAGACGACCAAACAGTAATGACAGAATTTGGGATTTACTTTTAGCAAATACAATTCCTAAAGGTTCACTTCAGTCAGGAGTACAAAAAGCTAGCATCGAAAGACCCTCGTTTTTCATGTTGTATCGGTTCATTACAACGAGATATAAAAAAAATTTTTTTATGTTTATTTATTTTTGAGAGCGAGAGCAAGAGAGAGCTTGAGTGGGGGAGGAGCAGAGAGAAAGGGAGACACAGAATCTGAAGCAGGCTCCGAGCTGTCAGCACTGATGTGGGGCTCAAACCCACGAACCATGAGGTCATGATCTGAGCCAAAGTCAGATATTTAACCAACTGAGCTCCCCACCACACCCCCCCCAGGCGTCCTCTGTTTTTTTTTCTTTTTTTTTTAAGTTTTTTTTTTTTTTTTTTTAAGTTTTATTTATTTATTTTGAGAATGAGAGAGATGCAGGGTAGAGGGGCAGAGAGAGAGAGTCCCAAGCAGGCTCTGCTTTCCATTTTTAACTGAGTTCATTTTGAATGAATGAGTTTAAAAAGCTGAAGCCATTTAGGAACAGTAATTGCCACCTTGGAAGGAAAATGCTTGATGCTTTTCACAAGGTTTGGGGAAGGAAGGGTCGTTTTTATTCTACGGCCTTTCTTATTAATACAAAATGCGTGTGGGTGTTATGAAATAAATTAGAAAAGTATAATGATGGAAGCAGACTGTTTTTGCTCCTGAGAATGAAACTGATTTTTTCCCCCACCTCTTCCTGTTCCTTTCTTCTTTTCTCTTCCAGAAGCCCTTCAGAGGCCAGTAGCGTCTGACTTTGAGCCCCAAGGTCTGAGCGAAGCAGCTCGTTGGAACTCCAAGGAAAACCTTCTTGCTGGTCCCAGTGAAAATGACCCCAACCTTTTTGTTGCACTGTATGATTTTGTGGCCAGTGGGGATAACACCCTAAGCATCACTAAAGGTAAAAGGGCCACAGACCAAATGGGGGGTTGCAAGAGACAGAAATCAGGGGAAACTGGGGCTTGACTGAATACCCCTTCACTGACTGAAAGAGCAGCTTTAAAGTTGGAATGCAGGGAGGTCCCAAAAAAAAGCCCAGCATCTTTATAAGAGAGCCACTTTTCCTAAAGGAGAAGAGTTCCTATATGAGAAGTCCTTAGAAAACGCACATTCCCTATTTCATAGTGAAAGGGACACATGGGCCAGACACGGAAAACACTTTTATTTTTATTTATTTATTTATTTTTTAAGAAAAAGTATCTTTTCCCTAAAAAACGTCCTTATGTTAGGAACAGAACACTTGGGCAACGCAGCGTGTATTATTTACGAAAACCGAGGCTGTGTATTTCTCTGCATGTTCTGTATTCTTCCACGGACCCACAAATGCGTATATTTATGCAGATTTGTTCCAGCGAAGCAGGTAGTTAGGAATTTGGAGACGTTTTAGTAATCCTATAAGAATACATGGGAATGAACAAAGCCAGCGTTGGAAGCTGATGTCTGGTTTGATTCTCTTCCAAGGTGAAAAGCTCCGGGTTCTGGGCTACAACCACAATGGGGAATGGTGTGAGGCCCAGACCAAAAATGGCCAAGGGTGGGTCCCGAGCAACTACATCACGCCGGTCAACAGTCTGGAGAAACATTCCTGGTACCACGGGCCCGTGTCCCGCAACGCCGCCGAGTACCTGCTGAGCAGCGGGATCAACGGCAGCTTCTTGGTGCGGGAGAGCGAGAGCAGCCCCGGCCAGAGGTCCATCTCGCTGAGATACGAAGGGAGGGTGTACCACTACAGGATCAACACCGCTTCCGATGGCAAGGTAGGGGACCCCAGACGGGGCAGCTGACCGGCTGGGGGTGGCGCGTGGGGATGGGCGTCTAGCCTTTGGCCAGGACGACCCAGAGCTCCTGCCACTGGGGTCGAGAAGTTACCGCAGCAAAGCTCAACGGGGAAGATGCTCGAAGATGGCCTCTTCAAGGGACCGCAGACGTCGTTCCGGTAGCCTGTGAAAGCCCTTCTGTCGAGGACTGATCACGTGATGTGATAAGTCCATGGGCCCGGGGCGGCCCTGTGCCTGTCCTGCTGGGGTTTTGTGGTTAGCTGTTTCATAAGACGGGGAATTACCTGTTGGTTCTTGGACGCACTTCTTGTAAGATATTAAGTCTCTTCCTTTTTAAAAAATCTATCGTGGTAGCAGTTCATCTCCAGTGGGTGAAGTTGCAGTAAGTAGATAGGTACTTTTAGGGTAAAAGACCCCTTAAGAGCACTTCCCCCAAATGAGTACATGACATTCTTCCTACAGATAAGATCACGTGTGTATGTGTCTACATGCAGATACATACATACACACACACAGGTTTTAAACAAAAATGAGATCGCATCATCATATCAAGAGGTTTCCAAACCCAGATTGTAGTTTTTGGGTTTTTTGTTTGTTTTTTAATGTTCGTTTTTGAGGGAGAGACTATGCCAGCAGGAGAGGGGCAGAGAGAGAGGGAGACACAGAAGCCCAAGCGGGCTCCAGGCTCTGAGCTCTCAGCACAGAGCCCCATGTGGGGCTCAAGCTTGTGAACTGTGAGATCATGACCTGAGCCGAAGTCAGGCGCTTAACCGACTGAGCCACCCAGGCGCCTCTGTTTTTAAGTTTATGTATTTTGAGAGAGACAGAGACAGTAGGGGAGGGGCAGAGAGGGAGAAAGAGAATCACCAGCGGGCTCCGTGCTGCCAGTGCAGAGCCTGACACGGGACTCGAACCCATGAACCATGAGATCGTGTGACCTGCGCCGAAACCAAGAGTTGGACACCTAACTGACTGAGCCACCTGGGCACCCCCTCACTTGTAGTTTTGTAAGAGTTGATATATGTGGTTTTGTGATCTTTATATGAACACTACTTAAGAGTCCATGAAGGGATGGGGGGGATTAACATTTTCTGGGGTCCTGCTGTTGGCCGCTGCATTTTTCAGTCTCATTTAAACTTCACCTCAGGGGGCGCCTGGGTGGCTCAGTTGGTTGAGCATGCGACGTTGGCTCAGGTCATGATCTCCCAGTTTGTGGGTTCGAGCCCCACGTCAGGCTCTGTGTTGACAGCTCACAGCCTGGAGCCTGCTTCGGATTCTGTCTCATTCTCTCTCTGCCCCTCCTCTGCTCATCTCTGCCTCTCAAAAATAAATAAATGCAAAAAAAATAAAAAATAAACTTCACCTCAGTCCTCGGGGCAGAGGTTGCTGTGGACTACGGCATTTTTGCATTAAGGAGATGGGAACTTAAGAGGGAGAACATGTCTTGCCTGGAATCACATCCTACGTGATCGATGGAACCAGGCTCGGGCCCTGCTATAGACCCTGCTACACTCTGCCAGTGTCGAGGGCGGAGGTAGCAGATTATCGGGCTGGGTCTAGATGCTGGATGTGTTTTTTAAATGACACGTAATGTGTGCACATGTTTTAAAAAAAAAAAAAAAAAGAACATGGGGCGCCTGGGTGGCTCGGTCGGTTAAGCGTCCGACTTCGGCTCAGGTCATGATCTCACGGTCCGTGAGTTCGAGCCCCGCGTCGGGCTCTGTGCTGACCGCTCAGAGCCTGGAGCCTCTTTCAGATTCTGTGTCTCCCTCTCTCTCTGCCCCTCCCCTGTTCATGCTCTGTCTCTGTCTCTGTCTCAAAAATAAATAAACATTAAAAAAAAAAAAATTTAAAAAGAGCAAAATGAATTAGAGTGGGAAATAATTCCGTCTCCTAATTCCATTCCCCTGCCCAGAGGGCCCCCCCCCCCAACCGTGACCAGTTTCTTTCAGAGTTCCCCAGTACAGGTTTACGTTTAAAAAAGCACAAATGATGCAAACTCCTCACTGGTCTGCATCTTGCTTTTCCCACCTAGTAATATTTTTTGAAGATTGCTTTCCTGCAGCGCATTTAGAGCCATCTCATTCTTATTAATGAATGCCTCGCGCGGATGGACCATCATTCACTGAAGCAGTCCCCTGGGGGTTGAGTTTTAGGTGGTTTCCAATCTTTGGCTGTTGTAAATAACACGAGGTGGCTTTCACACCTTTAAAAAAAAAAATAATGTTGGCACACTGTATGAAAACATTTACAGTAGCACCCAGTCCTCACTGGTAACAGAAGATTCTTGAAACCCTACTTACCCTCGCTAGAGGTGATGCACTCTTGGTATTTTGTATTCCATTCAGTTCAGTTTCATTTTCTTTAAAAGTTCTGGCCAGAATCCCCTCAATTTATTTCATAGACCCCCTAGTGGGTCACATCCTGCGGCTTGAACATATCGCACATACTTTGTTTTGGGTATAAGTGTATGCGAAGTAAGTTGCTGGAACTGATTGAAGGTTCTGTGCATTCAGTACCTGCGTAGATGTTGGGGCGCCTGGGTGGCTCAGTCGGTTGAGTGTCCGACTTCGGCTCGGGTCATGATCTCGCGGTTGACGAGTTCGAGCCCCGCGTCGGGCTCTGTGCTGACAGCTCGGAGCCCGGAGCCCGCTTCAGATTCTGTGTCTCTCTCTCTCTCTCTGCCTCTACCCCACTCACAATCTGTCTCTGTCTCAAAAATAAATGAACATTTAAAAAAAAAAAAAATTTATGTGGGTGTTGTCAGATTACCTCCCGTAGAAATTGGACAGATGTGTTTCCTCCCCTTGCTTCTGGTGAGACCCGCGGCCTCTATGAGAAATGTAGGAGGGCTTGTGTCCCTCCGCCTCATCAACACTGTGTTTAGCAGGCTCGTGGAAACCTCTGTCCCGGATGGGCCACGACGGTCTCTCGTAACGTGTAACGTACGCGCATCGTGTTTTGAGGGATCCCTGTACCATTTACTAAATTTATCTTTTCCTGCATGTTTGAAATATACCAGATTAGCTTATGCATTTTGGGTCTGTCGATCTGCTCTCTGTTCTCTTCCCATACCAGAATTAAAGTATGTTTCAATGTCGGGTAGGGCTGGGCCCCTCCTCCTAACCCTCTTAGCATTTTTATGGCTCTCCTCACCCAACACGAATGCATGTGTATTTCTCTTTTTCACATTCTTCTCTGTTGTCTTTCGCGCACATCCCACAGTCTTCTGGCCAAAGTCCTTACTGCTGCTACCTGGTGCTTTTCGTGACGGCAGAGGTTTGTACAGGAGCACAGGGGCTTGCTGATGCGTGACCACAGACCGGCCCTATCAGCTTGTGTTTTGGGGCCTCGTCCTACCCCGGATGTGGAGCTGGGTCCTTCCATTCTGCAAGGGTGCATTCCAGGGTGGCGGGCCCTGTGAAACCGTGCCTTCAGACCACAAGGGTTCCTCTGTAGTGAATTAGAAGAGCAGAGCACCCCGCCCGTGAGGGAGGTGATCTCCCGGAGCTGACAGCTTGCTTCCCATCGGTGCTGTTTATCCAGCGGTAATCAGTTGAGGTCTGTGCTGCGCGGGGCCCCGGTTTCTCCTCCCCGGAGTTGTTTAATCAGGCATCCTAGGAACAGATTCGGGCAGGCATGATCTAGTTTGACGACTCATGAGCCGCCGGTTGGTCCAAAATACTGTTCAGAGGGAGAGAGTAAGGCCTGCGTGTGGGATACATGATTCAGGGAATTTGAGAGGCGTCCGATGAGGATGCCAACCCGTCGGTCGAAAAGCCGGCCAGGGGTGTGCCAGGGGCTCCTTTCATTCCGGGTTGGAGCACAGGGAACTCATTCGACCGGGCGGTGTCCGTCACTGGGCGCCTCACCCGAGCGTGCTGGGCCTCCTGCCGTCTTCCCTCCCTGGCAGAGACCCCTCCCTTCAGCTGTCCGAGCACCTGGAGGCGGCTCAGCCCCCGGGGTTATCGGGCCGGCCATCTGCGGAGGCGCCTCTCTGTGAGGCCTGCACTTGAGGGGCTGTGTGGGGTGGGATCATGTTCCTGGAATGAGGGGAACAGCGTCAGAGGTAGTGGGGGCGGTATCACAGCCACGCATGAGACCGTGTGGCTCGGCCCTGAAAAAAAAAAGAACTCACATAGCAGAGCCTTGATGCAATCCTTTTTGGATTTCTGAGGGGAAAATTTAAGGTCGGTAGGAGGGCCGGGCCGGGGTTGCATAAGTTTAATTCTTATTTTCAAACAGCTAATCTTCACACAACGACTGAATATGGCAGACTCTTCTGCAAGGCCCCAAAAGATTTCTTTGGTGCCTCCGCCCTCTTGGCTCTGGACTGCTGCTGTTGTCATGTTCCTAAGCCTCGACAGCAGTTGTGGCCGGCCAGTCGGCCCCGGGGCTCGGGGAGCTTCGAGCTGGACTCTTGCACGGGCCGCACCAAACCGAGCCATCGCCGCTCCTAGGACTCTTGACAGTCTGGAGACCCCCACGTACCCTGGGGTCAGAGTGTCGCGCTCTGTGCTTTCTCCGAGCTCCCTGCCAGCTCAGTGGAGTCAAAGGCGCATTCCTCTCCGCCAGCCCCCTGCCTGGATCATTTTTAGTTCTGGCTATTTGTGTCTGCACTTTATTTACTTCTGTGGGATGCCACTGTCAGGTTCCACAATTCCTTGTAGCCCTTGATAGAGTCTGTCCTTTTCTTCAAAGAAGTTCCCAGGCGACGCTTATTGTCACGGTCTGCCGAAGTGACAGGTTCAGGTTGACAGGAATGGAATTTGGGCTTAAGCTTTAGCAGAGGTGGCAGGACGGGCCGACCGCGCAACCTCTTGAGTTTTTAAGATTTACCCACCCTGGCGGTGGCTTGGCAGGTGCAGGCATTCCGGGGAAAAGCCTGCTAACACGTGGCTGACTTGCCCCTCGTCCGGGAGACTCGGAGCATTATTAAGTCCTGCTTAATTAGTAAGTCTTGCCTTCCTGCTGGACTCTGGAAGCTCTCAGGCCAGGCTGCCTGTAACCTGTAACCAGTACCTCCCGGGTGGGACTCCGGGGTCTGAGGCCCCTAAAGGGGGCACAGGACTAAGCGCTGATAAGCCTGGCCGTGTGGCTGTCAGGAGGAAAAGCTGTTTCTGGTGAGCTGATTTGACAGGTCCTATCTTTGGGGTTCCTGTGCGATCAGGAAGAGGCCCAGTCTCGGCTGAGCAGCCAGAGTGTTTATGTGATCAGGTGCGCAGGATAAAGACATGCCATTCATGATGCTAATTTCACTTTCTTCTCTGAACGTCTTGATGCTAATTTCACTCTCTTCTCTGAACATCTTGATGCTCATTTCACTTTCTTTGATCGGGCCATGAATTCCTGATGCAGACCACCCAGCTCACTAGCAGAATGCGCGGAACTCAGAACTAACCAGAAGGAAGCCTCCAGACTTGACTGTTAGAAGATGGTCGTGCACTGCGCTGGGAAGGGAGAGTAGTTTTAATATTTAATAAGCGTCGGTATGTAAATTTTATGCTGACAGATGAACTCTAAGTCACAGGGTCTGTACATTTAATTACAGAAAAGGATAAAGTGGGTGTGAGCAGCGAAACCTCCCGAAACTCTGAAATCTCTAGCAGGAAGAGCCTGTGAGGGAATCAAAGGGGACCAAGCACGAATTCTGCATAAACGAGGGCTTGGGGAGCCATTAGCATTCTGGGTGGTTGAGGGAACTCCATCCTCGGGTTGGAGAGCACTCCTTGCAAGCTGCCGGGGAGAAGGGGAGAAGTAGGTAATGAGCCTTGCTCCCAGGTGACCTGCGCCCCCACCCCCACCCCCGCCCCCCCCCCCCCCCCCCCCGCCGCCCTGGGGAACCCAGCAGGTGGACAGGCTCGTACTGTGCCAGTGCTGGGAGGGGGGGGGGGGGCGGGCTTGGATTCCAGGGAGCACTTCTTCCCTCTTGTCTACACTCCACGGTAGCGAAAACAGCTGCCCCGAAACAGGACGGCTTGGAACACTTGGCACCTGCAGTGAGGTAGTTGGACAACTGACAGATGTTTCCAGAGAGGGGTGGGATTAGGGGCTGTCCCCACATCCCGCTCGGCCCTGCCCACTGACAGGTATGCCAAGGACGTCACCGTGTGGACGTTCGGCTCGGGGCAAGCTCCCAGGCTGGCAGTGCCTGTGCTCCCTGCCTCCTCCCAACACCTTCGTGCGCCCTGAGCACAACTCCTCACGTGTCCCTAGAGCCGTTCACTCAGAGTCAGGTTCTCGGTGGGGCCTCCTGGTGGGCCTTCTCCTCACCCTGAAAGGTCCTGCCGTTGGGGGGCACCGTCTTGCAGAGGGACGAGTCCCCCAGAGCTAGAGGCTCTTTCTCGACAGTTCTTGGGTTGCTCAAGAATTTTGTTTCGCTAGGATTGCAACCAAAAGAGTGTAAATTACAAACCCCCAAGTCAGAGTTGGCCACTGGCTCGCCTGAGTTTTAAAACTCTGTCATCTCCCCAAGTGATAAAGAATCCTATTTACCCTCTCGAGGGTTGCAAATGGCATCGACTCATGCATTCGTTAATATTTTCTTCTTTGAAAATACTTTAATTCTTTCCTATTACAAACTTACAGAAAGTGGTGGGGAGCCTCCCATAACCGACAGCCAAGGCCTTGGGCTGCTGTGTGCTTCAGGCTTTTTCTTCCGTTTTCTGTTTCCACCCCACCCCCCCTCTTCTGTTTTTAGGTAATCAAGATACTACAGCTATAGGTGAGTCCTGTTCCCTTTTCGTCTTCCTGCCCCAGGCATCACCGCTCTTTCAAACCCGCGTTCCTCCTCTGTCTCTGTAGTCAGGGC
Organism: Panthera leo; assembly: GCF_018350215.1. Lineage (NCBI taxonomy): Eukaryota > Metazoa > Chordata > Mammalia > Carnivora > Felidae > Panthera > Panthera leo. Next base: position 88,585,618 of record NC_056691.1, read on the forward strand.
AAGTCTTACGAACACCTAGTCATGATTTTTAGTGTCCTTTCCCCCTTCCCACACTCGTTGGCTGCCCTTCATGAGCTGGTAGGTTCACTGATCCCTTGTCTGCCTGGAGCCCAGATGTCCTGTGTGGATTGCAACGTGGAATTGTTTAATGTGGAAGCACTCCCTCACCGCCTCCCTGAAACGAACAAAAAAAAAAAAGAAGAAGAAAGATAGCTGTCACCATCACTACTTGCTGTCTGTCAGCTGCTCTTTTCCCTTCCTTTCCTGTGTGTTCAGACGAGAACCACACGTGGACGGGTTGTGTGCACTGGTGTCTATAATCTTTCTCCTCCCTTCCCCACGGCGGAGGAGGCTGTGTGGCCCTTGTGCACCCCCGATCCATTCCTGGCATGGGCTGACCAGGGGCACCCATGGTGGCATCCAGCTGGGGTTTGCAAGCCTTGGCCTCTGGTGCTCCTTAGCCCAGATCGAGGGAGTGAGAATGAGAAAGAGATTTTTGTTTTGTTTAGTGATTTCCATCTCGGGTCACCGTTTAGATCTGGGTAATTATATAACTATAAGTAATAATTCTAGGTTTCAGGTAATAAGTGTAATTTTAAACAATTACTTTCTTGGGGCACCTGGGTGGCTCAGTCAGTTAAGCATCCAACTTCGGCCTAGGTCATGATCTCACAATTCATGGGTTCGAGCCCCACATCTGGCTCCGTGCTGACAGCTCAGAGCCTGGACCCTGCTTTGGATTCTGTGTCTGCCTCTCTCTGTCTCTCTCTCTGCCCTTCTCCCGCTCAGGTTTTGTCTCTCAAAAATAAATAAACGTTAAAAAAAAACTAAAAACAAAAAAAAAAAAACTTTCTTTTTTAGTCTGCAAATACTAAGTTCTGCTCTTCGTTAATGTAATCAACAGGCATTTATTTAGTGCCTATTATGTGCTCATTTCTTGTTCTCCACACTGGGGATCCAGGATAAAAACAGACCACTTAGGGCTTTGCTCTCAAGAAGCTGACATTCTAGAAGGTGTTGACAGACAGGAAGTAATCCAGCAGATAAACAGGGACCGATCAGCCAGCGGTAAGTATAATGCAGAGAAGGAAGGAAGGTGATTTGATGACTAGTGCTGGGTGATGACTAGGTCCAGTGGCACAGTGACAGTGACATTTACCCTGGGCTCGGAATGGTAAGGGAGACCCAGGCGTATGATGATTAAGTGGCCGAAGGATTTCAGGCAGAGGGAGCAGCAGGTGCAAAGGCCCTGAGGCATTTTATTGTATCTTTCTGCTTCAGCAAGTAAATTACAGCACGTGTCGAGGAGCACAGTCTAAGTGATTTTCTGCACACTCACTTAGGCTCAGCAGAGGTGTCTGGGTGTGTGTGTGTCTGTGGGCTGAAGGCTGTGCTGTCTGTTTCCCTCAGCTCTACGTCTCCTCAGAGAGCCGCTTCAACACTTTGGCGGAGTTGGTTCATCATCACTCGACTGTGGCGGACGGGCTCATCACCACTCTCCATTACCCAGCCCCCAAGCGCAACAAGCCCACCGTCTACGGCGTGTCCCCCAACTACGACAAGTGGGAGATGGAACGCACAGACATCACCATGAAGCACAAGCTGGGAGGCGGCCAGTACGGAGAGGTGTACGAGGGCGTGTGGAAGAAATACAGCCTGACGGTGGCCGTGAAGACCTTGAAGGTAGGTCTGGGGCTGCCGCCGCGGCTCGCGGCCGAACACGGTTCGTTGCTGCCGGTGGGCAGCCCAGGAAGGGCCTCTGCAGGCCTCGGCCGACCTCTTCCGACAGGTTCAGTCCCCCTCCCAGACTCCGTGCCTCCACGTAGGGCGAGTGCTGAGACACGCTGTGGTTTTTGGTGTAAAAAGATTAGTCATTCGGAGAAGTTTTTTCATTCCATGGCAAGAATCTTTTAAAGCCGTGGGTTTCTGTCCTGTCCGTGTGGCCTTTGAATCACTTCCTATTGAGAAGCAGGAGAAGGAGGGGAAAAGCTGTGAGTTTTGAAAGAAGGGGATTTAACCAAAACGCGTTGGACTCTCCAGTGGGTGTTTGTTGGCAGATCTGAAAGGCAAGCGCGTTGGGCGTTCCTGGCAGGTTCCATCCAGTTCTGTGTAGTGTGAGTCCCGACTGCCGGAAATGGGAGCGGACGAAGGCACGAAGGGAACGTCAGGGCTTCTGACTCGGGTTCCGGGCCATCGTTCTCTCGTCTGCACTAACGCACGGTGTTCGTAGTTTCTGGGCGGGGTTTGAAGTTCTTTGAAACCTTGAGGCCAAGCAGCGGGTTGCATCTGGGGCCCTCGGCCTTCAGGATGTGATCTGAGCTTTTTACCTGTGGCCAGAGCGTCCCCTAGCGTTGACCTGTGCCATTTGCACTTGCTGTAAGCGAACCGATTACCCTGACAACCACGCGGAGGCTGAGGGGAGGCCCTCCTGTAGCCGTTGGACAAGAAGAAGGGAAACATCCACCCGGCTGGAGGAAGGGACCCCGGCGCGCACACGCTTCTCAGGAGCCCGTCGGGCACGTGCTTGGAGACCCGGGCAGCCAGATCGCTTGCCTTTCAGGGACTCTGTTACTTACCTGCCGCCTGTGCTCAGAGGTGCAGCAAAGTGGAAATTACAGTTTCTGGCTCGTGTAAAGTGATGCTTCAGAGAAAGACTCGCAGTCTGCAGTTCTAGAAAACAAGGGTGCCTCCTGGCGCTCATATTGAACGTACCCCCGTTAGACCAGCCCTTGGAGCAGGACTGACGCTTGTGTGTTTTGGCGGGGGGGGCGGGTAGCATGGTTTGGGATCACTTGAGGACTCCTGGATACTTTCCAGACATGATTTTTTAAAAACTCAATAAACACTTAGCGAGACCCTCGTTTCTGCTTGCCAGACCCTGGGCTTAGCCCTAGGGTTGTGAGAATAGAGTTCTGCACCTCAGGCCAGCCTAGGTAGGTAGAACAGCGCAGTTAGGAGGAGAGACGGGCAATGACAGAACCTGCAGCGTGGGGTGACCGGGGCCCGAGGCAGGAGCGAGGTGCCCTCACACCGCACAGGAACGAGGTGGGGGTGGGGGGGGACTGGTGAGCTCCCCGTGGTGGGGAGAAAGTGCAGGGTGGGTTGGTGCCAGAGTAGAGGAGCGGAGGCCTGGACAGAGGCGGAGGGCATAGAGCCCACGGTAAGTCACGGAGGCTACGGAGCCGGGAACGTTCTCCTGGCGGCAGTGGGGCGCAGTGAAGGGTCTGATCCGCAGGAATAAGGTGATTGGATATGCGCTGCACCGGCCGCTGCCCCGTCCCCCCACCCCCAGACCAGGCAAGTCCAGGGAGAGGCGTGTGCTTGTGCTCAGTGTCCCGATCTGGCACAGGGCTGAACACCAGGCCGGCCTCCGGGCCTTGACCAGCTTGAGAAACTGTTAAAGGCCCGGGCATCACCCACACGCTCGCCAGTATTTGCACACGTGAAACAAAGAGGAACAAAAGCACAGAATTCCTGGTTTCCACCCAGCAAGGCTTGTTTGAAAACGTTAGAAAGAGGGAGAGTTTGCACTACTCGAAGCGTGGGGAGGACACAGTCCAGCAGCTGACGCTGTGACCTTGGTTCCTGAGCTGCCGCCAGGGAGTCAGGGCAGGGGCGCCTCCTGGAGGGACTTGTCTGGCAGTGGTGGCTTTCTTGTACCTGCAAATCAGACTTACCGGGAAGTTGGGTGCCTTTTAGAGTCTATTTCTCTAATGATACACTACTAAACTTTTGTTTTTTTATACTTTTAACGGTTTTCCCCAAGAGCCTTATTAACTTACAGTCCTACAGCCGGTAAAAAAGTACAGAATCCAGTTGTGTGGATTTCTCGGAGTCGTCACCCCAGGTGATAGCTCATTAGGGAAAAGGGAAGGCGTCAGATTCTAGAGATGTGTCAACCCAAAATCAGTACAGTACTGGGCAAGTGCGAAGTAAATTATCCCTTCTTCCTCCTCCTCGGCATAAGGCACATCTCTACAATAGGGTTCCCGCTTGTCCAGTAAGATTGATAGCACTATTTGGGGCATTTATCGCCCTTGGAGAGGTGAGGTTGAGAACCTTGAGTGGGTTCTAAATGACAGTTATGGTTACTGTTCATTGAGCTCTTACTATGGGCCTGCAGTCTGAGTGCCCCGCTCCGTGTGTAGCATCTCACTTAATCCTCACAGGCACCTTGTAAGGGAAGGGCCCGCCTGTCACTGCCATTTCAGGCTTGAGGAACGTGCAGTGCGGGCGGGCCAGGCAACTGGCCTGGTGTTACCTGCTGGGGAGCCGCAGACCCGGGGTTCCGGCCCAGACATCCTGCCCCAAAGCCCAGCTCCTTTCTTCTCCTCCTTTCCTTAATCGTCATTCCAGTTCTCACCCCTCACACACCATGCAAAATACGTCAACCACAGTCATGCGTCTTAGACAACTCCCATCCCCATCCCCTCCCCCCATTCACTTCCCCTCGGGTGGCCTCTAGATCTCCCTTGCTCTTCAGGAGGACGCTTTGGAAAGCCCTGGCGGCTCTTGGCACCAGACCCCAGCCGGGCACCTGAGTCTCAGTCTGCTCCCCACCATCCCCTGGTCCGTCCCATCCTGCCTGTTTTGTGTCGCTGGCCCCTCAGAGGGCAGAGGCAGACCCTCTTGAAGCAGCAGGGGGTGGCAAGACCCTGCTTTAACCCGGACTCTGTGTTGATCCACCAGGCAGCGTTGGGTCCTGTACCTTCAGGGCCCGAGACCAGAAAACGGGAGACAGGAGGGTGCTAGGCTGACCCCTATGGGCGGGAAACTGGAATTACAGCAAAGGCCACCGACTGGACCTGCTAGTTTGAATTTTGACATTATTCACCAGGTCCTAGGCTTAACTTTACCTGCGTGTGATCAATGCTAAAGGTGGGATGTGCCTGAGAGAAACAACCGTCCGGTACAGGGAAGTCCCACGTTTCAAATGAGCTGTATTCCAGAAGTTTGTTTATGACCCCCCCTTTTCTTCCTATGAAGCTGTTCTGGAAGTCCTAGAATCGGGGAAAGACTGCTCTCGATCTAACGTGGCATTAGGATTGGCTCCTAAGCTCCTGACAGACTTACCATTAGAAAAGTGGAAGATAACGTTGATGAAAAATGTTGAGGCTTAAATTCTTTACCTGTTTTTTGAATAGGTAATGTATGCACACAGTATCCTCCCCCCTGGATTTTTGTGCCCTTCCGGAAGTAGTCCACGTGTGGGTGTCCCTTCTAGCCGTAGGGCAGCATGCTGTGGACACTGCCCCGCACCTCCTGGTGGCCACCCCACGTGGCTCAGCACCCGTTCCACATCGGTATACGCATGGGGGTCTTGCTTTCGCGTGGATGTCTTCCGGCGTCTAGCAGCCTTCAGCGGGCATTTGTGTCCTTTCCGGTACTTTGCCGTTACAGACCGTGCCCCAGGGGTTCTCCCCGTTGGCCGTGAGGAGACTGTCCCGGTGCCAGTTTGCACGCGGCCAGCCGTGCCGAGAGAGTGCCTCCGTTGCCCTGCTCCGCCAGCCTGTTTTCGTTGGGGTTTTGTTTCTGGTGTTTTCCCCCAGGCAGTTGGTTCTACTAGAGAGCTGCAGAAATGAGCAGAGAAGCGAGGGCTCCAGGATGGCCCTGGACAGTCGCACGCGCTGGCCCTCTGACTTCTGAGGGGGCTGGGCGTCAGGGAGAGAGGCCGCGCGACCTGGAACCCACCGTTGCGCGCTCTCGCGGCGGGTTCTGTTCTGGCCGTGGGCTGGATACGCCTGCGAACCCGAGGACCCGAGTTCTGGGGGCTCGGTGTGCGGTTGTTTCCGCGGACCTGGCGGGTGAACCGCTTTCCTCGGTCTGGCTCCGAAGCTCGGCCCCATCTCTGCAGCCCCGTCTCTGGCGGGTACGGGATGCTGCTTCCCTGGGGTCGTAACCTTGCTCCCCTGCCACTTGGTTGAGAACCAGGGAGCGAGGGGGAAACGGACCTCTTAGCCCCTCCCCCCGGGGACTTGGTCCCTGCTGAGACTCAGGGAGGCACCCGTGGGACACTGAGCCGCCGATGTCTCCGTTATGCCGGAGAATACCTTCACTTGGGGGCGAGGCCAGGGAGCAAAAAGGGTGAATGAAGCTGGTTAGAAAACCAGAAAAACAGAAGATGTTGGGTCCAGAGAGTGCCTATCTGTGACACGACGAAAACGGCCGGCTTCTCAGCCGTGTTCGTTACAGTAAAAGCGGGTCCTGCCGGCTGAGTGCTGCCCGCGTCTGGGCGCGGTGCTCGGGACTCTGCGCACGAGACAGATGCTGCTGTTTTCCCGGTGTGTAGACGGGACCTTGTTCAGAGACCTCTCTTCTCTGGCGTGTGAATAACCGAGCTCTGTACGTGGTCACACAGCGGCAGGGCTCGATCCACGTAGCTCTGAAGCCATCCTTCTAACCACCCCTGTACCTGCCAGGCCTTCGTGTGCATCTGGGCCAGGCCAGTCGGTCCCCATGAGGAGAGCCGGCCGACCCACCTGACTTCCAACGGACAAGGCCGAAACTCCGCGTTCACTCAGTGGTGCTTTCACCCTAATTATCTGTGTTAATTTTACTCCGTACGTGGAAGATGTCTCTTTGAAAAGATGACGGAGGGGCGCGTGGGTGGCTCAGTCGGTTGAGCATCCGGCTTCGGCTCAGGTCATGATCTCGCGGTTTGTGAGTTCGAGCCCCGCATCGGGCTCTGTGCTGACAGCCTGGGGCCTGCTTCGGATTCTGTGTCCCCCTCTGTCTCTCTGCCCCTCCCCTGCTTGCGCTCTGTCTCTCTCTGTCTTTCAAAAATGAATAAACGTTGAAAAAAAAGAAAGAGTTTAAATGAAAGGAAAGGAGCATAACAGGATAGTTTCCCGGTTAACACAGCTACTAGAAGAGAATGCTGCTGGTAGTGGCAGCTGTAGGTTGAACCCGGCCGGATTCCACCAGGGGGAGACAAATTCACGCCGATTGCCCTGAAAGAAAAAAACAAGGAATTATTTATACCATCCACACGTGTGTGTGAGTGTGTAGGAATGAGGGGGAAGACAAAAAGACGGGCAAAAAGAGGAGAGGGATGGCTCTGAAAGCCGTATCGTTGTTCTCACGTGTCCACGCCTCTCAAGATCTAGAACGTGGTTCTTCTAGAAAAGCGGCAGGAGCCATCAGAGCCCACGATCTCTGTGAGATGGTTTCACTGTGCGGAGTTGGTTATTGTGGTGCTTGAAAAGAAGGAAAGCTCCACTTGCCCAGAAAGCTTTATTTGAGAGCTGCGTCGTGAACCTCCTGTTGGCCAGGCGAGGCTCTTGAGGCCCCCGGTCCCTACGTGAGCAGCATCGTCTCGGCGGATTCCAGAAGGCTTCCCAGCCCTTGACGGCAGCGCGTCACCCGGTGTTTCAGACGCGCCAACGGCACGCTCTGCGGAGCGTGTTAAGGAGCAGAGAGGACTCCCAAGAATCGAACAGCCAGCGGAGCGGTGGCAGGGATGAGTTCTTGCCCTCCGTACGGCTTGACACAGAGACTACCTACGATGTCTCATTGACATCAGAGCAGCCCACGATTTTTAAAGAGCAGCCAATTGCATCTGAGTTTCAGCCTCAGAGAGCCCTAGACTAAGTGATAATGGGCTGACACGTATCCTCAGCGGTCACGCTCCGCTTGTAGACATGATTGGCCGCAGCGGGAACGTGCTGAGTAGAGGTTGACCTGTCCTCTGGAAATCTCCACGTGCAGGGGCAAGAATGGCGCGGCCACCGGGAGGCTGCAGTCGGGACCCTTTGAGTGCTCTGCCTCCTGAAGGGGCAGGCACGACCTGGAAGGTTCCGCCTTGAAAATAAGCCTGATGAAGCTTTGCTCTTGGGCGAGTCTAGTTTTCCAGGCGTTCACTCCCCATCTGCCACGCGGTCTTTCTCTCCGGGCAGACGTGGACTCCGTGTTGAAACTCGGAGGGTGGTGTCCTGCCTGTCTCGTTGGCCTTCGTGGCCAGGCTCTCGCACGCACGCGGGCCACGCCATTGGCCACCCGCTGGCTTCTGGTCGCGGCAGTCAGAGGACAGTGGGTTCTTTAAGTCCTAAAGAGGTTTGCCTGATGCAGGCCACAGCAAGCCTCCCGTGTAACGGGGCCAACTGTGGTGTGTGGGGCCAGGGGCAAGGCCCCCTCGAGTTGAGCCCCCACCCAGAGCACGTGAGATGGGGGGATAGCATCACGTTTGCTCTGGGCGTTTGCTAATATTCTTTGTCTCCGCGTGGCGTTTAGATACGGTGAACTTGCTAGAATATGACGTCTCTGACGATACCCGTGAATCCGTCGTCAGGGGGGCTGCTGGGGAGGATTATTGTAGAACCCGTAAATCGACCCGGTGGATAGTGCTGATTGCTTCATTGAGACCCCCATAGCTCTGCATTTCGGGCATCCTCTGTGGTACAGAGTGTTTTGAGGTGGTATTCTTCTTTAGGATAGTATCGTTTTGTGTCAGGGTCTCTTCCATTAAATTGGGTACATTTCTGATTCTTCAGGTGATACATATATATATATATGTATTTTTTAATGTTAAGTGTTTTAGGACTCCTTGGAAACCAGCCCTTCTTTAAGGAAATAGAACTATCCTCTGCATAGCAGCCCCCAGAAGCAAGTTGCCAACATATATTTATTGTTGGGGAAAACTCTTCTTTTTTTTTTTTTTCAATGTTTTTTTTATTTTTGAGAGACAGAGTGTGAGCAGGGGAGGGGCAGAGAGAGAGGGAGACCCAGAATCCGAAGCAGGCTCCGGGCCCCGAGCCGTCAGCACAGAGCCTGACGCGGGGCTCGAACCCACGAACCGTGAGATCGTGACCCGAGCCGAAGTCGGACGCTCAACCGACGGAGCCACCCCGGCGCCCCATCAAAGGGGAAAATTCTTTACGCCACGGGGGGCAGTAATCGATCCACTGCAGGCATCGTGCAGGTCGGCCCTGGCGAACCGGGGTGGTTGTCGGTCGAGGCTCCACTTGGTACTAACCGTTCAAGCCGTGCTTTCCTGCTTGAACACTTTCTTTGCTGAGACAACTTCCTCCCCTTTTCTCCCCCAGGAGGACACCATGGAGGTGGAAGAGTTCTTGAAAGAAGCCGCAGTGATGAAGGAGATCAAGCACCCCAACCTCGTGCAGTTGCTGGGTGAGTGAGCTCTCAAGAGACGGCCTCTCTCTTACGCCCCCTGGGGTGATGCGGGCGCTATGACAGAGGAGGGGAACGCGTCTGACGTGGACGTCTGTCCTCTGGCGACACTCGGCCCATGGTGGCAAGGAGGCCGATGCGGGATGGCGTGTGCGTGGACGGAATAGGCCGTTGCTTTAAGTGGAGACCCCAAAGTCGTCCGGTGCAAGTCTCAGCCGGCCTCTGAGACCAGAGGTTTCGAGAGTCCCTTCGCTGCAGTTCTCCCGCGAGCAGACGTCGCCACGTGGGGGTGACGTGGGCTGTGGGGTGTGCACCTGACCTTCGCTTCTGCGCTCGGTGGCGGCGTCTTCTGTTCGAGTTCAGGGGCTCGAGAGGAAGAAAAGAGCGTGGCCACCTCCCTCCCACAGGAACACATCACAAGCCACGAGTGCTTGGGACCGTATTAGACGTCGGGCCCCAGACTTTGGGGCAGACACAGAACGTGTTTCGGGGGCTCTTTTCTTTCATTTTCTTTTCTGTTTTTTAATTTTTTTTTTTTTTTTTATGTTTATTTTTGAGAGAGGGGCACGGAGTGTGAGCGGGGGAGGGGCAGAGCGAGAAGGAGACACACAGCATCTGAAGCAGAGGCTCCGGGCTCCCGAGCCGTCAGCACGGAGCCCGACGCGGGGCTCGAACTCGTGAATGACGAGATCGTGACCCGAGCCGAAATCGGACGCTTAACCGACCGAACCCCCCCCCCCCCCCGCAGGCGCCCCTCAGGGGTCCTTTTCTGGTGCTTGTGCAGTCGGGAGCAGAGCGGCCCCCCGAAGCCCTCAATGTCTGTCTTGTTGGCAGGGGTCTGCACCCGGGAGCCCCCGTTCTATATAATCACTGAGTTCATGACCTATGGGAACCTGCTGGATTACCTGCGGGAGTGTAACCGGCAGGAGGTGAACGCTGTGGTGCTGCTGTATATGGCCACGCAGATCTCGTCGGCCATGGAGTACCTGGAGAAGAAGAACTTCATCCACAGGTAGGGGCCTGGCGGAGCAGCCCTCCTCGCGGCGCCGCGGAGCGGGCGTGGGGCCCGGGCAGCCTCCTCCACGAAGCTGCAGCCCACAGGGCGTGAGGGCTCAGCCTCTCGCCTCAGCGCCGGCGGCACGTTGGACGCTGGAACAGAGGCAGACGCCGGGTTCCTGACTTTGCCAGCTCCGGGCGCGCGTCTGGGCCCACGGGGCAGTGGATCCCCGCGGTAAGAAACACTTCCCTCGGGAGCATCTTGGACTGAGCGGAATATCCAGCGAAGCCCCTCAGAGGCGTCCGTGCTCCCCGGGGAGGCAGAGTGCTCGGTGTCACCAGGAGTGACCTCCCCCGCGGGGGGGGCTGGCGTCGCACCCACACCGCCCCGCGGGTACAGCCGGCGCGTGGCTTTTGTTTCCGAGCGGCGTGTTTTCTGCGCCCGCCCCCCCCTTTCCTTTATTTCATTCTCCGCTTAGCTTGCCGTCCTCCGGTCCGGGGACGCGTCCACGATTGTCAGGACGGCGTCAGTGCGGTCCTGAATTAAGCGCCTTTGCTGTTCTAAAGCCTGGAGGGCTTTGACCTTCAAGCGGGCCGCAATTATCTTGCTGTTCGCATTCTTTGCTGGTGGAAATGGCTTCCTGGCAAAGGAGGGTTCTGTCCGAGCAGGACAGAACCCGATGGGCTTTGCCGGTGACTTTTATACAAGACGTTCTCCACGCCACCGCCCTGAACTTTCCTCCCCAATTAACTCAAGCATGAGACCCGTACATGAGATTTCACAGCGAGGGACGAGAGTAGAATGTGTGAGACGTTGGCGCTTCCTTGTAAGACAGATTTCCTGTGCTGCACGAGAGCCTGATTCCGATGCGCCTGTCACTCAAAGGGTGAACCCTCTGAGGCTGCAAATTGAGATTTCTTGACTTGTGGTTCGCTTTGCATGGCTACGTCTGTCCCCCCTTCATTTCACAGACTTAAAACGCTTTACCAAAATCCTATTAGGCACAAGTCTTCTGTATTTAATTGCTCTCTGATTGCTGACGATCAGGCGATCTTACCTTCAGCCATCGCCTAAAGGTGCTGCCTCGTCGCATCCCCCTGTTGCGTTTTGCCTTGTGATTTCATGGTTAACATCCGTGAACCAGAGATTAGACTCCCACCTCCCTGGGAGAATCCGGAGGCGAGAGGAAGCCGATTATACGGGAGAGAATTTTTAGGATACGTTCGGATACGCATCAGGAGGAAATAGGAAAGTAGGAAACACAGTTTGGGGAGGAGGAGGGGGCGGAGTGCTATGGGCTTTATTTTATTTTGTCCTCTGTCAAGTCTGGATAGGCCACATGGAGACTCCCTCCGATGGAAGTTTCTCCCAGTTGAGGACTGGCTGGTGCCTTCATCCCCCGTGCCTGCCGTAGAGCCGTCCTAACCCAGCAGACCCTTAGGTGATTGCAGATAGGCAGGTGTGAGTTAAAGCGCTTCACGTATTAAGTCACGACCACTCACGACAAGCCTACGAAGTAGGCACTGCCATCATCTTCGTGTTACGGGTGCGGTAACTGAGGCCCAGGGTAATGAGCTTGCTCCCGCCCACCCTCTGCTACCTCTCCCCGCGGTGGGAGCCCGGGCGGATGCTGAGGCACGGGCACAGGTTCCCGGGGGACTGGACGCGGTCGTCGGGAGGGCGCCTTCCCTCAGTGGCGGTGGATTTGCGGAGCCGGGAACGCGATAGCCACAACTCTCACGGCTGAACTCTCTCTCTTTCCCCAGAGATCTTGCTGCCCGAAACTGCCTGGTAGGGGAGAACCACTTGGTGAAGGTGGCTGATTTCGGCCTGAGCAGGTTAATGACAGGGGATACGTACACAGCCCACGCCGGGGCCAAGTTCCCCATCAAGTGGACAGCGCCAGAAAGCCTGGCCTACAACAAGTTCTCCATCAAGTCCGACGTCTGGGGTAAGGGCTGCCGCTGTGGCTCCCGGTCGGCCCTCACCCGCAAGCGTGGGCTCCTTGTCCCGGTTTTCTTTGTCTCCTTGCCTTTCGCTGCCTCCCTCTCACTCCTTCATTTGTTTTCCTTCATCCCTTAATTCTCTTTCTTACCGTTTTTTTCCTTTCTCACCTTACAATCTTTGCTCCCCTGTTTTCTCCAAAATGAAGTAAAAGCGGAGTTTTCTTCCAGAATAATTCAGGTTGCCTTCCCCCCGCCCCCTAACTTCCCATCTCCAGCCCGAGCTTACTGCTTGGGTTTGTGGGGGCACTTAGCCCAGCCTGCAGGCACCCACGATTTTCTGTAGTTTGGTTTGGGCTTTACGTAGGATATTGCCCCCTGAAGCTTCATGTGCCAGTATCTGATTTGTGTCTTTTGTTAAAGAACTTGTTACAGCAGGTAGTAAGCGTACGCTGAAGAAGCATATGCTCATTGCACAGTGAGCCCGAGGTACGCGTCACCCAGCTTTACCGGCCGTCGCCTCATGGCGCTCCTGAACCCTGTACCCCGCCCCCCGCCCCCCGCCCCGACCCTTACTATCTTGAAACAGACCCCCGATAGCATTTGATTTTGTCCATCAATACTTCAGTATGAGTCTCTTAAAGGTGTCTCTTTTTTATTCTTGTAACCACATCGCCCTTCCTCCCCGAATTGATCGTCATTTTGAATATTACGATCCAGTCAGTGTTCACGTTTCCAGTTAAGTGTTCGTAGTCCCGCTGTCGTGGTCCGTTTGAGTTGAGATCCGGATACTGTCCACACAAGGTGGACGGTTGATGCCCCGTCAGTGCCCTCTGGTCTGCAGGCTCCCTCTCCGTATTTGCCTTTCGCTCGCTCGCTGTTTGTGGAAGAAACCTCACGTGTCCTTGCAAGTCTCCCACGCTGTACCCCGTGCTGTGATTTAATGCGTTCCTCTGTCTTCGGTACCCCTACTAAATGGGCAGTGGGATCTGGACAGTTTGGTCACGTTCGGGTTTGACTTTTTTCTTTTAGCAGGAGCACTGGGCGCGCTGTGCCGCGCTTTGTAGCTGCACACTGCTCGATTTGCTCTCTTTTTTGTGATTTTAGCAGTTTCTAATCCCCAGTGCCGAGATCCACTGATTTATTAGGGGTTGCCAGACGGTAATTCTCGAATGCTGTCACTCCTCGTTCCCGGCTTAGCTCAGTACGGCTGTCAGACGAAACCCTCATCTGCTGTGGGGTTACTTCAGGGTATAGTTCACACAGGAAAGGCCGCATAGTTGTTTGTCTCCTTGCCCGGGCTTACCAGGGGTCACGCAAACGAGCTAGTTTTTTAATACCCTCGGATGGTGACCAAGTACATTTTTGGGGTTTTTTGGGTTTTTCCTTTTGTGATGATATATACGTATATATGTGTATGACGTGTTTAGATGTATCTGATGTGTTTTAAGCCACGGTAGTTCTTCTCCTTATTGATAAGCAGAGTGTCTCCTGTTTGGCCAGATTGCTCCCTTTTGACAAGACTCCCTTGTAGTCTTTGATGGCGTCTGTGCTGTCTAGAGTGATTAAGATATTCCAGGTTCGTTCCTGCCCTGAACCTGAATCATGCATTCTCCAAGGGGTCCTTGGATCCCTTCAGTGGGATCTGGGATTTCAAACCTACAATCTGGGCTTTCAAAGATTTTGTAAGATTTTTATGAAATGTTTAGAGTTGGAAGGGGCCCTGGAGATAATCTCATATGCCCCGAAAGGAGACGTGGCCCGTCTGAGACCCTTAGCCAGGTGATCTCAAAACTAGGAGTAGAAATGGCGTCCTGATCTCCAGCCCTAAGTTCCCTGCATCACAAATCCCAGTAAAGATGGTCACCTTACCTCAAAGACCCTGGAGAGGCCGATCAGTACAGTCTCTTCTCCCCTGCGGTGCGTTTTAGTCTGGTTCTGTCCTGGGCTGTTGGTCGTTAAAGGCCTGGTAAAATGTTGGTATCTGGCCTGCTTCTGAGGGTGTGGTGGCTGCTGCTTTTTTTTTTTTTTTTTTTTTTTTAATGTTTATTTTTGAGAGAGACAGAGCCCAAGTGGGGGAGGGGCAGAGAGAAGAGGGGAGACACAGAATCCGAAGCTGGCTCCAGGCTCTGAGCTGTCATCACAGAGCCCGACACAGGGCTCGAACCCACGAACCGTGAGATCATGGCCTGAGCCGAAGTCGGATCCTTAACTGACTGAGCCACCCAGGCGCCCCCTGAGGGCATAGGTGCTTATAATGTCCACTACACGGGTAACCAATTTCAAATGCAGGAGAGTTAAATTTGCCACATCTTGAACAACCTTCCTCTCTCTTTTTCCTTGCAGCATTTGGAGTACTGCTTTGGGAAATTGCTACCTACGGTATGTCACCTTACCCAGGAATTGACCTGTCCCAGGTATACGAGCTGCTAGAGAAAGACTATCGCATGGAACGCCCAGAAGGCTGCCCAGAGAAGGTCTACGAACTCATGCGAGCATGTGAGTCTTCCCCAGCCGGTGGCAAAACTTCTGTGTGGGCTTTGTAAGAAATTCCCGTGCAGGAGTGTTTTCCTAAAGTAAAAAAGTATTTCCCTTCCTGTCTTTATTCACATTCTTCAGAAACAACTAATATAACAGCTGCATGCTTACTCAGATTCCGTGTCTCGATACACGTTATTTATACATAGTATTTATGTGTGAGGCTCTTTCTGTTTTTCATGCAGAAATGGGATGGATGGATACCAAACTTAGATGTCTTATTTAAAAATGCAAATTCCTGGGCCCTGCCTCCAAACATTCTGCTGTAATAGGCAAATACTCCCGGTGACATTCACCTGGGTTGGTTTTATTTCGTGTGTGTGTGTGTGTGTGTGTGTGTGTGTGTGTAAAACAACTCCCTCAACTTTTTTTGCACACAGCCGTAAGGCTCACGTCAGTTTCATGTCCATATTTCAAAGATCCCGTCCTCTCTCCATCCCCTTATTTTTATACAGCTGTTTAGCTTGCCGTTAAATGATGTATTCATCCATCTCTTCCCCTTTTGATGGACATTTCCTTGTTTTACACCTGTGTTTGGCTTTTGCCATCGTGAGCAAAGCCGGGATGAACGCCCTCCTACGTAGACGTCCGTACATTGTGCCAGTAGTTGTGGAAGTTGACCTGTTGGTCCAGAGAGCTATTTGCGTTTTAAATTCTGAAAGATTTTACCGAATTGTTTTCTAGGAAAGGTGTACCAATTTGTATTCCCACCAGAAGTGTGGGAGAGTTAATTCTGCATCCTTACCAACACGAGCCTCCGTCAGTCCATCATCCTCATGTTAACCTTGTTTTAATGAGCCTTTCTGTACTGGTGAGGACTTTAGACTTCGATAACCCAGAAGTGAGGGTCAAATGGAAGCCACGTGACTCCGTGATTCTCTGCACTTGATTGAGTGGGGCCGGGGAAAAGATTTATAAATGCACTTCTTGCTGTCACAACTCTCTGGGGCTCTACAGTCCATATTCCTGCCAGTGTCTAAGGTCTTTTCGCATTCTTAATGTCTGTGGCAGGACACGGTGACATTTGTCACTTGTCCCAGCACAAGATGGTTAGCAAGATGTGGGGTGCTTCTTTCATCACCAGATCTTCCTGGAGAATTACTAGCCCCACACTTGTTAGCAGGGCCTCATGCATGGTCTGCCTGGGTCTCGTCTGTCCAGGTTGGCAGTGGAATCCCTCCGACCGGCCCTCCTTTGCTGAAATCCACCAAGCCTTTGAGACCATGTTCCAAGAGTCCAGCATATCAGATGGTAAAGTGCCCATTCCTGGGGGTGCCTGCAGTGGGGCGAGAGGTTGGGATGGAAGGGACGGCCGGGCGGGGCTCCAGCCCGGTGGAGCTCTTCACTTCCGGCTAGAAGAGCCCCAGGCCAGCAAGTTATCTGAGACCAGAAGGCCGGGCAGAGGCGTGGAGCGTGGAGATCTCTGTCTTGTGGCCACGCACCTTTCTGGAAAGTACCGAGTGCGGTTTTCTCAGCATCTGCGTCTCTTTTTCTGTACCTGCGCGTGGATGACCACTCTTGCCTGAGAAACAGAGAGAACGCCAGACTGACGCCATTACTAACGGCCGCTGATTTTTGTTTTTGTTTTCGGTGGTTCTTAGAAGTGGAAAAGGAACTGGGGAAAAAAGGTGTGCGAGGGGTTGCGAGTACTTTGCTGCAGGCCCCAGAGCTGCCCACCAAGACGAGAACGTCCAGGAGAGCCGCGGAGCACAAAGACCCCACTGACGTGCCCGAGACGCCCCACTCCAAGGGCCCAGGAGAGACCGGTACGTCCCCCCACCCCCACCAGGCCCAGAGGGGTCCACACCGTCAGGGCCAGCGTAGGCGGATGGGAAGCAGTGAGTGCGCCTGCACGGCGGGCGGGCTAACTCTAATTCCTTGTCAGTGGTCCAGCTTGAAAAGAAGAAGGTTCCCCACGGCGGCCCACCCTCCTCTTGGGAATCATCAGGAACCATTGGCTTCGGTAGTTAGCTCAGTCAGGTAGGCACAGGTGCTGATGAAACCGATGGGGAAGACAAACCCGCCTTCTCGTGGATTATTCACGGCATTTGTGGTTGCTCTTGCAGGGCAGATACAGCAACAGTAAACATTGAACCAGGTAGAGAGCAGCTTGTGGCAAAAACGCTGGTACGAACAGCTCCCTGGGACGGACGGAGCCGAGAGACGCCCGTGGCACAGAGCCGGCGTCCGCGCCTGGTCTCTGACGCAAAATCCTGTCGGCCACCGTTCCCTAGATGAGCCAGCGAGGTGGGGGTGGTGCGGGGGTCTCAGGATGCTCGCAGGAATGCTGCTCGCAGATGGGGACCTGGTGGCCCCCGTGCGCCGTGCTCTCCTTTGAGTTAGGACATGCTTGTGGAGCGCTTGCCCCCCCCGTCCTCCCCCCAAACCGCAGAAATCTGGGTTCGTAGAGGCTCCTAGGGGATGCTCTGATGGACCACAGACCGAGCGAGTGGGAAGGGGCATGGCAAAGCCCGAATTATGGGATGTTTAGCCATAGCAGGATCTGTAGTCCCAGGATTCCCCCTTTTTTTTTTTTTTATATTGTGTGCCCATGTCAGTTAAAAAAACAAACAACATAGGGGCGCCTGGGTGGCTCAGTCGGTTAAATGTCCGACTTCAGCTCAGGTCACGATCTTGCGGTCCGTGGGTTCGAGCCCCGCGTTGGGCTCTGGGCTGATGGCTCAGAGCCTGGAGCCTGCTTCCGATTCTGTGTCTCCCTCTCTCTCTTCCCCTCCCCTGTTCATGCTCTGTCTCTCTCTGTCTCAAAAATAAATAAAACGTTAAAAAAATAAAAAATAAAAAAAAAAAAAAAAAAAAAACAAACAAAAAAAGACGGGAAGCCTGGGTGTAGATGTGTATGACTGTGCAAATATGTGTAACTTAAAATATACCAAAAACGTACACTTAGAAGGTTTATATAAGAAAAGAAATCCAAATTACGATGTTTTCCCTCCACACCCCCCGGGTCGCCCTGCTCACCCACCCTAGAGGCTGTGGCATAGAGACCATCCAGAACCTTGGACCTTTGTCCTTCTGTCGGGTGTCATGATTTCGGCAATTCAGTGGTGGGAATGGGGAGAGGCCACCGTGGAAACTTCAGGCTTATGAGAAGCCCGGTGATACATAGCCCTGTTCATTTTCGGCCGTTGGGATTCGCGTGTCGTCTCCTGGTGAGCCGAGAGGGCCGGCTTTTGGGTCCTGCGATGGGGCTGTGCACGGGTCGTTAGAATCTCACTTTCTCTGCCCCCTTCTGCTGGATTGAGGTTTGGGGAGGTCCTCAGCTTTCCCCGAGCCGGGTGTCCTGCGTGCCACCCGGTGTCCTGAGGGGCGCCCCCTTGTACCTCTGCTGCGGTTAAGGACGCCCCCTGTGCTGCTCGGGTGCTGACAGAAAACCGCTCTCCTCACAGCCGCCCCCTGAGGGCGACTTCTGTCATTCACTGGCCCCGAGCTTGGCAACACCAGAAAGATTTCTTAGGAGCTATTATTCGTGTGTAAAGAATGCCCATTTAAACATCTGTAAAGGTCAGTCCTTGTTTGCCAAGCATAATAACCCATTGTCGCTGCCGCGAGCGTCCCCTTCCCTTCAGGCCCCACCTCCGAGGAACCATGATTGGCAGGTCCGTGGGGCGCGGGGCCTGACCCTTTGCTCGGCCTTGTCGTGGGTTTCACGCCCCAGACAGTGGCACGGAGGGGGCTCTGTGCTGTAAAGGAAGCCCCGGTGCAGGGGTGACAAGTGCTGTGGCTTTCTGTGCTGCCGTCCTCAAGGAGAGAGACCCGTGCTCTTCCTAATAACACCAGTAGCGACAGGGGCAACAGTGAGCCACTACGTGCCAGAAGCTGGGACAGGTCCTCCTTATGTTGCATTGTATTCACACAGCCACGCTGCGGGTGGGTCTTTCTTCTTGCTTTTAGTGTTCACTTATTTATTTTGAGAGAGTGTGAGCATGGGGAGCAGTCAGAGAGGGAGGAGGGGGAGAGAGAGAGAGAGAGAGAGAGAGAGAGAGAGAGAGAGAGAGAGAGGGAATATCCCGAGCAGGCTTCGTGCCGTCCGCACAGAGCCCGACACGGGGCTCGATCTCACAAACCACGAGACCGTGACCTGAGCCCAGGTCAAGAGGCGGACGCTTAACCGACTGAGCCACCCAGGCGCCCCGTCTACGGGTGGGTTTTGTTTCTCCGTTTCGTAGATGAGAACGCTGAGGATGTGTGGAGAGGCGTCCCTTGCCTAGGCCTCTTGGCTGGGGGGCGGGGGGCACGGGGGAGGGTGGCGGAGCTGGTGCTCACGCGCAGGCCTGTCCGGGCCCAGACCCGTGGCTGGTCCTCTGGGGAGCCGGTGGCCAGCCCCAGATTCCCCCTCACAAAGGAGCCTCTAGTCTGAAGCTGTTAAACTCTTCCCACTGTGTTTCAGATCCTCTGGACCATGAGCCCCCTGTGTCTCCACTGCTCCCTCGAAAAGAACGAGGTCCCCAGGATGGCGGCCTGAATGAGGATGAGCGCCTGCTTCCCAAAGACAAAAAGACCAACTTGTTCAGTGCCTTGATCAAGAAGAAGAAGAAAACGGCCCCAACGCCCCCGAAACGCAGCAGCTCCTTCCGGGAGATGGACGGCCAGCCCGAGCGCAAGGGGGCCGGCGAGGAAGAGGGCCGAGAAACCAGCAACGGGGCACCGGCTCTCCCACCCTCGGACGCAGCCGAGCCAGCCAAGTCCCCAAAGCCCAGCAGCGGGGCTGGCGTCCCCAACGGAGCCTTCCGGGAGTCCGGGGGTGCAGGCTTCCGGTCTCCCCACCTGTGGAAAAAGTCCAGTACGCTGACCAGCAGCCGCCTAGCAGCCAGCGAGGAGGAGAGTGGCGGGAGCTCCAGCAAGCGCTTCCTGCGGTCCTGCTCGGCCTCCTGCGTGCCCCACGGAGCCAGGGACACCGAGTGGAGGTCCGTCACACTGCCTCGGGACCTGCAGTCCACGGGCAGGCAGTTCGACTCGTCCACGTTTGGAGGGCACAAAAGCGAGAAGCCGGCTCTGCCTCGGAAGCGGGCGAGTGAGAACAGGTCCGACCAGGCGGCCAGAGGCACGGTGACTCCCCCACCCAGGCTGGTGAAAAAGACCGAGGAAGCAGCCGATGAGGTCTTTCGAGACGCGGGGGAGTCCAGCCCGGGCTCCAGCCCCCCAAGTCTGACTCCAAAACTCCTCCGCAGGCAGGTCACGGGGGCTCCTTCCTCTGGCCTTCCCCACAAGGACGAGACCGCCAAGTCCGGTGCCTTGGGGACACCTGTCACAGCTGAGCCGGTGCCCCCCGCCAGCAGAGCAGGGCCAGGTGCGTCCGGAGGGACCGGCAAGGCCCCCGCCGAGGAGCCCAGAGCGAGGAGGCACAAGCCTTCCTCCGAGTCCCCAGGGAGAGACAAGGGGAAACTGTCCAAGCTCAAACCTGCCCCACCGCCCCCGCCGCCGGCCTCCGTGGGGAAAGCCGGGAAGCCCGCTCAGAACCCGACCCAGGAAGCGGCCGGGGAGGCCAGCACTGGCGGGAAAACGAAAGCCGCGGCTGTGGTCGTGGATGCTGTGAACAGTGACGCCATCAAGCCCAGTCCGCTGGGAGAGGGCGTCAAAAAGCCCGCGCTCCCGTCCGCGCCGAAGCCGCAGTCGTCCAGCAAGCCAGCGGGGGCCCCAGCCGGCGCGGTGCCCGCCCCCTCCACGTTGCCGTCAGCAGCCTCCGCCCTGGCCGGGGACCAGCCCGCGTCTACTGCCTTCATCCCTCTCATATCGACCCGCGTGTCTCTTCGGAAAACCCGCCAGCCTCCGGAGCGGATCGCCAGCGGCACCATCACCAAGAGCGTGGTCCTGGACGGCACCGAGGCCCTGTGCCTGGCCATCTCCAAGAACTCCGAGCAGATGGCCAGCCATAGCGCCGTGCTGGAAGCCGGCAAAAACCTGTACACGTTCTGCGTGAGCTATGTGGATTCCATCCAGCAGATGAGGAACAAATTCGCCTTCCGCGAGGCCATCAACAAACTGGAGAATAATCTCCGGGAGCTTCAGATCTGCCCGGCGACAGCAGGGAGTGGCCCGGCGGCCACTCAGGACTTCAGCAAACTCCTCAGCTCCGTGAAGGAGATCAGTGACATCGTACAGAGGTAGCAGAAGCCGGGCGTGAGGCCGGCCGGAGCCGCCTGCACTGCGTGAAGGCTTCCCCATGCCTGTGACAGTGGCCGACGCCAGACCAGTGAGTTGGGACCTTGGCCCGGGAGCGCTGCGCCACACGGAGCCAAGGGCCACTGTGGAACACAGCCCGACTACCTGTGTTTTGTGCCAACTGTCCCGCACTTCCCCCTCCCCCAGCCCGGGCTCCCTGAGTCGCCTCTGTCCCGAGTTCTATCTGTGGAGTTCCTGCTCTGTGGACTCCGGTCGGCCCGCCGGCCGCCTCCCCACGTAGTGCTCCAGAACTGAGCTCTTCCGGCCAGGGGTGAAAGCAGATGAGCATATTTCCTTTCCGCTGGTCTTTCTGGAGGCCCTCTTCTGGGTATGCCTTCTCCTCCGCTTCCCGCAGGAAACGAGCGCCCCGAACAGGAGCCTTGTCACCGAGGCCCGAGGAGCTGTCCTCCCCACCTACCCCATGGAGGGAGCCGGCGCAGAAGACCCGTCTCCAGAACTACATCCTGGGAAGCGCTTGCCAGCTGGTCACTCTGCCCTCCGTAGCTGCCGGGGGCTGGTGCCCTCACATCGCCCCGTGTGAAGGACAGCTCTTGATTTGGGGGGTGAAACGGGGTGCTAAAACCAGCCGGCCCTTGGGTCCTTGCTGTCTTCTGGCACTGCTCGGCCTGGATGGAAAGCTGGAGTCCGAAGGGTAGGAGGGTCGCAGTCCGGCGTGCAGGGTCAGGGGAGGCAGGCAGGGTGGCTGGCTGGGGGAACAGCTGGTACCCAGATGGCCCGGGGCTGGGCCCAGCCTACCTTCTTTTCAGGCTTCCAGGTGCCCAGAAAAGGCACTTGGTCTTGATTTCTGACCGATCTCCTTCTCCTCCCTTGTACTCCTCTGAGACCAAGTAGATTCATGCAGAGCTCTTTCCTGTGTGACAAGCCAACCTTTAGTTTTCCGGAGCATTTCATGGCTCTGAGCTCAGCCCAGTCGCCTCCGGCACAGAAGGACCGGCCGCCGGTGCACGGGAGGAGGAGGACTGTGGCACCAAAGCCCCAACCGTTGTTGGCTGTGCGCTAAGAGGCCAATGTCCTGTTGAATCGCCACGAGCAACCAACATGCAACCCACTGTTTCTGCTGGGGTTTTCAGGGATGGAGAAAACCACAAACAGATGAAGCCCAGAAAGTGTCTCCAAGAGCAGGCCTCGGTCTCCTCTCCCCAGGCTGCCCAGGACCAGGCTCTCCAGCCAGGGGCCCAGGCCGCCTTGACCTTGACCTAGAGCAGCTGCTGAAGGAGGGGGGCAGGCACCTGCCTGGGCCCCCTGCCGGGCCCAGGCGCGACCACCTTCCACCCCCGTACCCCCGTGACCTCACACCGGCCTCATCACCCGAACTTGCTCTTTATTTCTCTGGCAGAGATGGTTCCCTCTGCATCGATTTGTGCTGTCCTCACAGCTCATCGCCTCTTTGCCCCCCCACTCCCCCCCCAGACTTCTGTGTCACACAGACTGAGGGAGGTGCTAGAACACCACCAGCGGCCTTGCAGACAAAGCAAAACCGACCCCACCCAGGTCCCCTCGACCGCCTCTTTCTATAAGGTACTGATTTTTTTTTGTTCACATGACGTGCCACTATATTTTGCATTTATATCTCGGTATTACACTCTTTTATAGACTTGCTCTTTTATAAATGACATGTAAATAGTTTTCCACTATTTTCCCTTCTCAAATGCTTATGGTGTCTTTTTTTTTTTTTTTTGGTCCAGTACATTTTGTTTCTGTATATGACTCTGTTTTTTGAATCCACATCTCTCCGTAGTATTTTTTAAATAAATGTTTACAACGTTAGAACTCGGGCAGATGGGTCTGGTCTGTCATTTTCCCTGTCCCTCCGGGCTGTGGTGTGCAGACGGGAGGGAGGGGGGGTCCTCGTTGCCCTCAAGGGGCTGGAGGCTCCGGGGTGGGTTTTACAGGAGTGCAGTGGGAATCCTGCATCCGGGCATCTTCCTCGGCCTGCCAAATGCGGTTTCCCTCCCTGCCCTGGCCTCCGGCCCTTCTTGCGTCCTTGACACGGATCTGCCCGCAGCACTGGGCGTGGGCCCTGCTTCCAAATCGGGAGGAAGAGGAGTCCAAGGGCTGTTCCAGCTGTCAGGCCGTCACAGCGTCATTGAATCGGGAGGAAGTACGTCCTGGGCTCCACTGGCCTGGAAGTGTTAGTCCCTCCACAGGTGCGCCTTTTTCCTCTGCCTGTGACCCCGCCTCGGCTCCCCGCCGGCCCCCGAAGCGCCCCTCGCGCGCTGTGACCCACCCACCCCGTGTCTCCTTTCTCTGTGTGCACGAGGAGGGGCAGGGGGCCTGGAAATGCCACCTGCAGCGCCGTGGCCTCTCCCAGCCCCCCACCGAGGGGACCGAGGGGGCACGTGCAGCCGTTTCCTTGTCTTGGCCTGCATTTAACGCCAGCTGACAGCTTGGAAAGTGGCAGTCAGGGAAGTGAGTGGTGCTATCTGATAATGATACTTATTAAGCCAGCAGCCTTGTCAGGGGACACGGGTCCTGCTCACCAGAGCGTGTGCAGGACCACGGCTGAGTGGACCCTCCGAGGCCGCCGTGCTGCCTGTCTCGGGCCGGAGGTGAGGCCGCCGGCCTGCGGTGAGGGTTGGTGGGACCGCGGGGTGTGCCCGCACCCGGGGGCTGCAGGAGCCCCTCCCTCGTTTCACGGAGGCCCGGGCCACGCCGTGTCCAGGCCCCAGCTCTCCCAAGTCAGGGGGCCTTCCTCGAGGGACAGCTCTGGCGTCGGAAAGAAGACGCACAGTGACTTGGGAGTGACGGCCACAGCCGACGGCTGCTTCCTCCGTGCCAGACATGGGCCCGGCCCAGAGTCTTCACGGAGCCCTCTTAGAACACATTGTCCCGTTTTCTTGACGCCCAGCAGTGAGGCTGCAGCCGGGCACGGCTCTCGCCTGGTGTCCCGTGCCTGTCACCGCAGTGGCTGTGCCAGGGGGAAGTACAGGTCTTCTCTCAAGAACATTCCGTGTGTCACCCGAGCTTCAGAAACTTACTTGGGTCTAGCCGTTCCAGGCTGTTCTAGTGGTTCCTGCCCTTTGTCAGGTCACAGAGCCCCTTGAGGACTTCGCGCACCTGGATCGAGCCCCCGAAAACCCACGTACGTGCACACACGGTTTTCGGGTAATTTCGAGGCCTGCCCTGCAGGTCCGGAACCAAGGAGCGCCCGAGGGTCAAGCCTGCCAGAAGGGCCAGCAGCTGCCGTTGATGCTGTTTTCACAAAATCCAAGCCCAAACGTCAGAGTGAGGATCTCAGGAAAAAAACCCTCAGACTGAAAACCACCCAGATGCCGTCAGCACAGAGGAGCAGAACGTTGCGATGTGTTCACCTAGTGGGATGTTACGGAGCAGCGGAGACGAACACTCTTGGCCGCAACCCCGCGTGGACACGAGTCATGCGAACGTAACGTTGAACAGAAGCAGCCAGACACGCAGTAGCGATGCCAGAAACTTCCGTTTATTTACGGCAACACGGCTAGCCTGTGGTGTCGTGTTAGAAGTCAGGACGGAGGGCCGCGCCTGGTTGGGGTGCAGGGAAGCTCTTGGGGGGCAGGTGACACCGTGTTTCTCAGTCTGGGTCGTGCCGGCCAGCGGGTCTGTCACTTGGTGAAAATGGAACTGTGCGCAGAGTGGGAGCCCGTTCTCCATGTGTGTCATACTCCAGTGGGAGTTTTCTTAAAATCACAGCCCACACGTGGGCGTCCTCAGCCACTACAGATGCGCCGCGCGTTACCACGTGACAGCCTCTCACTTTTTTTTTTCTAACGAGGGAGGTTCTGTCGCTGTTCGGCATTTGATGTGTGAGGAAGTTGAGCCTCAGAGACGTGGGGCAGCTTGCCCCGGGTCACACAGCATGTGCTGCCATATTGTGCTGGACTAACTCGTCGATGGTGGTAGGTGGCCCCAGCGTGGCCAGCAGAAGAGGTCTGGGCTCCAGTCGGGCTCCTCCCTCCGTCGTGGAAGAAAAGAAAGTCCAGGATTGCAGCCAACCCAGCTTCTCAGGTGTCGGGAGGTTTTACGGGAGGCATTGCCAAATGGAGTGTCCTGGGAAATCAATTTGTAAATGTTGCCTTGGCACGGAAGGCGTCAGGTGGGACAAGACTGACCGGCCACGGTGTCCCTGTCATGCCTACCCACCTCCCTGATGGCGACCCAACATCGTGGGCAGGGCCCCAGCTCCCCGCTCGGAGGGTAAAAGCACCTTTCCTGACTTGGGGTCTTCAAGGGACTCTGTCCTGCAGCGTCTCTGGTCCTGGGGCAAAGTTAGGACAAGGTGGCTCCTTATTTACTTCAGCAGCTGCTGGATGGCCCGCTGCCTGCCCCATGAGCCTCCTCCTTTCTTAAAACGTTTTTATTAATGTTTGAAACATAGGGGAAAATACAAAAATACTCCCCATCCAGTGTTTAGCTAGACGCCCAAGATGAAGGCTCTCGTGTGTGCGTCTTGCATCAACACCCGGAAAGGATGCAGACAGGTGCCTGGGCTGGAGGAGACCATCCCATCACACCAGCTAGAGCAAACCCAGACAGGGAGCTTAATCTCTGCCTGCAAAGTCCATGTTTTCCAAAGAACCTCACCGTCACTAATCTGGAGAGCGATCGTCCCCGCCAAGGAGGGCGCGGGGGGTGGCGTGAAAGGCCCCCAAACCTCGACCAAGCCTCGGGGGGTAGAGCGAGGGGCGGGGAACTGAAGAGGTGGTGTCGCCAGATACAGCGCGGGAGTGGACTGAACAGAGCAATGCCCTTAACGGTTTGATCGTTTAGATGTTCGGGGTTATTGCGCTCGAATGTACAAGCAACTGGAAAGAATACCCTTGTTGCTGATGGTTGTTGAAGGGTGAAAGTGATGACAGGATATCCACCCCTCTGAAGGCCCTCCCCTTCCCCCTCTTTATCTCCGATTTCTCTGAGGTTAATCTCATCCTACTCAATTAGAAACCAGCCAGTGTATTCCCAAACTGCGTGGTAAACGCATGCCAGAGTAGCTCAGCCTCGGTGACCTCCAGGTTCCTGCAGTTAGTGACCCTGGAGGTGGCTCCTTTCATTCTAAGAGTAGGAACTGGCCAAGTGAGGGTCACCAGGGCACCTGGCTGCAGGGTGGTCCTCTGCCCTCGGCCTTCGATCTGTCCTATCTCACCTGGTCTTTTCACAAGCATGTCCTCTGGCTTCCCTGCATGTGTCAGTGAGTGAAGGGAGGAGGGATCCAGCTTACTGCCCGCCCCCGCCCCAACGAAGTGGAAATGAGCCAAGACTGGGGCGAGAGCCTGGGCTGGGATTTCACTTCCTTCACGTGGCCACCCTGCGATGTCTATTCTCAGCTCCGGAACTGTCCTTGTTGGACACGCTGGGACTCATTTTCTCGAGGTTTACCCTCTGTGGCTTGAGGGCTGAGTGTTTGCCTCTCTTTACCAACAGACGAAGACCCCGGGATGTGTCCCATCCCCACCAGTCTGTCACATTAGCAGGACGCATCCCGGATCGTCCCTTCCCTGGACAGCGGTAGAAGCCAAAGGGAGTACGATGTGCCTCCCAGACTCCGTGTCGCTATCTGGCGCCTGTCCCGGCGGGGCGCGCGGAGGGGAGAAGCCGCGAGGAGCTCCAGGGGAAGGCAGCTCACTTTAACCCAAGGTGATGTTTGGATCCCTGTGTTCCTGTCCCACCCTGCCACCCAATTTCCGCGCCCCAGTCAGCTTGGCTCTTTTGTGGCTCAGATCTGTCACCCCCTAATGAAGTGGCTTTCTGGCTGCCGAGGATTGAGAGCTGCTGCCGGGGAATCTAAGTCACTAATAGAATGGAAAACACTGTGAAATGCTCCGAGGTGCCAAGCTGGGCCCAACCCAGTGTGGTTCTAAAAGGCTAATAAAAATCCACCAATTAATTGTGACAGCTCAATGGAAAATTATTCAATTGTGAACAGGGCCAAGCTGCAGCTCGAAAGGAGGAGGGGAGATGTTGCCATAGTAACATCAATCCAGGCTCTCATCTCGGTCGGTCGAAGCCAGCCTGGGAGGGAGCAGGATCACGCGGCCGTATCTGACAGGGGATGGGATTGCAGGACACAGCAGAGCAGCGTTTGAAAGAGCTGCTCTGCCTTGCCCCGGGCCTGCAGCCACTCCAGGCTGAGCTCTGGCTTCCCCTGGGGTAGAGAAGTTGTTCTCCGAATGCTCTTTGCTTTGAGAAAGCCTCGGAAGGAGCAGTCGAGTGCAGCAGGAAAATACACCTCGTGCCGCGTTTCCCTCCACCTTTGACCACTGGTATTACCAGCTGCCAATTAAGGGGATGCTGGGACAGGTGCGGGTGCCGGCAACACGATTTCCATCTCCCCAGAGTTAAGGCACTTGCAGCTCAGGAAAAACCCAGATTCCTGGGGGCACAGAGGACCTGTAGGCAAGAATCGGGTGAGCTAGCTTCCCATTACGGTTTTGCAGTTACAAGTTTTATTTCAAAAGACACACACGGCACATTCATATCCCGAACCCTCGAGGGGCAGCCTTGCCAGAGCAAAAATGTATTCTTGCCCTGTTCATCACCCACCGGACAGGTATACCGCCGAGCACAGGTATCAGAAGGGAAGGGGCAGCCGGGTCCGAACGACATCTCGACACCACAAGCAGGGTTTTCTTGCCAGAGGGGATCGTGTGTTAATGGGACGGAGAGCAAGATTGTTTCTGTTTCTGTTTTTTAACTTCCAGAACCGCACGCTACACCCGATGGAACACGCTGTCAGGGCTCCACTATGGATGGATGTCAGCTCCAGACGTCCCTGTGGAGACTGTCAAAACTTTGACTACCCCGCTGTCAGCATCAGCATCAGCCCACCTGCCTTCGGCTTAGCCAGCTTTGCTTATTCATATTCATGGCCCAGCCGCGTCCACCGCGCAGCTGACACCGCCCAGCCTCCGGGCCGCCAGCTCGGCCAGGGGACTGCTGAGACCTGACCACCCGGGAAGGGGGCTGGAACAGACGGCGGTCTGTGAGCTACATCAGGGCGGTGCTTGCTGGGATGCGGCTTGCTTCCTTTTTTGGACCCCGTCCAGGTTTTGGCCTCAGCAAAGTTGGAAATCAAAAGGAAGCACCCACCTAAGCCATCCTACTGCTAAGAACTCATTAGAATATTCCTCACGCCTTCTTAGTATTCTGGTCTTTCGGGCTCGAGGAGAAGACAGGGCAGGGGGGTTGGAAGCAGCAGCGGGGAGGGTCCACGGAGAAGCCCCTTCCAGGATGCCCTGGCCCCTTCACCGCCTGCCAAAGCGGAAGCTGAAGCCGCCTTTCTTCCTGCTGTAACCGCTGAGCTCCTCAGCCAGGGTCCCCAACGGGCCGCTAGCCTTGTCGCCATCCGCCAGGAGGAAGCCGGTCGCTTCGCTGCCGTCATCCTGCCTCCCAAACCGGACCCTGAAACCAGCACGCTGCCTGCCGGACGTCTGCAGCTCCTTGGCCGTGACAAGCGGGCCCAGTGGGTGCGGAGCTCTCGGCCGCCGGGGGGAGCCCTGTGGGAGGGAGACTCGGTGTCCCCCGGGCAGGTGGGCCCAGCCCATTTCGCCTCTGACGCCACCCGCGGCGGCCTCTTCTGTGCCCAGCAGAGGAAAGCAGGCGCCCAGCGGCAGGAGGAGCAGGCAGTAAGGGCTTATCATCTGCCCGGGAGGAAAGAGAGGAACAAGTTACAGGCTGCACGCGTGGGCCTTGCATGACAACCTGTCAAGTGCTTCCCAGGGCCCGGGCAGCCATCAAAGGCTGGGGGATCAGCTGAGCCCAACTTGCAGGCAGCTTGAGGAAGTGTCACTATGCTGGGGGAGCAGGCCTTTATTTTCTTAGCAGGCTCAGGAGCTGATTGTACCAATTAGGCTGAGTCTCCTCTCCCGTGGTCCCCTGGATCTGACGGCCTTGGCAGCTTAGCATTCGGATAACCCCCCACTGCTGGGATGGCATACAGCCGGGCGGAGGGGGGGGGTGCCCGTAGCCCCCGAGTGCTGCACAAACTTGGGCTCGGTCTCCTTTTATTATAATTTAAAAAAAAAATTTTTTTTAACGTTTGTTCATTTTTGAGAGACAGAGTATGAGCGGGGAAGGGGCAGAGAGAGAAAGGGGGACACAGAATCCAAAGCAGGCTCCAGGCTCTGAGCTGTCAGCGCTTAGCCCGACGCGGGGCTCGAACTCACAGACTGCGAGATCATGACCTGAGCTGAAGTCGGAAGCTCAACCGACTGAGCCATCCAGGAGCCCCAAATAATTATTGACTCTTGGGCCATATCATCTCAGAGCCACAAGGTAGGGAATGAATGGCATCGATCTGTCTTAGTCTTCAACTCGATGCTAAACGGGTGTGGCTAAGCCGCGTAGCTGGGACCTAATGTCTCTTTACCACGGAAACGAATTGCTCCCGGAAGCTGGAATGGATTTGATGTTCCTGGCCTAACATGCCCACCTGGGGAGAAGCATGTGGACGTGGCCGGGCTGTCAGTGATCCCTACAGAGCACCACCCACGTGCCAGGCCCTGAGCTAAAACCTGTGAGCCCCGTCCGTGTGACCTCGGCAGACTGTCCTCACAGTAAGCATGTTTTCAGCCGAGAAGACTGTCAAGAAGGCTAAGAGACTGGACCACAACTAGAAAGTGGAGGCCCTGAGATTCATGATTCTAATGGCCGGACAGCTTGGCGCACCGGGTGTGTGGGCAGTGCTTTGTGGCCCTGTCCATCCGGTGCCGCCCTCACGTCCCTCCCGCAGGAGGGTCTCACTCCCTGTGACAGAGGGGGCCGTGCTCAAGCAGGTGATGTGCCCGAGACGTCACGGCTTTATAAGTGACAGAGCCGGGATTCAAGCCCAGGTCTAAGTGACTCAGAGCCACTACTCTACCCCGTGGATGGCAGTCCACGGGGGGATTTGAAACAGAAATAGAGCTTCCCAAAATGCCCCTGCTTCGGCAGCAATTGCTCATTCCCTCCTAAAGGAAGCCTTTCTGGTAATGACCATGGCGAGTCGGAGCTGGCTGGTGCTCCGAGGAGAGCTGAGGCTGGAAAAAAGAGCTGGTTCTGGAGAAGAGGCACGGGCTCCCCAGAGCTCTTTCCAGAAATGGCTCCCTTGAAGACATTTCAAAGGGAACTCAGCCAGAAAGCTTTGAAAAAGTCATAAAAGCAGCCTCCTCTCTACCCAAATCCAGCCCTCTAACTTCTATCACCTCCTCCCCCGGAGCTGAAGTCAAGTCTCGCCTGCTTCGGGAAAGCCTCTCCATCAGGGCCTGGGCGGAGTGGGGGGCTTTCCACAAGGCAGCCGGCAGCCCTGTGGGCCGGGCGGGATCCCATCTGGGGGACGACTCTGCCGGGAGATGGCCTCTGGGTCTCGAGAAAGGGTGCGTCGATGCCTAGAAGGAAGTGGCTTCTCTCCCCTCGTCGGGGGGCGGGTCGTGGACCCCTTCGAGAACAGGGGTGGTGGAAGTTGGGACATCCGCCACCGAAAATGGGCCCCAGCACGAGTCGGGACTTCAGTCCCCGACGTTGAGGACGAGGCAGGAAAAGCCCCCGGGGGAGACGGAGGCTGAGCCCCGGAGGGCAGCCGTGGCCAATCTCAGGGCCGCGAGAGGAGGTGTTTGGTCACCACCTCCCTGACCTGGAGGAGGGGTCCAGCGAGCAGGGTGCCCTCCAGGGATGGCGTGGCTGTACTCACCGTGCTGCGGGCCTGCTCCCCAGGAGGGCTGCTGGGCAGGGCGCCTCCGGGCTCCTGTCTGGGAGGTGCCACTCCGGGCTTCTCCCGCTTTATATAGGCCCCCGGGTAGATTTGCCGCCCTGTGGTCTGATTGCCGCACATTCCTGACCCTGGGATTCCATTGCGGACGCTGGTGGCCAAGGAGGGGGCACTGCTGCCGGCCTCGATAAAAGACCCAACACAAACAGGATGTGGTCTGATGACGGGAGCCGAGGGGGCTGCCCTTTGCCCAGGCCTTGTCTCCAGCGGGGCAGCCAGCATCGTTAGCCAGCCATCGCGGGCACAGACCCTCGAGTCCCTCGGGAGAGGTGTGAGTGGCACACCCACCCTTACCCTTCACGGTCCTGCGTTCGTCGCGTCTGCCTCACTCTTCGGAGAAGCAGGGTCGGGGGGAGGCGGTGTCCACCCCTCGCCCACCCACGCCCGACCCGCACAGCCGCTCCCGTGGGCGGTCAGGCGGGCAGCTGTGTTGGGTGGCGTGGCCGTGGGCCTCACGAGGGAGGGCTGCTTCCTACGAGGGGGAATGCGGAAGGGGTTCGGAGCCCCCTGGCCCGTGTCCCCTGTACCACAGTCCATTTGTTCCTGAGAAGGGAAGCTGAGTGGGGCCGCCCGGTTCAGCGTCTGACTCTCGATCTCGGTCCCGTGGGCTCCCATGCTGGGTGTGGAGCCCGCTTAAGGGAAAAAAAAAAGGAAGCTCGGTGTTTCCCACAACCCCGGCACCCAGCTCAGTGCCCGACTCCCTTTCGGGGAAGGACGGACCCACCGGCAAGGTTTTCAAACTGCGCTGGCTGTCCGCTGGGTGGCTGGCAGGGCCTCGCTTTCTGAGCCTCAGCGGAGAGTGGCCATGGTGACGGGGCTCGGAGGTGAGGCCCTTAGCCCAGTGTGGGGCTCGGCAAGGGCTGGGGAGGGTCGTCAAGGTCATGGCAGTGGCTCTCTGCACCGCCGGCACCCACAGTGGGGGACACGGCGTCCGTCACTCCCCGGGCGCTGGTTCCCGGGCGGTTCCTCCCCAGGTGGGCTCACAGATCAGTGCGGGGAGCGTCCCACGTTGTCACCCGCACGTCCCTGCGGCGGAGCGTGGGGTCGGGGGGGCTGCGTTGCGGGCCACGTGTTTCTGCAGGATCCCTCTGGTCCGGGCATGGCCACTGACTGGACACCTCGCTCACGACTTGGGGTGCTCACCCCACGGCTGTTCGCTCTGCCTGCGCTGCGTCCGATCACAGAGCGACCCCGGGGTCTGCTTCAGGAGCGAGGGTCGGCTCGGCTAAGCAGAGATGCGGTTCCCGGTCGGGCAGAGAGCGCTACAGAGTGTTCTCCGGGCACTGGCCAAGGTGGGAGGCCGGTGCCCACTCCCGCAGCCCCAGGAGCCCACGTCCCCACACCTGGTGACCCAGCACCGTGTCTTCGGAGCACCTGTGGGGAGACCAGCAGGGGGTGTGAAGGGCCCAGCCAGGCCCCCAGCCTCTACTCCTCTCTTGGCCTAGATTTCCCCTCCACTGAGAGTGAGCAGGGCGATGAGGGGAGCAGGTGCCGGGTGAGGCTAGGCCGCCCTGCCGTTGTCCCGAGCCGGCTGCTCCGGCGAGGCTGGGGACCAAGCACAGAGGCGTTCCCCCAGTCTCCGGGGCCCTCACCCCCGCTGACCTCCGTCACCTTTGCCTGTGGGTGCTGGGGGGTGTGGAGAACCACCCCGCCATTCACACGGGGAATAGAGACGGCCTCGTGGACACTTCCTGTCCCCCATCAACCTGAGGAAGGGGCTGGAATACTGCCCCTCTGCAGGGGGAGAGGGGAGTCTGAGGCTCAGAGGGTCAGAGCACTTGGCCTTGCGGGAGCAGGCCCAACCCCCATCCTCCGCTGTCTGCAGCCCCATCTGCAGCGGGAAGTCTTGGTTCCCCCCGGTCTTGTCTGGAGAGAACAGGGTCAAGAAAGAGCCGTGTGCATTGACTTTGGGCTTCTCCATGGGCAGGTGCAGGGGGCGGGTGCATTCATGTGCCGACGGGAGCAGGTGCAGAGCTGGCTTCCGTCCCCTGAGGGGCTGGTGTGTGCGTGGGAGACCAGAGGAGCAGTGTCATTTGATCTCCCTACTTAGTGCTGGTTGGTTGTGACATTGGGTGCTGCTTAGTGATGGGGTGCGGCCCGCGGTGGGTCCCTACCATGCTGTGAGGCCTGGGCCAGATGCTTGCCTCCTCTGTGCCTCAGTTCTTGTGGGTGTAAAAAGAGAGGTTTGGGTTCCCAAGCTGCGCTCTGTGAAATTTCTCAGCCGGGGGGGTGTAGGGAGGGCAGGGGTGGGGTCAAACCCCAGGGCCACCCCATTCCCGCCTGGAGAAAATCTCCACTTGGCTCTCTGACAGGCCGAACTCCAAGAAGAGGTTCTGCTGTGAGGCCCGCCATGACCCAGGTCCCTTCAGGGCCGGCGCCCGCAGCTCTGAAAAGAGGCCACAGGAAGTCCCGAGTGTTGGGGCTTGGGGTGGGGGTGAGGTTGGGGGTGAGTAGGAGGAGGTCCCCAGGTGTCCCCCCCCCAAGAACAGCCGGCCCGAAAGATTGCTTTCAAGTACTCTTCCTGGACTCCCTCCAGGGGATGGGCAATGGGAGAGGTGACGACCTCTGGGCCTCCAGAGCAGCAGATCGACAGGCTCTGGGCTGTGGGAAGGTCAAGGACGGCTCAGGCTGTCAGCCAGAGAGCAGTAGGCTCCGTTCGGCTTCCTGAAACAGAGGCTTTTCACGGGGTCAGGGTAAAATGGGAGAGAGGTTTCAGGGGGTCCTGCTTTCTTCCACCAGGACTGAGGTTCCCCGGGGAAACCTCCCTAGAACATCAGGGCCAAGTCCCAGGATGGCCAAGCTCACAGCAGCCTCAGTTCCTTAAGACACCCCGGCCCTTGCTTCTCTGCATAGGGCTGTGACCTTGCAAGAGTGGGATGTATTGGGGTGACAGCCTGGCAGTTGGCCCCGTGAGCCTGTGGGGAGGCAGGTGGCCGTGACCAACTCGGTGACTTCCTGCGGCCTGGCCCAGGAGCCACATAGCCAGGGGGTCCCTGTGGGTCTGATACTGAGAAGGTAAGACCGCACGCCGTTGGCCGGGGACACGTTATGAAAGGGGGATAGCGTTCTGTGAATGTCCTAGAAGCCTCCAGCCACCGGGACAGAGACCTCTGTCCCCCGTGTGGCCCGGTGGGCAGACACCCTCCAGCTGCCCCCACAGGGGGCCTCAGGCAGGGCTCCAGCACATCCCGGCTCTGGCCCCGCACCAGGTCTCTGATACGGGCACTCGATAGATGTTGGACTTCATTAAATCAGCTCAGGGGGTGATTTTGTCCTCAAGCTTCACACTGGTTTTACGAATAGCCACTAGGGACTGTTGTTTTTAATCAAGTCTCAGCTCCTCAGGACTCCAGTCTTGGCCACAAGGGAGACCCTGGGGACCCCCGTGGGAGGCACGGGCCCGTCCCCGGACGCCTGGCCCCAGGAGGATCTCCCCCGCCGGGAGGTGGCCCAGCTGCTGGCCGGTGTGCGGCTGGTTCTGCTCAAGGATCTGGGGCGGCCTCTGGGGACACAGGGCTACCTGGGAAACACCACTTCTTCAAAAGAAATAAAGACGGTGAGGAAGTCTGGGGAAATCGGGCAGGAGGCGGCCTTGACGTGGGGCGCCGAGCAAGGTTAGAGGCAGCCGGGTCAGCACAAGACTTTATTAGAGACAGGGACGCACGACGCCAAGTGTCCGCAGCCCAGACCAGCTTCGGTCCCGCACCACGCTCTGTCCATCGGCAGCCGTGCTGGCCCTCCAGCATCTCCACACACACCCTGCCAGCCGCGTGTGGACAGTCGGGCAGTCCCCCCCCGTGTCCAGCCCCAAACCTCTGGGTCTGCTGAGTCCTGCCAGCCGCTTGGCCCCCTTGGGGTCTGGGGATAGCTCTCTCCCTGCAGGCAGGTGAAGACAGGCCCTGGGGAGGCCCCCGGCCGCATGGACCAGAGCCTAGCGCCCTTTGTTTTAGCACGTGTCCCGCAGGCATGTTGCTCCTCAGACTGCACGGGACAGAGGTGTGACCACGGGCCTAGCCGAAGCCCCCCCCCGTCGCCATGACGTGGGGCAGATCCTGTTGACCGACCTTCCGAATCCCGGGTGAGGGAGCTCGGGCCCCAGACCGGCCAGCCAGAGGCCCGTGTGACCGAGGGTGGCTGGTGGGGCGAGCAGGGGGGCAGGAAGAGGCAGGCCTGTGATACCGTTTCTGCCCCCAAGACGAACATTCTCAAGCCGAGTTGCACACAGCCACAGGGGACGATGCAATCTGGGCGCTATTCCTGGCGCTGTCCTGATCCCGTGGTGGGTGGTGCTGAGGCCACCAAGGGCGGAAGTGCAGGCGCCATCCACCCTCTGGACGCAGCGAGCTCAGGTGGCCCATCAGGCAGCCTCTGGTGGAACTCTCGAGAGACGCGTCCAAAGTTTGGGGCAGGGGGGTTGCAGAATGAGTGAGGCCACTGGCCGATTGCACAGAACCTACCCGTGCTGGGGGAAGGGAACCTTCGGCAGCTTCTGGAGCCACGTGCACTGCCCCCCCAGATCCCCGTGTCGAGACCCCTCCTCTGCTTGACTCGTCGTTCCCCTCATCAGTGGAAGAAGGAAAGGGAGGGAGGGTTGGTTAGGTCACAGACCCCCACTGTCAAACCATCAGCTTAGGCCCCCCGAGACGGAGTTCAGGTGCAATGAGCCTGGGTCCCGGGTGACCTTTTGGACGCATCTGTCGTCCCTCCGTCCTCCGTGGAGCTGCGTCTTGCGACTTGCTCTCCTGACACCCTCTTCTTCCTGGGATCGCTCACTCGATGGCCATCCACGCTGACCTCACACCGCGGGCTCCTGGAGGCCGGGGGCCAGAGCCTGCTTTGCTCAGCACAGCCTCCTGGCCCAGAGCGGGTGTTCAGGGACCCTCTGTGCTCCGCACCAGCCTTCAAAGGGTGCCCTTTAGGAAGGGGGGTGCGCTGGCCCACTGTGACGGCTTTAGTGCCCATTCAGCCAGTGTTTGAGCCGGCCATAGCCCTCTGTGCCAGTCCTGGGCCGGGAGCGGGGCTGGCGCGCTCGGATCGGCAGGAACGGGTGTCTTCAGGTCGGCCGGATGCTCCTGAAGGCCACCCGCACCTGTCCCCACACCAGGCCGGAGCCGCGGCACACGTCTGTTCTGCAGCCAAGCCCTGGCAGGAGCGCCCCTGAGCTTCCCGACGCGCACGCACATCTGTGAATCCGTTAACATCACACTCACCAGGAGTTTGTGTGATGACAGATCAGAAAGCGCGCGACACTTTCCAAACAGCGGCTGGCACTGCAAGGCTGGCGGCAGAAGCCGGCTCTCGCCTGGGGCTGGTGGGGGAGAAGGGGGCTCCCTGGGATGAGGACTTGGGGTCCCACGCAGCCAGAGTCTGCACTGCGCCCGCGGGTCCTGGCAGCTCGGGGTGGGGTGGGGGGCTGGCTCTCTTCTAGAGGACGGGAAAGGGGACTGGCAGGGGAGAGCCCTCCTCCCCCCATCTCCCCCACCCCACACGGCTCCCCGGCCCCTCCAGCAGCCGGGCTGCTCCCCAGCACCTGCTCACCCTGGGCTGCAGCCGTCTGTTTCACGGCCACGTTCGCTTCAAGCCGCGGGGCCGACAGGGCAGGGATGCGGTGTTGCCCAGCGCCCAGGCAGGCCCCGGCCCACAGCAGATGTCCTGCGAAACCCTGCTGGAGGCTGCGACCAGGTGGAGCTCCAGGGGACCGGCCAGGTGGCACACGGGTCCGTGGCACGTAATTACTGAACCGCAAACTTGGGTGGGTGGGGAAGGGAGAGCTAAAGCCCACGCTCCCCTATGTGCCTGTCTTCATCTGCCTTCCAGTGAAGGAAGGAAACACCCCCTCCCTCCCTCCCGCCCACCCTCCGGGCAGCCCCCCAGGGTGACCTTCCAGCCCTCTCGAAGCGCCCCCGCCCCCATCAAATCCCCACAGGTAGGAACGTAGAAAAACAGCCCGGTGCTTGGTTCTGAGGGCAAAGGCATTGGGGTCCCAGCGGGTTGATATCAGGTTGAGGGCCGCTCATCTTGGCCAGTTCTTATGGGGAGGGGGAGGGGTAGAGTGATAGTATGTTGGGCATTGGGAGGATTCAATGAAAGATGGTTTCGAGCGTCTGGTGGTGCCTCAGTCTCCCCCATTTGCCCAGCGAGTCTTGGCAGTGCCCAGAGTCACCAGCAGGGGGCAGCCGCCCCCACTTGAGACAGCAGTCTCGGGGCTGAAGGGCTAACGGCCACCCAACCCCTCCTGGTCCACCCTCCCCCCTGCAGGCCTGATGCCAGGGGGCCCTAGGATCCCGGAGTCCCTGGGAATGGTGGGACACGCCCCACGGCAGCCCAGAAAAGAGAGATCCTCACCGGCCAGGCCCAGAGGATTCAGGACCTGCCCCAGCCTACAGCGGGAAAGAGGATAGGGTGGGGTGGGGCTCCGCCACCCCAGGAAGGCAGGAGGCTGGGCGCAGCAGCCAAAGGGACTGAGGACCTCCCAGGCCTTCAGGAACACAGGGGTGGGGGTGGGGGAGCTCCCGGAAACTGGCCCCGGGGTAGGAGTCCCCACGGGCAGTCACACCCCGGCCTGGGGGAAGGGTTGGCATATGGCTGTCCAGCCTTTGTCTGGTCCTTGGGGGAGAGGCCGGATCCTCAGGCACCAGGGAAGTGAAATTTCGAGGCCAGAGGCGGCTGGCCTCGGACCTGACTCAGAAAGACCAGACACTCCCTCCGTCTCCTGAAAAGGCTGCTGGGGGTGCCGCCGGCCCCTGCCCTGTGCCCCCATAACGCTGGGTGTCTGGACGGGCGAAGCAGAGGGTCTGCCGGGGTGCCGGGCCGACTGCTGAGCACGGGAAGTCAAGACACTTGGCCCAGGAGCCAAAGTCCGGGCGGGCAGAATTTGGGGGTGTCCAGTCGCCCCGCCCCCATCAGCAGAGGTGAACTGAGGGGTGAGGACAGCGTGAAGGGGACGTACAACCCCCCCCAACACGTGAGCAGGCCGGCCACGTGCGGGCAGGTGGGCATCGGGGGTGGGGGGAGATGCAGGGTGGGGCTGGGCTCGGGGACCACGGGGGGCGCGGGGATGGGTGGGGGCGGGGGGCCGGGGTGGGGAGCGCCCAGCTAGCGGTCCTCGCGGACCGGCCGGATCTTCATCTCGGAGAACTTGAGCGAGTACTGCCAGCCGGTCCAGGAGGACCACTCGATGCCGTCGGCGTAGGAGGCGTGCGCGCCCCGCAGGTACTGCCCGTTCAGGTTGGACGTGTGGCAGTTGCGGTACCACCAGGCGCCGCGGTAGAAGGCCGCGCAGTTGTTCTCTGAGTGGTCACCGTCGCGGTCCTTGGTGGTGAACCTCATGCCGCTGTGCTTCAGGAGGGAGTCCCCTGCGCAGGCGCAGACACAGACGCACGCCGCTGCGTCCTCAGGGCGCCTCCCCTGGACGTGCGCGGTGGCCCACGTGTGCCCCCGCTGTGCGGCTCGCGTGCGCCCACGGTGCCGCCCTGGGGGTCCCCGGGCTGTCCCTGGCTCCTGGCCGTCTCTGTCCCTTCTCCCAGCTTCTTCACGCGCTCCCTCTCCTTGCCCTCCTGCCTCCGCCTCAGAAGAGAAACCCAGCCCAGAGAGGTGCAGCCACCACACTTTAGAGGCCCAGCGGAACACAAGCCCCGGGTGTCCTGCTGCCTGGCTCGAGGCTCCCTTTGCCCGTCTGCCAAATGGGTGAGCAGTTCGGGCCCCGGTGCTCTGCGTTGCCGGGATGGGGGCCAGGTGGGACTTGAAGGTGGAGGCCAGAAGCACCGGGCCTGGGGCTTCTTTGACCTCCTGAGTGGGGAGACTGGCGGGCGTCCCCCCACACCTGCCCTCCCCTTTCCCCGCCGCCGCCCCGGGGTCCCACCTGCAGTGCCCGAGTAGTCGGCCACGGTGAGCGGGTAGCCGTCTTCCTCCGGGTCCACGGAGAACAAGCCCACGCCAAAGCTCCCGTAGCGGGCGTAGGCCGTGCCGTTCTCGAAGTCTTCGAGGTCCACGTGGAGCTCGTAGGCGGCCTGCGTGGTCAGAGCGTGGATCCTCCTGAGCCCTGGAGTCGGGGAGGGAAGGGCAGACGTGGGCGGAGGGGCTCACAAGGTGACCCCCGCGGGAGGCAACTGGGGCGACTCGAGAGCCGAGGGCACGTGGCTCGGGCCAGCCTGTGTCTGGCAACAAACCGAGGACCGACCATTTCTCGTGTTTGGTTTTCTCTGTCGGGCTTTAAGTCGGGCTCTGCTTTCCAAACGTTTGAGTGGAAGGTCAGTAGAAAGACTGTAGGTTTCAGAAGGAACCCAGAAAATCTGGGTTGGGGGTGGCGACCCCCCTCGTCCTCTCTCCCACTCAGGGCTCCGGCCGGAAAGGATCTGGGACTCGTATATATCTCCCTGAACCTGGCCTCTGAGACTTTGCACGTGCTGTTCCCTCCGCCTGGGACACTTGTCCCTACTCCCCCACGTTATGCTCTGCTCGTTTTCAGGCCGCACCCGGGGAAGGCTGCCTGGCCTCCTGTCTGGGTCGAGGACCTCTGCCAACCCAGCTGCTCCCCCCGTTGGTGTGTATCATTCTGTGCCCCCGCGGCCTGCCCCCCACCGTGGAAGCTCCATGAGAGCAACGGACTGTCCCGTTGACGCTGAATCCCGGCATGTGAGCGGGGCTCCGTCCACCATAGGTGCTCAATAAATGCTGCCTTAGCGGCTGAGCGGGAGAAGTGGGAGGGCTGAGTCTCCTGCTGTCTCCAGGGCCTGGCCCTGTACCTGCCCCCACACCCCCATCGTCCCGCGCCCTCCCTCCCTCCCACACACTCACATTCAAGGTGCTTCCCTGCCAGTTTGATTACCTCTTGATTACGAGGGCGTTTAATTAAAATTACAACTTATCAGCATCGAGGGACACTTCATCAGCCTCTCCCTCCTGAGCTCCAAACCCATCGGTGGGGCCGGGGTGTGCAAGCTAACGGGGCGAGAAGGCTGTGCGGACCCTCCCCCAGCGAGGCCGGAGGGAAGCCTGGGTCCCACGGTCTAGGTCGGGGGCACAGGAGAAGCCGCCGTGAAGTCGCAGGGGCCACGGCAGACCCCGCCCGCCCTACTCTCCCGGGACCTGGCCAGGACCGGGCTCTGAGAGCAGAAGGGTCTCGTCTCCCTGCCTCTCTCTGCTCTGCTCTGCTCTGCTCCCCCCCCCCGGGCTGGAGTTTCAGAGCAAGCCGCTGTCCCTCTCTCGGGGCCCCGGCTGGTACACCTGCGGAGTGGGCCTCACGGGGCTGAGATGAAGGGCCAGGCGGGTTCCACAAGCTGTAAGGGCAGGGGCGACAACAGCCACCAGCTGGACGGCACTTACGAATGCCGGGCACCGTTCCGAGCACTTCTCGGGGGTTAATGAATCCAGCAGAATTAGAATGAGTCCAATTTAATTAAAGAATCCCTGTACAGCTCTTAGAACAGCGCCTGGCCCGCTGCACACGTTACCCGGGTGTCTGCTGCTCCTGCTGTCATGATCAACGAGGCAGGGGCTTCATTATCCCTATTTTACAGGTGAGAAAAATGAGGCACAGAGAGGTTAAGGTGCGGGCCCAGGTCACCCAGCTGGTAAGTGGCAGAGCTAGGAGTTGAACCCAGGCAGACTGGCCCAGACGCCTTGCCCTTACTCAGTTCTTGTCCGAGACCGATCATCGGCTCCAGGGACAGGGCAAGAGGGAGACCAGCCTGGCAGGGACGCTGGGGAATCCCTTTTCCCCATCACTGAGTGGTGGCTGGTGCCCAAAGGCCCACATTTGGCACATCATTCCTCTGGGCTAAGCTGGACGGGCCATCCCAGCGCCCGCGAGGGGCCCCTGGGCAGGGTGCCCCGGAGGAGGGGCCGGGTGGGGGCTGCGGGGTTCCTCTGCCGTCTCCACCCCCTTGCTCTCCCTCTCTCTTCACTTTCTGTGTTTCTGCAGCCCCTGCAGAAATTCTGACCTGCCAGGACACTCCCGCCCCCCTGCCCCGCCCCCCGCCACCTCGCTGGGCCCCTGGATGGTGAGCTGAGATCGGGGCCCCCATCGCCATCAAAGCTGGAGGAAGAGGCGGCTGGGGGGTTAAAAGAGAGAGGAAGGGGCGCCTGGGGGGCCCAGCCGGTTGAGCGTCCGACTTCGGCTCAGGTCACGATCTCACGGTCCGTGAGTTAGAGCCTCGCGTCGGGCTCTGTGCTGACGGCTCAGAGCCTGGAGCCTGTTTCGGATTCTGTGTCTCCCTCTCTCTCTGACCCTCCCCCGTTCGTGCTCTGTCTCTCTCTGTCTCAAAAATAAATAAACGTTAAAAAAAAATTAAAGACAAAAAAAAGAGGAAAAATACTCAGACCTCCAACCCTCCTATCGTCACCCCGAACAAACTCCCAGATGGGTTACGGATCCGCACCTAATACAAACACTAAAGAAAAAAAATTTTTTTTGTTAAGATAGGAGACATTTTTAGAAAACCGGGAGGGGAAAGCAGGGCCTCAAGCCCAGAGGATAGGAGGGAAAAAACTGGCAAGAATTGGCTACATAAAAATTTAAAACATCTAGGAAATCAGCAATAATTTAACAACAGCAACAAAAAAGCAGCCAAAAGACAAATGACTGGAAGTAAATATGTATCATGTATATCTGACAAAGAATCAATAACCTTAATATATAAAGAGCTCCCATAACTCAATAGAAGACAAAACCCTGGATGAAAGGGGACAGGGGAGTGTGGAAAAGCAGAGGGAGGGAACAGCCAGGATGGTAGAGGGCTACGTTGACATTCTCCTCAGGGCTCCCTGTCTGCCAGGAGCTAATCAAGGCCCTGCTTAAATGCTTCCTCCCGAAGAAGCTTCGGTGGCTGCTGATAGATTTCAATTAAGATGCCGTGAGTGGCAGGGTCACCAACGCTGCTCTAAGGGGGTGGGTGGTGATATGGAAACAGCCCCCCCACCAGCTTCTCCCTGTCTTTATGCAACCACCTGGGGGCAGGGTGGGGCCGAGGGACTGGGGAAGGGTCTCCCACCTAGAAGCTTCTCTCCCCCGGCCCCTATCCCGCCCCTGCTCTCATTCACTCAGTTCAGGGTACACTTTAAAGCTCGTGAATCCTGCCCAGGCGTCCTCCGCCCCAACACCCACACACACACACACACACACACACACACACCACTCTTTTCTGGACCTCGGTTTCCTCACCCATAAAAGGGGAGGACAGCAGTGCAGCTGTGAGGGTGGGTGTGAGGGGTCAAGGCTGAAGTGTATAAGGTGGGCTGGGCACTAAGTAGAGACCGTGGTGATGAAGTCCACACTGGCCTCTCCTGCAGCCGGCTCCTTCCTGGTAACAGGGACACAGGGCAGGTCAGGACAGAGAGGGTCCTGTCCTCATGCATCACAGAGTCATGGAGGCGGGAGACGGACATAAGGCAAATGACAGCGTAGATCACCAGCCGGGTGCCTCTGCGCACACAGCGAGCGGGCACGTGCCCGGTCCCACCTCTGGGACTGACCCTCTCCTTCCCCCAGAAGGTCCCCTGAAAGCAAGCCCTACAGGCCTGGGACCTTCCTGACGCCCACCTGGAGCCCGGCCACACGCCCCGTGCCTTTGTTCTCGCCTCCTCTCCCTCCTGCCCAGCTGCCCCAGCCCTGCTGGGGGGACGTTCCCAGATGTCCATGCCTGGGGAGGCCAGAGGGGGGCCGGTGTGCCCTGGGGTGTGGGACGCCATTCAAACATGGCGTGTCTTTCCGGTGCCGTGTGTTTATTTTGTTTTTTAAAGTTTATGTCTTTAAGCCGCCTCTACACCCAACGTGGGGCTCAAACTCATGACCCCGCGATCAAGAGTCACACGCTCCTCCGACTAAGCCAGCCAGGCACCTCGGTTTTAATATATATTGAAAATATAAATGGGGGTGACTGCTAACGGGGGCACAGGGCTCTGAGCTCTCTGGGGTGGAGAAGACGTTCTGGAATTAGGAGAGCTGCACAACTCTGAATATATTAACCCCCCCTGGGGGTGCCTGGGTGGCTCAGTCGGTTAAGCGTCTGACTTTGTCTCAGGTCATGATCTCGCGGTTCGTGAGTTCGAGCCCCACGTCAGGATCTGTGCTGACAGCTCGGAGCCTGGAGCCCGCTTCCGATTCTGTGTCTCCCTCTCTCTCTGCCCTTATTTGCATTCTCTCTTTCTCTCTCTCTCTCTCAAAACAACAACAACAACAACAACAACAAACCCTGAACTGTGCACTTTAAAACAGTGAATTACATATACATAAAGCAGGGGCACCTGGGTGGCTCAGTCACCTGAGCGTCCAGCTCGATTTCAGCTCAGGTCATGATCCCAGGGGCTGTGGGATCGAGCCCCGCATCGGGCTCCCCACTGAGCATGGAACCTGCTTGGGATTCTCTCTCTCCCCACTCAACTTCTCTCTCTTTCTCTCTTTCTCAAATAATAATAAAGAAAACCTCACCTCGAGTCCCAACTCCCTCCCAAATATATATAAGACCTCAGACCTGTGATTTTTTATGGCTGTTATGCTTCCGAATGACATTATGTAAGATACCCCAATTTTTAAATGCTGCGTGAATTTAAAAATAAATAGTAAGTATCTAAACATAATATGGATACGAGCTTTTTGAGCCCTCACTCTGCTCCGCACAGACCGTGTGCCAAAGATGGGAAACGAGCGCCGTGCCCTGGGGCCTCAGGAACTGTGGCCTCTCTTTTGGGAGTCGTGGCCTTGGGGCCCCAAGC
The DNA here is from genome assembly GCF_018350215.1 of Panthera leo. Lineage (NCBI taxonomy): Eukaryota > Metazoa > Chordata > Mammalia > Carnivora > Felidae > Panthera > Panthera leo. Next base: position 88,628,852 of record NC_056691.1, read on the forward strand.
ACACCTCGGGCGTTTGCAGACCCCCGAGGGCAGGGCAGTTTGGGGGTTGGTCTGGCCCTCCCCGTACCCGAAACCGAGCCCTGCCCCTGCCCCCAGCTCTCTGGATCCAGGATGGCCACCGGCCGTCCCGCCTGGAAACGCACACACCCCTCCAAGGGACCCCCCCCCCCGCCCCCGTCTCGCCGCGCCCCTTCTTCCTTTGGCCTCCTGCTCACTGACCGCAGACACGCTGAACGCACAGAACGCCTTTCCGGGCAACGCCTGGGAGCTGGCTCGGGTGTGTGGAGGCCCCTGGAGACCGTGACCTCCCGCCACCCGGGGAGGGCGCGTCCCCTCGGCAGGGAGGTGTCCCGGCCCTCACCTAGCCAGTGCTCCCCCGTGAGCTTGCCGAAGCCGTCCCGGTACGCTTCCCAGCCTCGGAAGAAGTTCACGGAGCCGTCCTCCCGGCGCTGAAACACCTGCAAAGGACGGAGAGCTGGGGCCAACAGCCCCCGGGCCCCTCCACGCCCACCCCGACGTGTCCCCGGCCCCAGGCACTCCCTCCACCTGCCTGCCTGCGGAGGGCAGGGGCCCGGCTCCCCGGTCCCTCCCCGCCCCCGGCACGGGACCCAGAGCAGAGCAGAGCAGGGACTCGGGGGCCTTCGTGGTGGCACAAGGTGGGACAGACTAAATGCCCCCAGACCCCCAAAACGGCCCCTCAGGAAGGAATCCTGCTAGGCCCGGGTGCCGAAACCCTGGCTTCCGGGCCCACCTCTGCTGCCTTGCTGGACGACCCTGGACTGGCCCCACCCCGGCCTGGGCCTCAGTTTCCCCACTGGTCAAATAAGAGGCGTGGGCAAGGGCCCTAGTGTCTTTCCCCGGGGTCAAAAGGAAACTGAGCAAAAAATCCATTCTCGAGTTGGTAAAAACCGAGAACACCCACACACATGCCCGGAAGCCTCCAGAGCTCCGTGTCGAAAAATGATTCTGCCAGAGCCACGCATGCCCTCCCCCCGGGATAAGAAGCCCGGGGCCCGGGGATCAGTGGGGGCTTGGGGAACCAGAGCCCCAGCCGCTCCTGGGGGGTGGGGGGTGGGGCCAGCAGTCCGCAGCCCACGGGGGTGTGACTAGGGACGGGGGGGACAGCAGTCCACGGCCCACGGGGCTGTGACTTCGGTACCGATGAGCAGCCGAGCTGCCTCTGTTCTCCATTTTAATAACCTTCTTGATTTGGGAGTCAGGAATCCCATCGGTTAAATTGCTTTCAAATAAGTACCACGCTGGTCCAGGCCAGAGAGCTGCCTTGAGTATTTCCAGGATCCGCTGACGATCCCGTTCCTGGCTGCCCCCTCCCGCCCCCCCCCCTTCCAACTCGTTCTGTGTAACAAGCCTTTTTCTTGCTTGTTTGCCGAGGCAGCACGCGCTCCCCCTCTGCCCCCCTCCCCCCCGCCTCCATCTGTACCGCGTGCGAGGTGTTAGAGATTTGGCTGCGGCACCAGCAGCCGGCCGGATTCATTACTAAGCAGCCTGATTTCGGTCGCCCGGAACCTCCCTGGCGCATCATCTGCCGTGAGCTTGGCCTCCTGCTCTGCCCCTGCCCGTGGGGACCCGTCAGTCACGGCGTTTGGGCAGCCGTGACGTCAGGGAGTGGCTTCGCTACCTCAAACCTGGCCCGGCCCCCGACAGGTGGAAATGCTCAGAAGGGACTGGCTGGGGAAGGAAATTCGATCAGGCTCGGAGAGATCTGAGAGGTGGTGGGCAGCGGGTATTGACGGGCCGGATTGGGACCCTGAGCACGCGCCCTTTGAAAGGCTTAATCCTGGCAGAAGCTCAGACGCTCCCCTGAGAAGCCTCCAGAAGGCAGAAGGCAGGGGGGAGCCCGTTTCTGCGGGAGGAGGGAGGAGGGGGCTGGGGAGACAGGGGGCCGGGGGCGGGGGGCGGGATGGTGGGGACCTGGGCCCCGCCACCTAGAGCGCTGGCCATTACTGCACCTCTCTGAGCCTCAGTTTCCTTCTGTATAAGTGGGGGTCACAGCAGCACCTCCCCCATGGACCGTGGCGGTCCACGGAGAAGACGCTCGGGGCCTGGCACTCGGTCGGGGCTCGGTGCATGCCCGCTGCAGGAGAATGGCCGCATGGAGACCCAGGCCTGGCTGTCGGGCCTCCCTCTGCCCCTCTTCCGCAGCCCCTGCCCCAGGAATGCCCTGCTTTCCTTCCAGACTTGCCCCCTACGCATGTCCTTCCTGGGCCGTCCAGCAGCCCACCCCCACGCCTCCCTCATCCATTCAGATGTCCCACTGAGCATCTCCCTGAGGGCTGCGGGACACAGGGGACCCCCTCCCACGCGGGAAGCAGGACTGATCTTTTGAATATGAAATGTATCGTCAAATTGGTTTCCATACAACACCCGGTGCTCATCCCAACAGGTGCCCTCCTCCATGCCCCTCACCCACCCTCCCCTGAAGCAGGACTGATCGAAGAGCAGGGGGCAGGGCTCCCAAGATGAGCTGGTGTCGAGCGCCCGCCACAGCAGGTGCCGGGGTTGAGTCCTCACTGAGCACACGCTTATTTACCGAATCCTGTCCCCCGACCCCCTCGTCCCTACAGCAGACAGAAGCCAGGCGGCCGTGAGCATGGAGTGGGCAGTCTGACCCACACCTCACACCCCAGCCCAAGGCCAGGCTGGACACCCAGGGGCCAATGTCCTACCACCCACGTCACTCTTATTTGCCACTGGCCAGAACTGTCTCCCTCCAGAGAGCCGACCTCCAAACCCTGTTCTCAGCCCCTCTTTCCCGGTGCCAGTAACAGGCCGGAGTGCTGCTGGGCTCGGCCCGGCTGCACCATCGGTGGGTGAGCACGGGCCGCCCTGCCCCCGGGGAAACCACACTGCCGTCAAACAAGGGTGGCAGACGTCCCCGACGGACGGTTTGGGTCTGCACCAGCTTAGAAGCCACAGCAATTGTGTGCCAGCGAGAACGCTTTAACCGCAGGCGTAATGAATCATGATCCTCGAAGGGCCCAGACACATCCGCGAGGAGGGTCTGCGGTTAAGACTTCATGACCATGACTGGGGCGCCTGGGTGGCTCGGTCGGTTAAGTGGGCGACCTCGGCTCAGGTCATGATCTCACGGTCCGTGAGTTCGAGCCCCGCATCGGGCTCTGTGCTGACGGCTCGGAGCCCGGAGCCTGTTTCGGATTCTGTGTCTCCCTCTCTCTCTCACCCTCCCCCGTTCATGCTCTGTCTCTCCCTGTCTCAAAAATAAATAAACGTTAAAAAAAAAAAATTACAAAAAAAAAAAAAAAAAAAAGACTTCACAACCACGACCCCGGGAGGCGCGGTTTACGTGACGACGCGCACACCCACAGGCGTTTGTATCAGAAACCAAACCTTCCTGGAATGATACTTGCCCTTAGTAAGACGGCTGGGCGCTAATATTTTCTATCCTGTCCTAATCTATCACACTCTGATTTAAAACGTAGTATCGATCACAAACCGTTCAATTGATCTCGCCACCTGCAGAGAGATCACGGCCCGCGGTCTGAGAAGCACAGCTCTGAACGTTGCCGGCCTCTGCCACGGGCTGTCCTTACTCGTTGGCTCAAAACACTGAGCGACGGCACCGGCCAGGATCTCAGACTCGGCCCCCCGGCCTCGCCCTCAAGCCAGCTACAGCGCCACGGGGCCCGCGAGTTCCAGGCGTGCGCCAGGCCAGACGGCTGGCTCTCCAGACTTCCCAGGAGTACGCTTTCTCGGACTCGGGGCCCCAGGCTGAGCCGCAAGCTGGACTTCAGGGACGCTGGGTGGACGGCTGTCACCGGGCAGGAGGCCTTCGAGTACAGAGCAAGGATCAGCCAGACGGGAAGACGCGAAGAGGGAGCGTGTAAAAGATGGACGTATCCGCTTCCGTCCCGTCTGTCCCGCCAGTAGGATGTGAATTGCCACCCGCTCCCCCGCAAAAGGGGAAAAAGGTAGGGAAACAGAGTAACCTCGAGGCTAAAATCTTCGGTGGCCCGGCTCCCGGGGGCGTCTCCCTTGAGTTGCGGCCGCAAAGTGACCGATGCTGGACGCTCGCCGTCGCAGGTGACACGGAGGCAGACAGACAGAGCGTGTTTTCTCGATGCGGATTCTCAGAAGCCAGTGCCTGCCGCCCGGCCTGTCTTGCAGGTGCCGCTTGGGGGGCTTTGCCAAGGGAGGGCTGGGCCCACACGGTCCCGCAGATGGTACCGGGCGGTTCCAAAGGAAGGAGCCGCTGCCCTTGGGGCGGGGGAAGGCCGAGCGGAGTGGCCGACTGTCCCGCGTTTGTCTCCGCCGGGAGACAGATGGGCTCCTTTGTCCTGGGCGCCCGAGCCTGGCTCCGTGGTCCCCCCAGCACCGGCCCTGCCCTCGCGGACGGCCACAGCCGCCCCACCTCAGCCGGGGACGGGGGGCTTTGCGCTCCCATATGGCAGGGGAGAAGAAGGTGGTGAGCTGTGCAGAGGGGGGGCTCCTCAAAGCGGAGGGGGTGCCCCAGGCCCGGGAGCCCACCCGGCGTGGCTAAGCTGGGCCAGCCCCAGGAAGCGCCCTGGGCTGGCATATCCAGGAGACCAAGTTCCGCCGGGGCTCCAGCCGTGTGCCCACCTAAGTCTTGGCGTCTCTGTGCTGTGGAACGAAAGCCTCGCCGCCCCGGCCCCGCCTGCTGTGGCTGGGCTCACGGGCGGGCTCGGGCCCTCAGAGAGCTCACGGCCCCGGAAAGGTGGACGCGTAAGTCAGCAGTCCCGGGGCACGGCAGCCCCTCACCTGGCACGCTCCTTCCATCCCTGTGCCTCAGTTTCCCCATCTGTAAAACGGGGGCCATTGCAGCCCCTACCCACAAAGATTTGGTGATGGTTGCATGTGCTGGTCATCGGTCCATAATGGTAACAGTTGTTACACTTGCTGGGAGCTCAGAGGAGGCTAAGCCGTGGGCTGGGGTGGGTTCCAGGAGGGCTTCCCGGAGTAGGAGATGCTCAGCTGAACCGCACACTGAGCAGGGTCTTGGCAGGTGGTCAGAGAGACCCAGGGACGGGAGCTGGGTGGGTCCAAACCCTATGAGATGGGGCGGGGCTGTCTCTGCCACTTTAGAAGGGTCCCCAGGAGGCAGCACCCGGGATTTTCCCTAGACTCTGACGAAGCTGCCACAGAAGCCATTTTATAGGGGCGCCCGGGTGGCTCAGTCGGGTTAAGCATCGACTTCAGCTCGGGTCATGATCCCACGGTTCGCGAGTTCGAGCCCCGCATCAGGCTCGCTGCTGTCAGCACAGAGCCCGCTTCAGAGCCCCTGTCCCCCTCTCTCTCTGCCCCTCCCTCTCCCTCAAAAGGAAAATAAACGTTAAAAATTTTTTTAAAAAGAAAAAAACAAATCAGGCAGGATTTGAACTCCGGGCGGAGTTCGAATCTCGGCCGTGTGACCTCGGACAAGTCCTTTTCCGCGCTTCGGTTTCCCCCTCTGCAACCAGGCCCCTCCAGCGGCCCCTGCAGGGTTGTGGCGAAGACGCAGTGCAGTGACCGCGTAAACTGGGCGCCCGTGCTGGGTGTGCCCGACGTCGCCTCCCTCTCCTTCCGAACTGGCTGCCGAGCCCAGAAGGAAGCGGGCCCACTCCTTGTTTTCGACTGGAAGTGGTATCCCCGGGCTCGGCGCCCTGCCATGCTTCCCGGGCTTGGCAGTCGGTGCCTGCCGGCTTCTGGCAAACGCTGCCGGGAGCTGCTGTTTATCAAACGCAAAGAAAGGTACCAAGACTGAGCCTTCACGTGTAGCACCCCGTTTTACGTCAAAAGTTTCAAAAACCCAAACTGCTCTGGAGGGAGGCAGGCTTTCTCCCGGCAGATGGCTCGAGGGGACGCGGGGCCAGCCACCACGCTCGGTTACTAGCGTGCGCGGCCCTAAGGACCCCGCAGGGCGGCGGGGAGCCGCGGCCGAGCCTGGCTGTGGCTTGGGGACGCGGTGGCCCGCGGATGTCTCAGCAGGTCCCCCAGCCACCGCGGCCTGTCACGAGGACTAGTGAAGCCTCAGCCCAAGTGGGGAGGAGCCAGTGCCCCCCCCCCGGAGGGTCCCACACACCTGCTGTCCAGCCCCCTCCCCGCCCCGGCCGGGGGTCCCGGGCTGGGCCCCGCGCCTCGCATCCTGGCTCGAGCAAGAGCAACGCTGGAAGCTTTTCATCTCTCCCTGAGCCTGATCCCACTGCCGGGCTGGGCTCTGCATCCGTGGTGGCTCCTTTGATGTCTTCCGAGTGAGGGAAGGATTTTCCTCCCTGCCTGGGGAGCTCAGGTGGGGAGGGGAGAGTTTTCTCGCACAGCAAAGCCAATTAGCAGCATATCTGAGCCGCTGACCTCGCACGACGGGAAAGCGCCTGGCAGAGAGCGTGGTCACCGTGCAGAACGGGGTTTGGGCCGCTCAGCTCGCGGCGGTGGGAGCAGCCGGCCGCGCGGTGAATCCCAGTGGGAACGCAGAGCAGGATCGATCCCGCTGCGGGTTCCTGCGGTAGGAGAGGCTGAACTGGCCCCGATGTCGGTGACCCCCGGTTGGTAATTATGCAAAGGCGAGGGAGGGTTTGGCGATCGGGCCCAGGGACAGCACGGCCACGGGCAGATCCCGGTGGGGCAAGGCTGTGCCTCAGGGCAGAGAGGCAGGGACACCCCAAGCCCACCCCGCGTCCTGGGCATGGCCACCCCACTCCCCAGGCCCTGCAAAGCAGCCACACAAGACACAAGGGCTACGCTGGTGGCCGGACCAGAAAGGGGGCGCCCCAAGAGGGGATGTGACCCTCCCAGTCTCGCAAGACCAGGGGGGAGGTGAGCTGGAAGCAGCCAGCCTGGTCCCACGCATCAGCTTCCAAATGGGGACATCCGGCCCCGGTTTTGGTGACTCTTCCTCCCCTGTAAACACCGCGGACCGTAAGATCCTACAGGAGGGAGCACGGCTGCTCTGTTCACAGGGAACGAATCCTCGAGGCTCGGCACGGACCCCTGCTCGCCCCGCTCCTCCCTCGCGGGGACACGGCCTGCGAAGGACTCTGCCGCTCTCCCCCCCGTGAACGGCGCTCTATTAGCCTCGTCTAGCAGACGAGAAAGTAAGGCTCAGTGAGGTGACGCGTCACCGCCACAGGTGCGAGCGGTCACTCGTGTGACCGGTGCGGAGGGAACACGGATGGTGGGCAGCCAGGCTGGGCCCCCTGCCCAGAGTCACGGGTCAGCAGGAAGCGGCCCCTCCCTCCCGCCTTCCCTCCTGCTTCTCAGGAGCAGGGCTGGGTGCACGCGTCAAGTTCAAGAGCAGCCGTGACAATCAGCATGACCTCATTTGCCCCTGGCCACTATGGGCTTTGATGAGCGTGGGGGGAAGGCTTGGGCTCATCAGTCAGGGCCAGTGGCCGCATCAGCCCAAAGGTGGCCTTGTGGCATGTGTCCACCTGCCTCTGTGGCCTCCTCGCCCCCAGGAGCCACACGTGGCCTCTTTCCCACCTGGCAGTTCCTGCTTTCTGCAGTAACGATTCAGGGCGCACAGAACTCGCGTCCCCCCTTGCCGTGCCCGGGACCCCAGGTCTCTGGGCCACTCCCCACCTGGGGAAATCCTGAGGGCGGCAGGAGCCCAATCTACCCTCGGGACAAAACCTCCCTCCTCTATCCCTGGCCACTCCGGCCCCAGAGGCCAGCAGAGCAGAGCGCCCGCGGACCCAGACCGAGCCCTGCCACCTCCGTGCCCAACACCGGGCACACCTTCGCTCTGCCTGGAACGCCGTTCTCACCTCATCCCCCAGCGCGTGGACCTCCCCGTCCAGAAGCCTCTCTTGGCCGCCCCCGGCTGGGTCAGGGGCCCTCCCCAACGCCCCCGGCCCCCACCCCTACGGCCCTCACACAAGTCAGCTGCTGTGCCCAGCCCCCCACCGGGCCAGGAGCTCGCCGTTGAATCCTCTGGCCTGTGGTTGGTGCTCGGTGGTTGAATAAATGACAGTCACCGTGTGACAGTGAGCTCCACGGACCCGCATGAGGCTGGGTGGGCGGGGTACCAGGCAGGGCAGCGGTGTATAATCCGTGAAGCGGCCCCTAGGCGGACGGGGCTGCCGAGCCCCACGCTTGCCGGGTCTGGTCTCTCCAGGAAGCAAGGCTGTGGCTGCAGCCCCGGGTGCCCTGTCCGCCAAGGGAGAGCTCTCTGGTGTCCGCACGTGAGGCCTGGCAGCTTAGACACGGAGCCTAATGACGATGGATTGTACCGGGTTCAGAGAGACGGCCGCCGGCTCCTTCCCAAACAACAATTGAGTTTCCGAGAGATTCCGTGTGGCAGGGAGGTGATCCTGACAGATGCCCAGAGGTATCTGGGCAAAGATTGCTTTTGACGGAAGTCCAAATGGATATTAACGTTTATCGGGCTCACGAGCACTTCTCAGCCGAGAGCGGCCTTTCTTGCGGGGCCCCTGACCCAGGTGTCTGAGCAGGAGGGCTGGGGCGGGTGGCTGGCGTTGCTCATCGACTCCCCTGTAACGGCCCCTGCAGCCCGGGCCCTGGATGTCGCCCTCCTCCCGGCCCAAATCCTGATGGACTTTCCGGGACACTGGCGTCACGTCCACCGGAGAGGAAGCGCCTGTGCTGTCTCCTTGGTCTTTCATTAGGCCCGTCCTAACCCTTAACTCCGATTTCTGGGCACTGGCTGTCGCATTGAGGCTGCTCTGCCTGCCGAGGGGGTTCCCAGAGGCCCGCACCGTAACTCAGATGTTCTGAGTTAGGAAAACAAGAGAGCTTTTAGCCCCCAGACGCGGATCCGGGAGGCGTAAGGGCTCTCCTCTGGAGCTTGAAGAGAGGTTTGTGGGTCTGTCTGTCCCCGGGTCTTTGGGGGACCCTCAGCTGCTCTCACACCGGCTCTGCCCTCTTGAACGCACTCGCCAGGCCCCCAGGCCCTCACTCGGGCCTCCCCTGTCGCCACCAGCTCAGGATAGCCGACCCCTTTCAAAACTGACCCCGTCCGGCCTGCCGCGCCTTCAGGTCCCTCCACGCATCTCCTGGAGAAGCTTCCCGCTCCCCTCTGCCTGGACATCAGCACAGCAGAGATGGCACCAAGCCTCTTGGTGAGAAACGGAGGCGTCCTGCCAGCCTCTCCCTGAGGCCCCAGGTGCCAAAGGCAGAGACCTGGGAGCCCATCTGGGGACCCCTGGAAGACGGCTGACCCCGTGCCCTGCTTCGGGTCCCCACGACTGTCCCCTGGACTGTGGTGGACGCCCTCTTGGCAAAGAGCTCGGTAAGAGGCGGGGTCATACATATCTCGGTCATCATTGGGTCGCCAGTGCCTTGCACACGGTCAACCTGCGTCCTTCCCCATCTTCTGAGATTTGGGGGGAGGCAGGGATGACTCCCACCATGGCAGCTAAAGGCTCCAGCCGCTGGCTTTCTCAGCCTCCCTCGCGGTGAGGGTCGTAGGCACGCGGCCCCGGCCCCACCAGTCAGAACAGCCGCTGGCTCGACGGCTGGGGAAGCAAAGAGGCAGGGACACAGGGGATCTCCTTGAAAGGAACCGCGGGCTGCACCCCGGGCCCGGACCCGTCCTGGTGGGGGTGTCCGTGCCCAGGTGTGGCTGTGCCCAGGGCTCCGTGCCAGCAGCACTGGGGTAGGGCGGTTTCGACCAGGTCATGCCTGGCTAGCTCTGGGGGACTCCGTTCCTGGCCGCCTGGCCCTGAGCTGGTTTCTCTGGCCTCCCAGCCTCCCTCCGGTACATTCCTTTCCTGCTTAAATCAGCCATTTCCTGTTGCTTGCCGTTAAGACCTCTAAGTAAGGCTCGTGGGTATCCCCATTTTCCAGCTAAGGATGCCGAGGCTCAGAGAACTTAAGTACCTTCCCCAAGATCACACAGCAGGACCGAGAGCCACACCCGAGTCCGGCTGTGGATGCCGGAGTCCAAGTGCGTGACCGCCAAGCTCCCGACCTCTCCGGCAGAGGCTCAGTTACAGGCTTGTCGGCGGCATGAGGGAACCGCCTCCTGCTCTACACTCTCCCTGCCCCGCTCAAGGATGCACAGTCGGGTTATAGCTCCGGAGGCACAGTTCTTATGCCGTCTTTCCTCTCTCCAGCACCCTCAATGGCTCCCCAGCGCCCGGCCCAAACCCCACAGTCTGGGTTATTGGCCCCAGTCTCACCTCATCACATGCCCCGGCCCCCAGTTGACTCTGTTTCCTGGAGAGGCTGCGTGCCTCCTGAACCCCAGACCCTTGTCAGGTTGTTTCCTCTGCCTGTAAAGCCTTCTCTTTCCTTCCCGCTTCCTGTTCTCGCCGGCCTCTTAAGGCTTATCAGCAAAGCCCCCTTCGCCAGGAAGCTCGCACAGAGCCTCCCCTACCTCTGCTTACCGTCACTTCTTGCCCCCAAATCCTCGCAGTTGCCAAGTTGTCTGGGACGACTGCGGCAGGGCCTTCCCCATCTCTGTGCTTCCCCAGCCCCCAGCACGCAGTTGGTGCTCAAAACCTGCCCATTTTTGAAATTAAATGTGAGGCCGAGAATCCTTAAAAAGTCGGCTTTACTGGCCCTGCTTTCATTGTCACTGGGCATCCCAACCACGGCCGACTTCGGGGGGTGCTGAGCAGCTTTCGGGGTGGATGCAGATGTCCAGGGACAGTGGTATAGGTTGTTCACTGCTCTAGGGCATCTGGCCAAGAAGCAAGGCTCACATCTACTCATCTTGCCAAGCCCAGGGTGCCAGTGTGCCAAAAGGAAAGGACATGCATTTTTAATTCATACAAAGTCACCCAATGGCCAGTGGCAGCCCTGTTGAAGCCCAGCCCCCAAGACGGAGCTGCAGGAGAGGGTTGGAAGGCCACTGATTTGAGTGGGAGAGAGACGGCAAGCTCACTTCCTATCCCAGCTCTAGAATGGGAGGGGGGGAGGGGTCAGCAAACCACGGCCCCCCGGGACAACTCCTGCCTGCTGCCTGTTTTTACCTGACTTGTGAGCCAAGAATGGTTGGAACATGTTTAAATGGCTTTTAAGAAGCATAAGAAGAATATCTGAAAATATCTTGTGAATAATAGAGAGTACGCGAAAAATGTACGAAGTTCACGTTTCCGTGTCCACAAGTGTCACTGAGAGAGTCCAGCCAGGGGCCGCTCCGCCCCCTTCTCCCAGCTCCGGGGAGATTTCAGGGCCACCCATGGCCACCCCTCCCCGCCCTCCCTTGGCCGTGGGGACCTTTCATGGCTCCTACTTCCCACCCAGCCAGGAACCAGAAGGTGCAGGAAAGTCACGGAAGTCACGACAGCTCTTTGGCAGGAAGTCATCGGGGTCTCTGCTCTCTGCCGTGTGCCCCCCCCAAAAGGGGACACACACACATCACGTATCGGGTAACTCAGAAGACAGCATCTACACACGCCCTTGAACTCACATCGGCGACAGGCGCCCCGTTTCATCACAGAGCCCATCCCCGATTTGCCCGACACTCCCGGGGCAAGCACTGTGTTCCCAGAGGCTCGAGGATCGGGGAGCAGAAGGTGGCTCCACGGACAGGTGACGGGGTCTAACATCTGCTCCCGGCGGGGCCTCAGTTCATGGCCTCCACTTGCCCTGTGCAGGTTTCTGGGGGTGTGGCGTTCCCGGGTGAGATTCGAGGCAGGTTTGTGGGGGCCAGAGGGCACACAGGCAGGCCTGGGCCAAGGGCAGAAGGCCGGGTGAGAGGCCGCTCAGAGTAGCCGGGATCGTGGGCACAGTCCCCTGGGTCACCCCGGCCTGCCTGCGCGTCTGCGGGGCCGAGAGGAAGCCGGCCGCGCAGCGCGGGAGACTCACCGTCCAGCCGCCGCCGTCTGTGCGCATGTCACAGTAGACCTGGAAGCCGGCAGGGTAGTGTGTGGGGAAGACTGAGTAAATGCCATCCTCCTGCTGTCCGCTCAGGAGCACGTCCAGGCAGTCGCGTGGCGGAGAGCCTGCGACAGGGAACGCAGTCAAGCCGGTGCCCTGGCACCTGTGTCCCTCCCCACCCCCCTCCGTCCCTGGGTCTCCCTGATTTGTCAGTCTACCCTGCGGGGTCATGTGGGCTCCAGGGCACCAGCCCTGGGGGCAGACCTTGGCTCTGCTACTCCCTGCGTGCCTTTGGGTGAGTGAGCACCCTCTCTGAGCCTTGCCTTCCTCATCTGGAAAATGGGCACAGTGGGCCGGGAGAGGGCTCAACAGAAGGGTGCAGGTCGGGCGCTCCGTGCTGCCTGGCTGCGGAGAGTCCTGAGCGAACAGGAACAGCGTTTCCTTATCAGGGGGGTGGGGGAGGGACCACGGGGGTACAAAGCTGGGCACCCCACTCACCGCTGGCGCAGCCCCGGGGCCGCAATCCCCTGGCAGGCGCCCTCTGAAGGTCAGCCTTGACGCGGGGCCGGCCCAGCCCCCGGTCCCTCTGCAGGGCGTCTAGTACGTCACTGACCGAGTTCAGCAGGTGAGCCATGTGGCCTTGACTCTCGGAGAAAAGCTGTGGAGCACGGGGGGCCCCTGCCAGCACCCGCCGGCACGGGCCAGCCCCTCCTCGTGTGACGGCAGGTCTCCACCCTGCCCTGGCCCCCATCCGAGGAGGTCTCAGGATGGGGGCTCAGGTGGGAAGGGACAGAGGGGCTTCAACAGAGACCCGTGCCCCTGCTGCGCCCCAGGCCCTGTCCTCATCCATTTCGGGGCCTCAGCCCCGGTGAGGTGACTGGAGGCAAAAGCCCAGGTGGGCACCTGGCACCAGGTTCAAATCCCAGCCCACCCATTTACCAGGTACACGTGGGTGGGTGACTTAACGAAGCCCCGAAGCGGGGCCGACAGCAGGGCACGCAGGACCTGGCCCACCTCGTTCCACGAATTCCTAAGGCACCTTTCAGGCTATGAGACACCCTCACCCGGTCTCTCCCGGTCCCCCCAGCAAGGCCCTGGAGGCAGGGGTGACGGTTCTGCAAACAGGAGGGGGCCCTGGGATACCCCACCCGCCCCGCCCAGCCCCCACGCAAACTCCACTTTCTTGGGTCACAGCTCCCATGTCCACCGCCTCACCTCACCCCCACAGCCTTGCCAGGAGGGAGGACTTGAGTTGCTGTCCCCTGGTTACAAATGGGGAAACTGAGGCCCGGGAGGAGCGGTCCCTGATGGAGAACGACCTCAGGCCGCTTCCCCGGGGTTGACGGGCAGGAAAGGCACATAGGGTGCCCGGGATGGGGGCAGGACGGTGGGGGCAGTGGTTGGGACCCAGGCTCTGGCGTCAGCCCTGGGTTTTGACTCGGACCTTCCTCCATTCGCTGGGCAAGTGACCCGGTTTTCCGGGGTGGGTGTGTGGGGTGGCTCGCCAGAGCACGTGTTCGGGGCCCGAGTGCTCAGTCCCCGGTCTGTGTCACTCCCACCGCTGGCTAACAGCCACCCTCCCCGAGATCCGGGTCTGGAGGCCTGTGGCTCGGTCGGCGCAGCACGGACCCCCTCCCCCTGCCCGCCCCGGGGACCTCTGGGCTGTGCCTGCCGGCTGAAGGGTCTGCGGTCCGTCACCTCCCCACCCTGGCTTGGCTCTAGGAGGCTGCAGGACCACAGGGAGGGGGGAGGCGGGGTCGCGGGCACAGCCGGCCAGCAAGTGCACGTGGAGCCTACCCGAACCTGTCACTTGCCAGACAATAGCTCGTTGGAGGAAGGAAAATAGAAACACACACCGCCAGCAGTTTACAAAATAGGATTCTCGTTTCGTCCAGAAGCAAGGGCTCCCGCAAAGCTTTTACGTTCCTTGCCAGCTTCTCCTCTGCAGAGAGGGCTGAGGCCTGGGGGAGAGGCGCGGAGCCGGGCAGGGGGGGACCCTGGGGCAAGGTGGCCGATCCCACCCTGGGCTTTTACTGTAGTGTCCTGTAGACAGGTCCCGCAGGTGGGGGTGGGGGTGGAGGGGAGCCCCGCGGCCCAGACGATGCAGACGGCCCCCAGGGCGCAGGGGACAGGGTGTGGGCACCAGAGATCACCAGGCTCATCGGTGAAGTCTCCAGGGTACTGCCCACCCTTCTGGGACCAGCGGACACGCTCGAGAAACTCAGGCGCAGCCCGCTCTTGCTGGCGGGCAGGGAAGACCTCAGTTTAAAGCAGCAAATGATTAAAGTTGAAAATGTACATATAAACATGCTCCGAATTAATAGGGAAAGTCAGTCCCTGCTCGCTGAGCTGCACGGATGCGTTAAAGGGGACGCGGCAGCTTTTAGGGGCAGTGATGTCAGAGTCGCTGCTTCGGGCACTTAGTCGTGTGAGCCGAAACAAGGCCCTCTGCTTCTCTGAGCCTCAGTCTGCCCCTCCGTGGAATGGGCCCGCGATCTCCACTTCCTGGGGCCACTGTGCTACCAAGTGCTTATATTAACCAGCACTCCGTGGTTCCTGCCACTACGATCCCAAAAAGGGATTTGCAACGGTGGCCCCCCGCTGACCGCGGCTTTAGTTTACAAATAATTTCCACCGTAATAAGAAAAGACACGCTGGTCTCTCATGCGCCAGATGCCAGCTGAGCCCGGCCCAGTCGGGAGCTCCCACAATCCTCCTGGGAACAGGCTACCGTCGCCCCCGTGTCACAGGTGAGGAGACTCACCCCGGGGAGGGCAGATCACCCAGAAAACCTGGAGGTCTCTCCAGATTGATGAGACCCAGATTGATGGAGGGGGTGGCTGAACACCCTACCTCCCACCCCACCCTGGGAGGGGGAAGTGCCTTCCCATCAGTCACCCAAACAGGACGACAAGGGCTATAATTCCTCCAGCTGCGGCCTTCAGAAGAGGGAAAAGACCTATTGCTCATGAGCTGCAGGGCGAGCAAATGCCTGGGCGTCCCGGGGGTCGGGAAGGGGCTGGGATCCGTGGCAGGGTGGGGCTCGCCTCCTAGTCCCTAAGGACCTGAGACACAGGGGTGACGGGGTACAAAGCCGGAGGGTGGGCAGGGCATCAGGAGGCCAGATGCCGGGCCTGACTTGGCCACTGTACCCTGGACAAGTCACTGTCCCTTTCTGGGTCTTAGTTTTCTTTTCTGGAAAATGGTGGAAAACCAATGAGATGGCCCTAAGCCCCTGATCCTATGAGGGGATCTAGGAGGGGAAGTTCTTGCCGGTGCTTCAGGCGCGGTCAGTGTTGGAAACTCTGCCCCCAGATCTACGGGGTGTTTGCTGGGACCTGACTCGGGTGCGGAGGGGACGTGGGGGAGGGGCAGGGGCGGTGGGGACAGGCTAAGGGTCCGGTGGGAACTCCAGCAGCTGGTCCCTCCTTCCCTGGAAAGCTGGGAGCATCAGATGGCAATGAATGGGGGACAGGGCGCTGGGCAGGGGGTACAGCTCTCTCCGGCCACGAGGCCCGGCTGGGGAGAGGGCTTGCCACTGACCAGCCACGTGACCTTGAACCTCCATTCACTACCCATTGGGAAGTGGGAAGGTCCTGCCCCACCTGCACCGGCGCGCCTGGGAAGCCCCTCGAGCCCTGGACTTGACCGGACTCTCAGATGCCACAGGGTGCTACACAAACCCCCAGGGCCACCTGGACAGTGTGCAGGAAATGGGTTGAACCCTGGTGCCTCTAGCTGTGTGGCCTCGGACGAAGGAGCCCCTTCCCTGAGGCTCATTTGCTGGACGGCAGGTGGGACCAGCTCCCGGGGCCCTTGGGGATGAAGCGAGGCCACCGACGTCAGGCGGGGACACAGCGGCAGCCACCCCAGCCCCCTCCCAGGACCCCGGGTGCAGACCCGGCCCCTTACCTGGATGAGGCGGCCCTGCTCGCTCTGCAGGGCGCCGAGCCCCTGGCCCAGCACGCCGAGGCCCTTCCGCAGCCCCACACACTCTGCCTGCAGCTCGGAGGCCCCGGCCAGCAGCCGGGGCAGCTGGTCCGCCAGGGTGTCCAGAAGCTCCCGCTCCCGCTCGCCTGCCAGCCTCGGCTGGGCCTGAAGCTCCGCCAGGGCCTGCAGCACGGAGGCCTGGGCGCCCTCCAGGCGGGCGAAGCCGTCGGCGGGGTCGGGGCAGCGCGGGTCGATGAGAATGCTGAGGCGCGAGCTGTCGGCCCTCTCCACGGTGACCAGGGCGCTGTTGGCACCTGCGGGCCCGGTGCTGACGACGGGCGGGGGCGCCGTGCCTGGCACGTGGGTGTGGTTCAGGAAGAGCACGGCGCCCGTGACGGCCACGGCCAGCAGCACCGCCAGCGAGAGCAGCACCGTGCACAGCACGTAGCCGCAGCTTGGCCACTGCGGGCCGGCCCCGCGCACACAGACACAGAGACGGACAGACAGACGGACAGGAGAGAGAAGGGGCGGCATCAGGGGCAGAGCTGGGCTTCCAGCTCTGCCCAGTGAGGGGGGGGGGGCGGGCAGCCTCAGGACGGGGCCTCTGGCCTTTGCGAGGCCTGGACGAGACTCAGAGGATCCCCTTCCTCTCGGGGACGGGGGAGAGAAAGGCAGAGATGACAGACAGAAGCCCGGAGGGGAGACAGACAGACAGGGACCAACAATACAGCAAGAGTGAGTGAGAGACGCAGGGAACCAGAGATGGAGAGGACGAAAAGAGAAACTGAGGCAGAGAGGCACAGAGACCGATGGAGAGAGAGGCACCCTTCCCCTCGCTGCCCCTGCCCTGCTCCGCGTGGCCTGCACGGGGCAGGCCCACCTCCCCCCTGGAGCCCTCCTGGGTCGGTAAGGGCTGCGGCCAAAGGCTCCCACGGCCTCAGGCCCCCCGGGCTGCCATTTCCGGTGGGGGGGGGAGGGGGGAACCTTGGCTGAGGGACCTCACCTCGGCGAGTCTGGGCGTCCTCACCTGTAAAGTGGAGGCAATAATGACACGCCCTGCCCCACACGTGGGTGTCTGCCGTGCAGACTCAGGAAGAGAGAGCTGTAACGGTGACAGCAACGAGAATTGTCACACTGTCACAGCGGAATGAGTGCCCGTCACTAAAGGTCCCTTTCGACCTGGAGCACCCACATCCCAAGTCCCCTGTGCAGGCCAGCCTCCGAGGCCATCGTGCACGAGTCTTGGGGGCGCAGGGTGACCGGCCCAGCACCTCCCCTCCCCTCCACCCCCACCCCCCCCACCCCGTCTCCGCAGAGCGGGCCAACAGGCAGAACAGCCCTGGGGACCCTGGAGAGAGGGATGGCCCCCCCCCCCCTTGAAGGAGGCGAGGGTTGGGGCAGCAGGGCAGTTGTGCCCCAAAGCGGGAAATGGCGGAGGAGGCACAAAGTGGGCTCGGGACCCCGTGGGGGCTGATGACAAAGGAAGCTAGAACAGAGGGGCCGCTCGTCAGTAAAGCAGGCACCGCGCACCCAGACGCACGGGCCGAATCACTCACAGCCCCAAAGGGGGCGGCCGGGGAGCATGACACGTGGGGAAAGCGAGGCCCAGAGGGTCACACAGCACCTCAGAGGCAAGCTCAGGCTAGAACCGCCCCTCCCCCCCCCCCCCGCCCCCGGCCTCCTGCCTCCTCTCAGGGCCAGGCACCTTCTACCACCCACCGTGTTCAACTTTCTGCATTCGCGATGCATCTTTAAGTGAGTTAGTATGCGAACCCCCTGGCACCGTGCCCGGCGCGTTGTGCGCGTCCAATAAATATTAGCGGCTTTTATTGCCTGGCGATCAGTGTGCACAGAGCATCTGGGGGCGTTGGGTTGTTTATTTTCCTCCCAAAGTGTTACTTCTCTCTGTCACTGCTGCCAGGGTGCACCTTCTCGTTTTTGCACGTTTTCACATCTCCGACGCGGGGCGGTGGGGGGGGGGGGGGGGTCCTGTAGGTGTAATTGAAGGCTCCCCACGGTGGTACGTAAATCAGCTCTGCATAGGCTGGTCCCTCAGCCCGAGGCACCCACGGCTCCTGCTCCTCTTCCGCCCACCCAACTCCCTCTCTTCCTTCAGGGCTCAGCTAGACGGCCACCTCTTCCAGGAAGCCTTCCTTGACTGTTTCCCCAGCCCTCCGCCACCCCCAATCTAGTTTTGGAGATGCTCTTCTTCGTGTTCCCATGCCCCTTCCTTCCCCCCCACCCCCCCCCCGAGGGAGGGGGATGCTTATCAAGACCCACAGTCATCACCTTTGAATTCATTCGTGTACTCATGCAAACATCCACTCACTGGGTGTCCCCAGGAGCCGGGAGACTTGGGCTGGACCACCAGAGCCCCCCGGGGCCGGGCCTGCTCTCGCCTCCCCCCACCCCGCACAGAGCTGCCGCTTGTCACATGGATGGGAGGAAAAACAGATGGGCCAGGCCATTTCTCGGTGACCGTGCTCGGAAGGGGAGGATGTGAAGGCCCCGGGATCCACTCACGCTGAGCCCCGGACCCCGGGGCAAGGCCGCCTCTGACCCTGTGTGCCCCCTCTCCTGGCCGGGCACGGAACGAAGGCGACCTCCAGGCTGCCCCAATCCCCCGGTCGCCTGCAGGTCAGGGCCTTGCAGACGGGCGGGCACCACGTTAGCACCGCCAGGCCTCGAGCACCAGCCGTGTTCCCGCCCCAGAAACGTCCTAGCGCCCCCTTCTCTGGCTGGATTCACGGGGAAGAGCTCAGAGGGCAGAAGAGCCCGAGCCGAGGACACACGGGAGGCGAGCGGGAGGCCCAGCATTTGAGCCCAGGGCCGGTGACTGGAATCACACCCTCCGGGCCGAGGCTACGTCTTCCCACAATGTTCTTGCCAGAGTCTGGAGTGTGGGGTTTGCGAGACAAAGCTCTGTGTCAGCAATCAGGCCCCTCCCGGAGTCCACGGGGAGACACCTTGCCCCAAGCAGCTCTGAGCGACGTCCTCCAACTGAATGGCATTAAGGTCCCCGGCCGGCAAGGCAAAGTGGCCAGCCGCATCCGCCCCCACCCACCCCGGTGTCTCCAGGACCCTCGCCGTCTCTCGCACCTGCTTCCACCCAAGCCCCCAGTCCCTGGAGGGAAGACGGAGGGTGCAGAGGAGGAAGAGGCTCGAGAAAGCCACATGGGGTCCCCTGAGGGGCAGGGGGATGACGGAGTTGGAGATGAAACAGGCCACTCAGCAGAGGAGAATTAGTCTTCTGAGATCACCTTAAACACGAAGTACTTTTCGTTTTTATAGGCTGCTGTTTACGTGTCTCGCAAAGAAATCTGCCCGAGATAAGAAGGGGGGCTCCGGGCGCAAAGGGCAGGCCACGGGGCCGGGGCTGCTTTATCAGCCTTCGACCGTGGCAGAGCCGGGTGCACACCCCGGGGTCCGGGCACACAGGGCCCCCGCCTCCCCTGGCAAGGAGGGCGGATGCTGGGAAGGTGTCCCAGGCGGTGGGCGTGAGAGGTGCCAGGAGCCCCGGGTTTGAGGTCCACTCTGCCACTAACCGCTTACGTGAGCCCCCAGCTGGAGGGACGTGGCTTCGTCCCCTGCGTGGCCCCCAGGGCTGGCTCCCCGTGGCCGAGGGGAGGCAGGAGGTAAGAAACCCCAGAGGTGCCTCAGTTGAGGGCTGGCGTCTTTCCCTGCTGCCTCCTCTGTGTCCCCAGCCTCCAGAGGCGGCCATGGGGTCTGGCGGAGGAAAACGGCTCAAGAGGAAGGGACGCGCTGCCTCGATGCCCTGCTAGCCCATCGTGCCCAGCCCGCCCCCCCCCCGTCCCCCCCCCCCCCGGTCTTCTTCCTCGTTTGCTCAGGGAGCCAGTGCGGGAGCCCCCGCGGTAGACAGAGACTGGGCTCCCAGTATCAAACTGGGAGGAAGAAAAACGTCCCTCCAGGGGAGGCCAGGCAAGGTGGGATCCAAATGCACAGCCCTCCCCCGTCTCCTATGAGCACCCCAGCCAAAGGCAGGATGGGGTTGGGGTGTCCCAGAGACCCCCTAGAATGAGGGGCTGGTTCTTCGGCTTTAAGGCACCCCATGCTGAGGACCATCGGAAGCCTCTGGCCATTTGCAAGGTCCTAGGGGAGTGGCCGAAGGGGACAGAGGGGCAGGGCCTGGAGAGCGGCCCAAGTCCACCCCTCCTGGGGGCTCCAAGCTCCCCAACCTTTGCTACTCCTCAGAGGAGCTCGACTCTGGGTCCATCTGGGGGGGGGGCAGGGCGGTCTCCATACACTTCCCGTGAGGGTCTGTTCCCCACCCCCCACAGCCCCTGGCCTCCTGATGGCCCACCCGGCCCACTGACACCGAACCAGGTTCTGTCCCCACCCCTAACCTGAGCCCTCTGGAGATCCCCTGCACCAACTCGGCCTCCACCCCTCCAAAGCCGGTGCCTCACTGGGCTCCTTCCGCCCCACCGCCACCCAGGCAGCCACCCGGCTCTGTCCTTGTGCCCCCAGCCCTACCCCAGTCTAAGCCCGTCAACTGCCTCGAAATCACTGTGACAGTCTCCCCGCTGCCCTCCAGGCCCCGCCAACCCGTTCCCCACGAGGCCGCAAAGGACCCTTCCTGAAGGTCCTGCTTAGAACCCCCCTAGAGCTATAGAGGCCCCCAGGGCAGGTCCCGCTGGGCCCTCAGGCCTAGGGCACCTGCGGGCTCCCCTCCCCCATCCTGCCCTGCCCAGCTCTGCACCTGCCTGGTTCCTTTCCTGGCTCCCAACACACCTTGGTCTCCCTCCAGGACGGATGAGGCAAATACCGTTCAGCTTAACTGTCACCTCCTCTGGGAGGTGGTTCTTCACTCCCACCCTGCCTTCGGGTCACAGCCACCCTGCTGGGCTAGATGGTGAGCTCTGTGGGGCTGGGGGGGGGGGCCGGAGGAGGGCACGGAAAGTGACGGAAGGGAGTCCTTGGCTTGTCACCCCCGTGGGCCCCTTCTTCCCTTACGTCACCCTCCTTGTCTCCCAGCCCCTGCCTAACACAGTGACCTCTACCCAAGCCCCAGGGAACAAGAAGACAGTTGCTTTTCTTTATGGTGCCTTGTGACAGTCCCTGACTGGTGAGGGTTTTTTTTTTTTTTTTGCTTCCCTCGTGAGACCCTAAGTAAGCTTCCTCGGGGGCACCGGCTCATAGCTGTGCATCCCAGCTGAGGCGGAGACTCCAGAAACAGTCATGGAGTGAATTAAATGCCGCAGGGTTTAGGTTAGACAAGGGGAAGAACTTCCCGATGAGAAGTTCTTTTTCTTTCCGCAATGTTGCGAGAAGTTTGGGGTGGCGTGACCCCAGGGCTGCTGAGAAACAAGGCTCCCCCCACCCCTCCCCCCACCCCGCCCCAACCCCGCCCAGGAGGAGCGGGTCACAGGGGGACTTCCTGCCCCGCCCTCCAGGAGAGGAGAACCTTGTCTATTCCTAGATCCTTTCATCTGACAGACTCCAAACTCTGGCAAATGTTCCACCGTCACCTCCCGCCCCAAGGGTGTGAAAGCCCCTTCGCGCTCCAGGGGGAGAAGGGACAACTCTAACGAAGCGGGCTTGCCTCTTACCTGAAGCTTCAAACGAGGCTGGGGCTGGCACAGGCTGGGTCACTGTGCTTAGGTCTACGTGCTAGGTCACCAAGGGAGGGGGGAAAGGAGGCGGTGTTTGATGTTGGCCCAGGACCCTGGGGCCACAAGCTCTCAGCCAAGGGGTGGGGGCTCTGGCTGGGGCAGCTGGGATATGTGCCCCCAGGCAGCAGCAGAGGGAGGAGGCCTTGAAGGCACATTTCAAACGGATCCCCCAGGAGCCCCCCCCTTCCCCTTGAGACACAGCGGCACCTGCTGACTCCTCACCCAGAGCGCCTGGCTGAGGGCTTCACGCACTTCAGTTCAGCCAATACCCCTAAGCTCCCAGTCTGAGCTACATGGAGGGGCAGGAGCCTGGGCCCAGGGGAAGACGTAGAGACGGGGGGGGGGGGGGGGGGGGGGGGGGGGGGGTGGGTAGCAAGGCAGCGAGACAAAGGCAGCTGAGCGCCCCAAGCTAAATGCTACTGGGACCTGCAAAGGTTTGAAAATGTTCAGCCTAGTGTGGGGCTGGAGTTTGGCAACGACAAGCAGTCAGTCCTGGTAAGGGGGTAATGGGAAAGGAGAACGGGTCAGGCTGGGGATGGCCTTGAACGAGTCTAGGAGATGAGACTGCTCTTGCTAAGAGGGTAAAAAGTCAGATCTCAGCAGAAGAGTGACACCTGAGAGTGGCTCGGGGGTGCACCTGCCCGAAACAAAGAAACAGACTACCTGGAAGGCATTGGAAGGCGCTGGGGTCAGACCCAGGTTCGAATCCTCGTTCCCCTGCTAACATGCTGTGTGATCTGGGCCGTGCCTCGACCTCTCTGAGCCACGTTACCCTGTGACGTGGGAATATGCATCTCTGCCTAACCCCCAGGCTATGGCACGAAGTGAGGTTGGCCAGCTGGTCGGGAAAGAGCTCTGCAAACTGTAGAGGGCTGGGCCCCCACACCACGGCCCTGTCAGTCCGGACAGAACAAGCAGGTTGCAACCCTGGAGAGTGAGGGGCTGCAAGGCCCGCCCCCGCCACCCCCTTCTTGCCACTGCGAACACAAACAGCTCTTTCCCCAATGACATCTGTCTGGGAGAAATTTGAAATTTAAAACGGGCAGCCCCATTATTTCCTCTCCTTGGCGAGCGGGGGCCCCCTCATCTTGCCTGCCTGCCCCAGTCCCTTGGCAACCCGGCCTGGGGCAGCCCCAGGGCTGTCCCTCCGCTCAGCTCTGAATCTCCAGCCCCGTCTCTGGCCAGCCCCGGAGCTCTGCCCTCACCCCCCCCCCCCTTCCAGTGCACAGCCCTGGGCACCCTCCAAGCCTGCCCCCTCCACTGCCCCTGAAGACGCAGCAGGAAGGATCAAATGAACAGACGTGGAACCTCGGACCCAGGTTCAAATCTCAGCAGAGCCTCACGGCCTCTGGCAGGAGCAACCCTCTCTGAGCCTCGCTTTCCTTGTCTTAAAACCGGAGAATCATGATATCCAGGCTTCTCACATAAGACAAATATTTATCGATCCTTTACTGTATGGGGGAGGGGGGGGCACAGAGCTGTTTAAAGTGTAAGGGTCCAGAGGAGATCCAGGGGATCGGCACCCTGCCAGGCACCTGGCACAGGGTGGTGCCCAGGGTGGAGAGTTAGCAAGTGATTAAGATGCCCATTGCCGAGGGGTGGAAACACACTCAGCGAGGGTGTGATGTCTGTGGTCGCACAGTTAACTAAAAGGCTGGTCACCCTGCGAACTATAGGTCTCTCACCCCCTCTGCACACGCGCACAGGGAGGCTGTTGGCGGCGCAAGAGGGCCCTCTCCCCCAGCGCGCGGCTCCTGCGGGGGTGCTGCCCCCGTCCGCACCCCGCACCCCAAGTTCAAGCCTCTTCTGGAGGAGGAGGAGAGGAGGGCGCCCGCCTCACCCCAGGCCTCCCGACCCTCGCGGGGTGCACCCCAAACTCCAGCCTCGAGCTGGGCGCCCACCCCGCCGGCCGGAGCGGCCACCACCTCGCCCACCCGCGCGGGCCCCAAGTCCCCACGCACCGGGCCCGCGTGTACCTGCGGCTTGTCACGCGGCCGGTCCTCAAGTTGGGAAGCGCCGCCCATGGTCTTCCACCGGTCGTTGACCATCTTCCGGCAGGACTGGCGGGGGCGCCCGGCGAGGCGCGCCGCTGCGGAGCGCAAAGACGCCGAGGTGGGCGCGGGCTCGGGCGCGGGGCGCGTTCTGCCCGCCAGATCCCCGCCTCGGGGCCCCGCGCCAGGCGGCCCGGGCCAACGGGGGTGCGTGTGCGGGGGTGCGCGGGTGAGGACGGGGTGCGCGGGGATGCGCGGGGATGCGCGGGTGACAGTGGGAGCGGGAGCGCGAGAGCAGCCCGCCCGCCAGCCCGCCCGCCCGCCGCTCGCGCTGCGCGCGGTCCCCGCTCTCCGCTCCCGCGCCTCCCCCTGCGCGCTCCTCTCCCTCCTCCCTCCTTCCTTCTCAATCTCCGTGTCTTTTTTGTCTCGGACTCTCTTTGCCTTTTATTGCTCCCCCGGCCTCCCTCCCTCTCTGTGTCACACACACACACATACACACACACGCGCGCGCGCGCGCGCGCACACACACACACACACACACACACACCCCGGAGGCCTGCGATAGTTAACTCCACCTCCGAAAAGGCCCAGATAAAGGGGCAGAACCGGCCCCAGGCCCCCGGGGCCAGCCGGGAGGGCGGCAAACCGCAGCGGGCAGCCCGCCTCCAGCCCGCCTCCAGCCGGCTCCGGGAGGGGCCTGGGAAACCCCGACGGCGCCTCCTCGCAAACTTCCTCCCGGCGAGACCCTCGCCAACTCACCGTGCGCCGGGGGCGCGGCGCCGGGAGGGCCCAGTGGGCGTCCCTGCCGGGCCGTCGGGCGTCTCCCGGGCGCGGCGCCGCGTTGCTCCCGCTCCCTCGGGGCGCAGGCCTCACCCGGGGACCCCGGCGGGGCAGGGGGTGGGGCCGGCCGGAGTGCGCCCCCTGCGGGTCTCCGAGGACTCCGATCCGGCAAGCGCGCCCCGTCCTGGAGTCACAGGCCGTTGGGACCTTCCCCTCCGGATCCCCAACAGCGAGGCCGGCCTGGGGGCGCCCCCGGCCAGAGTCCGCGACCCTGGATCCTGCCTCCCCGCGCCGCCACAGCCACCGGCGCCGCGGTCCCGAGTAGGAGCCGCTCGGCGCGCTGGATCGCCCGCGTCCCCCAGGCGCGCCCCGCACCGCCTCAGCCCCCGCCTCCTCCTCTGCTCCGGAGAGTAGGGATTTGTGCAGGGAGGGGGCTTCTCAGTCGCCCCCTCCCACCAGCAGCACTTTTAAAAGCATTTAATCCGCCCGGCGCGGCCTTCGGAGGTAATTGACAAAGTCCTTAATCTGCGCGGTTAACGAGATGCTATTGTGGCTTCTGACCGGGAGGCGCCCACACGGCCCGACGCCGCGTTCTCGGCGGGCCGCCCCCTCCCCAGGCCGCCGCGGGAGCCCGGCCGGCTGCCCCTCCCCCGCGCCTTTCTTTCATCCCTTCAGCTCCCCCAGCTTCAGAGTAGACACCCCTATTTTCCGCCCCCCGCTTCTCCCCAGAGCTGTTTTCCGGCTCCCGGGGAGCCTTGGCCCGCCACGCTGTTCCCTGGCACCGTCTTCGTCTCTTCCCCACCGGCTGCCAGTCTGTCACCCCATCTTCGTCCCTCTCCCGGCCCCTCTCCAAGCCCCGCACAGGCAATGCAGGCTGCCTGGGGGTGGGGGCCGCGCCCAGCCTGCGCGGTGGCCGCGCCCTGAGCCCCGAAGCCCCCGGGACCCCGTGTCCCCCGAGCCGTCTGAGCGACTGTCACTCACCCACCGGCAGCTGGGTTCGCAACGCGCCAGCTGTTTGGCCGCAGCCTCCTCTGCCTCCCAGGGCTGCCGGCTGCCCCACCTGCAGCCCCACCCCGTTTGCGCCCCACGGGGAGGCTGCCTGGGTGGCTGGGGAGGATCCCACAGCACTGGCTGGGGGGCGCGGGACCTGTGTGGAGTCCAGGCTCTTTCCGGATCGCACCCTTCTTCCCCTCCGCCCCCTTCCCTGTGGGTTAAAGGAATTGGCAGGTGACCGAGGGGGTCATCTGGCTTGCTCAGAGGGGTGTGGCGGAAAGCACAGAGCCCTGGCTGTGTGGCCTGGGGCAAGCTACTGCGCCTCTCTGAGCCTCAGTTTCCCCATGTGTACCAAAAGATTAACAGCACCCTCTTTGGAAGGGCTCATTGCGAAATTCTGAGAGAGGGCTCCTTGAATCACCGGAGCAGATTTCAAACTTTCCAGCTACGACCTTGGGCAGATTTCCTGTCGTCTGTATCCTTGGTTTCCTCATGGAAAGAAATCAGGACCTCCCCCTTCTTGGTGGGGGAATTGTGAAGTTTGCAGGCACACGCCTGGGACTGCAAGTCTGTGGCACTGATTTGGGGAGAGGAGGTAAACTCCAGATGTGTCTACGTACAGACAAAAGAGCACCCTGCTGGGGAGGGGGAAACCCTGAACTGAGACTCTGAGAACAGGGTGGTGCGGAGGGTCAACCCAGGTTGGGAACGCGTGCTCTGAGGGGGCAGGGAAAGCATCCTGAAGAAGGAGAGGCGTGAGCCAGGCCTGGCAGGCCGGGATGTCTGGAGGCTGGGGAAGAAGGCATTACAGCAAAGGCAGAGAATGGACAGTGACAATAGGCCGTGCCGGCAGGTGCAAGCCCGAGGATGCTGGCTGGAGATCAGCTCCCAGGCCCGCGGGAGGACAGTTGGACAGGTGAGTGGGCGCCACCTAGCGGCGCCTCCTGGCACTGCTGGCTGCCGGTTGTCTCACCTGCTGGACAGCAGGCTCCTCGCTTTCCTGCCCTTGAGAGGGTGCAGTGAGGACGTGTGTCAAGGACGATCTTCGCCTACCCACCCCCTGGGCACCCCAGGAGAAGAATCAGGCCTGCTGCAGCTCTGGCATGAGCCTGCAGCCATTTGCTCAGTGCTTTACACGCTGTATTCACCTCACACACTTGGTGTCTCGGGGAGAGGGGAGGGCCACCCTCACTCAGTTGTTCATTGACCCCGAGATCCGCGTAAGAAAAATCGAAGTCGGCCCCACAGAGGGGACAGTGCCCCCACCCTTCCCTTTTGACAAGGCTGGTGTCCTCACAGCCCCAGGGAAGAGCGCAGGTGTTCCCAACTGGCCGGCGTGGGATCAAGGCTATCTGGGGACCAGCCAGGACCTCAGGAGAGCGGGAACCTGGGAACCCAGGGTGCTTGGCTTAGACCCAAGGCTACCCCGGCATCCCTGCCCCCTCCTTGTGCATCCACTTACCCTCCTCCTCCCTCTGGCTCACCAATTCTACATGTTCCTACTTTTTTTTTTTTTTTTTTTTTTGCCCGTGGCCACCTGGATGTGATGGCCCCACGAACAGAAAGCTCCTGTCTGGCATTTTTAGTTTAAATTCCGGAGAGAAAGGCTGTGATCCATCCTGCTCCTCATTTGGAGCCAGGACATGTCAACTGTGGATTACCAGCTGGCCAATAACAGCTGCCCTCTGTCAGGTGCCCACCATAATCTGATGGGGGGCAATGAGCATAGGGGACCTGATGCAGGGCACCTCCCTTAGCAGGGAGTGGGGACAGGGCGGTGAGTCATGATGCCGGCTTTGGAGGAATGGACAGGAAGAGAACCGATGAAGGAGATAAGAAAGTGACCAGGATCGTTGGGTGACGGCATTCAGGGTGTTGGCCTTCAGACTGGCTGCGATCCGTTGAACATCATCCCCACACCGGGCTCTGTGCTGGACCCACTGCCACCCTCAGACACGGGAGCTTTTGCAATCCCCATTTCATGGATGAGAAAACCGAGTCAGGGAAGTTACATAAGATGATATAATGAATAACTGCCATTCAGTAAGCGTGTCGCCTGTGCTTAATGAATGAGTCCCAGTCATTAACAGTATACCTTATTTCATGTAATCCTCACCAAAAACCGACACCCCCATTTTACAGATGAGGCATCTGGAGCTCAGAGAGGTTAAGTAACTTGGTCAAGATCACCCAGCAACCAGAACTGGAACCCAGATCTCCGCCCTGCTCTGTCACTAGCTTCCGTCCTCTTCGTCATCTGGAGCTGGCCTGAGACATCCAGCGACGTCTCAGCAGCGGCTCTGCAGACGTGGGCGGAATGTCAAATGGGCTTGGCTCCGTGGGGCCTGGGGGCTTGCCTGGCCGGGAGGTCGGGACCCCTGGCCCTCACCCGCCCAGCCTCTGCCCCTCGCTTGCCGAGGGCACCGGGATCTTGCCGTAAAGCTGTTTCAACTTAACTCTGACAGTCACATTTATCATTAAAAATAAATTTATCTTGGCTTCCCGTGGCATGGAAAGCGACTGTGCAGTGATTCAATGGGCTTGTCACCCCTCTCGGTTAGGCACGGGGAGCTGAACACCTGGATGGTCTCCAACACTGTCTCCTCATTTTCTGCGGCTGGAGCCAGAAAGGTACAGTGGGCTGACATTTAATTTAGAATCCAACATACCTTGACATGAACCTATAATACAAAGGCGGGGGCGGGGGTGGGGGCTGCCAAGCCCGGCGGGGGTGGGGGGGGGCGGGGGGGGAGGGGAATCCAAGTGACAGGGCGGATTTCTTTCTTTCTTTTTATTTTTTATGCTTTGTCAACACGGAGTGGTGATGACAGTCTAGAGGCCGCCATCAAAGGCGAAAATTAGCATGGAGCGGACGTGTGTGCGTGTGTGTGTGTGTGTGTGTGCGTTTTTGCCGTGGTGTGCTGGGAGGGGGCGGTGTGGGGCTGCGCCCCGAGTCCGCCGGGGTGCCGCGTGCGGTAGCCCGCAGCGCGTCCGTCGGGTGTAACCAGAGAAAGACGAGCCGAAGCCAGGTCCTCGGGGCTAGGACCGGAGCGCAGGAACAGGATAACTTGGTCATTCCGGGCAGGACGGCACCTGCCCATTTATCTCTGTGGCCCCAGCCCTTCCCATAGGTCCTCTGACACACAGTCAGTGCTCAATAAATACAGAGCAGCCAAGGACGATGTCATTTTAAAAGCCAGAAGCAGAGGTCTGGTTTTTTTCTGCAGGGGAACATCCTAGTAGACTATTTGGGTGCGAAAAGCTGAGGCTCAAGGCTGGCCGGGGGGGGGGGGGGGCGGGCAGGACACAGGAGGGAAGCAAGAAACCCAGGAGAAGCACGGTTTTGCAAAAGCAGCTGGACAGGGAAGGGCCGGGGAGGGGTAGGGGGGGAGAGGGAAAGAGAGGCCACACGGGGGCCTGGGAAGCACAGCCCTGGTTCAGGGGTGCGTATGCTCTTGCTGAGAGTAGCTTTCCCATCTGTTACCCTCAGGGCTCTGCTCAACCGCCTTGTGTCCGGGGCGTTCGGGGGGAAACGGAAGGGATGGCTGCCATCCCATGCCAAGGTCAGCGCAAGGCAGAGTGAAGGGTCCGGCCGTCGGAGGGGAGGGCGGGGATGCCGTAGAGGTCCAGAATGCAGCCCAAGGAGGAAATCTGACCAGCGGGTGACCCGAGCTTGAGCCATTTCGGTTTTCATTTTCGAGCACTCACAGTAGCCACCGTTTTCCGGAAGGCCTACCCCATGCCAGGCACCCTGCGGGCCACTCACCCTTCCTCATTGGGTTTCCTCGCAAGAGCCTAAGAGGCAGCTGCTGCTTCTTGTCCGCACTGGACAGATACAGAAACAACGGGAGTACGTGAAGGTCGCGTACCTTGCTCAAGGTTCTACGTCTCGTGAACCCCACGTCTTGAATTTGAGCTGTGCCGCCTGACCCCGCTTCTCCAGAACCCTCGGCGGCGGAATGCGGGGACCCCTGCGCACCTCACGCTCGGGTGACAAATGTTTATACCGAATGAAAGGAACCGGGTGCGGAAAGCAAAAATCTCGTAAGTCCGGATGCAGCAGTGGCCCCGTCCCAACTACAAGTGGCCTCACTTTTGAAAATGGCGTGCCTTACTTTACCATCTCTTTTCTGTGCCGGTGACTATAAGGTACCGTGTACCTCGATGTCCCCGGAGCGCTAACCCCAGGGAAATAATAGTCGTCCCTGCTGCCAGCTTCGTCACGGTGCCGTGTTTCCCGGCGTGTTTTGTAATTTTGGATTGTGTGCGTCCTCTTTGTCAGAGCTTTATCGGTGGGAATCCGGGGTGTCCTGGGCCGCGAGTTTGTCCTTCCCCAGATCTGCTTTTCTTCCCACTTCGAACCCAGGGCCACGTTAAGCCCTCATCTTGCACGTAGAATAAATTCGAACCACGTCTTCATGAGAACGGACCTGCGGGTGTTCGTTTATAGCAGAAACTTTCCTGTCCGCTTCCCTTTCTGCTACAGATGGAGTTTTTCCTTCTCTGCCCATCTCCACCCAGATTCCCTGCCCTGGCTTTAAAAAAAAATTTTTTTTTAAAGATTTTATTTTAAGTAATCTCTACACCCAATGTGGGGCTCAAACTTACAACCCCGAGATCAAGAGTCGCACGTTCTCCAGACGGAGCCAGCCGGGCGCCCCTTCCCTGCCCCCCCCCTTTTTGTTTCTGACCTCTGTTCATTTCCTTCTTTTTTTACCTATTTTTCTCGTCTTAACTTTATTATTTTCATTTTTTTAATGCTTTTTCATTTTTGAGAGACAGAGAGAGAGAAACAGAGCGTGAGCGTGGGAGAGAGAGAGACAGGGAGACACAGAATCCGAAGCAGGCTGCAGGCTTCAGGCTCCGAGCTGTCAGCACAGAGCCCGACGGGGGGCTCGAACCCACAAACCGTGAGATCATGCCCTGAGCTGCAGTCAGAGGCTTAACCGACTGAGCGCCACCCAGGCGCCCCTCTTTTCTCAGCTTTAAAAAAAGACAAAGTCTGGGGCGCCCGGGTGGCTCAGTCGGTTAAGCGGCCGACTTCGGCTCAGGTCATGATCTCGCGGTCCGTGAGTTCGAGCCCCGCGTCGGGCTCTGTGCTGACGGCTCGGAGCCTGGAGCCGGTTTCCGATTCTGTGTCTCCCTCTCTCTCTGCCCCTCCCCCATTCATGCTCTGTCTCTCTCTGTCTCAAAAATAAATGTTAAAAAAAAAAATTTTTTTTTAAAAAAAGACAAAGTCTAACATACGTGTGATCAAAGGCACAGATCTTAGAGGTAGGGTTTAGATGACCATTTCCACCTCCCCAGAAAGTTCCCACGGGCCCCTTTCCCGGTCACACGCGGCCGCCCGGAGGTGCCCCCAGTCGTGATTTCTATAGGAACTTCATTTTGCCTTTCCTCGATGGCCCGGCCACGGTGTGTTTAGCCACCTTCCTGTTGATGGACGTTCGGGCTGCTGCGAATGGGGCTGCTGTGCCCATTTGCACGTGCGTCCCGCCCCGGCCGTTGTTCATGGGCTCTGGGGACGTGCACGGTGGCCCGGCGGGTGTCCTCCTTCCCCCTCGGGCCTGCCAGAGGGCCCGTCCTAAGGCAGTGGCAGGAGAGCCGCTGGGCTGTCACCCGCGCCTCCGAGGAAGCTGGCGTCTCGGCCAAACCTCGTGTGTCCGTGTCAGGATGTCAGCGTGTGCCGGGGCGCGTCGATCACCGTTCCGTCTCCCCAGCCACCCGCCCCGCCCGACCGGCCGCGCCACCCGGCACCGACGACCGGAGGGCTGGTGCCTTAGAAAACACAGCCAAATGGCTCCCAACGAGGCCGTGTCATCGGACGCTCCCGCTAGCGGTGCGAGGGTAGAACGAAGTCAGAGCCCGAATCTCCGTGAGAACAGGCCTGTGGTCATTCGCCTGTGGGGAAGCGTCTCCTTGTCACCCTCGCACCCTCCTCATCATCCGGCCTCACGCCCATACCGTCCAGCAGGCGGACAGGCCTCGGGTCGCTCTCCACCTGCACTCTGCCCAGGAAAACACACCCCAAGCCCCGGAAGGTTGCTGACCGCCCGCGGTGGGCCCAACCGCTCGAGAGCTGCGGTTCCTGTGGGGTCTGTGCCCCCTTCCGGAGCCCTGCCCGAAAGCTTCCCCGACCAGAGAGAGCTCCCGCTCTCCCCTCCCACGTCCAATCCGCAGGCAAGTTCTTTCCACAAATATTTACGGAGCACCTGCCGCGTAGAGCTTAATTCCAGCGAACGAACCAGATACATTCAAATGGAGATACGCGCTCTAAGAAAATAAGACAGGGTGCTGCCGTATAGAGTGGCTGGGGTGGCTGGGGAGGAGCTGGTGTTTGAAGGAGCCTATCGTGGAAGGTCTGAGGGAGAGCTCTCCGGGGAGCGGGGACAGCAGGTGCAAAGGCCCTGAGGCAGAAAAGAGACTGGCATGTTAAACCCTGACAGCAGGCCTTGTGGTTGGAGCCCAGGGCAGCGATGAGGTCAGAGAGGGAAGGAGGGCTGGACGATACGGGGCCGGGAATGGGTTTGGGTTTTATACTGGTCACAACAGGAGACCGTCAGAGGGTGGTAGGTGGGGGCGCAGTGTTTCTGCAAGTTCATTTTTGGCTGCCATGTCGAGGCTGGGCTCCAGGAGGGTCTGGTGGGACGGCAGGGGCCAGTGAGAAGGTTGCTTGCTCTCCCCTCTGGTGAGGGCCGGAGGCAGCTCGGACTGGGGCGTTGGCGGCGGAAAGAGTGGACAGATATGGGACAAGTGGTGGAGGTACGGTCACGGGCCGGCTGACAGAGTGGATGTGCCCAGCAAGATGAAGAGAGAGCAAGGGTGATGCCAAGGTCAGGGGTCCGAGGCACAAGCAGGCTGGTATGGGAATACCCGAGATACGGGAATCCGGGGGAAGAAGCACGCAGGTGCGGGCTGGGATCAGGAGTTCTGTTCTGAACGCGTAACGTTTCAGACACCTGCCGGGCCTCCCAGAAGGGCATGGCATGGGCATCGAACACCCGAGTCTGGAGTGCCAGGGAGAGGTGGCTCGACCTCACAGGCTGGAGCTGTCCACTCTGAGCCATGAGACCAGACGATCCCCGGTGGCCGGCGGGATCTGGGGACCTGGGATTACTGCTTCCAATTCCTCCCTCCCTGTTAGAGAATTACCCGTATCTGCACCCTCTGCCTGGTGACGCTCCTGTGCCTCCCACCCCGCTGATGTTGGACTTGGCCATGTGACTTGCTTCAGCTACCGGACTATGTGCAAACGTGCGGAACAGCCAGCGTTCTGAGCCTAGAGCTTAAGAGACCCCTTCCTGCACTTCCTTCTCTTGGGACCATGAGAGGAATAGGCCTGGGAAGACAGGTACCAGAAGGTTGGGAGACGCGTGGCAGAGGCCTGAACCTGGCAGAGCCACGAGCCGGAAAATACACGCCACGGTGGTAAGTCCCTGAGTGCCGGGAGTGGGTATTACGCAGCAGTATTTCAGCCGTAGCTGACTGATACACAGAGCAGAGGCGAGGCCCTCCGGGAAGGAGGATGGGGGCATGCTTGAGGGCTTGGTGCAGGGTAGGCACTCGGCAAACTCTACCTACATTTGCCACAAACCGGTGTCGTGGGCGCAGTCAGATCTCTGCCCACAGGGGCACTCAGCGCCCACAGTTCCAGAAGGTGCCAGACCCACGGCCCTCGGCCAGCGAGGAGGGGGTTGGGCGGGTAGAGGATGAAATGTCCCTGTGATGGCTGGCTTCCCTCCCTGCGTCACCTTCTCACGCCCCTTGTAGCTCACCCTGGGGTGATCGCCGCCAGATAAGCCGCTTGTGTTTACGTCCCTGCTCCTTGGGGAGCCACCGTTAGTGGCCAGGTGCTGTGTACGCGTCCCCCATTTCTTCTCACGACCATGCGGCAGGTTCTCGGGTGACCTGTGGCTTTGTAGCAGCTCTGTGACGTGCCACACGCTGGCCGTGGTAAGTGCGCTGACGGAGGTGACAGGAGCGTCTGAGCCCCAGTGACCAGGGCTTGCCCTCGACCTAGAGAAGGGCCTCGGGCTAAAGTCAGGTTTTACCAGACGGAGGTTTCATATGCACGTTTCTTTCTCTTTTTTTAAATGTTTATTTATTCTGGGGAGAAAGAGAGAGTACAAGCAGGGGTGGGGCAGAGACGGGAGGAGACACAGAACACGAGGCAAGCTCCAGGCTCTGAGCGGTCAGCACAGGGCCCGAGGTGGGGCTCGAACTCTGCCAGATCATGACCTGAGCCGCAGTCGGACGCCCAACCGACTGGGCCACCCGGGCGCCCCTGTATGCACATTTTACAACCTGACTGTGAAGATTTCCCATTTCCCAAAAATTCAAAACTCACCTTCATGGTTAGGCGTATTTAACGATGATCTTAGGTGATATGTACAGAAGGCGATCTACGTGCCAGGTGCTGACCTTGGCATGCTGCGTGCGCTAACCGTCTGACCCATACAGGGACTGGCAGCTGAATCCTATCACTCTCCCCACTTACAGAAGAGGAAACTGAGGCACAGCGTGGTAATACAACTATAGACTGGAGATTTAGGCCCGGGTCGTCGGACTCCAGAGTCGGGGTTGGGGGACATGGTGTTTGTAAGCCCCCCCCCCCCACTTAGTTTTGGACGTGTATTTCTATTTTCTAGTTGCTGTAAACCACACACAGCAAGCAGCCTCGCCCTCCATCACCATTGGGCCTCACTAATTACTTCCTTAGGGTGGATTCCCAGGAAGAGAATTATGGGGTCAGAGGGCAGAACTGTCTTTAAGACTCCTCATCCCCCGGGGCCCCGCTCTGGCCTTGCTTCCGGACTCTCTCGCCTCCTTTCCCACACTGTCTTCGGCCAGGAGTCAGTGGGAAACATTCACCTTGGCCTCTCTCTGCCCAGCCCCCACCTGCCCGAGTCTGCACCTGACCTCCCGGGTCCTGTCCTGTGTGCCTGCAGAGGACGTCTGAGCTTCTTTCCAGAAAGGATGGGGGAGGAGGATCTTACTGGAGGAGATGGGGTTGCTCCTGACACAGAGTAGGGACTTGGCTATGATGAATGAATGAGTGAGTGAATGAATGAATGAGTGAGTGAACGAGCGAACAAGTCCCCTGGCCCGCCTGGATAGATTTTCAGGTGCGGAGCCCTTATAAAGCAGCCCCCCTGGACTCTGGCGTCCACAGGGGCTCCGCGTGCCTCCAGGCAGCTCCCCACTTGCCGGGGGGAGAAAGGAAGGGATCGTGCAGACACGACCCCCTCAATCTGCAACACCAACGCTCTACAGCTAGCCCTGGGCCCATCCCCTCGGACACACCTTCCCTGACAGGTGCTTTTTGTACTGGGACAGGTGGTCCAGCCGGGCACCTTGGCTGAAACCAGGCCCCCTGCCCGGGTTGCCTCACAACTCGATTTTCTAGCCTGAACAAAAAAGGGAACAAAAATACTGCAGCGGTTATCGATTGCTGCATTACAAATCGCCCCCAAACGAAACAAACATTTATCGTCTCACACAGCTTACGAGGGGCAGGACTGCAGGAGCAGCTCAGCTGGTGGGTCCCTCAGAGGGGGGCAGTCAAGACAATGGCCTGGGGCTGCATCAACTGAAGGTTCCATTGGGGCTGGAGGCCCACTTCCAAGATGGCGCCCTCCCAGGGCTGTTGGGCGGGAGGCCTCCGTTCCTCGGCCACGGCCCCCTCTCTAGGGTGGCTTGAGCGTCCTTACAAGATGGCCACTGGCTCCCTCCAAGGCGGGGACCCAAGAGAGCAAGGGAAGCCAGGATACCTTCTACGGCCTACTCTTGGGAAGCCCCACTCACCATCTCGCACACACTCCGTTCGTTAGAAGTGAGCCCCTCCGTGCCGTCCACACGCAAGGGCCGGGGAATTAGGTCGCCCTGAGAGAGGAGCCGATGTTTGTAAAAGCTGCCACAGGCGCCTGACGGGGTGCTGAAGCTCATGGAGACGGTCCGACGGGCACCGGGCCTGGGCACCAACTCAACCTGCCAAGACTCGGTCTGTGGCGACTCGGTTGTATCACCATTCGCCAAACCCAGCACCCAGCCTTGCTACAGTTACCCAGCCCCCAGCACCCATCTACCCCAAACGGCACCGTCAGCATGGGCTCCCCAAATGCTGCCTCTCTCGTTTCCCCCCTTGCCCCCCCCCCCGCCAGGCAGCCAGGGCTCCCCATTTTCAACAGGATAAAACCCGAAGTCCTGCTTAGCAGTCGGGCGTGCCGGACCACACAGATCTCTCCTTTCTCCACTCGGTGCCTCCTCTGCTCCCGCCCGTTCCTCCCCACCTCGGCCCCCTTAGCCAGGCCGTCACCCACCGAGAATCTTGGCCCATCTGGAGCCCTTGAGTCTATTTCCAAGGAGTGTCATAAACATTTTATGCACGGTGTGCACACAAGGTGGGCCAGCTGAGCCCAAACCGAGACCCAGAGTGGCTTTGTTCGCAGCCCGATGGGACTGGCCCACCTGGGATGTGCAGCTGCTTGGAGATAACGCAGGAGGAGTTTTCACTGTAAGAGTTCAGGGGGAGAAATGAGTCGGGTCGCCTGGAACAGTTGTCCAGGCTGTGCCCCGCACAAGGCTGAGAAAGGTGGTGGGTCTGAGAAGGGCACCTTTTTCTTTTTCTTTTTTTTTTTTTTAATTTTTTAAATGTTTATTTATTTTTGAGAGAGAGAAAGAGAGACACAGAGGATGAGCAGGGGAGGGGCAGAGAGAGGGAGACACAGAATCCAAAGCATGTTCCAGACTCTGAGCTGTCAGCACAGAGCCTGACGTGGGGCTCGAACTCACGGGCCGTGAGATCATGACCTGAGCCGAAGTCTGACGCTTAACAGACTGAGCCACCCAGGCACCCCGACCTTTTTCTAATTTACTCAAAGGCACCAGATGGGATCCTGGGGCCGCAGAAGAGTCAGCACGCGGCCATGTGGGATGGGATGGTTTGGGCTCCCCTGGAACGTTCGAACCAGCAGTGATTCCTAGGCAAGACCGTGAGACTCTGGGCGCGAGAGTGTGTCTGAGGGCCAGCAAGGGCCCCTCTAAGACAAGCCCATGCTGCCAGCCCTGCCCGTGTCTCCTAGCTGACCCTAGCCCTGGACAGGGGAAGGATGGCCCTGTCCTGAGTCCCTACTCTGTGCCCCGCAGTCAGCAAGGCAGACTGTCCCTTCCTTCCAGGGTGCCCGGGCGATGGCAAAGAGCAAGGAAGGGGGAGGTTGCTGTGCAGGGTCAGCTCAGGGCTGTGCAGGGGAGCCCGGAGCCTCCCAGACGGCCCCAGCTCCTGCACCAGCTCCCTTCTGCCTGGAGCCCCACGCCTGAGCCCTCAGCTCAGAGCAGACAGCCATGCTAATCCTCTCCCGGGCTGGTGGCTGCCCCCAGCCAGGAGGGGAAAGCGAGCCACCCGGAAAGCTGGTTTGGAGTCCCCATTAGTTGTGGATGGCATCATGGTGCCACCAGGAGATTATCCACACCCGGCCGGTCCCCGGCGGCCGGCCCCAGCGCCCTAAAAGAAGGCAGCTAGCTATTAAGGAGATTCATGGGAAGGGGGTAAGGCGGGGAGAAGGCTAATCAAGCTGTCCTGATTGTAATTGTCCGAAGGTGCTGGCCTCCCCTGTGAACGTGTGCACCACCAGCCTGCCTCTGCGACTCGGCGGGGCTTCTCCCTGCTGGGACTGTGCCGGGTAATGTTCTTTTGACATAACTCTATTTAAATTCACATTTCCATCATCCCCCAGAGGAGCCGGCAAGAGAGCTGAGCTGCGTGGTATAAGCCGGGAAAGGATTAGATGGGGTGGGTGTTATTTTTTTTTTTTCCCTTTTATTTTCCTTTAGCGATGGAGACAGGGTAGTGGAAATGGGGCGGCTGTTCTAGAATCCTACAATATCAGAGTCAGAGGGGCTATTAGAGGCCATCCGGCCTACATCCCCTCAGTGTCCGCGTAGAAAACCGAGGCCCCGAAGAGACCCCTCCCTGGGTTCTTTCCCTGACCAGACCCCAAAGAAGCCTGGAGCCTGGGTCTGTGTCCATTTGTCCTGCCGGTTGGCAGATGATGCGCTCCCCTCCCAGTCAACCTGCCAGCCACCTGACGCCCCCCTGCGAGGCCCAGCCCCTTCCCTGCTGCTGAGCCTGGGAGGGAGGGAGGGAGGGAGGGAGGCAGCCGAGCCCCTGTCATGAATCACCTTTCTCCGGTGCGGAGCTGGGGCCTTATTTCCTCGGTAGGAGGCCCCTGGGGGCTGGCAAAGGCCAAGGCCTCTCAGGAGGGGAGGAGGGGGCAGGTGAGGGGGCCATCAGATATGAGCCTGGGCACAGGGCCAGATGGAGTGGCCGAGAATGTGGTTCCCGGGGGGAGACAGTGGGGGGGGGGGGGGTGGCTGAAACCAAGTCAGACTGAAGGCTCTATGGCTGGAGAGACGGGAGGAGGTGAGGAGGGGGGAGGGAGGAAGGGAGAGGCAGGTGCCGGCCCTCCTGTCATCCTGATGCTGGCCAGGAGGGTGGGGATGCTTACAGCAGAACGCAGGAGACAGCATGGGAGAGGAAGTTAGTGGCATTTGGGACGAAACTCCTAGCCTTATGAATGCCAGAAATGTTCAAAGGAGCATCTGGTTTTGTTTTGTTTTTTTAAATTTTTCCCCATTTCCAACAGCTTGGGTGCTGTGGTGGGGGCTGCAGCCCAGCCTGGGGTGGGGGGGTCCCCTCTACCGAGAGGCCTTACCACCATGGTGACAGCGAGGGGGGGGACAGGGCGTGGTCTCCTCCGAGCAGCCAGGCAAAGCCCTGTGGCGGCAGGTCCTGGGGAGACGAGACGACCACGGTTCAGCTATTCGATGGTCAGGAAGGTGCTTCACCTCTGGGGGGTCCTCATCTGAGGCCGGCAGGATGGGGGCTTTGGACTCCAACCCAATGGGATGCAGTGGACCCTCTCCTCTAGAGTGAGGGACGTCCGTCCTGGGCAGGGGGTGGCCGGGGTGGTCCCCTGCCTGGATCCCAAGGTTCTCTGGGCCCCCACAACTCATGTCTAGCATGGGCTCTCGCTCTCTCTCCTACACTCGTTTGTACCGAAATTTCCTCACATGCCAGCGCCTGCACCCAGTCCCGACTAAGGCTCAGAGAGGTTAAGACGCTCACCTAAGGTTGCACAGCCAGGAAGTGCCCTCATCACCATTAGGGTACCCACTGTGACCAGTCTGATGGACCCAGAGAGAGAAGTGGGGGGAACCTGGGCTGGGTGAGGTACCCGGGCGCCCCGTCTTCTTAGCCAGTCACCTCCTCACTCGGTCTCCATGAGCTTTGTTAGGTCACACCCCTTCTCTGGCCTCAGTTTCCCCGTCTGCTACTCAAGTCTGCCTCTCGGGGCATTGTGCGGATCAAAGACGACAAGGGTGATGGGGTCGCTTTGCAAAGGGGTCGCAGGGCCGGACGCTAGAGGACAGGTGGAGGTGGTGAGGTGGCCCACGGAGGGTTCAACTGGGCGGGGTGGGGACCTGGGGTCCCCTCCTGCAGCCAGCACATGGGCCGTCCCCCCCGGGCCTTCAGGGGAATAACGGGCCCTCAGACCCCCAGAAAAAAGAGAGGAGGGAGCTGTGGCCTTGTGCTCTGACTGCTCAGAGTGACCCTGCCCTCAGCAGGGTGGCCCGTGTGGACAGGCTTCCCCCGGGCCGTCGATGGGGAGGGAACACCTCTCCCCGGAAGCCAGCAGCTGGGAACTTGCCGTGGAATATCTGCCCTCGGCTCACACGACTGGCTGGAAGGGCCGGGGCCGGAGTGAGGAGGGCGGGTGGCCTGCGTGCGGGCTGTGCTGCCCATGTGGCCGGGGAGCCCCGCACCGCTCAGCTGCCTGTCCCCCAGATGCCGAACCTCCGACTCCTAGACTTTTCCGACCGGCGTCTCAAGACCAGGGAGTCTAAGAATCGTGAGACACCCCGGGATGTTGGGGAGAATTTTTTTTTTTTTTTTTTTTTCTAAAAAAGAGAGATAAGTAACGGCAAAGGAATTTGAAAATACTTCCCAAATGCGAGGACGGCTGATGGCATCTTGGAGGGTGGGTGTGGGGCGTCTGGTAGGGGCTGGAACACTGAGGGGGCTGGAGAGACATGGAGAGGCTGCCAGGACACCTGCTTCCTCTCGAGCGAGAACGCAGAGACGTGACAGGCCACGCACTCCAGATGTTGCCAAGGCCCCCCTCCGCCTTCCCCTGCGAACTCCCGTCCCTGCTGGCCTTGCCCTCAGCTGCGACCGGTGCCTTCGGTTTCAGCTGCGACGCTCTGCTTAAACGAGATCTTTTAGGGAAGCCCCCGGGTGTCACATCAGAGCCGTTCTGGGGGGCGGGGGGGATGGGGTGCTTAAGGGCCCCTGGCTCCCTCCCGGCGCCCCCGGCGGCCTCCTGTGGCCCCTCCAGCCTTTGGTCCCCCACAAAGTCGCCCTGCAGACCCTGAGACTGGAAGCACGTCTTTAACCCTGGCCCGGGTGGGGACTCTGTAGACACAACACCCAAACTCCGGCCCGTGGAGAGTCACGGATTCTGAGGCCATGAGCCGAGCTCCTCGGGTTCCCGGTGAGGCTGGGCCCCCCTCCCCCCACCCTGCCGCCGGCCTGCTCATGTCTGTGAGCGGGACCCCGATGCCAGCCGGCAGAGGCGACCAGAGGAGGTGAGGGCTGGCGTGTCTGCTCTGAGGGTGGGCGACTTGGGACACTTGGGGCTACCACCTCGAGTGCCGCTTTAGGGCCCGGGGACCGCGCCTGTCCCAAAGCAGGTGCTCAATAAAGTTGACTAAATGGCAGAGTGGGGCGCCTCCACCTGAACCCAGGGTCAGGGAGCCGTGTGGGGAGACCGACAGCAGAGCCAGCACCCTTGGGCGCCCGGTGGGTCAGCCGGGCTTCTGTCTGGGGAGGGGTCACCCGAAAGCTGTCAAGTGGCCTCTGTGATGTGTGTCCTAAGGGACGGAAACCTCAGGCTGGGCAGGAACCCCCTCAGGGGTCTGACTTGGTCAGGAAGGGTCCCCCCGAGGAGGTGACCAGGAGCAGTTGAGGTGGGAAGGCTAACAGGTGTCACAGGTGAGGAGGCAGGGAGCCGGGGCCCCGAGATGGGGGAGTAGGACGAGGGGCACCAGAGGACAGGCAGCTATGAGGGAGGGGCGGGGCGGGAAGGGGACGGAAGG
The DNA here is from genome assembly GCF_018350215.1 of Panthera leo. NCBI lineage: Eukaryota > Metazoa > Chordata > Mammalia > Carnivora > Felidae > Panthera > Panthera leo. The sequence goes on from NC_056691.1 coordinate 88,669,092, forward strand.
GATGTGTGTGTGGGGGGGGGAAGTGCTGGAGACAAGACTCTGTGTCCCCTGCACGCCCTGGTGGAGAGAACCAGGGACTCTCATAGTTTTAAACAGGGGCTCCACGTGATCAGAGAGAAGTTGACTGTGATGGTGACAGGAGACGGATGGAGGGGGCGACCAGGGGATGCACAGAGGCCAAGAGAGGTGACACTACAAGCAGGCTGGGGAGGAGGAGAGAGAGTGAGGACAGTCAGCAGGGGCTTAGGAGAGACGGTGCCGGTGACGGGGGTGTCGAGAGTGACCCCCACCCCTGCCCCATGCTGGTATCCGGTCCAGACCCTTCCATGACGGGGGTCCCATCACATCAACAGGAACCTCGGGCAAGGGCCAGTCTTGGGGGGCAAGATCGGAAACTCTGTACCGAACATATTGGGCCGGGGGCGGCCCTTGAAACACGCCACGGGGGAAATCAAGGCGGCGTTGGAGGCCCAGGTGTGGGCTGCGGCGGCCCTGGGTGGCCGGTCCCCAGGGTGAGAGTTCCCAGGATGAGTCGAGGCTGGACGCAGGGGTGAGTTTCGGCCACAGCCTGAGAATTCCAGGCCACCATCCTGGGCAGGGAGACTGCAGAGTGGCCGACAGGAGCTTCCCTCGCGAGACATCGGCGAGGGCCGGCGGGCTCCTTGTGAGAAGCCCCCGGGGACCCCCAGGGATGTCCAGGTGGCTCCGAGAGGAGGCTGCGGCCCCCAAATGGTGCAGATGGCGGGGGAGTGAGGTGGAAACAAGTGAGCCCAGTGCTCGTGGGATTTGGTCCGAAGTCCGGGCTGCTAGAGCCGTTCAGATTCAGGAGAGCCGGTAGCAGCCTTCCAAGATGCCATGATTCTAAGACTCGGTGACTCTGATTCTCAGTGGCCTCGGAGTCCGTGACTGGGGCCCATCTTATGCCAAAGCCCCTGGGGGGGCCATCCCAGCGCCCCTTCCTAGGGATGTCTCCAGCTGACCCTCCAGCCGCAGCAGTGACCCCTGCCACGAGTGAGGGATCAGAGGGCGGGATCAGAGGGCGGAGGGAGAAGGGGTCACCGTGCCCGTGGGGGCAGGTAGGGGGTGCTTCCTGGAATGGGGCCAGGCAGCCTGAGTTGTGTCCCTGCTCACGCTGTTCCTCAGACACCCTCATAGTATGAATAATGAAAGGGCAGCTCCCTGGGAGCCCGCAGGCCCGCACTTGGCTCTGGCAGGAGCGTAGAATGCCAAGTTGTCCCAACGATGCCACCACAGACAGATGAGGGAGCAAGCCTGCCTGGGCAGGACCGCTCTCAGCAGCCTACCCCCGCCCGCCCCCAGGGGGGCTGTCTGGGATGTCTTTAAGGATGCTTTGTTAAGCCCCATTAAATATGCATTGCCCCCGTTAAATTTTAATGTCCCACTTTGAGGTGTCACATTTTTTACCTCCTCCTGGGATGGGGGAAGGTTGGCCTGCCCAGAGCTGAAGTCTGGTGCCAGGGACCCAGACAGGGGCTGCGGCAGCAGCGGAGGGGAGCCTGGCCGTCCCTCATTCCTCGGCTAGCACTTGGGCTTTGACAAGGCACCGCCGGAAGGCACTGCCCTTGTGAGGCTCTTCCCCAAGCCTCTGGCATCCCCTGGCCAGAGGGATCCAGCGTTAAAGTCCGAGCAAAGCTGGGGTCAGCGATCTCTTCCTGCAAAGGGCCGGACAGTGAATATTTTAGGGTTTGCCTATTCCACTTTGATTTCTTTTTCCAATCCCTTAAAAATGTGAACACCGTTCTTAACTTTGGATTTGGCCTGTGGGCCATAGTTCGCCAACCCCTGGCTACAAGGTTGTGCCTGGAAGGCGGGGGTGAAGGGCTTTGGAGTCAGGTAGACCCGGGCCAGGAGACCTTGAAAACACTCACCAACCTGCGGGCGTCCGTTCCGGTCAGGACAGGTGCCACTGTAAGCAGTGCCTGAGGTCCCGTTACCCTGCCTGGGCCCTTCTGGCTCTGCTGCCCACCTCCCCGTGCCTTGGAGAACCTCCCCTCTTTGGGCATCTGTCTTCTCTGTGTGCGACATGTAAACAGGGCCTGAGGCCTCCGTTTTGAGAATTCTGACGTGAGATGGGGAGACACAGACCTGAGGGAGCCAGGGGTTCACACCACAGGCTGCTCAGCAGAATCGCCCCACGCCCGGAGAATGAGAAAACACTACCAGCAAAACCGTAATTCTGCCCCAGAGCAGTTAGGCAAGAAAAGGAAATAAGAGGCGTCCATTAGGGAAGAGAAAATCGAAACCACCAGATCCTGCCTCGTACCATTAGGACGGCTCGTACGTTGTGAAAACCAAAACAGAACAGGAACAAGTGTTGAAGAGGATGTGGAGAGATTGCAGCCCCTGTGCCCTGCTGGTGGGAATGCAAAATGGTGCGGCCCCTGTGGGGAACGGCGTGGGGGTTCCTCAAAACATCAAAAGTGGAATTATCGCACGGCCGGCAAGTCCGCTTCTGAGATACACCCAAAAGGATTGCGGGCAGGGTCTCAGAGAGATACTTGTACACCCAGGTGTGTAGCGGTGTTATTCACGATAGCCAAAGACAGAAGCAACTCAAGTGTCCATCGGAGGATGAATGGATAAACAAAATTTGGTAGATCCACGTGACGGAGAAACAGTGAGCCATAAAAAGGAATGAGGTTCTGGGGCGCCTGGGTGGCTCGGTCGGTTGAGCGTCCGACTTCGGCTCAGGTCACGATCTCGCGGTCCGTGAGTTCGAGCCCCGCACTGGGCCCTGTGCTGACGGCTTGGAGCCTGGAGCCCGCTTCGGATTCTGTGTCTCCCTCTCTCTCTGCCCCTCCCCCGCTCACGCTCTGTCTCTCTCTGTCTCAAAAATAAATAAAGGTTAAAAAAGAAATAATATTAAAAAAAGGAATGAGGTTCTGACACCTGCTGCCACAAGGATGAACCTTGAAGAAGCCAGTCCCAGCAGCCCACGTATTGTATGATTCCTCATCTATGAGATATTCAGAGTAGGCCAATCCAGGGAGGCAGAAAGCAGATTAGTGGTTTCCAGGGGCTGACGAGGAGGGGGGGAGGCGAGGAGAGAATGGGGGCTGACTGCTTACTTGGTATGGGGTTTCCATTTGGGGTGCTGAAAAGTTCTGGAATTAAGGTAGTAGGAACAGTTGTGCAACGTCGTGGATGTATTTGTTTCCACTGACATTTAAAATGGTTAAAATGGTAAATTTTATGTAATATGCATTTTACCACTGTAAAAAAAAAATATCATAGGTCCAGGCTGGAAGGAATGGAATCTGCTGTGTGAGACCCAGGAATCCAGCTTTTGAAAACTCCCCTGACATACACCCAGGGGCAGGTGACAGTCTACTTAAGGAAGGGGACTTCGGGGAGTATACATTTGAAGAGGCAGGTCGAACGGGGGACGGTTTCTCTCAAACCCTCTGTTCTCTTGAGCCCCAGGGCCATGCAGGAAAAGCCTGGAGGCTACTGGACACTGTGGGCAGCCTGAAAGTCGGCCGAGTGGCCCCTGACTGTATGAATTCCGTCCTCTGGGACAGGAGGGTGGTGCTGTTAAGAGTCCAGGGCTCTGCAGAGAAAGGGCAGGTGAGTGGAGCCCCGGCTTCGACTGAAGTATGGGGACGATTCATAGACGCAAGGGGTGGAGATCTTTGGCCCCACGCAGAGGAAGGGTCCCGGGAGGGAACTCCAGAGACGCGCCTACAGGGCCATGAGCGAGGACCGAGGGGTGCGGGATGGAGATCGGTGAGGTGTCCCGGACTGATGGGAAGGTAGCCGAGAGCACAGGCTGGGATCCCAGAACGAGCTGTGTGACCTCAGATCAGACCCACCTCGGGCACTTCTCGTGGGCACCTCAGCGCAGGGAGCGTGTGCGTGGGACAGACAGACAGGTTCCCAAATGGTCTCTGGGCTTGGAGAAGGCGCATTCTATAGGCGGCCGAGAACCCTCAGTACAGGCCTCTGAAGAACACGGGGAAGGACAAGAGTCAGCTCGTTTTAAAATTTTTATTTATCAGTAATCTAGTAAGGCCGGAAGTGAATGGAGGAGGGAGGGAGCGGGTGGGTGAGTGAATGGCTCTCTGCCCCCAGAGGTGGACGTCTACCCGTCCCCAGCCCTTAGCCCAACCTTAACGAGGGACAAGGCTGCTGGGTCTGCCTTACTCCCACCTCTGCCGGGGCACCGACCCCGCGTAGAAACACGTTCAGAGGTTGTGTTCACATCTCCTGCCCGTGCAGGACCTCGGGTAAATCACTCTCTCCCTTGCAACCGGGCATTGCTGTGCCTAACCCACGGATGCTTGTTGGGTCCTCCGATGGGCCTGTCACATCGGAAGTTTCCAGAAAGGGTAGCTGCTGCTGGACTACAGGCTGCTCATTTAAACCCTCGCAGCCACTCTGGTGCCCACCCCTGGCATTTTGCAGATGTAGGGGAGGAAACTCCAGACGCGGGGTCTTGCCCAGGGCGGGAGGTCGTACAGCTGCCGATGGAAGCCCTGTCACTCGGGACCCCTCCCTGTCACCATGACCTTAGGCACTGCTGTCGGCCGGGCCCGTCATTCTGTGTCCTGAGCACTGGGACAGGGGGTGGCCACACACTTTGCTGCCCGAGGGCCTGAGGACCAAGGATAAGACCCCTGCGGCCAGGCTGACCTTGGGCCCGGCTTCCTCCGAGGTCCTGAGGCAGCTCAGACCCCCACAGCCCTCCTCCTGACCCCTTGCATCCCTCCGCCGTCCTCCGGGGTCCCCCTGTGACTCTGTTTCTGTGCATGTCGTGGGGGTGCGGGGGGCCCTACATCTCTCTCTCTCTGTTGTACCCCTGCGTTGTTCAGTGTGTATAGTTACTGTCTGTACCTGCCTCTCTCCCTCCTTCTTTCTCTGTGTATTTCTGCCTGTGTCTCTCTGTGCATGAGTCTCTCTCTCTCTCTCTCTCTCTCTCTCTCTCTCTGTCTCTCTCTCTGTTACACTCTGTGTTTCTCTAGGTCTCTCTAGGTCTCTCTGGGTCATTCCCCCCCCTCCCCCTCCCCCTCTCTCCCTCTCCTTCGCCTTTCCCTTCAATGGAATATCGATCAGCCTGGCTTATTAAGCCCCATTATTTCTCAGAACATTTGCCTTTGAAATTTCGGCAGATGGACCGGGGTGGCAGCCAGCGCCTCGGGCTGCCCAGGCCACACAGCCCGCTGGGGGCCCAACCAGAGGGGCAGCCGGGTCCACTGCCCCCCCCCTCCCCATTTGTGCAGATGCCAGACCTGCCTCCCCGAGGTCTCTGTCAGCCCCGGCCGCTCCCAGGCTGCGGGCGGCCATCGCCTGTGCCGGCGACAGCCAGCATCGGGCAAAGCGATTCCAACCCTCCAGCTGGGAAGTGTCACTGATGCAGGAAGTGGTGTGCAGGGCGACTGGACGGTCCCACCAACCACGGCCAGGGGCCTGTGCCGTTCGCCCAGGTCCGAACCCCCTCACGGCATGCCCGGGAAGAAGACTAATCTAGTCGTGTGGGCACCCAGGGGGTAAACTGAGGCATCAGAGCATCGGGTCCAAGGCAGGATGGGGGCAGTGGGCAAAAGCATAGTTACCCACCCCCAAGCAAGCTCCCCGTCCCCACCAGCCTCCATTTCCCAAGTAGCCTATTTTCTCTTTTTTACGTTTATTTATTTTGAGAGAGAGAGAGAGTGGGAGGGGCAGAGAGAGAGGGAGAGAGAATCCCAAGCTCTCCATGATGTCAGCGCAGAGCCCGACGCGGGGCTTGAACTCACACGCCTGGGATCGTGACCTGAGCCGAAACCAAGAGTCAGACGCTCAACCGACTGAGCCCCCCCAGGCGCCATTTAAACACAGCCGCGTTCACTCCTGTCCCACCTCCAGGCACTTCTGCTCATCCGTAGCTGATGATGGCAAGAGAACCAGAGGTTCGGAAGCGTGGCAAGGACTTTAATATAAAAAGTGGCGGTGAGGGGCGCCTGGGGGGGCTCAGTCGGTTGAGCGTCCGACTTCGGCGCAGGTCATGATCTCACGGTTGGTGGGTTCGAGCCCCGCGTCGGGCTCTGTGCTGACAGCTGGGAGCCTGGAGCCTGCTTCAGATTCTGTGCCTCCCTCTCTCTGACCCTCCCGCGTTCATGCTGTCTCTCTCTGTCTCTCAAGAATGAATAAACATTAAAAAAAAAAAAAAAAAGTGGCGGTGAAGGTCTAGAAACGCTCCCTGGGCTCAGGGAGAAGGCTCGTCCCGTGTCCCCTCGGGTAATCACCCCAAATGCCATCGTTCATACCCCACAGCCCTGCACCAGACAGCTGCCGGCCCGGTGAGACGTCAGCCACTTCTCCCGAGGTGGGGCCACCTCGGGTGACAGCATTCTCAAGTGATGCTGGTGATACACCTTTGACAGGTACATCCTCCTCCAGAACGCTGACAGGTGAGTCGTCTCTTCCAGACAGGAAACTCTCCATTAGCAAGGCTCCTCTGGTTCTGGCTGATTCTGTGGGAGAGAAAGTGTCTGTGGAGGGCTGACCCGTCTCTCACACCCTGTGAATCTCTTGTTGTCGGCAGCCCCCCTGCCGGGGGGCTGCAGGTCCAAAGGGCAGGACTGGGTGGCTGAGGTCATACCTGGACGTCAGCTCCCCACATCGCCATGACAGGCCTTGGAAGACGGTGCTGTTTTACACCCATTGACAGGGGAGATGGCTGAGGCCTCCAGCAAGCCGTCCAGGGACTTGTCCAAGGTCCACGGCCGGAGAAAGTAACTGGCAGGGAGGTCTCTCTGGCCCCGAAGCCCAAGGTCTTTACCACCCACAACCAGCGTGGGGCACGGGCTCACGGGCTCTAGGCCTGCCTCCTGGAAGGGGGCAAGGGATTCTGCACACGACCCTCAAAGAGCACGGACCCAGAGCACAAGACAACAGGTGCAGCCAGGAGGAGTTCACAACGGTGTTAGACTCTCAAGGGCGGTGGCTTGTCCACAGAGGGTGGGTCTCGGCCTGGGTGCGGGTGCAGACCCCAGGTCAGGGGGCGGCTGGGTCTGTGTCCCAACTGGGACGGGTAGAGAAATCAAATATATCTTCATAGACTTGTGGCCGCTCATGGTGTCCACCAATGCAAGGCATTCATTCCTTCCTTCATTCAACCAGTGACTATTTACTAAATGCCTTCTTTGTGCCGGGCACTGGGCTAGACTCAAAGTACACGGTAACAAGGCAAAACCTCCAGCTGTAGGGAGCCTATGTCCCCGTAGGGGAGGACAGTGGACAAGCAAATACAGCGTGGCTGATGCAGGAGGGCATCCGGGCAGAGGTGTGAGGGAAGGTGGAGTTTACACAGGCACCCGTGCGCGCACACACACACACACACACACACAGGCATGCACACGCATGCACACGGTTTCTGGGTTCCACCCCTGGGCTCCAGAGCCTCCCTCGTGGGAGCGAGCCAGGCTAAGATTGCAGGGACAAGCGTTCTAAGTGGTGGGAACAGCCTGTGTGAAGCCCGTGCAGTAGGAGTGTGGTGTTCAGAGAGACTGAAGGAAGCAGGTGTGGCTGGGGCAAAGCCCAAATGGAGAGTGGTGTAGTGAGGTACGGAAGTCACCAGAGGCCTGTGGCACGCAGGCCTTGTCTTTGGGGCACCGGGGAGCCTGCGATGGGCTTTGAACGGTGCGTGGCGCAAGGAGACGCGTGTCTGGAGAGGTGACCTGGTTCCTGAGTGGAGAGCGGATTTGCAAGGGGCGGGAGGGGGAGGAGGAGCCCAGGGAAAGACCAGGGCGGCCACCCCAAAGCCCAGAGGTCTAGGCAGAGTGGATGGAGGCTTGAGAAACGCTTGGAATGTGGCTGGACAGGACCTACTGACAGAACCGTCTTTTGAAAAAAATCAGTTGTCCCTGGAGACAGAAGGGAGCCACTGAGGGCTGGTGGAGGCAGACTGGATCTCAGCCCTAGCTGTCCCACTCCCAGGCAGTGTGACCTTGGGCAAGTTCCCTCATGCCCTTGAGCTGTTTGCTTAGCTGTAAAATTGCTCTATGAGCACAACGGGCCGGCGACAAGCCCAGACTCTCGGTGGGTCCCCAGTGCCAAGCTTTGTGCCTCACTCACACCCCTCAGGCTTCCGACAGCCGTCTGTCGAGGGACCGCCTAGAGGGTCCCACACCTGCACTTAAATGTCCTGGCCTGGGAGGGGCCCACATTCGGCCCTTCTGGATTTCATTGGCCAGAAAGGGTCACGTGCCCACGTCTAACTGGAGGGGGCGGGGATCTCACTCCCTAGAGCACTGTGGGGGTTGCCGGGGCAGGGGGGGGGGGGAGGGGCGGGGGGGGAGGGGCTGGGGGTGGGGACGGGATGGCGAGGCTGATGGGTGGAGCCGGTGCCCAGCTCCGCCCCCTGTGCCCCCGGCTCACACACCTTATCCAGCACCTCCCTCCTCCTGCCATATCCCTGCACCAACCGTAACCTCATTTACAGAGTCATTTTCTTTAAATCAACTCATTTGTCTGCTTGTTTGCTTTGCCAGGCGCGGAGAGGGGCCCTAAGTCAGGAGTGTCTAATTGTTCCTCTGAGCACGGGGGATTTTCCCAGTGTGCCCAGCCATCTGCGTATTATCCAAGGCTGCCCGCCCCCTGCACTCCCACCGAGAGTCTCCTTGTATAAATAATACACGAGACCCTGTGCCGTATTTTCTGTGGTGAGGCCATGTGATAGAGCGCGGTAGATACGCGGTGTAATAAAAGCGTGCGATTATATGCTCGTGTCACTTCTGCACCATGGCCTCTTGGCTTCCTGGAGACAGCAGGAAAGACAGGGGGAGCCGGCCTCCCAGTGAAGCCAAAGCATCAGCTTAAGAAGAGGTGAGGCCTGTGGGGCGGTAGTTAAGAACCCAGGGCCTGGGGGCGCCTGGATGGCCCCCGTTGGTTAAGCATCTGGCTCTTGATCTCAGCTCGGGTCATGATCTCATGGTTCGCGTGACTGAGCCATGCATCCGGCACCACGGACAGCACGGAGCCTGCTTGGGATTCTGTCTTGCTCTCTCTCTGCCCCTCTCCTCCTCAAAATAAATAAACTTAAGGGGGAAAAAAAAAAAAAGAACCCCAGGTGGGGACAGGGCTTGGTTTGAATCCTGGCTCTGTCGCCTGCCAGATACATGACTTAGAGCAAATAGGGTAGAGACTTCGGTGTCCCTGAGTCCCCTTTCCTGGACCCCGTCGTCCATCTACAGCCATTGGCTGGCGGGCAGGTATGAAAGCTCCTCTCCCGGTCTTGGGATGGGACCAGCACCAGGGTATCATCTATGCTTCACGGGATCAGGCTGAGCCTGGGACCTCAGCGGAGCTCTTGTTGGCCTTCTAATCCTTCCTCTGTCCTCTTTCTCCATTCCTGACTGGCTTCTCCTGGGAGCACTTCCTTCATAAAATCACTTGCCCTGACATCCTCGACACGGGCCCGCCCTGGGAAGAACCACCGAAGATAGCAAGTGACTCTGCCTGTCTGAGCCTCGCTTACCTCATCTGTAAAATGGACATAACGTTCCCCACAACGTGCAGCTAGCATAGGGACGGCCTGGTACACAGCAAGCGCTCACTAAATAGTCTCTTCTGATTAGTGGGGAACACCTAGCAATGTGGTCAGCAACGTTACTGAGGAATGAAGCATTGCCCGCGCCCCCCTCCCCCGGCCCTGGGGGACATCCCCGGTCTCCTGCACCGTGGTAAGGAGGAAGCAGCTTTAGAAAATGTCTACGGTGCCCACCCCTCCCCGACCCCATCCCCCCATCCCCTTCCCATCAGAGAAATTCTCATCCTCAGCTCTGTGCTTATAATATAGCCGCCTTGACACTCGGGTCATGGGTTCGTGTCTCAGGGGATGGTCAGTTACAAGACGGGGTTTGGCCTCTGACACGGTCACTTCCCGGAGGCACAGCTTAGGCCACGTGGGCTCTGGTTAGAGTGTGGATGTTTGCCTGTGAGGCCATCCTCACTATGGGGGGATGCGAGGGTCTCTTCGAACAGAGGCCGGAGCTGATGAGCTGGCAGAGGAAAGAGCCACGGGTGGGGCCAACCTAGACTCTCACCCCCGTGCTGAGCCACCACCTCTGCTAGAGAAGACCCAAGTGGCTGGGCAGCCCAGGACAAGTCGTGTCACCTCCCTGGGCTCGCATGGCCACATATGTAAAGATCGGGGCGGGGGTGGGGGTGGGGCATGCTCTTCCTTGATAGCAGGGCACGTCAGTCAAGGCTCCAGGCTCCGAGCTGTCAGCGCAGAGCCCGACGCGGGGCTTGAACTCGTGAACCGCGAGATCATGACCTGAGCCGAAGTCGGACGCTCGACCAACGGAGCCACCCAGGCACCCCCTGTCTGGAGCTCCTTCTGAGTCCAAGGCGGATGATTTTGCAATGCTGCAAGCTGGTTAAAAAGAGAGAGAGAGAGAGAGAGAGAGAGAGAGAGAGAAAGAGACGAAGGAAGCTGGTCAGCTTCCTGCCTCCCGTGGTTCTTGGGGTGGACATCTCAGTCAGGCTGGCTTACGGTCATCCCACAGCATCCTGGCAATGGTGTCACTGGCCCATGTGGATGGGGCTGCCCCAGGGAGCCATCACGTCCCTGGCACCCGGCAGGAAAGGCCATCCAGCCCGTGAGCAGAGGGGCCCCAGCCCATCCAGCGCTGTGCAAACCACCAGGCTGCTGTGCCCCCTCTTAAGAGCCTCCCGCCTCCACTGTCCCCAGAGCCACAGGCTCGCCCTGGGGTTTTCCAGCCCGGGAGGGTGTTTGGGACCTGAGGACTTTCCCCGTGGGGGTCCGGGCTTCAGGAAGACCCTGCCCCTGCCCCCCACCCCGCCCCGCACATCATGAGCCTGCGGTTGAGGCTTCCTGCAGAAAAGCGGCATCTCTTATGAAGTCAGCAGCGCCCCGGAAGGAGGGTGCTGGGCTGGCTCTGCCTCTCCTCCCCTCCACGAGCCTTTCATCACAGGGAGAGAAATCCCAGCAAGATGGTAAGCAGGAATTCAGCCCGAGTTACCAAGACAACCTTCCCAGGCCATGGCTGGCGCTGGCGGGGAGGGAGGGGAGGCTAGAAGGAGACCCCTATCCACCTTGCCCTTCCCGCATCCCCCAGCCTCCCCAGGGAGCCTCCCCGAGAGGGGCCGAGGGGCCAGCAGGTGCCCCCGTCGCCAGCAGGTGCCCCTGTCGCGGGGATGCCGGCTGCAGCTTTCATCTGAGAGATGCCTCCTTCACAGTGGCTCCGATTCTCTCGGGTTCCTGGTGGTGAGATCATTGAAGGGGGAGTGATGGGAGATGGAAGGGAATCCTCTCCGCTGTGTAAACAGCTCAGTCACGGCTGCCTCCTCCTGCTGCTTCCGTCTCGTCCGGCCCAAGCCGGGATTTGGGGGCCCACAGCCACAGGGAGGGGGACAGCACCGGGGCCAAGACGAAGGGACGGAGGGTTCAGACTGGCCTGAGGGCAACCCCCAGCTCCACCTTTTCTAAGCTGTGTGACTGTGGGCAAGTTACTTAACCTCTCTGAGCCCCAGTGCTGACCAGGTCGTTGAGAAGGAGGAGCGCGAACTCTTGCGGGCAGCCCCTCCCACCAGCAGGTGTTTCCTGCCGCGTCCCAGCCTCTCCTGGGTGGAGCTCCGGATGCAGCTGCCGCCTGGAAGGGACTGACATTTAGTTGGGGCTCACTGGCTACCAGGCCCTTCTCAGTGCTCACAGCCACCCTGCCCAGGAGGAAGCTCTAAGACCCACTTGTCTGCGGTTTGCTTCACAGGTGAGGTGCAGAGAGCCAGCAGCCAACTGCCCCGCAGTCCAGGCTGGGGTGATTCGAAGCCCCAGGCCTTCCCCACCCTCCTTCCAGCTGTCCCAGTGTTCCGTGGCTTCTGGCGGCCCAGGACACGCGGACATCGACTGGCAAAGGTGGAGAGACTGAGGTGGCCGCGTGGTCCTGCAGCCAAGCTCCTCGCGGCCACTTCCTCCTGGGTAGCGGCCAAGCCTCCACCCCCACCCCCCCCCCCCGTCCTTGCGGTGACCTCAGAAGTGTGACAAAAGCCCTGGGAGGCACACAGAATCCAATCATCTGTCATTAAGCGTCCTCCATGGCGGAGGTCCTAACTGAGAGGAGGAATATGAAGTGTTCAGGGGAGAATGAATCAGTAAACCGATTAGCGGAATCCAATCAAGTGGGGCATGGGGGGCGTGAGCAGAGAGAAGAATGAGGGCTGAGGGGCTCACCCTGGCCAGCCAGGGGCCCCTGGGAGGCCAGCACTGGGCCCAGGCCCCGGGAGGTGGAGGCTGGGCAGGTGGGCGCCCCAGCCAGGCCAGCGGGTCCTTAAAACACTCAGCCAGCTGAGAACGCAATCCTCAAATCTCTAGGTAGGTGCAGCAAAATCGTGCCCGTGCCAGGCTAGCATCGTTCAACCTCAAGAAGGCTTAGAATCAAGAATGGACATATTTAAGGGGCGCCTGGGTGGCTCAGCTGGTTAGGCGTCCGACTCTTGATTTCGGCTTGGGTCGTGATCTTGCGGTTTGTGGGTTCAAGCCCCGCGTTGGGCTCCGCGCTGAAAGCATGAAGCCTGCTTGGGATTCTCTCTCTCCCTGTCTCTGCCCCTCCCCTGCTCGTGCTCTCTCTCTCTCTCTCTCTCTCAAAATAAGTAAATAAGGTTAAAAAAAAAAGAGAATAGACACATTTAAGAGAATCAAAACGGTAACGATAATATCTTCATCTTGAGGGTGCACAGGTGTGAGCGTTTCTAAGTTTCAAGACTATCTTGCTGATTAAGATACTAGCCCAGCCTTGTGATTTAAATTTAAAATATGGAAGTGAAAAAAAAAATAAAATAAAATAATAAAAAAATAAAATATGGAAGTGAGCGCTTGATTTAGAAGTGGGGTCTTAGGGGCACCTGGGTGGCTCAGTTAAGCGTCTGACTTCGGCTCGGGTCGTGATCTCGCGGCTCATGAGCTCGAGCCCCACGTCGGGCTCTGTGCTGACCGCTCAGAGCCTGGAGCCCGCTTCGGATTCTGTGTCTCCCTCTCTTTTCTGCCCCTCCCCTGCTCACACTCTGTCTCTCTCTCTCTCTCTCTCTCTCCTTCAAAAACAAACAAACATTAAAAAAGATAAACGATAAATAGAATTGGGGTTTTACGTTGCGCTTTGGGGAAGTTCAGAAACAGTGCTCGATGTTAACAGCGTTTATAAATGCAGCGTATGAACCATATGCTTCCGTCTGCAGAGAGGCTGGGTTCTCAGACCACTGAATATACCAAAAAAGAAATGGAACACGTTCAACTTCTTCATGCAGCTTAAAATGTTTAAAGGCGCTTGATTAACTAGTTTTATAAATGGGACCAAACAGTAATCAAAGGGCCCTTACAAAGGATTGTTCAAATGTGCTAAGTTTATAAATATGTAAATAGAAATAGAATAGTAAGTATGTAAAGTGAGCTTAAAAGCTCAAGAAAGAGGTGCATTTTTTGAATGTGTAACGTTCATGAATCACATGTTAATGTTTAAAATCAAAGTCATTGTCTGGGTAATCTTTTCGGTGCACAAAAGCCCACCCAGGTTGTTGATTCGCTCAGGAGGTTACGTTCCTCCTTGGGCGCCCGGGTGGCTCGGCCGGTGAAGCATCCTACGTAGATTCAGGTCAGCGTCTCACAGTTCAGTACGTAAACTGTCTCTCTCTGCTCCTCCACAGCCCCCCCCCCCAATAAATAAACATTAAAAAAAAACAGGGGCGCCTGGGTGGCACAGTCACTTAGGCGTCTGACTCTTGATCTCGGCTCAGGTCATCATCTCACGGTTTGTGGGTTCGAGCCCCACATCGGGCTCTGCACTGACGGTGTGGAGCCTGCTTGGGATTCCCTCTCTTCTCTGCCCCTCCCCAGCTTGCGCGTGCTCTCTCCTTCTCTCTCTCAAGATAACTAAGCTTTAAATAAATAAACAAACAAGCACGTCCTCCTGTGTACCTGGTCTGCCGTGTCCCTTCCTACGAGGTGGGTTCCAGAGGTAACAGACCCGGCTGTAATCACGGGTTAGTGGTGAATGGGCTAATGTCTGACTCTGGTGGGAAACACTTGGTGCCTTGATCCAGGCCCTGCCCCACAGCTCTGCGATGGTGGGGACACCCCAGGGCTTTTAGTCGCCGCCCCATTCAAGGGGGGGAAAGATACATGGAGCTCCACCAAAATCCAGGAAGGGGTGGGGAACTCAACATGGTAACCCTGCTATGGAGCTCATTAGATAGATATTAACCGGTGTAATTGCCATGATGACCCATTTCACAGATGAGGCAACCGAGTCGTGGGGCTGGTGAGTGGCACAGCAGGGTCATGGCCCCCGAAGAACCTGGCTGTAGAACCTTCGCTCCTTATCACATTCCTCCTCATCAGCATCTTGCCGGATCCTCCTGCCCCCTCCGGGATGTGTGCAGGTCAGTCCACTGAGGCTCAGGGAGCCTAGAACCTTCCCCAAGGCTGCGTGGCCAGCACAGGACAGACGCAGCAGCCTCTGGCACCTGTATGTTTGTGCAGCCCAAATCCAGCGGGGGGAGACGGATGTTCAATAGGCAGAGCTCGGATGTTTCTGGATTAGAGTCACGGCCAATGTTGTGCAGCAAAGGGCAAGGGCTCCGAGTGCACGTAATAGGGAGAACTGACAGGTGGCTGAGCCAGAGCCAGTCTGGTGGCCTGGAGACTGGGCCAGGAGGACACACGGAGGGGTTTTCAGGCAGCAGCCTGGTCAGGGTTTGGCAAGGGTGCGTGGGGACACCTCTCCGCGTGGACCCTCGCCTGCCACGCCGGGATTCCAACCCAAGGGCTCCCGCTGGCTAGAAGGCAACGTGACGGATTGCCAAGGGACTGACCAGCGTGGCCACGGGGGCCGACGGCAGCACGCTGGCCTCAGTCGAGCCCCCCAGCCTGGCCCGAGGTGCCCTTACCGTGACCCGAACCGCTTATATGCCCCCAGAGGAGTCGGGGTAATTCGGTCTCTGTGTTTCCTCCTGCCGCGAGCGCCTCTGAACGTTTCATCTTGACTGCTGACTGTATCAAAATTCCCGTGGTAATTGGATCAGGTGCAGTATTTTCCATGAGGATATTAAATCAGGCCTTCTGCCCGCGTCCAGAACGATCCGTTTCCGAATATAAAGACGCAGGAGATGTCATTACCCAAGGTATTTTTCCTCCTTTCAACTTTCTCCCCCCAACTTTATCATGGCAGCTCTTTATTTGCTGTGGAATAAATTGGGTCCTCCTCCCCTGCCCCAGTTATTAGCCAAAGGAAAGGAAAGGAAAGATTCTTGCAGGCTGATGAGGGAGGCCAGGGGCACGGGGGAGACGGGCAGAGCCGAAGTTTGCCCAGGGGACCTGAGGACCCAGGCAGAGCGGCCAGCAGGGGGCGGGGAGGGGGAGCCCCACCAGACGCTTCCCTCCCCGGGAAGGGCGCTGGGCACATCAGCCAACCTTCAAGGTGGGATATTTGGACGATCCGTAAACACCGGAGAAGAGAAGTTCAAGGGCACACGAAGACCCGGGGCTGGGAGGGAGCCGGAGAGGACCTCAGAGACACATCGGTTGCTAAAGAGAGAAAGTGAGGCCACGTCACAGGCTGATGAGGCCACGTCCGAAAGGCTGTCGTTTGGAACAAGACGGGGACGGTGGCTGCTCAGCAGCGCGGATGCGCCACACGCCGCCAGGTTGCGCACTTTTAAAATGGTTAATTTTGTGCTGTGTCAATTTCACCTCCACCTTTAAAAAGAGTCAGGTCAAAATGCCACGTTACCCGCCGCTGACTCCTTTCAGTTGTTCCACCCACACTGGCTGAGTCTCCGTCCTATGCCAGGCACTGATCTGGGTCCCAGGATGGAGGTGAAGTTGACACAGGACCCGCGAGAAAACAGACACGAGAGAACACAAGCGACGCGACTGCAGGCTGCCGAAATTCCAGAACCTGCGAGATGACCCGAGGGGACAGAAGTGCAGCTTCCGTTGCAGGGGCGCCCGCGACGGGGACGTAGCGCTAAGGAAGACGTGCGTGGATTCATCAAGCTGCACGCTTACCGTGTGCATTTTACTGAATGGAAAGGATACCTTGGCAGAAAACCGGCATAGAGAGAGAGGAGGGAGTGACGGCTCCGATCAGGGGTTAGCGGGGCAGGTGGGCAGGGGGAGGGGGGGGAGAGGGCCTGGAGAAGCTAACTCTCCCCCTCCCACCCCCCGGGGCCTGGGCACACTGCAGAGCCAGCCTCCTCCTGCCCTTTCCTGTAGACTCTGCTCCTTGCTTGGGGCGGAGGCAGCGTCCGGGCACGCAGATGCCTGCCTCGGTGGGGGGCAGGTGGCCAGAGGAAGCCGTTATTTATTTTGGGGACCCAGCCTGTTTGTCTAGTGGGGGAGGAGCCCGTGGTGAGCGTCGTGGGACCAGATTCCTGATTATAACTTCATAACGGGCACTGGCTATTCGGGAGGCACTGATATTTATGGAATAAATACGACGCGATTTATGGCCGTATCTCCCTCTGATGTCCCATCTGATATGCAATTCAATTTCTTTTATTGTCTTTGGGCTTTTGCCACCGAGGAGAATGCATAAATAAATAAATATATGGGCAAATGGCAGCCGGCGGGCCGGGCCGGGGCTGCCAGCCCGCCGTCTCCAGTCCCATATTAGGCCCATCGATCACGCGTTATGAAGGCAGAGCCTGTCCCCCGACTAGGACAGGGAGCAGACATGCTGGTCACTCCCCGTTATTTAGGGGCCTCCGCTGGCAGGCTTCCCTGCCTGGCCTCTGTCTGTCACCAGGCCACGGAGTCCCCACTCAGGACCCAAGCCCGAGCCTCTGGCCGCTGGCTCGCAGGGACTCCGGAGGCCCGGTCCCCGCTAGCTCTTCTGAGTGTGGAGAACACGGCCGACTCGTGACATGTGCCCCCTGCCTGGCCCTCCCACGGGAACCCCAAGCCAACGGCCGAGCCGTGCTTCCGTTCTGGAGTCCAACCACGTCTTCGGAACGAAGCGCTCACACCTCTGAGCCCTGGGAGCCCGGGCAGGTCCCCCGTCCCCGAGCCTGGCCGCCTCATCTGAGAGCAGGGGTGGCTTCGACCATGGAGGAGACCCTGTGCACGGCTCAGGGCACAGGGCTGGGCATGCACTCCATACGCAGCACTGACCCGGCACTTAGGGTGTGACGAGTCTCGGGAACTGGCAGACCGCGTCCCTGCCCTCAGCAAGGCCCCGTTCTGGGGGTGACAGAAGCACTCAGTGGCTGGGGCCCGGGGTCATCACTGGTCCCCGGCACTGTCCCAGGCCCCCCGCCTCTTCTGAGGGACAGGACGCGGCCCGCGGGAGGACACAGCTGGACAGCCTTGGGGACCAGCCTCAAGTCTCCCCTCCCTGGCTGCTCTGGGGCCTTCGTCACATACGGACTCCTGCACCCATGATTGGAGTGATCTGTAAAGCATCTTCCTGAGCCCCTCAGGGACTGTCCCCGAGGGGCCAGAGGCCCCGAACCTGCCAACCCCTCAACTGCCCTCACCTTCTGTGTCTCCCGGTCCCAGGGTGGGCTCTGAGCCCTGCTTGGCCCCAGCCCAGCCAGGCTGTGGGGCCTGTGACAGCCCTGCCGTGGCCCGGGGCTCCCGGGGCCTCCCTCCCCTGTCAGATCCGGGCACTGTCCCTTCTCCTACACACATACACACACACACACACACACACACACACACACAGAGATCCAGATGGAAGGCTGACAGCTCCCAACACATCCCCAAGACCCCGCAGTGCCCGAAAGGGGATTTGCAAAGAATTCTCTTCGCTGAAGACCCAAATTCCCCTGCCGCGGGGTGGGCACAGACAGCAGTAAACCGTGGAGCAGGTGTGGTGGGGAAGGGTGTTCCAGCAGAGGGAAGGGTGTGTTTAGTGCTCCGAGGCCCATGCAGAACTCCCTCCACGCGCTCGCTCGGAGGGGACTCTAATTGGGCGCTGATGGTGGGGACCGTCCTAAACGAGGTTTGTCTTGGAAACTGGGGAAGGTGGGGGAGGGCAGGGCAAGGAGGCCGCTAACAGTCGGAGAGAACCGGCCTGACCCACCCAGCTGAGTGACTCTGCTTCCCTGACCATCTGTCTCTTCATCGGAAGCATGCCCCCCGCCCCCAGCAGGGCCCCGTGAGGAGGAATCAGCACGATTTGGTCGCCCGGTGGGCAGGGATAGGGCCCGGCCTGATGGAGGGAGGATGAGGGGTCACCCCTCCCAGGGTGCAGCAAACAGGGGGGTCCCCTCACCCCACCCGGCCCCCCCGTGGCCTCCACCACCTGCGGGGCATACTCCGCCCGCCTCCCGTCCTCCGGGCGTCCCCACGGTGGCCCCGTGTCCTCCTGGGGGACGCATAGATTTGACAGCCTTGCCGTTTTATGTGTTAGACTCTCCTGCCTTGGCCTCAGCATCGGCCCCGGCAGGCGGCATAAATTTCCCGCAGCCTATGCACGGCCCCATTAGCGCTGGCACGGGGAATGCTAATCGGCTTCTCCGGGTCCCCGGCTGAGAATCCCACCTTTCCCTGACATTTGTAAAGTTCACGTTTTCAAAATAAAGCCACGTGAAGGCAGAGGCGCAGGAGTAGATCACTTCCCCGTCATGGGCCCGCCAGCTTCTTCCCTGCCCTTGGCCTTCACCCCCTTAAAGGGCCCGCACGCTGGGAGAGGAGCCCAACCACGGCCTGGGCCTCACAGCCAGACGGCTTTCTCCTTACTTCCTGCCCGCTCTCTGTCCATCCTCCCTCCTTCCTTGCACCCGATTTCCTTCCCTCGCTCGCTCGCTCGCTCACCTGCGTTTGACCACCTCGTGTGAATCCTGCCTGGGGTGTGTGTCAGGAACAGAGCAGGAAACTGCGCGATTCTTGCCCTCCGGGCGTGGCAGTCTAGTGGGAACAAAGAACATGGGACTGATAATGACTATTAGAGGTGACATGAAATCAGGAGCGGGTTACTGGGGAGGGCTTCCTCAGGAAGCGACATTATCCTGAGCCTGAGGCCAAGAGGAGGAACAAGAATCAGGGAGAGAGCATTTCAGATGGAGGGACTGGTAGGTGCAAGGGTCCTGGGGTAGGAGGGGACCTAGTATGTCTGAGTGTCTGGAAGAGGCTGGCCAAATGAGGCAGGAGTTCTGGGATTTGAGGAGGTAAGGTCTGAGGGGCTGCCTTTACCCAAAGGCCATGGGAGCCCCTGCAGGGTGGTGCCAGGCCCTAGGGACAGACGGGGTCCAACTCAGGCCTGGGGGTCCCAACATGGTCCCAGAGGTGTTCACAGCACCGATTCAGAATCCCCAGGGCAGCTGGAGGGCAGTATTGCTTTCCCGTGCCCTCCCCTTCCTTGCTGGGTTCTGCTGCTGACTTATAATTGCTGTTTCCTTGTCCTCAGCACAAAAAGCTCTGAAATGAAATTATGTCTGATGGCCGGGTTTTCCCTGCAGGGGGAACCCCCGGTGAGGACCAGCGTCTGCACGGAGCCGGTCACTCTGCGCCCCTGCTCCTGCTGCTTTGCGCCCGATGGATACTACGTCTCCATTGATTCATCCCACACGGGCACCTGCTGGGCCCTGAGCCGGGGCGGGGAGGGCAGCACAGCCCACCCCCTCAGGGAGCTCACAGTCTGATGGAGGAGACAGACCAGAGGAAAACCAGCGAGTGCAGATTTGGCGCCCCCGGCGTGGCGAAGGTTAGGGAGCAAAACAACGCAGCGTGCCTCGGTAGGACGCCCAGGGGACGGTCAGGAGCTCTGGGACGACGGCCTCTTCATACAGGGAACTTGGGGCAGGGAGGGCTGCCGAGATCTCCGGGAACAGGGCTCCAGGCATAAGCACAGCATGTGCAAAAGCCCCGTGGCAGGAATGCGCTCTGTTTGGGGAAGGAGGCCGGCGTGGCCGGGAAGCGTGGCCAGTGGGAGAGGACGGCGGGCGTGTGGGCCCTTTCTTCACGTACTATTTATGTATTCACCAGTCATTCATCATCCGTTCATTCATACCGCGTGGGCACCCAGTCTGCCACCTGCCCAGGGGGTGAGTCAGGGATACCCTCAAGGGATCCCTAGTCCGGGGTGGGAGTAGACACTGGGGGCAGCTTGGATGTTTACCCACGGGGTGGGTTCCACGGCCCCGGGAGCCCTGGCTGGGCCCATCCATGAACAGCACCTCACACACTTCAGCTGTGTGTGGGCAAGGTCTGGGCGTGGCAGGGCCAGCCTGCATGGACCTGGCCACGGGCATTTCCTCAAGGAGTCCCAGGGCCATGGGTTGCTGTCCTAGACCCTGTGTGCCCAGAGGAAGTAGGAGCCAGACTAGCAGGGGCCAGAGGCTGGGTCTAGCGGGGGAGGCTCTCGCCGGCGAGGGGGCAGCCTGGACCCCCGGGAGAGGTTTAGGGAGGGGAAGCCACTCCAGACAGGCCTCAGTGGCCATTCTGTGCCACCTTCTAGCATACAGGTGGGAATTCTGAGGTCCAGAGAGGGGAAGGGACTTGCCCAAGGACACACAGCAAGGGAGGGGCCAAGCAGGGAGAAGCGTCTGGCCTCTTGGAGACCTCTCTTGGATGATCTCCAGGACAGATGCTGTCAGTACTTAAAAGTGACCTCCCCATCTCCCCGGACCTGCTTCTCAGCCTGTGCCCCAGTTCAGGACAGCACCCCTCCCCAGGTGGCCCAGACAGAGACCTCCTTCCGGTCCGACGGGTGGTTTTCCTCTCCGGGACCTCCAGAGCTCGCCCAGCCCCTGCTCCTGTCCGGGCCGCCACCCTCTCTCCCTGACTCCTACAGAAGCTTCCAGACTGCTCGCGCCCACCCTTGCAGCCCACTCTCTTCTACCTGCAGCCGCCAGGGAGGGGTTTCCAGGACAAAACCTGCTCCGTCTCATCTCTGTTGAAACCTTCCCACAGTCGCCGGCTGCCGCCAGGTGAAGTGTGGGCTCTTCAGCAGGACATGTCGTGCTGCACCCTGACCCCCGCCCCCCGGCTCCCACCTCTATCACGCCACCTTGCCTCTTCTCAAACTCACACCTCCGGCCACACAGCTTCCTTAAGTCCTGCACAGTTCTGCCTCTGAGCCTTCCACCTTCTGTTCCCTCTCCTGGAATGCCCATCCCCGTCCCTTTTTCCTGACCATCTCCTCTCCAGCTCTCCGCTGACCCCCACCTCCTCCAGAAAGACTTCCCTGGCCTTTCTAGACTGGGTGCTCACCGCCCCAGGGCTTACCTGACTGCTCTGGGTTATAATCACCGGTTTATCATCTGGGTCCCCCAAGTGCGAGGACAGCTTTGCCATCATTCCGTCCCCAGGGCTTGGCACATGGACACAGTAAATGTCTGTCCAGGGAGCTTCCTCTGTAGCCCAGACTCTGGTCCCCAAACCACCCAGAAGAGGGGCATTCTTTGTCCTTCTGGGCCCCCTCCCTTTGAAGGGCTTCCCAGGGCTGACTCATTCTGGGCTCAGGCCTGTTCTGGCTGGGCACAGCAGCAGTGGGGGGACTCAGTGGTGCCATACCCGAGGCCAGCCATGTCCCTCGGCCTGTCGGAACGTGTTAACTCCAGGGAAAGGACGCTCCATGAGGTTGACAGCGGAGGGGCCCCCTGTCAGCTCCCATCAGTGGGAGCCCTCCCTTCCCACCCTGCCCCCATCCCATCTTGCAGGCCTCTGCCGATCTGTCGCCTCCTTCGAGAAGCCTCCCCTGACTGCCCAAACTAAAATTCATCCCCGTTTGGAGTCCATCCCATCCCCTCATCTATTTCCTCTGTGGCTCTTACCGTGACCTGTCACTACCTGATTCATCAGTTTGTTTCCTGGGTCACCGTCTCCCTCCCTAATCCCGCAGGAAGCCCCCTGAGTTCATGGACCACCCACTGCCTGCACCGTGGCAACCCCAGCGCCCAGCACAGCTGCTCCCTGAAGGAATGAATTAATGAATGAAACAAGAGTCAAGGAGAAAAGAGCATAGGTTCTGGAGCCAGGGACATTGGGGTTTGAATCCAGGCTCCGTCACTGACTTGGGCAAGGGACTGCCTCTGGCTGAGCCTCAGTTTCCCTGTTTACGCTTACCTGGGCATGTGATGCACTCAGCCCAGGCCCGACCCCCAGGAAGCCTCTGTGGTGGCCACCTTGTCCTTGCTGAGAGATACAGGATGGTGCCCCAGGAAGGTGGTCGCGGTGCAGACAGACGGGCTTGGGCCTGGCAGCACGGGCCCGGGGGCCAGCTATAGCCAGTCACTAAATTCCCCGGGGCAGATCCCCAAGCCTGATGTCACGCCTTGTCTGCCTATCCGCTGAGCAGGTAGAGTCTCCCTACTTAACAGAAGGGAAGACTGAGGCCCAGACACGCAGACAAAGAGCACAGACTTACAGAGCCTTGGAGCCAGATGGGGTGTCATGGGAAACCACCTCGGCCAATGCTCTTGCTGTCCAGGTAGGGAAAACGAGGCACCCCAGAGGGGCAGGACCCACCCGAGTGACCATCAGGGCAGGGCCTCAAGGCCGGGGAAGGGGGCTACGATTCCCTTTGTGCTAGCACCCCCAATCCCGGGCTCCAAGGAGGAGCTGTCAGGTGGGATCAGCGGGGTCCTGGCCCCATCTCCCCAGATTTAATTAACAGGCCTTTCATCTCTGTCCTGAAGGAGTCTGGTATCTTCTGTCCTTTTAATTAACGTTCATTAAGCAAATCAGGACAGCGGTTTTCTCCTTCCGTTCTTTGCCTGGAAGGTGTTAACCCTTGGTAGGTGGGCTGCAGGGAGGGAAGTCTGCCACGGTTCCTCACTGCCCCAAGCGGGCGGCCGGGCCTCTGCAGAGATTCCCTAGGTCCCCAGCATAGGCCCAGCCCCTGTCAGCCACACACAGGTTCCGGCCCCTCCTCCCACCTCCATGCTGGCCCCCGGGATTCCACCCTATCCATCTTCCTAAAGGAAATGTTCTCTGGCTCCACTGCTGAAGAGCCTTCCTGGGCTCGCTGCCACCACTAGGAAATGGGTTAGGACCATGGGCAGGGTATGGGGTTGGGCCTGAAAACTCTAGCGGTGGGGAAACTGAGGCCACGTGGCCCCTAGGTTCCATGGCCTGCAAAGACCAGGTTTCTAGTCAGTCACAAGTGTGCACAGGGGCCCCTGGTGGCAGGGCCTTTACTGGGCCATGATGAGTGAGTCTGCTGGGAGGTGACACCCCGAGCCTTCTCTTGATGGACAGTTGGCAGTGCGCCTCGTATTGTCCAGTGTCCGAAATGGTGATGTCCACAGTTCTGCTCATTCAAGGTCCCTTTCCTGATGTCACAGAGGTGTTCACTGTCCCTTTGCCATGCAGATTTGGGGAGTTGTCCTGAGACTTTGTGGGTGCACAGACACCCCCACGCTTCGGGGACCACACTTTGCTTCCAGGCATCTGTGGCTCTGAGCCCCTCCCTGACTCCCATCCTGGGATGGGAGAGACCTGGTTATGTCCTTCTGTGCATGGGGCTCATGCATGCAAACCACTTCCCCTCTCTGGGCCTCAGTTTCCCCATTTGCACAGCCAGCGCCCTGGACCCAGTGACTTTATCCTCCCGCACCCCAACCCCCCAACCCCCCCTCCACCACACAGGGACCTACGTCTGACCTGTTCTTGGCCGCCAGGGGGCGAGAGGGGCCAGTCCCGTAGTGTGGCCAATGTCGCCACCTGGTGGTGGTTCCTGGGAGAACGTGAGCAGCTGCGTGTGACGCTCAGGCAGGAGACACTGGAAAAGCAGGAGGCAAGTGGGAGCCTGGGACCTCCCGGGAGCTGAGTCCGACTGAGACAGCCAGCAGAGGCAGGATGGTCCTGCTGCCAGGAACTGGGCAAGGTCGGTGAACACCCAGCTGGCACCACCTGAAGGAACCATCATCTCCTGCCCAGTCCCTGTAGGTTCAGCCCTTACCAGTTGTGTGGCTCCTGCTCGTCCCCAAACAGTCCCTGAACTACACTCGGTGCAGACCCTGGGGACACCAGGGGGGGCACACGAAGTCCCTGCCCCCATGAACCCTCAGCTCCCGCAGACCCTCTGCAAGACGAAGCCCCAGCTCATCACCCCGGAGCCCCGCACTCCACATCACCTGGCCTCAGCCCCCAGGACCAATCCCCCAACCCAGAGCTGCAAATACACAACAGACTGGCCCCACGCAGTCACCTCTGAGACTTTGCACATGCTGTGCCTCCTACCCTTTCCCCTACTCCTCCTTTATGACTCAGTTTACTTATCACCTCTTCTGGAAAGCACGCTCCAACTCCAGGCAGAAGTAGCCACCCCTACCCACACCCACACCCCAAGCCCCAAGATGTTCATGGACATCTATCCATAGAGATGCTGTGAGAGAGGTGTCTAACTCTCCCCTGTGCCCTTGCCCCAGCACAGTGCAGGGTACACAGTGGGCAACGATATATGTTTGCTGAGAAACAAAGGACTATAAACACACGGCCACCACCTGTCTTAGAAAACAGCAAGAACATGTCTTCGAAGACCATCATCAGGCTGTTTCTCGGTGCCTGCACGACCTTGTCTTCATTATAGTGATGGCAGTTTACCATCCCCGCCCCTTACTCCAGGCTGGGCTCTGGGCCAAGCACTTGGCAGGTGCTTAGGTATTTCCAACAGGAAGGATTGAATGCAGGGAATGAAGTGCTCGGGGGATGGCTGGAAGGCCTGGAAGGGCTGACAGCCAGGACACTGCAGAACTGACCCACCTGGGAAGCTGCCACCGCCCGAGGCTCTGGGAGCTCACCCTTTAAGTGCAATCTAGGGGCCAGAAAACAGGAGCCAAGACACCCCTACTGCTGCCACCCCAGGGAGCTAGATACAGGAAGCATGCTGCTGCAGGAAACCTCCTCCTCTGTGACCCCTCTTGCCACCAGAGAAATCCACCTCTGCCCACTTCTACCTTCCAAATCACAAGCAAGGACCTCTGGCTGGCAGGACCTAGTTTGCATCAGGAACCCTAGCTGCAGAGGCTGCAGCTGAAAAATAGTCCTTAGCATGTTAGGGCATTTATTTCTATTTTCCTTAGAGGTTTATTGGGGGGGGGGGCAGGGGAAGGGCTGCTCAATTTTATCCATCCATTGATATAAATATGTGGCTTTTCTTCTGTGAGTTGCTAATTTTTAAAAAATTTTTTAACGTTTATTTCTTATTAAGAGACAGAGAGACAGAGTGTGAGCAGGGGAGGGGTAGAGAGAGGGGGAGACACAGAATCTGAAGCAGGCTCCAGGCTGCTGTCAGCACAGAGCCCAAGGCGGGGCTGGAACTCACAAACTGCCAGATCGTGACCGGGGCGGAAGTCAGTGGCCCAACCAGCTGAGCCACCCAGGCGCCACTTGTGATTTACTAATTTTAATGAACGCAGAGCAAATGGGGAGAGTGGGGGGAGGGGCACAGGGAAGGTCCCTCGGAGGTGATACTTGTGATGACACCAAGTACCCTTGGTCACAAACATCAGGTTACAATCTCTGCTTTGAGAGCAAACAGAAATCAGCAGCTGAAGCACTTTGCAGAGTTAATGGGGAGGCGGAACCGTGAGGAACCATCCCACGAATCCTCCCTCCGCCTTGGGTGACTTTGTTGCCGCATCCGTCACGGGAAAAACCGGGGCGACGAGACCCTCATGTCCCGCCTCCCGCCCCGGGGCTCAAAAGACACTGGGGGGCGGTTCCCATGTTACGAGCAGCCACTGAAATCTCACGAAGAGCCGAAACGATCCCGCGTCTTTACCAATCCCATTTTACAGAGGAGGACGGTGAGGCTCCGAGAGCCGGGATCCCGCCGCAGGGTCAGAAAGCAGCTCGGGCACTCCCGGGCCCGTCCACCAGGTGGGGGTGAGCGCCCAGCGACGGAGCGGCCGGGGAGGTGGGGGTGCCGCCCTCTCCACCCCCACCCCCACCCCTCCCCACCCCTCCCCACCCGTCTCCACCCCTCCCCACCCCTCCCCACCCCTCCCCACTCCTCTCCACCCGTCTCCACCCCTCCCCTCCCCACCCCACGCCTCTCCACCCCTCCCCACCCTGTCGTGGGTCCCGCCCGCCGCGGGAGGCGGGTCCGCGCCCACCGCAGCCCGGCCGGCCGGGCGGGCAGAACCGGGCGCGCACGGCGGCGAGCGCGGGGCGTCGGTGCCCTTGGCCATGGCGGCTGCGGCGGTCCTGCTGGGCCTGGCGCTCCTGGCGCCGCGGGCGGCCGGCGCGGGCATGGGCGCGTGTTACGACGGCGCGGGGCGCCCGCAGCGCTGCCTGCCGGTGTTCGAGAACGCGGCGTTCGGCCGGCGCGCCGAGGCCTCGCACACGTGCGGCCGCCCGCCCGAGGACTTCTGCCCCCACGTGGGCGCGCCGGGCGCGGGGGCGCAGTGCCAGCGCTGCGACGCCGACGACCCCCAGCTTCACCACGACGCCTCCTACCTCACCGACTTCCACAGCCAGGACGACAGCACCTGGTGGCAGAGCCCGTCCATGGCCTTCGGCGTACAGTACCCCACCTCGGTCAACATCACCCTCCGTCTGGGTAAGCGCCGGCTCGCCCCCGGGCTGCCGTCCGTCCGTCCGTCCGTCCGGGTGCTGCGCGCCCCGGGCTGGCTGTAGAAGCCAGCTATGGGGGCCTCAGGACCGGGGCCTGTGTCCCCACCCCAGCCTCCCGGGAGCTGGAAGGGTGGACCGATGGGTGCCCCTCGGGGCTGGCAGGGGCGGGAAGCCACCCCGGAGCCCTTTTTTACAGAGGGGTGGATCTGGGTGCAAGGACGGTGCCCAGGAATGGTTGTCCCTCCTAGCTCTGTGTATTTGGGGGGATGGGAGGGGCCAAGGCATTCACTTCCAGGAAGGTTTAGCCTCTGAGCAGGAGCCAAGCGTCACCTTGCCGTTGGGTGGCTGGACTTGATCGCAAGGCTGCCTGCCCCACCCATGCCTCCCTCCGTACAGCCCCCCCCCCCCCCCCCCCCCCCCCCCCCCAGCCAGAGCACAAGAGCCCTCAGATCCTTGGGCTCAGCTGCCCCAGTCTGGACCCAGTCCTTCCCTTCCCACTCCTACCCCGTTCAGGAATGGGAATATCCCCTCCCCCTTCACGTCTAGCCTAACCCAGATCCTCCTTGGGCCCAGGTACTGAGCTAGGCACCTCAACTGTTGGGCGGGGTGGGGGGAGGAGGGGGAGAGCACTGGTTCATACTCCCTTGTCTGTGGGTTTGAATTCTCCCCAAGCTTTGAAAATTCAAGTATTTTTAGGACTCTTTTTGGCTGCTAAACCTGACCTGAGGCTATTTATAGACCTTATTTATCCTGGAGTGAATATTCATACATTTTGTGAAATCTCATTTAAGTACAGCCTGTGGGGGTAAACCCAGCGGCGGGGGGGGGGGGGGGGGGTGTTCACACAATCGCGGTGTAAGGACCGCATGATCTCCCTAAACCCTTAAAAAATTCTGAATTCCAAAACACATCCCCAGCCAAGCGGTGTGGATAAGCGGTTATGGGAGAGTATCCCCAGTTTTCAGATGAGAAGACTGAGGCTCAGAGAGGTTACGTGTTTTGCCCAAAGACACACAGCTATGAAATGACTGGAAAGGAGCGTCCATGTATCTCCAAGGTCTGAGCGTAAATTCCTTTGTACGAGCTCCACCCTGAAACAGAATTGGCTCTGCCTAGCCCTGGGTGACAGCATCTTGGGGAGGGCTGGGGAATGATCTGGGAGTGACGTGGGGGATGGGGACAACAGTGAGCCCCTCAGCAGAGCGGGCCAGTTGTTGCTTGCCACCCCACGGAGTTCATTATCTGGGGCCTCGTCACCTTGCACCGGCCCCGTCAGGACTGCTAGATGGGGCTTCTCGATGGGACGGCTGGGACGGCGGCGGGGTCTCTCCCCAGGCTGGTGACAGGAAACCAGCGTGGGGAGGGAGTCTGGGGGAGCTGGCTGGCTGGAGCTGGCAGAACCCCAAGGCCACAGGGGAAGGAATCTGGAACAGGGTGGGGGCCGTGGGGGAGACACGCTGTTCCGTCACCGAGGGTGGGGGGTTGGCTGATGTGTTACATGTGTCATTGGAACAGGGGGGGCGGGCAAGGGGCTCAGCCGGGGCTGGAACAAAGTGGGAGGGCGGGAAGCGTCCCAGGTTTGGATTCGGGGGCAGTTCCCGTTGGCCGAGCGCTTGTGTGCGAGGCCCTGTGCTTGGCCGTGTGACCTTGCTGAGGTGTGTGGGGAACCCTTAGCAGCAGGGAGCTTCACGCTCACGTCCACACATGTCTGCTCACACTCAGATACCCGTCCACACACGCACACGCGGACACTCATGCACTCATACACGCTCTCACCCGCTCACTCTCACCCACTCGTGCCCACACGCTCGCCCCCACACATCTACTCGCCCGCACGTTCACACACACACACACACACACACACACACACACACACACACACCCCTTCCCCTGAGCCGGTGTCGTGTCACTTGGTACAACACCAGGCATATGGGGGGGGGGGGGCTGCGGAGGCGCTTAAAGAATAAAGGAGGGGCGCCTGGGTGGCTCAGTCGGTTGAACGTCCGACTTCGGCTCAGGTCACGATCTCGCGGTCCGTGAGTTCGAGCCCCGCGTCAGGCTCCGTGCTGACAGCTCAGAGCCTGGAGCCTGTTTCGGATTCTGTGTCTCCCTCTCTCTGACCCTCCCCCGTTCATTCTCTGTCTCTCTCTGTCTCAAAAATAAATAAACATTAAAAAAAAAAAAAGAATAAAGAAGGAAGCCTGAATGAATAGTGCCTTGGCCTCCTGGGTCCTGAGCCCCTGGGCCCAGCCGCTCAGGGCTCTCATTTGTCCGCTCTCAGAGACAGAACAGAGAAGTCACAGAACGAGCTTTGGACTCGGGCACAGCCCAGCCGCTCACCGGGCAAATGCTGCCACATCTTTGAGTCCACGCCGTCCCCTGCACGACGGGGCTAAGCCGGGCTGCCTCCCAGCCGCCTGGGCGCGTTCTGTGAGCTCCGGTCGGCCACGTACTTGCAGGAGCCGTGACAGTCCTTGTGTGTGGCCGGTGTCACTCTGCTGAGAACAGCTCAGGGCTGAGGTTCCCCCCCACCCCCGGGGGTGACCTCTGCCCAAAGGGCTGAGAAATGCTTGCCGGGCTGGCTCCCGAAAGATGTCCTGACCCCGGGCCCTGTTGACGCGCCGGGGGCGCCAGGGCCCCCGCCGCGGCCCCAGACTGAGCCCGTTTTGGGTTCCGTTCAAGTTTGGTTTGCGCCATGCTAAGCTGCGGATTGCATAATATCGGGGTTTTCAGGGTGTCCCCAGTGGAGGCCTCCAACCTCTCCTCCCGGCGCCCAGGCCGCCTCTGGGGACTCTATCCCCCCGCCCCCCCGCTTGGGGCTCCTGGGAGGGGAGAATGGGTGGATGGCTCTGGCCTGGGGCCCCCAGAGGGAGTGGGGTGAGGGGCAGGGGAGGGAGGGGAGGGCCGGTCAGCCCCGGGATGGAGGTCGCTGCTTTCCCAGCCCCCTGTGAGCTTGCAGACATCTGTTCCAAATCCCAGAGTCGCTAAGCCGAGCCTTCCTGTCTGGGATGAAAGGCAGCAGCAGGGTCTGGCGGCTCCTAGCCCTCCACCCAGGCCCAGGGAAGCAGGCAGGCTGGGGCGGGGGCGGGGGGGGGGGGGGGGGGGTGGGGGGAGGGTGTTGGGGGGAGGTGCCTGGTCCCCGGGGATAAGAGACACTATTCGGGAGGCTCCCACCTAGTGCTAAGAGCCCCAGCCCAGCCTGAACTCCTTTACAGGCAGGGAAACTGAGGCCCTGAATGTCAAGTCAGTTGTCCAGGGTCATGCAGCCAGTAAATGGCAGACCCTGGGATCCCGGCCAGGCTGTGCTGCCCTCGGGAATGATAAGCGGCCAAGTCAGGCAGGTGTGAGCCTTGGCTTTTGGCGGGGGGGAGGGGGAGTCTCCCTCCTAGCTTGGACACCCTCGAGTCCCCAAGCAGACGAGCTCTGAGCCCTCAAGAGGGGGCGGTTGCAGGAATAAGGCAGGTGGGCTTTGCCTGATCCCTCTCCAGCCTCAGGTCCGACTGCCGGTGGACAGGCTTTCTCCGCGCATTCGGTCAGTTGGCTGGCCGTTTACCGAGCCTGGGCTGTCCTGGCCTTGGGGTCTGTCTGCCGGAGGATGACGCTGATGAGGATTTATGCTCTGGGAATACACGTGGAGTTAGCCGGCCTCGCTGAGACCTAAAGGGTGGCAGGAGCTGGCAAAAGAGCAAAGGACATTTCAGGTCAAGGGGACAGCACAGGGGAGCCAGGGGACCGCTCCGTGTGTTCTTGGACCCGGTGTCCTGGCTGGCCGGAGTGGAGGGGACAAGGAGACACGGGGGCCGGGCCTGGGTGGGGGCTGGATGTCAGGAGGACCCTGCCGGCCCCTGCGGAGCCCTGAAGCCAGCTGTGTCTCCTGAGTTTTGGCCGCCTTGCGTCTTCCTGTCGAGGGGGAGGCCGTGTTTGCGTTGGCTGGGGCCAGTTCCGGGTGGGGGGGGGGGCAGGCCCTCCTTCCGTCTCCCTGGAGGTTCTGGCTGAAACGCTGGGCTCTATGCAGGTCAGGGGTCAAGGCAGCAGCCTTGGTTTGCCTCTACCTGCAGAAGCACCAGCCCCTGGGCCCAGGGCCGACCCAGGGTTTGCAGGAGTGGGCTCAACGGAGCTCCTCCTGTGTGCCGGGCCCCGTGCCAGGCCCTGGGGATGCGGCAGCGGACGAGCCATTGTCTGCCCCGCTCAGCTTAGAGGTGCCCTCCTCCAGGCCGCCCCCCGCCCTTGCCCCCTTCGCAGGAGACCGCGCTGCTCTGAGGTGTGGGCTTGTGTCGCTCACTCGCTCTGAGATGCAGAGGGAATGCCTGTTGTCACAGCTGCACCACGACCCCTGGCACAGACCCCCTGTGCAGGGGGGGCTCGGTAACTATCGGTCGGGTAAACGAATGAACAGCAGCTAACATTCAGTCACGTACATGCTGCCTGCCTGGGACTGTTCCAGGCGCTTTGCAGGCCTTTGCTCCTAAGCCCTGTTATTATGATGCCCATTCTGCCCACCCCTCCCCCCCAAAAAAATAGGAAAGGAAGGCGAGGCGGTGCGTTCAAGTCGCTTGCCCGGTTCACCCGAGGGAGGTTAGAGGTTGGGTATTTTGCCCAAGGCCGCAGGGCAGGTAGGTAAGTGGTGGAGGCCGATGTGAACCCCGGCACATCACGGCCATGCCACGTTTCCTCGCTGGGAACAGGGAAGGCGAGCGCTTGAATGCGTGAGTGCCTGACTTCCCGGCAGTGTAGACCCATCCCGAACGCCTAAGCTTGTGGCGTTCACAAGGGCCCCAGCCCTCCTCGTGGCCTTACTCTGGCCACTTCACCCTCCCGTCCCCCGCCCTCCCGCATCTCCACGCCAGCCCTGCCACCAGGAATGTTCTGGCCGTGCCTCCTGGAATCGCAGTGGACATTCGGGCCTCCCCCTGCACCTGTCTCGTGGTCTCCCACCTGAGCGCCCTTGACTGGGCAATTTGAACATCGTCCTGAATGTCGGCCCCCGGGTGTCACGCCGGCCTCAAGCCTCGGGTCCCAAAGGAAAGGCAGTCGCGTTCACGGCAGCACGCATCACAACAGCCAGACTGGAAGCCACCCAAGTGTCCGTGGACAGTGGGATGAATACGTGAAGCGTGGTATAGACACGCAGTGGACTGTTATTCAGCCTTGAAAAGGAAGGAGGTTCTGACACCTGCCACAACAGGGGTGAACCTGGGGGACGACGCTGAGTGAC
This sequence comes from Panthera leo, assembly GCF_018350215.1. Taxonomy (NCBI): domain Eukaryota; kingdom Metazoa; phylum Chordata; class Mammalia; order Carnivora; family Felidae; genus Panthera; species Panthera leo. Next base: position 88,700,786 of record NC_056691.1, read on the forward strand.
ATAAGCCAGACACAGAAGGACAAAGGCTGTATGAGTTCGCTTGTCTGAGGCCCCTAGAATAGCCTAATTCATAAAGACAGAAGGTAGAAGTGTGGGCACCAGGGGCTGGGAGGGGGAGGGAGCGGAGAGCAGTCTACGGGGTGAGGACTCTCAGTTCAGGAAGATGAAAAGAATTCTAGATGGGGGGGCGGGGGGATGGCTGCACAACAGTGTGAATATACTTACCCCTGGTGAACTGTGTGCTTAAAGCTGGTTAAGACGCCAACTTGTATGTGCATTTCCAAGACGCCAACTTGTATGTGCATTTCCAAGTACAAAGTCAAGGCATTCTCCCGGCTCTCCAGGCACCAGAGCAAGAAACTTGGGTGTCAGCTGTAATTCTTCCCTTCCTCCCTGGACTTCAAGCATTGACCAGAATTCTAGAGCGTTCTCTGGGATATCCTTCGCGTTTGCTCTCCTCTCCGTCATTTTCACTCAGCCCTCCCCACCCCCCCCCATCACTTCCTGCTTTCTTGCCGTGGTCTTGAACGCCCTGCACATGTGTGGTTTGTTCATTTCAGCCGCATCTCAGATCAGACTGGACCTCGGGATCCTTCTTAACACAAAGCCCTCAGCAATAATCCATCAGACGTAAAGCTTTTGCTCTTCCCAGGGTTAGACAACATGCTTGATGGTCTTGATCCATAGTTAGGGTTTAGACCCTTGGTCCAAAGAGGAGAAAACTGTGACAGGCCCGGCCCTCAGTCAGCCAGGCTCTCATGGTGCCTGGCATTGTGGTCGTGGGGATTCCCCAGCTCCTCACGGGACCCACCGAGCCCCAAATTGCCAAGAGCCCGGGTGGGAGAGGAAGCCGGGAACGGTGGATGACCATGAAATGGGGCCAAGCGAATCCCCCCTACCCCGTCCCCACCCCCGAGGCTGGGAGCAGCTCTCCCCACCTGGTTCTCATGCCCACGGTGGGCTGGGCAGCTTCGCCCACACATTCCCAGCTCCGCTCCCCACCCTGCCCTCTCCGGTCCCACCCCCCGGGCCACTGCTTCCCAGATGGCTCCAATTAAAGGGCTTTGTTTTGTTTCCACTTTCCCAAAATAAGCCTCTCTGTTCTGAGCTCATTCTGCTTGGTCAGTGCCGGATGTGGGCCGGTTGGTTTTGGGACTGCCCTGGTGTCAGTCCTGATGGGCTTCACGTCCCAGCTGGCTGGAGGGGGCATGGCTTGGTGCTCGTGGTGCCGGTCTGGGCAGCCTCCGCGGTCGTCGTGGGTACCCGCGCCCCTTTCCCGGACAGCCCCTTCTGTCCGAGCACCCACAGATTACTGAACAGGTGGTGGCCTCGTTCGGGGCAGTGACTCTGGGGACAGACGAACCCGCAGTCCAGTAGAGAGAGACTCAGCTATTTTCTGCGTGAGGTGGGGCGAGTCCCTTTCTCCTGCCCAAGCCTCAGGCTCCTCGTTAGTAAAACACATGCAGTGATGAAACTGGGGATCTCAGCCGCACGGTATGAGTAAAGCATGGAGCATGGTGCCCGGCATACAGGAGGTGCTCACTAAATGCTGGCTGTTGTTAAACAGACACATCCAGGGGTCGCAGCTTGCGATATCAGTGGCCTTGTCAGGCCTGCCTGTCTCAACGCACTCACTGGATTATAAACTCCTTGAAGGTATAAATCATGAGCTTTACCTGCTCATGTGGCACGCATTTATTGAGCACCTACTGTGTGCCGGGCACTGTGCTCAGCTCTAGGGATTCCCATCCCCTGCCCCGAGAGGGTCACAGACTAGTGGGAGAGATGGGCAGGTCTTCCCAGAACAGGATAAAGAAGCCCAGGGAGGCTGGGGGAGCACTGATGAGCCATCCAAACCCACAGCTCTAGGGGTGAGTAGCCATCGGCCGGGGTTCGTGGGAAGAAGGGCATTCCACATCAGGCTGCGGTTGGGGCATGTGGTCAGTCGGCTGAGCCAGAGGGATGAGCAGAGGGAGCAGAGGGATGCAGCGGAGCCAGCCAGGTAAGGAGCCGAGAGAACAGCATGCAGGCAGAGGGAACAGCATATTGGGCTGCTAGGAGGTGAGATCTGTGTGCTCCCAAGCAGCGTTGTCCCCAGTGAAGGGTTGCGGATGACATTCTGGCCCAGTTTTCCTGAAGGGGACACACCTCTCCTAACCACCCTGAAGCCTCGTCATCCCCTGGAGCTCACAAGGGTGCGGGCTAAAGCTGCACGTTTAATTCTTGTCGCTGTTTAGAAGATCTCGGGGCCGCTTCCTTCCCCAGCCTTCGGGTTGCCTTTGGCAGAAACCTTTTCATCACAAAGCTGGGATTAAGTTGTTTTTCTTGGCCCTTCTAATTAACTCTTGTAACAGAAAGTCCCTGCCGCGTCTCTGTGATGTTCCTGTGTCTCCTCTCACCTCCCGGCTTGGCAAGGAAGAGGAAAAGCCGTGATGTTTCCTAGTGCGTGATGTTTCCCCCTCGCACGAGATCCCAGTGACTGCCTTTTTCCAATCACGCTTCTAGCTGCCAGCTACCTTTTAAGTGGCTCCAGGCTCCCCTCCCGCGACGTGTCTGGCTGCTAGATGTTTACGGAGGAGTCTGGGCCGTCAGACCCGCAGCCGCCTCCACCCAGCGTGCTTTCGTGAAAGCCACATCTGGGCTAAGTCCCTGCCTGGTCCCGGAGCCTGAAGCCTACCCGGCACAGAAGCGGCCACCAGACGCTCACTCGGTTTGCGACACATGCTTTCTTCTCAGGCACTTGGAGTTAGGATGCCCAGCTGTGCTGTAGCCGAACTTTGAAAAACATTTTGAGGCAGAACACGGCAAGGTGGTTGCTTTGCAAAAAAAAAAAAAAAAAAAAAAAAATTAATATGTTTTCTCCAGTTTTTAAATTAGACCAAGCTTTTTTTAAAAAAAAATTATTATTAAAAAATGTTTTTTAATGTTTATTTATTGTTGAGAGAGAGAGACAGAACGTGAGCTGGGGAAGGGCAGAGAGAGAGGGAGTCACAGATTCCGAAGCAGGCTCCAGGCTCCGAGCTGTCAGCACGGAGCCCGACACGGGGCTCGAACTCACGAACCGTGAGATCGCGACCTGGGCTGAAGTCGGACGTTTAACAGAAGGAGCCACCCAGGCGCCCCTAGAGCAAGCTTTGCGAGAGAAAATCAGGAAAATGTAGAACAGTTAAAAAGGAAAACAGTCACTCACAGCCCTCTGGCCTGAGGACGGCCACACTTACTCGTCTGATGTCTCTCTCTCCTGCCTGTTCTTTGGGGGATTTTTTTGTTTTTAATTTTTTTTTTAATATTTTTTTTAACGTTATTTTTGAGACAGAGAGAGACAGGGCATGAATGGGGTAGGGTCAGAGAGAGAGGGAGACACAGAATCTGAAACAAGCTCCAGGCTCTGAGCTGTCAGCACAGAGCCCGAGGCGGGGCTCGAACTCACGGATCGTGAGATCATGACCTGAGCTGAAGTTGGACGCTTAACCGACCAAGCCACCCAGGCGCCCCTCTTTGGGGGATTTTAAAATGCAATCTGAGGATTCTGAGCATAGTCAACATTTTGGCTTAAACTTTTCCCCGTGTATTACAAGCTCACTGTCAGCTGTTTCTATGGCTTCGGTCACCCTGCGAAATGATATCGCGTCGTTTATTGGGCTCTGACGGTTCCCGTTTGTCTCCCGTTCTAAGAAACGCCTGGATGAACGTTTTCATGCGTTGAGGCTCCTTTTCTTGTTTGAATTCCCCAAAGCGGGATGATTTTCCCAGAGGCAAGGGATTTTTTCATGGCTCCGCATCCCATCCGTCCCACCAAACTGCCTTTTCAAAGAGCTTGTGTATGGAGATAACGTTCCCCACCCTTTCTTTTATTGTGCTGAATACACACGACAAGCACATCTGTGTTGTTGTGCGACCGTCACCGCCGTGTATCAGTTTCTGCTGAACTGAAAGTCTGTTCCCGTTGTATGCTGACCCCTCGCCACGCCTCCCCCGACCCCGGCTTCTGGCCCCCGCCGCCCTCCTTCCCGTGTCTATGAACTTGACGGCTCATATCTGGTGGAATCATAGTATTTGTCTGTGGCTGGCGTATTTCACTCAGCATGATGCCCTCAGGGTCCGTCCAAGTTGTAATTAACGTGTGTGACGATTTCCTTCCTTCTCAAGGCGGCATAATGTTGGTGTGGATAGACCACGCTTTGTTTATCCGTCATCCACCGGTGGACACGCGGGTTTTCTTTTTACCTTCTGGCTATTGTGAATCGTGCCGCTGTGAGTTCGGTGTGCAGATATCTGTTTGAATCCATGCTTTCAGTTCTTTGGGATATATACCCCCATTGCTGGATCGTACGGAAATTCCTGCTGTGAGTACTTTTTCGGAGCGAGTACCCCATTGTACGTTCCCATAAACCACGCACGAGGTTTCAGTTTCTCTACGTCCTCGCCGACACCTGTCAATGTGTGTTTTTTCCCCTCTAATTGTGGCCATCCTAATGCATGTGAGGTCCCATTCTTAAAAATAGATGTAACAGCTTTAGGGAGATAGAATTCATCATATAATTCACCCATTTGTTAAATTGTTTTTAATGGTTATTTATTTTTAAGAGAGAGAGAGAGAGAGACGGAGTGTGAGCAGGGGAGGGGCAGAGAGAGAAGGAGACACAGAATCGGAAGCAGGCTCCAGGCTCCGAGCTGTCACCGCAGAGCCCGATGCGGGGCTCAAACCCCTGAACCATGAGATCGTGACCCGAGCGGGACCGACTCCGCCGGCTGAGCCACCCAGGCGCCCCTCAACCCACCCATTTGAACTGTACAATTCAGGGGCGCCTGGGTGACTCAGTTGGTTCAGCGTCCCAACTCTTGATCTCAGCTCAGGTCTTGACCTCAGGGTCGTGAGTTCAAGCCCCACCCTGGGCTCCGGGCCGGGTATGAAGCCTCCTTAAAAAATACGTAAATGACATAAAGTGTGCAGTTCAGTGGCTTTTAGTCTGTTCATGGAGAGGTGTACCCATTCCCACAGTCACTCTGGGAGCATTTCATCACCCCTAAAAGAAAACGCTGTACCCATTCGCAGTGTCCCCCAGTCTCCACTGTCTCCCCCTCCACCCCGACAACCACGAATGTACTTTCTGCCTTTGCCTACTCGGGACATTCAGTATAAGGGGAACCTTACAGCGTGTTGTCTTTTGTGATTAGCCTCTTTCGTTGACCGTACTGTTTCGGAGGCTGCTTCACATCACGGCGTATTTTCAGAACGTCGTTTCCCTTTTGGTACCAAATCATGTTCCATTGGGTGACACGGCACATTTTATTGATTCATTTGTCAGCTGACAAACATTTGAGTCGTTTCCACTCTTTGGCTGTTTTGAGTAATGCTGCGGTGAACATCCGTGCGCGTTTGTGTAGACATGTGTTTTCATTTTGCTGGGGTACACGCCCAGGGGTGGGACGGCCGCGTCATACGGTATTCCCGTGTTACCCTTCTGAGGACCCATCGGGCTGTCCTTCCGCAGCAGCCGCCATCTTGCATTGCCACCAGCCGTGTGGGAGGGTTCCAGTGTCTCCAGCCCTTCGTCACCACTTGTTACTATCGGTGTTGATTATCGCCTTCCCAGTGCATGTGGTCACTCGTTATGGTTTTGATTCGCGTGTCCCTGACGGCTGGTGACGGTGAGCCTCTGCTCATGTGCTTATTGGCCATTTGCATAATCTTTGGAGAAATGCGTTTACATCCTTTGCCCCCCTTTTTTTTTTTAATTGGGCTATTTGATTTTTTTATGGTTGAGTTGTAAGGATCGTTTACGTATTCTAGGTAAATCCCTTATCAGATGTGAAACTGGCAAATATCTTCTCCCATACTGTGGGTTTTCGTTTTCTCAATAGTGTCTTCAGAAACACAGACGCTTTTGACTTTGCTCAAGTCCACTGTGTCCATTTTTGCTTCTGTCACGTGTGTTTTTGGTGTCACATCTAAGAAGGCTTTGCCCAGCCCAAGTCACAAAGGTGTGCCGCTGTGTTTTCTTCTAAGAGTCTTATAGTTTTACCACTTACATGGGACCAACGTGTATCTTTTTTTTAATGTTTATTTTTTTTATTTTGAGAGAGAGAGAGAGTGCGCATGAGCAGGGGAGGGGCAGAGAGAGGATCTCAAGCAGTGCAGAGCCTGACACAGGGCTTGAACTCACGGAGCATGAGATCATGACCTTAGCCTAAACCGAAGAGTCAGACGCTCAGCCGACTGAGCCAGCCGGGCGCCCCCATAGGACCAACGTATTTAAGCAGAGGACTGTAGTGATGCCTCCTCGGTGGGGAAGACTGCAGGCAGCCGGGCGGGCCTCTGGGAGCATCTGGGACCCGGGCAGAGGGAAGAAAGCAGATTTGGGAAGGAAGAGAGGACACACTCGTGCTGCTCCCGGGGGTGGGTGGCTACCAGCGATGGTAGGACCTGTGGCCACTTGTTCATCTGTTTACACGTGCGTAGACACTCCTGGGTGCCTGCCGGGTGTTGGCACTTTGCGAGGCACTGGGGTGGCCAAGTTTAAAAAAGACAGGGATGGGGCTCCTGGGTGGCTCAGTCGGTTGAGCGTCCGACTTCGACTCAGGTCACGATCTCGCGGTCCGTGAGTTCGAGCCCCGCGTCAGGCTCTGGGCTGATGGCTCGGAGCCTGGAGCCTGCTTCCAATTCTGTGTCTCCCTCTCTCTCTGCCCCTCCCCTGTTCATGCTCTGTCTCTCTCTGTCTCAAAAATAAATAAATGTTAAAAAAAATTTTTTTTTAAAAAAGACAGGGCACGTGCTAGTCTTGAGCTCTATCCAGTGAGGGATGCAGGTTGATGAGATGAGCAGGGAGAGACAGACCATGTCGTAGTCAATGTGATACCCAGGTATTGTGTGGTGACCCCCTCCCTAGCCGGGGGGGGGGGGGGGTGTTTGGAATGTGTCGGGGGGGGGGGTGGGTGGCTAAATGTAGGAAGGCTCTGTCAGGAGGGGCACCCATGTGGAGGCCTGTAGGAGGGGAGTGGTGAGCACGTGGGGACATCTGGGCAGCAGGGAGATCACCTTCGAAATCAGCCCTTGATTTCCCGCTGGTTTTGCACTTACACACCCACTTGGTTTAGAGGGGCCAATGCTCAGTGAACTGTGGAGGCCGCCGCCCCCTCCCCCAACTCACCCAGCCTGGCCCCCGGCCCCAGAAGTAAGTTCTGTCCCTTCCTTCCTATCCCCCAGCAGTACTTGGTTCTTCTGTGCTTAGCACTGCTCGCTGACCGCCCCCCCCCCGCACCGAGGACAGATGAACACGTTGGGACCCTTCCCTCCCTGCCCCCTCTGCACCCCACTCACAGCCCTCCTGCCCATCCCGGCCTCCAGTACAGCGCGGGGTCATCGTGGGAGGTCTGGATTCATCGTTGTGGGTACTCCTGGGGCACGATGGTGGGAACTGGGCAGGGCGGGGGCCGAAGCGCGAAGCTTGAAGCCCCCCGTCTTGGTGTCGGCAGCGTGGGAGAGGGGAGCAGGGCTAAAGCTGGTGGGGGAGGAGGCGGGGGGGAGGGGATGAGCAGGGGGGCCAAGGAGCAGCCCAGGAGCGTGACCTAGGAGGGTGGGCTGCGTGGAGGCCTGGGGACTCCCCCCCGCCCCCCAGGAAGTAAGGCAAGGCCGGGTCCCCTGGCTGTGGCCACGGAGGGCTGTCGGTGAGGTAGCTTTGCAGGAGCAGTTTCTACGGAGCGGCCCACAGAAGCTGAATTGCGGTGGACTGGGGCCCGAGTTGAGAGTTGAGGCCACGGGGCCAAGCAGATGTAGACTTCTCTAGAGAAATTTGGGCCAGAAGAGAAGTTCGATGGACACTGGAAGAAGAGAGGGACCTGGAGGGTGGCATTAGGGTTCGAGGGAGTCGGGACACGGTCTGGGGAGGAATGAGCCCAAAGGCACAGGTGGAAGGGTTGGTTCTCCTGGGCTGTAGCAAAAGAAATAACTTTCTGATGGTCACGGAGGCTTCTACAGAACGTGGCAACGTCCCGTTGCTGGAGCTCTTTGGACAAAAAGGGTTGGCTGCTTCTCGGGGGTGTTATAACGCAGCTTCTTGCGCAGGGAGGCAAGTTGGCCTAAGTAAGGGACAGCAGATGCCTAGGAAGTATGCCAGAATTGTGCGCTCTCTGCTCCGTGCCCCTGACAGACATCGCGTCTCCGTCGTGGCCCAACCCACCCGAGATCGTTTACACAGCCCTGCCCTGCTGCTCTCCCTGGACCGGGACCGCGACCCTCCCTTCCCTTCCGTAAAATGGGCCCGTGTCTTCCTGCCGCAGGGAAAGCCTACGAGATCACCTACGTGAGGCTGAAGTTCCACACCAGTCGCCCCGAGAGCTTTGCCATCTACAAGCGCACCCACGCGGGCAGCCCGTGGGAACCCTACCAGTACTATAGTGCCTCCTGCCAGAGGACCTACGGCAGGCCCGAGGGCCACTCCCTGCGCCCCGGTGAGGACGAGCGCGTGGCCTTCTGCACCTCCGAGTTCAGCGACATCTCCCCGCTGAGCGGGGGCAACGTGGCCTTCTCCACCCTGGAGGGCCGGCCCAGCGCTTACAACTTCGACGAGAGCCCCGTGTTGCAGGTCAGAGAGGAGCAGGGCTGGGGCTGCAGGGGGGATGCCCAGGCCTGGGGGCGGGGGGGGGCACACGGGAAAGTGGGAAATAAAAGGACACAGGGGCCCCTGGGTGGCTCAGTCGGTGAAGCATCCGAGTCTCGGTTCCGGCTCAGGTCGTGATCCCGCGGATCGTGAGTTCGAGCCCCGCACCGGGCTCCGTGCTGACAGTGTAGAGCCTGCTTGGGATTCTCTGTCTCCCTCTCTCTCTGCCCCTCCCCTGCTCTCTCTCTCTCTCTCTCTCTCTCTCTCTCTGTCAAAAATAAACAGTAAAAAATATTTCTGAATTAAAAACAAAAAAGAAAGAAAAACAAAAACGTGGAAAGAACACGAATTTGAGAACCATAGAGTCCCGGTTCTGTGCTCTCCAGAACATTCTGCAGTGACAGAAGTGGTCTCCAACTGTACCTTCCAATGGCAGCCGCTGGCCACGTGTCTATGGAGCACTTGAAATGAGACTAGCCTGACCGAGGAACTGAATTTTAAGTCTTATTTCATGTTAATGAATTTAATTGAAAGAGCCTCGTGTAGACGGTCAACTATACCGTGGTCAGCACAGTGCTTGGCACGTAAGAGGTGCTCAGTCTCTCTCTGAAGGTAATTCTCGTCCCCATGGCAAGGGATAGCAGGCCCGTAGCTGTGTCCGTTCACCCAGGACCCCCCCACCCCCAACCGCCCAGCCCTCCTGGACGTCCAAACCCCCCCTCAGATTGGTGGCTGTCCCAGTATTGGCACCCACGCATGTCCATGTTCCTGTGTGTCCCTGACCTTTCACCTACAGACGCGGTGGCCTGCTCGATGTTTGTGGGCGTTGGACAGCCCTCCAGTCCCTTCCCTGAGTTTTCTGTGCTGAGGAAACACTGCTGGCCCTTCCACCCCCGACAGATCCAGAACATTCCTTTTGCCGGTCAGAGATAACAAGGGGGCCAGGGTTAGCATCCTGTTTCTTTCTAGAGGGAACACGTAGCCCCAGAAAGGAGCCGTGTCCCTGCCCTGGCTGCCCAGCCCAAGAGGACATGGAATCAGCTGGCTCAAGTCCCTAAGACCACCCTCAGGTTCAGTGGTTCGCTTGAAGGGCTCCCAGAATGCGGGACGGCCGCTAAGCACCCAGTGACGAGAGGCGCCCGGGGCAGGGTCCGGGAGGGACTGGTATAAGCTTCCTCTTCTCTCCCGTACAGTCGTGGGGACGGCACTTACTTCCCCCAGCAGCGATGTGACTGCACAGAGTACTGCCACCCAGGGAGACTCGGGTTACCCGGGACTCCAGGGTTTTTTCTGGGGGTTGGTCGCATAGACGCGGCCAACCGCCTTCCGCTCCCCCAGAGGTCAGGCTGAGCTTGTGTGGCCCGAGGCACCCCCATAAACCAGTTGTTAGCAGAGACTATCTGGAGTGGCCCAAGACCCCAGGCGAACAGAGACATTCTTATCAAGCAGGGCATTCTGGGGGCTTAGAGATGATCTCCCAGGAGCCGGGGCAGAGGCCAGACCTCTGTTTGGGCAAAGCTAATCATAACGGGACAGAATCGCATGCCCAGATGCCCAAGCTCTGCTTACCTCGTGAAAACGTTCTTACGTCATCATCGTGATTCTGTGTAAAATGACAGTTTCTTCTCCCCGGGGCTCCACGTTGTGTAGATTACAAATTATTAGCCAAGGTCATCTGAAGACAAGCAGGGGGCTGGGCCCCTGCTCCTGTGTCCCAGCCATCACGCCGGAGCAGAGGCTCAGGCTGACACCCTTCCCTGACATGTTGTCTTATGTGGGCTGGACATTGTCCCCGACGGAGAAGCAACCTCTTCGGAAAGCCGTCACCCCACCCCCACCCCACTGCACCCCCCGCCCCCGCTGCTCCCAGGTGGACACCAGGGTCGGAGAAGGACAACGAAAGGCAAGCCCACGTTGCCCTTCTGTCCCGTCCTCCCCTCTGGGCACATCTGGGATGGTGCTTCCTCTGAGGATTGGAGCATTTGGGGGCAGGAAGTAAGGAAGGATGTGTCCGCATGGCTGCTGGGTCTTGGGTCCCTCTGTTCCCCATCAGGGACCAAGGACCTTGGAGAGAAGGCTGACTTGGCACATTTGGGCCAGATCCCTGAATGCACACTGACATTGGCAAAGTGGTTCGTGGAGTGATGGGCACTTACAGACTCCGCTCAGTGCTGAGGCTTCCACTGAAGTCTTCCAGTGAGAGACCCTCTGTCCCCAGCAGAAACATCCTTGGGCGGAGGCCCTGGGTCCCAGGCAGCGGGCTGGCAAGCGGCTGAGCTCGGGGGGAGCCGGGGGCAGCGGAGACCTGCCGGGCCGCGTCACGCTGGGGCCCCAAGACAGACTTTGCCAGGAGTTCGTTTCTGCCCTGATGGGCCTGATTGCTAAACCAGGAGCCCCTGGGCTGAATTAAAATGTTGATTAAAATTCAGCCGGAGCTGCCTCTGTGTACCTCTGATTATAACAGCAGGCGGATGAAAATGTCAGCCTTCACGTGGGCTCTCCCCCACCTCCCTGCCATGCTCTTCTAGGGAGACGGTGTCATTCAGCGATCAGCTAGTATTTACTGAGTACCGGCTACGTGCCAGGCAGAGCCTGGGGGCTGGGGGTGCCGGGAGCACAAGGGGCCCCAAGTCCCTGCTCTCGCAGCGCTCACATTCTGGTGGGACAGATGTCACCTGGGGCAGGTGTCTTCACCTTCAGGCAGAACACCTTCAGGCTGCCCGGGGGCGGGGGGGCGAGGGGGGTCTCCTGGGACCCAGGGACGAGCCAAGCTTAGACAAACTCCAAGCACAGTGCGGAAGTAAGGAGCGTGGGCTTTGGGGTCCTGCCCGAAGGCAACCTTCAGGCAGAACAGGGTGAAAGTAAATACCCAGGGGCCCGCTGATGCCTTCCCTCCTCCCCAACCTTGTTCCCCACCCCCGCCCCTCCCAGGAGTGGGTCACCAGCACCGAGCTACTCATCTCCCTGGACCGGCTCAACACGTTCGGGGATGACATCTTCAAGGACCCCAAGGTGTTGCAGTCCTACTACTATGCCGTGTCTGACTTCTCCGTGGGCGGCAGGTAGGTGGAAGGCAGCTTGGCGGGGCCCCAGGACCCTGGCCATGGGGCACAAGGTAACTACCATGAGGGAGTCACCCAGGGGCTGCTGTGCGGGGTAGAGAAACCCCTTGAGATGCCTCTGGGCATCTGGGGGAGACAGAAGAAGCAGGATCCTGGTCCTCTGGACCCGGCATTCGAGGCCTTGGTGGCCCAGCTGCATCCCAATTCCTGCTTTTCTCCCATCAGCTATGTTTCCACCACCATGCGCAGGACCTTCCAGAACTTTGCACCTGCTGTTCCCTCTGCGAGCAGATGCTTGCCTTATGTCTGTCCCCTCTCTGCTGTGGGAACTGCCGGGCGTTGCCGTCCGGGCCCTCGGTGCCGGCTCCTGCTCTGGTGATCGGTACATGCTCTGGTTTGTCTAAGCATCTCCCCTCTCTGAGAAGCAGGGCAGAGGCCTCGTCTCTCTCAGCATTCTCGGCCTGTCGCCCATGCGGCCGTGGGTACGGATCCGGGGGAGACGCAAAGGGTGTCTTTGGCATGAAAGCTCAGGGGCTTCCTTCCTGGAAAGGGACGAGAGAGACAGAGGTGTTCCTGCCCCAACGTCAAGGGGGTGGCGGACAGCAATCAGATTACTCTCTCCGACACACAGCACGCTCCAGAATAACGGGAACGGGGGCCGGGCAGGGCATGCTGGCGGTCAGGGAGACTGCTGCGTAGACGGGGGCCCGGCCAAGGTTGGGGGAGGCCGGCATCCTGGGCGGAAGGGCCCAGCGTGTGCCAGCCCGGGAGGCAAGGCTGGAAGATGGTCGGGACCGTGGGCCGAGTTCATTCACGTGCCGCCGGCCGCGGGGTGCTCTCGAAGGATTTGGCCAGGGTGGTCACAGGGCTTTAAAAGGCCCCAGCCCCACCCCCGACATTGCGTGGGGACGGAGAAGAGGAGAGAGAGAAGACGCGCGATGTTACAAAGTGGCCGTGGGAGGTGGTAGTAAGGCAGGGAGAAGCAGCATGTGGGTCCACGAGGTATTTAGGATAGGAAGTCCATGTGCTCTGGGTGGGGGGGGTGGGGGGGATGGCCCATCTGGGGGGGGGGGGGAAACAAGGGGCTTCTGTAGTTCAGGGATGCTTGGGGGCGTTGAGAGAGGTGGAGAAGTCCAGGAAGGGGATGCGAGCCCCGGCCTGTGCAGGGCTGGGCTGGGAGCGAAGGGGCAGTGGGGGTGTCCGGGAGGGCCCCTCTCTTCCTCCTCCCCCGTCACCCCTGCACTTGATTCGGGTCAAACCACCCCGGGGGAGGGGCTCTCCAAGGATGGCGGGCGGTGGCGAGCTCCAGCGCCTGCTGTCAGGGGGCTTCAGGCCAGAGAACATCTGGGTCCCAGCTGCCAGAGCCGGACCACCCTGGGGCCTGCAGCTGGCTGGGGGGCAGGTGGGCCAGCGGCATCCCACCCACAACGGCCTACAGGAATTTCACTCCTTCCCTTGGAGTCCGAGAGCTTCATGGGGGAGGGCGGTGTCTGCAGACCCCCGTGGGGACGTGGGGGGTCCCTTGTCCCAAGACTGAGGATCCTTGTCTCTCGAGACTCGTATCCACGTCACCCCCGCCAGAAATGCTGGACCGTGACCTGCCTCCCCTAGGCTCCCGTGGAGGAAACAATGCCCTGTGCCTGTCCCACGCCCTGTGTCCCCAAAGTAAAAAAAAAAAACAAAACACTGGGGGTGCAAGCCGTGGTCAGCGATTTCTTCATACCCACTGAGGGCAGAGCGTGGAACACAGCTTATGGGAGCCACCAAGTGGCCATGGTGTGGCGCCCAGGAGCCCGGAGTCTGCACACCGTAGGACAGGGCTCCCATTCCGCCTCTGCTGCTTAGCGTCCGTGACTTCGTGGCCTGTGCCTCAGTTCCCCCATCTGTTAAATGGGGGTAATAAAAGCGGATGGAAGGGGTTCGTCTGCGTGTGCCGTCAGCCCTCCGTTACTGTCGACCCCGGGCACGCGGCCGAGGTTCCTTAAAGCTCCGTCACTGAGCACAGGACCAGGGGCTCGTCCGAATGCCTGGCGGTGAACCCCTTGCCTTCCGCCGTTTCTGGACCCCCTGCCCCGTGTGTCCCCAGGTGCCAGTGCCACGGACATGCCAGCGAGTGTGGGCCCGAGGAGGCGGGCCGGCTGGCCTGCAGGTGCCAGCACAACACCACGGGCGTCGACTGCGAGCGCTGTCTGCCCTTCTTCCAGGACCGCCCGTGGGCCCGGGGCACCGCTGAGGCCGCCAACGAGTGTGTGCGTGAGTGTCCTGGGGCTTTGGGCCGCGGCACAGACTCCCCGGGACCCCGCAGTGGGGGCTGCTCCGAACACCAGCCCCCACGTCCCTGCGGGATCAGGGGAGGCTGGGAGAGAGCTGGAGGGGACGTTTGTTCCTCGGCCCTCCCCCAGACCAAATCCCCCAGTAGAGGCTGCGGTCAGAGGGCTGGGAGGCCCCCCGACTGTGCCTTTGTTTCAGCTGCTCTAGCCGCAGCTGCTAATCAAAGCCAGAAGGCCCCGGGTCCTGGGGGGGGGGGGAGGGGGGCGCCGACCTGCCCCCCCAGCCTCTCCCACGGCCCCCCAGGCAGCCTTTGATGTCTCAGTCCCCGTGTGATGTGGCTCTGACCACCTAACCTCAGGGACAGGCTGGAGACGATGGGGCCCGTCCTACCTTCTCCAGGGACGCGGGGCTGCCCACGGCCTGCTTGGGTCCGTCCCCGCCCGGCAGGCTGGCCCATCCCAGCTTCCCACTGTCCCCAAGCCCTGCCCTGCCTCCCAGAGAGTCATCTGAGTTGCTTCAGGCCCTCTGCGCGGAGCTGGCCATCCTGGGGCTGCCGGAGCTGGGGCGGGGAGGGGACGGCCTGGTCCAGGAACAGGGCACTGGCTGCAGGAGCTTCCCAAGGGCCACTGGCCCTGCTAGGTTTCTGCTGCCCTCACTGGCCTGGGGTCACCTGCCCTCACTCCACCAAGGAGTCCTCCCTGGGGCCAAAGGAAGCTGTGCCGGCCGGCTCCTCCGTTCTGAGCCTGAGTCTCTCTCCATGGTGGGGACGCAAAAAGCCAGACCACTTCTCCTGCCGTGTCCTTGTCCTCTCCGCCAGCAGCCTGGAAGCCGGGCACTTCGGACCTGACCCCCTGCCGCCCAGTGCAGGCCGCCCTGAGCTCGGCCTCATCCCTGACCCTCTAGCCCACCTGATTGTGTCTTTGTACGCAGCCTGGTCCAAGCCCCATCACCCCTCCCACCCCAACTCTGGGCCCGAAGCTCCAGCTTCTCTGCTCCCCAGCTCCTGTGTAACCCTCCCAAAGCCTGCCTTGCCGCAAGTGAAGTCCACTGACCGTGGCCGCCTGGCCTCCCCGGATCATGCTCTGCTGACCTCTCGACCTCCCAGCTGCCCCTGCACCACTCCCTGTCCCCTTGTGCTGCCCCTTGAGGGTCCGGTTTGGGAAGACCAGTCGGCGGGTCTCCATACCCTTGATCAAGCTTGACCTGCCTTGAGCTGCCGGCTCCTTCATCACAAGACCACCCCGCCCCCGCCCCCCGGGCCCCGGCCGCTCAGCACAGCCCCCTGTCCCCTGCCCCCTGCCCACAGCTTGCAATTGCAACGGCCACTCTGAGGAGTGTGTGTTCGACCGGGACCTCTTCCGCGGTACGGGCCACGGCGGCCGCTGCCTGCGCTGCCGGGACCACACGGCCGGGCCACACTGCGAGCGCTGCCAGGAGGACTTCTATCGCTGGAGCCCCCGGACGCCGTGCCAGCCCTGTGACTGCCACCCGGCAGGTGAGCGGGCCCCGCCGCCCAGCCCCCACTCCTCCCCCCGCCGCCCGGTTCGAGCCCCCACTGCCCCGAGCCCTTGCTCCCCCAGGTTCGCTACGTCTCCAGTGCGATGACTCAGGCACCTGTGCCTGCAAGGCCACCGTCACAGGCTGGAAGTGTGACCGCTGCCTGCCCGGGTTCCACTCACTCAGTGAGGGAGGCTGCCGGTGAGGGGGCCGGGGGAGCGGGTGTGCACGGCCCAGCAGGGCGCGGGGCGGTGGGCGGATTGGGACCGAGTGCCAGGAAGCAGGGGGAAGGGGATATGAGCTGTCCTTCCCTGCTCCCTTCCACGCCTCTGTCCTTCACTCCTTCACCTTCTTGACTCTGCAGCCAGTCCAGTCCCAGGCGAGGACTACAGGCACCCAGTCCCGGGAGAACGGGAGACAGGGTGTGGGTCCCACGGAAGCCCCGCCAGTCTTGGGGGTTGAGGGCAGGCTTCCCGTGCGAGGCACTGAGTTCCAGTGTGAGACCTGAGAGGCGGGGGCGGGTGTGCCAGGCAGAAGAAAAGCACGTGCAAAGCCTCTGAGTGCGTGGTACAGGGCGGGAGGACGGTTCCGGGGGGGACCTCAGGAGGAGTGTGGACGGATGTGAAGCAGGAGTGGGACGAGGTTGGGGGCCGGGGCAGAGGCCGCAGCAGGAACAGCTGGGAAGCATGGCAGCATGCACGAAGGCTTGGCCACGGAGAGGGAGCGGCAGAGACCCGGACAGATCCCAGAGCCCCTCGGAAGGCAGACGTGGCGGGAGGTGGTCACCGGGGAGCAGGAGAGGAAGACGGGATGAAGTCTGGGTCCCCAGGCACCTAGGTGGAGGGAGGCCATTCACGACACGGGGAGCACAACGCGGTGGGAAGAGGCTGAGTCCGCACTGCTGGTGGGGTATCCGAGAGAGAGACAGGCAGGGGGCCACTGGGGTCTGGACCTTGGAAGAGGGGTCTAACACACTGACCACCACTTGACTGAGAAGCACCCACGACCGGAAAAATAAAGCTCTTACAAATTCAGAAGCACTTCAAAATGAACTTGGCTTTGGTTGAAACAGTCTCCTTATATATTTGAAAGGCGGTGGAAATGCATTGGGAGTCATATGGGGAGTATCGGATGCCTCACAAAATACTCAGCTGTTCTAGGCACAAATCTGGCCCTTAGGTGGGAGTTGCATGCTTCCCCCGTGTTTCTCTGGCCTCTGGACCTTTGCACATGCTCCTGGCCCAGAGCATTCTTCTCCCCACAACCCCTGCCTCTCACTGGCCTGTGTCTAGCAGACCCCCACACTTTCTTCAGTCCCCAACTGAGGTGCCCCTCCCCCTGGAAGGCTTTCCTCTACCTGTCCTCTTGTCCCCACCCCAAGCACCTCCTTGGTGCACCTGCAGCCTCTTGTACATCTTCTCCATAGAATGTGTCAGAGCACAGCACCTATCTGTTTGCTTGTTCATCCTCACTGGGCTGTAGGCTCTATGAGCGCAGGAGCCATGTCTTGTCAGATAGTGGATGGATGGAAGAAGGAAGGAAGGAAGAATGGATTGAAGGATAGATTAAATGATGGATGGGAGGGAGGAAGGAAGGAAGGAAAGGAAGGATGGATACATACATTGATGGATGGATAGATGGAAGGAAGGAAGGATGGATAGAAGGATAGATTAAAGGATGGAGGGGAGGGAGGGAGGGAGGGAGGAAGGAAGGATACACGGATGGATGGATAGATGGAAGGAAGGAATGATGGTTAGAAGGATAGATTAAAGGATGGATGGGAGGGAGGGAGGAAGGTAAGATACACAGATGGATGGATAGATGGATGGAAGGAAGGAAGGATAGATTAAAGGATGGATGGGAGGGAGGGAGGGAGGGAGGAAGGAAGGATACACGGATGGATGGATAGATGGAAGGAAGGAATGATGGTTAGAAGGATAGATTAAAGGATGGATGGGAGGGAGGGAGGAAGGAAGGAAGAAAGGAAGGAAGGATACATACACTGGTGAATGGATGGATAGATGGATGGAAGGAAGGATGGATAAAAGGATAGATTAAAGGATGGATGGGAGGGAGGGAGGAAGGAAGGATACCCACATGGATGGACGGATAGATGGATGGAAGGAAGGATGGATGGATAGAAGGACAGATTAAAGGATGGGTGGGAGGGAGGGAGGAAGAAAGGAAGGATAGATACATACATGGATGGATGGATAGATGGATGGAAGGAAGGATAGATTAAAGGATGGATGGGAGGGATGGAGGAAGGAAGGAAAGATACACGGATGGATGGATAGATGGATGGAAGGAAGGAAGGAAGGATGGATAGATTAAAGGATGGATGGGAGGTGAGGGAGGGAGGAAGGAAGGAAGGATACGTACACTGATGGATAGATGGAAGGAAGGATGGATAGAAGGATAGATTAAAGGATGGATGGGAGGGAGGAAGGAAGGATAGATACATACATGGATGGATGGATAGATGGATGGAAGGAAGGATAGATTAAAGGATGGATGGGAGGGAGGAAGGAAGGAAAGATACACGGATGGAAGGAAGGAAGGAAGGATGGATAGATTAAAGGATGGATGGGAAGGAGGGAGGAAGGAAGGAAGATACACGGATGGATGGATAGATGGATGGAAGGAAGGAAGGAAGGATGGATAGATTAAGGGATGGATGGGAGGTGAGGGAGGGAGGAAGGAAGGAAGGATACGTACACTGATGGATGGATAGATGGAAGGAAGGATGGATAGAAGGATAGATTAAAGGATGGAAGGGAGGGAAGAAGGAAGGTTGCATGTGTAAGGGGCTAGGCCAACGGATAGAAGGCTGGAAAGACGAATGAACAGCTAGGTGGTTGGAAGAATGCACGGATGGATGAGAGGACGGGTAGGCAGATGGACCGCTCTCCAGGTGAGGGGACGGGTCACTTCTTCAGCAAGGTGGGAACAGTATAGCCAGGCGCAGGCTCTTGGGCGAGCCTGCCTCCTGGTCCTCTAGGGGATGGGGAGGGATGGGGAAATTCCAAGGAGGATGGGCTACTCTCACTCCGGACTCGCTCCCACCGTCCTGTCTCTTTGGCAGACCCTGCACCTGCAATCCTGCTGGCAGCCTGGGCACCTGTGACCCGCACAGTGGACGCTGCCCCTGCAAGGAGAACGTGGAAGGCAAGCAGTGTGACAGGTGGGCGAGCCGATCTGGTCATAAGCCTGCTGGGCTCGTGGTGGAGGAGCGGGGGGCGTGGTCCATACGGACCTGGGTGTCCTCATCGCCCAGCAGCCTTCCTGGAGCGCCACGGGTCTGCCACCCTGGAAGTTCTCTAAAGCTTCTGACGCCGTCTATGCTTTGGCCCACTACCGCTGATGATTAAAGGCTGTGATAGCCGTTGTTTTTTTTTTCACATCTTCAAAAGAAAGAGCTGGAAAGCATAGGAGAGATGAACTAATCCAAGGATAGCAAATACCTTGGACTCGTACCATAGCCTTCCTGTCTCACACCCAGGGCGGGCATCACGAGTGGGGCACAGCAGTCTTTACCGTGAGCCCTACCGTAACCTCAGAATCCTCTCCATCCTGCTCCAAGAGGCTCCTACCGACTGAGCTGAGATTCAAGCTTGTTTGCCATTTTCATCATCCCGTCATGGTACAAATGGAGTGTCTAAAGCTCAGTGAGCCGAAATTGCTTTTTCAGAGCCACACAGTTCTTAAACTTCCTCTCTAGTGTGTTCTGGGGGTCTTTAAGCCCTAAGCAATGGCAGATGAATGTCCCCTTCCTGGCTTCGGCCCTGACCTCTGAAGCCCTTCGCAGCCAGCGCAGGGTCTGTCTGGGGCTCTGATTCTCTGGCCACAGGCCCTGTGTGTAAAGCACCTGACAGTATTATATTGTGGATTCGAGTCCTGTTAGCCTGTGCTGGGCCCCTGCTGGTTCAGGAAGAAGCTGGTGCCAACGCCGTGGCTGGCCCTGGCCTTGACTTGCCTTGGTCAGCCCCAGGCCGCCCCCCTCACCTTGCCCACATGTGGCCTGTGGGCCCTGGGGTGGAAGCTGGGCTATCTGCTGGGACTTCCTTCTCTGAGATCCCTCACGCAGGGAGGCAGAGTGGAGTCGGGGAACCAGACCCCACCGGGGTTCTCTGCCCCACTGCCTTGCACCTTGCGGATGAGGTGCCTCTGAGCCTCCCTTTGCCTGTTTGTCAAATGGGGCAGCTTGATGAGATGTGTTCCTCGGAGCTGGCTAGACATCCGGGGCCATCGACTGCTTCTTATGAGTCTGATACCTCTGCCCTGGCCAGCTCAAACAGAGCCCCCAGGGTGCCAACTGGGAATCTGAAATATTTCTCCAGGGCTCCTTGGAGAAGCGGCTGATCTAGAGCTGGGGTAGGGAAAATGCAAGATGAGCCCAGAAGGCTCGTGTCTTGTAACAGAAAGCACGAAAGTGCTTAATTAAGAAAAAAAATGAAAACAAACAAAACTAAACCAGGGGACGCCTGGGTAGCTCAGTGGGTTAAGCATCCAATTCTTGATTTCAGCTCAGGACATGGTCTGATGGTTCATGGGATCAAGCCCTGTGCCAGACTCTGCCCTGAGAGCACAGAGCCTGCTTGGGATGCTCTCTCCCCACCCCACCCCCCTCTCTCTCTGCCCTTCCCCTGCTCTCATTTTCTGTCTCTCTCTCAAAAAAAAAAAAAAAAAAAACCTCTAAACCAGGATGGGAGCCTGTGTCAAAAGGACACGAGCACTGGGGCACCTGCGTGGCTCAGTTGGTTGAGCGTCCGACTTCGGCTCAGGTCACGGTCTTGCGGTCCGTGAGTTCGAGCCCCACGTCGGGCTCTGGGCTGATGGCTCAGAGCCTGGAGCCTGCTTTCGATTCTGTGTCTCCTTCTCTCTCTGCACGCACCCCCCCCCCCCATGCTCTGTCTCTCTCTCTCTCAAAAAGAAGTAAAAACATTAAAAAAGGATCACGAGTACCAACCTAAAAGATCCGTGCCAAAGCTGGAACGATTTGAACAACTAAATAAATAACGACAGTATTGGATTATAACCCCAAGAATAAAATAAATATCCACGAATCCACACCGATATACCCACAGATGAGGGAAAAAATAAATACACCGGGACAAAGGGACAAACCTTCCTTGCAAAAGAATTCCAAATAATAGATGTGGAAAGAGTGATGGAAATACAAAATCAGTTCAGATTTCACGGTAACGGTCGCTGTAGACGAGAGCCACCTAATTCAGCAGGCAGGATTTTAAGGAGAAACGGGACGTTTGCATAGCCCCAAATATCTCCCTCTCAAAATATTTGTGAATTACTGTGGTGGTTTCAGTCTGTGTGCACAATTCTTTAATACTCCGCCCTCCAGGGGATGGAGCTTAATTCCTCTGCTCTGCACCGCGGGCTGGATTTAGTGACTTCCTTCTAACGGCGAGCGTGTGGCAGTTTTGGGGCGCGGGAGCGGGGCAGGCAGCACCTTGACCGGGTGGTGAAGGGTAACGTTACCGGTGATGTCACGTGGGCATCACTTACCCCAGTGCAATGTGATGGGAAGGACACCTCCTCTCTGTTTCTTCCCCAAACCCATGGCCCCCAGTCTAATCGGGTTTCTAATCAGAGACACCCGAACTGAGGGGCGTTCTACCAAGCATCTGTCCACTGCTCTTCAAAAGTGGCAAGGTGCTAAAAGACGAGAAATGCCGAGAAGCTGGCACAGACCAGAGGAGGCGCCATGTCCTGGATCGGGTCCGGGGCAGAAAACCGACAGGAGTGGAAAAGGGGGCAGAAATCCTAGTAAAGCCTGGAGTTCAGTAAACAGCATTCACTCATGTGAATTTTGTGGCCTGGTCACATGTACGCCGGCCATGTCAGAGGTTGACATTGGGGAAAGCCGGTGACAAGGCCACAGGAACACTCTCTGCGTGATCTTTGCAACTCTTGGAAATCTGAAAAAAAAAAAAATGTGTTTTTTAAGTTTCCCCAGTGACTCCGACTCAGGTCAGTCTAGCTGGGATCCCCCGGACCTCCCTGACTCATTTGCTCCCCTCCCTCCACCCCCCCCTCCCCGGCACGTCCTGCCTCCTTCCAGATGCCGTCCAGGGACGTTCAACCTGCAGCCCCATAACCCAGCCGGCTGCAGCAGCTGCTTCTGCTTTGGCCACTCCAAGGTGTGCTCGGCCACTGCCCAGTTTCGGGAGCACCACATCCTCTCCGACCTCCGCCAGGGTAAGAAGTGCTCCCCATGGTCCACAGCAACCTCCAAGAGGTCGGCTCTGCACCAAGGGCGGGGGGCAGGCTGTCCTGCTCTGGGGAGATCCTGCTGTGCTGTATGGGAAGGAGGGGGCGGCCTCCCCGAGGCCCCTCTGTGCCCCTCAGCGCTCCCCAGTACCTCCCGTACCCCTTGGCTCCTTCCCTCGCCCCTGCCTTTTACCCAGCGTCTAGCAGGGCTGGGAGCTGGGTAGGCGGCAGCCTTTCGATCCCGGGCGGGGATTTCCAATCAGTCTGCTGGGGATTCACACTCGGTCCCCTGGACTCTATTTATGCGCACTTGACGTATGCCAGGCACTGTGCTGAGCTCTTTGCATGCGTGGAACCTATGGATTCCCTGGAAGGTAGGTCGGTACTCTCATTCCCATTTTACAGATGGGGCAGCCGAGGCCCGGAAAAGGTATGCCACAGAATTTAATTGTTGGCACCCGGGTTTGTCGGCTCCTGAGTTTTGGGCAGGCCTTCTGTCCGGGTGCAGAGTCCAGAGGTGCCGTGGTGCCCTGGGTCCCCAACTCCGGGTGGTGGTGCGTCTTTGGAGCAGGAGAGCAGTGGGGCTCGGCATTCAATCACGGCCGACGGGGACCCTTGCTTCACCCCACAGAGCACCCCCCCCCCCGCCCCCAACCCCTGCAGCTCCCCCAGCTGGGCTAGAACCTCAAGCGCTGGCTCTGGGGCGCCCCAGACGCGGGGGCAGTGCGCCCTCTGCTGGAGGCTCGCGCAGAACGCAGGACGGAGCCGGGCTCAGCGTGGGGCTGGCCTTGAGGTAGCTTGTCACGAGTCTAGGAGGTTAGCATCAGGCGGGACTCATTCTACGGATCCTACGAACACCGCCATTTTGTGTTCTCACCTTGAGCCAGGCCCTGGGCTCCGCACAGGTGTCTCGGAGCCCTCACATGACCCTCAGGCCAGCAGTTCTCAGGCTTTTTTGGTCTCTGGATCCCTTCAGGCTCTGGAAAACGACTGAGGCCTTCAAAGTGCTTTTCTCTACGTGGGTCGTTTATATGGCTAAGTTCTGTCTTAGAAATGGAGACAGCAATTTTTAAATAACTATATATTAATTCACTTAGAAATGACCACAATAGCGGCACCTGGGTGGCTCAGTCGGTTGAGCATCAGACTTCGGCTCAGCTCATGATCTCAAGGTTCATGGGTTCAAGCCCCAGGTCGGGCTCTGTGCTGGCAGCTCAGAGCCTGGAGCCTGCTTCGGATTCTGCGTCTCCCTCTCTCTCTGCCCTTCCTTCACTTGCTCTCTCTCTCTCTCTCAAAAATAAATATTAAAAAAATTTTTTAATTAAAAGAAATTTTTAAGTATGTTAGCTAACTTGACAATAAATTATATTAAAAAAATTTAGAAACTGAGCAGAGTAAACGTATAACATAAAGTAATATCAGCCTGGGAAAAATAACTCTTTTTTAAAAAAACAAAAAGAGGGGAGTATATTTGCCGTATGGTTCTGCACATCTCTTTATGGCTGCATTAATAGAGGTCTGTTGTGATACCACATGACTTGCAGTTTCTGGAAAATTCCTCCATTTGCTGCTAAGACATGAAAGATGCAAATACCATCTTAGTGTTACTAAGAAGATAGTTCGACCTCATGGGCCCCCTGAAAGAGTCTCAGGGTCTCCCGGGGTGTTCAGACCAACTTTGAGAACTGTTGCTGGGCCACGAATACTTCATCGCCCTCGTTTTGCAGAGGAGGAACCAACTTCAGAGAGGTTAAGTAACTTGCCCAGGGTCACACAGCCAGTGAACCTAGCCTAGCGCCGAGGAGCCCCGGACCTCCTCTTTCTGACCTCTTTCTCTTCATCCCTCCCTCCTCGCCCCTTCGGTGCCCCAGGGGTTGGGCCTCCACCCCATTCCCCAGCTGCCCCCTTGAGGTCATTTGCTACGTGCCACGCTAGGCTTGGTGTAGTGCCGTCACCAGAGGGAGGGTGGACGGGACTGGGGACCGGAAGGTCTGGGCTCTCATCCTGGCTCGACCACTTCCTGACCGGGTGGCACCCCTTGGTGCAGTGGGGCTGATGGCACACGCACCTCGAAGGACAAGGGCGGTGAGGTCGTGGGTGAGGGAGTTCTCCGAAGACCTGAAGTTGAGGTCAAGTTCAGTACCGTTAGAGATGGCTCCAGTGTCCCAGTGCCCCGTGCTGGGGTCTCCAGACCGTCTTCATGCTGTGTTCAGAACCCACTGAAGGGGCAAGGCAGGCCCGGAGGTCTGACTTGGCCCTAAACAGGGTCGGCACCCTGAGCTTTCTCCCTTCTCCTGGGGCTACCTCCCACCCCGAGACCCCCACCCGGACTCTGGGATGGGGGTCTGAGCGGCCGGCTGTGGGCAGCATTTGCCAGCAGCAGCTGGCTCTCGCCACCCCCCACCCCCTGCCGGCCTGTCTCTACAACAGTCTCTCGTCCCCCCTGGGCCGGTTGACTCAGGCTGTGCTCAGGCCTCTAGGGGCCATCCGTGGGACCCCAGGAAGGGTGTGAGGTGGGAAGGTGTAGAGGCCCCCCTCCAGAGCCTCACGCGGGCGCGTGTGTTTGCTACCCAGGAGCCGAGGGCTGGCGGGCCGGAAGTGTGGGGGGCCCAGAGCATCCCGCGCAGTGGAGCCCAAGGGGGCTGCTCCTGAATCCAGAAGGCGAGGAGGAGCTCACGCTACCAGGTACCTGCCAGCCACAGGCAGGGGCAGGGCTGCCCCGTGTCCATTTCCTACTGTGACAAATTACCACCGGCCCGGTGGCTAAAAACAGCGCAAACTTATTCTCCAGTGTTCTGGAGGTCAGAAGTCTGAGCTAAAATCACGGCATCCACGGGGCTGCGCTCCCGGGACCCCAGGGGAGAGTCTGGTCCCTTGCCTTCTGCAGCTTCTGGAGGCCACTCACATCCTTCGGCTTGTGGCCCCCCCCCTCCATCTCCAGAAGCATCCGGTCTCCCTGTTGCAGCTTTTCTGCCCCCCTCTTCCATGTGTTAGGGACTTGGGGATTACACTGGGCTCGGGCGCCTGATCCAAGATAATCCCTCCCCTCGAAGGCCGGCTGATCAACAACCTTAATTCCATCTGCGGTCTTAATTGCCCCATAAGTGCCATGACATGTGACATATTCACAGATTTCTTGGCTCGGGGCATGAGTACCTTTGGGGGCCATTTTGCGCCAACCACGTGCCCTGCGGGGTCTGCCAGAGCACCCCCCCCCCCCCGACCCCGGCTTTCTGATCAAGGCCTTGCCACCAGTCTTCTTCCCAGAAATGCCTGTACCCTTCCCATCCGTCTCTCACCCTGCCAGGCCACTGAACGCTCTTCCCGAGGTCACGGGATTCCTGCAGAATGTAATTATTCCTGCAGAATCATTCTCGATTATTCTGAACCGCCCCTCACCAAATCGGGCAATTTTGGTTTCCTGGAAACTGTACCAGACCTAGAACCGGGATCCGGGTGTCCATTCTTAGTTGTCTTGTGGCCAGATTCCGGGTCCACTGGCTCCCCCAACCCAGTCGTGCCCTTGACCTCCCTCTCCAAGAAGGGCCGGAGAGATGGTGCCCAGATGTCTGAGCCACTCCGTGGACACGGTGCCCAGCCAGGAAGCAGAAGTCACAGGGAGCCTGAGGCCCCGTCCTGGGGCAGGTGCCCCAAGCTCAGAGCCCCAAGAACACAAAACACCCGCTATTCCGCGGCTGCTTTGTTGACACATTGAAGAAAAAGTTATTCACTCAGGAAGCACTTGCTGGGTTCTGTGCCGAGTGCCGGGCACAGTGCAGGTGGACGGAGTCAACCATTTTATTTCACTTCTTGAAATAAAGTGAAATAAAGAAATTTTTATTTCACTTCTTTATTTCACGGTCTACCAACATGCTGTACCTCCGGCTGACTCCCAAGTGCAGAAGGACCGAAGGGAGACAGAGCCGGGCACGTCCCGATGTGCCCTCTCCTGCCGCGTGGCCGTTTCCCAGCCTAAGCAGTCAGAGGACCCAGAAAAACGGCACAAGTTCGAAAAGCTGGGCCCTCCGTTATCTCTTAGGCTGCCGCCGCCTTCTTTCTGCTCCGAGCCTGTTGTGACTCCGGTGGAAAGCGTGGCCTCGGGGCCACGTGCAGCATGCTGGCCTTGTGACTTGCTCTGAGCCTCACGCTCAGCTCCCACGGGCGCGGGGCCGCCAGAGTCTGCTCGTGGGGTGTCGTCGTGAGCATGGCTTGTCAACGGGCGGCCGGGTGTCCCCCACTGTGCGTGCCGTGTGTGTGTGTGTGTGTGTGTGTGTGTGTGTGTATGTGTGTATGTGTGTGTGTTCGGTATCCGCCCTGCTCCCAGATCGACTCCGCCGTCCCCTCGGACTTTACTTATAAAGCCAGAGCTCAAGGCAATGACGGCAGAGCAGGATGCCGGCCGTGGGGCCCTGTGTTACTGCAAGGTCACAGGCGCGTGAAGCCGGCCTGCAGGGAAGGTGTGGGGAGGCCACCCTCGGCATCCGATATGCCGGGAGGCCTTCGATTTTCTCCTTCTGTCGTTTTTATCTTGTTTGAATGTTTAATTGTCAATAAAGTCAATATACCATAGACATTTGAAACCAAGGTAATTAAGTACAGACGTCAAAGCCTTCTTCTCTTGTCGTCAGAGAAATTCCTGGGAGACCAGCGGTTCAGCTACGGACAGCCCATCACACTGACCTTCTGGATCCCCCCCGGGGGCTCCCCACTCCCCGTGCGGCTGAGGCTGGAAGGGGCGGGCCTGGCCCTGACTCTACGACCCTCCAGCCTGGCGGGCCCCCGGGATGCTGGGCAGCCGGGCGAGGCCCAGCTCACGTTCCAGTAAGTGCCTTGCGGAGTCCTGGGAGGTGGGGTCGGGCATTCGGGGTGGTCCCTGAGGTCTGGGCACACTCGGATCCTCCTGTGGTCCGGGGCCTTCCCCGCTCTCCACCCCAAGCTGGGGGCTCCTTGGTACCACCTGCCCCCGGCCTCAGGTTCCGGTTTGCCCCCCACCCCTGGCAGGTTGCAGGAGACCTCTGAGGACGCGGCCCCTCCGCTGCCCCCCTTCCACTTCCAGCAGCTGCTCGCCAATCTGACGGCTCTGCGCATCCGGGCCGGCGGCCAGAGCACAAGCCCTTCCGGTCAGTAATGATGGAGACGGCCCTCCTCACCCGCCGGGCCCTGGGGCTCCCTCCTGCCTAGCAGACACTTAGCATCCCCGTTTTGCCACAGAGACGTCTGAAGGTCAGAGAAGTAGGACACTGGCTGAAGGTCGTGGAACTGGTAAGGACTGGGAGGGTGGGTGCTGAGGACAGAGGCAGGGGCTGAACGAGTGGCGATGGGGGGGGGGGGCTGAGGATGACCAGTTCTAAGAGACAGGTGTGTGGCCACGAAGCAGCCAAGAGCTGTGGGGCGTAGTCACTCCAGGGCAGAGTCTGCCATTATTGCCAGGAGGAGGGACCTTTGAGGGTCCTCTGTGGGCGCTGGTCTCAGGGACAGGCGCGGATCCCAGAGTTGGCTCCTCCTGCTGGTCATTGGTGGTATCGCACCTAAGTCACCCCGAGAGCGGATCTGGTTTCTAAACCTTCTCGGGGGAGCTGGGTCAGGACGCTGCTTCCAGAGAGATTTCTCACCACCTGTCACCCTGGCCACATGGTGATCATCCTTGCAAACTGTTCCTGGTTCCCCCCACTCTTCTTAAGGTACTTTCTTTTAATTTTTTTTTAAGTTTATTCATTTTTTGAGAGAGAGAATGTGAGCAGGGGAGGGGCAGAGAGAGAGAGAGAGAGAGCGATGGAATCCGAAGCAGGTTCCAGGCTCTGAGCTGTCAGCACAGAGCCTGACATGGGGCTTGAACTCATGAACCATGAGACCATGACCTGAGCTGAAGTCGGATGCTCAACCGACTGAGCCACCCAGGCGCCCCTAAATGTACTTTCTCCTTCTCTCCACTCCCCCATACCTGTATATGCCTAGACCAGGCATCCTCTGTGCCCCTTTTTAGAACAGGTATTTCAGGGGTGCCTGGGTGTCTCAGTAGGTTAAGTGTCCAATTTTTTTTTTTAACATTTATTTATTTTTGAGAGACAGAGCACGAGCAGGGGAGGAGCAGAAAGAGAGGGAGACACAGAATCCGAAGCAGGCTCCAGGCTCCGAGCTGTCAGCACAGAGCCCGACGCGGGGCTCGAACCCACGAACCGTGAGATCATGACCTGAGCTGAAGTCGGACGCTTCACCAACTGAGCCTCCCAGGCGCCCCGAGCGTCCAACTCTTTATTTCGGTTCAGGTCGTGATCTCAAGGCTGATGGGTTCAAGCCCTGTGTTGGGCTACATGCTGACAGTGTGGAGCCTGCTTGGGATTCTCCCTCTCTCTCTGCCCCTACCCTGCTCACTCTCTCACACTCTCTCAAGATAAATAAATAAACTTTAAAAAGAAAATCAAAACAGGTGCTTCACATACAACACCCCTTTACCATTTAGAGATGAAATTTAAATTTTTTTTTTTTAACGTTTATTTATTTTTGGGACAGAGAGAGACAGAGCATGAATGGGGGAGGGGCAGAGAGAGAGGGAGACACAGAATCGGAAGCAGGCTCCAGGCTCTGAGCCATCAGCCCAGAGCCTGACGCGGGGCTCGAACTCACGGACCGCGAGATCGTGACCCGAGCCGAAGTCGGACGCATAACCGACTGAGCCACCCAGGCGCCCCTAGAGATGAAATTTATAGATATCATAACTTACACGGACACAATGTTTTCAAACCAGTGTAGTATCCTAGTTGTAACAGACGAGTAAATAAAAAGAAAGTAAACGACGTACAAAAACAGTCATTGAATTCCAGAGTGTCGGTGCTCAGCCGTGACCATACTGGAGAACATAATGAGGTAATCAGAGTTGCCCCCACTGTGGTGAATAACTGTGGGTTTCGGAGCAACTGAAGCTCAGAAGGCATTTGCAGAGGCAGCGAGCAGGGAAATTGTGACTAGTGCTGGCTTGGTCAATGTGGTTCTTCTAGAAGGTTGACTTAGCCTTGGCGTTTTCGTTGTTGCGTTACGGGAAAAACACGTTGGCAGAGTAACCGTCCATTTGTGGGTGAAGCTGTGAAACCAAGTTTCAGACATCCATCTGGATAGGACTGACCTTTGTTCCTTAAAACCCTTTGTGTGTGTCATGTTGAAGTCATCACTAAATGGGACTATTTGTCAGATCACTGTGAGCAGGGCAGTCACAGAGGGGGACCAGAGCACGGACGGGGTGCACACTGGCGACAGACTTCAAGAGCTGGGGGGCCACCAGGGGCACGGTTTTCCAAAGTGGTGAAAAACTCTGAGCACGACAAAGCCCGGGGTTGCCCCCGCGTTCAGGGTACCCGCATGGCTAGACAATCCGATATGCACCTACACCATTCAAAAATGCCCTGTGCTCGTGTATAAAATGGAGTGGGGGTCGGGGTTCAGATGTTTGCGGAGGTGTTTCCCTGCCTTTTCAGCATCCAGCAAGACCTCTGAAAGTCACGGGGGGCTTCTGCTCATGTCAGGATGTCTAATACCCCTGACCCTTGTCTCCCCGTCATCGTGATGACCAGAACAGCCACAGATTTCCTTCTAGGGCGGGGAAGTGACTGGCTCCTTTAGAGAACGCTTCGCTTAAATGGCCAGCTTTCCCCGGGCCCCTTCAAGTCAGACTCGGGGGTTATTAGCCGGCCCTTCCTGCCTCAGCCCCCTCTTTCTCTTTGGAGCTCTATCCCCATCAGCCTTGCCCACGCTCCCCAAAGCCTCCCTGCTCCCCAGGTCGCCCTGCTGAGGCTCCTCGGAGGCGTTTCATTTCCACTCTTTCCAGCAGCTTCTACCGCTTCCTTCTGTCACTCAGCCTTCGTTAACGGATGTTTACGAAGCACCTGCTTAGGCCAGGCCCGCACTGGGTGCTGGGGTGAATTGGAGCGGCAGGTGGACGTACTGACCCTCCCTCTCCCCACCTGCTCTGGGCTGTATCTATCCACATCTTTCTGTATGCACGGTCTTACGTGTGTGTGTGTGTATGTGTGTGTGTGTGTGTGTGTGTGTGTGTGTTTACATCTGTGCTTTTTAACGCCTCACACAGTCTGATGTGGTGTGTGTGTGTGTGTGTGTGTGTGTGTTTACATCTGTGCTTTGTAACGCCTCACACAGTCTGATGTGGTGCCACTTGCTTTTTTCAGCTAACGTGTGTCCTGGGGGCTGTCACCTGTCCTACACGTAGAAAAAGGCTGGCTGTCCGTCCACCGCGTCTCGTTCCGCAATATAGATGCCCCCGGGAGTTTCAACCGTCCCTCTGTTGGTAGATGTTGAAACGATTTCCACGTTTCCACTATGCATACGGTGCTGCCGAGAACAGGGAATACGGAAGGGTCTTTGTCTCGTCGTGCGCGTCTGTCTTTAGCACGGATCCCTCAACGTGGGAATGTGAGGTGTTGGGTCAAAGGGTGCACGTTTGATACATGCTGCCAGGTTTTGGCTGCACCGATCTATGTTCTCAGGACACGCGTCCGCCCTTCTCCACTGCCCACCTGCTCTGGTTGTCAATGGATAGTTGTTACATTTTGCCCTGAGTTTCTAGTTGTTTTCTGGCGCGAGGGTTGGCCTGATAGGAGCTACCGCTCTTCACTAAAAGCAGAGCCCCCTAATTTATAGTCCTGTATCCCTGGGCATGGGTCCCCCACACTGTCTTTCCCTGTCTGTGTTCTTTAAATGCTTACCAGTCGGAGGGTTGTGAATGGTACGGTTGTTTAAATGTACATATCTGATAAGCTGTGAGAATGAATGGCTTTCCAGAAAATTCCCAGCCATATCCATTTTTTGTTCTCAAAAAATCCCTCTTTAAGAGACGCCTGGGTGGCTCAGTTGGTTAAGCGTCCAACTTGATTTCGGCTCGGGTCATGACCTCATGGCTCATGGGTTCAAGTCCCGCGTCAGGCTCCATGCCGTTAGTGCAGAAACCTGCTTGGAATTCTCTCTCTCCCTCTCTCTCTGCCCCTTCCCCTGTTCACTCTCTCTCGAAAAACAAACAAACAAGACTAAACTAAAAACTACCTATTTGGGGGCACCTGGGTGGCTCGGTCGGTTAGGCGTTGGACTTTGGCTCAGGTCGTGGTCTCGCAGTTCGTGGGTTCGAGCCCCACATTGGGCTCTGTGCTGACAGCTCAGAGCCCAGAATCTGCTTCCGATTCTGTCTCTCTCTCTCTCTCTCTCTCTCTCTGCCCCTCCCCTGCTCATGCTCTGTCTCTCTCTGTCTCTCCAAAAATGAATAAACATTTTTTTAAATTTTTTAATAAAAAAATTAATTTAAAACACTGCCTATTTTTCCTTTGCTTTTTGTCTGCTTTTTCAAAATCATAATCGACCCGTAGGCTGCCTTTTATCTGTGAGCCAATAACCCTTTGCTTGTTACATATATGAACAGGAAGGTCTTGGCGGGGGAAATGTGTGCCTGTAACTCTCTTCCTCTCTGTCCTCGTTCTGCAGGCCAGATATTCCTGACTGAGGTCCGGCTCACGTCAGCCCAGCGGGGGCTCTCCCCACCAGCCTCCTGGGTAGAGACTTGCTCATGTCCCAAAGGGTACACAGGCCAGTTCTGTGAATCCTGCGCTCCAGGATACAAGAGGGAGACACCACTGGGGGGTCCCTATACCAGCTGTGTCCCCTGCACCTGCAACCAGCATGGCACCTGTGACCCCCACACAGGTGAGTCCTGGCACCCCACCCCAAAGCCACCTAAGGCTATACACCCAGCGCGGAAGGTGAGTGCTGACCCGAACGGGGTCAGCCGTGTGCATGTGTGAGTGATCATCGAGGGCGGTACTCCTAAAAGGGTGTCCCCGAGTTCCCCACGTGCCCTGCCGGGCACCTTTCTACACACCGTGTCATTGATTCCTGCCGTTACCGGTCTTACAGTTTAGGGACCCAAGGCGCAGGGAGCCGGCACGGCCAGCAGGTGGCAGAGCTGCTCCCGCCGCAAGGTCACGGCCAGCTGTTTACCCCACTAGCAGCAGAGGAAACGCAGAGAGAGCCTTCGACCCAGGTCACTAGGTGGGAGGTGCTGGACGGGGGCCGCACCCTGGCCTCTCTCCACACCGTGGGCCTCTCACACCGGAAGCGAGAGGGTCAGCGCCCCGCTGCCCTCCTGGAGCAGGTGGGGTCCCTGAGGAGGGTAATGCAAGCTCAGCATCTCTCAGGCTCCACACTGGAGCAGACAAAGGACAGCAGCCTGGGAATCGGCGGCCTGGCCAGTCGGGACAGGCACACGGTTCATGAGGGGCTTCCTCCCCGCCTTGGCCATGGCAGGCATCACAAATCGAGCCCAGATGAGGCCTCGTATTCCTAACACGTGCTGGTCCAGGCCGCCCCGACCAAGGAGGCCTGACATGGGGCCAGTCTGTCATCCCTCAGAACCCTTGGCCGTCCCATGACATCCTGCTCAGCTTGGGCAAGTCCTCATCTGTCAAATGGGCCGAGTGGCCACTGCTGCTCATGCTAGAGAGAAGAAGGAGTGAGCGTGTGGATCTGGGCTGAGTCAGGGACCAGTAGAAGGCAGCACAGGCATGATGGTCCCCCTGTTTCACTTGTCTACCCTGAATTCTCTTTTCCCTGTTCACCTCAGCCCCAGCTGAGTGCTGCGGGGCCTCCCAGAAGGCGGGGGGTGGGGTGGGCATCTTGCTTCCCTGGGCCCTTCTCAGCCAGGCTCCTCACTCAGGCCCTGGTAGTGGGGCCTCCCTTCCCCAGGGCACAGGCTCTGTGCAGGTGCTGGAGAAGGGGGTTTGCAGATCCCCCAGCATGAGAAACCAGTGGAGGGCGGGGCCTGTTCTATGAGACCAGCCAGCTTCTGTGAACCTGTTCTTTGCCAAATCATGTTGGGAACAGACTCCCGGGTCTCTGTGGCTCTTTTTTTTTTTTTTTTTAACGTTTGTTTATTTTTGAGAGACAGAGCGCCAGCGGGGGGAGGGGCAGAGAGAGGCGACCGAGAATCCGAAGCAGGCTCCAGGTTCCGAGCCATCAGCACAGAGCCCGACGCAGGGCTCGAACTCACAGACCGTGAGATCATGACCCGAGCCGGAGTCGGACGCCTAACCGACTGAGCCACCCCCGCGTCCCCAGGGGTCTGTGTCTTTTGGCCCCTGAGGTTAAGAGGCCACAGAGGAAAGGGCAGGAAAACCGTGAGTGGGAACACAGATAGGTCATCTGTTGGTTCAGTTATAGGTTTCAAAGAACAAAATACTAATGGTAACAGTAATGATCGTGCTGGGTGCCAGGGACTATGCAAGGTCCTCTGGCTGCATGATCCTGCTGAATCCTGACAAAGAAAGACCCTTGCGGTCAGGGCCATTGTCGTGTCCATCTTGTAGGTGAGGTCACTGAGGCACGGGGCGTTAGATGGTTTTCCCAGCTTCACAGGGTCAGTACGTGGTGGGCGTGAACCCAGGGAGGACTTTCTTACCCCCAGGCCCAACTGCCTCCACCTGGGAAGGTTTCCACGTCAGTTCTGCCTGGGGATATGCCTTGTGAGCCCGACCACCAAGAAGCTCCCCGTCTCTGGAGCATTCTGGGCTCGGGCAGTCATAACCAGGTGCTTCTCTTGCCCCACAGGGATCTGCCTGTGTGGCCACCACACCGAGGGCCCGTCCTGTGAGCGCTGTTTGCCAGGTTTCTATGGCAGCCCCTTCGGAGGCCGAGCCGATGACTGTCAGCCTTGTCCGTGCCCTGGACAGTCGGCCTGCACAGCCATCCCAGAGAGCAGGGAGGTAGTGTGCACCCACTGCCCCCCAGGCCAGAGAGGTGAGTGGCTTATGCTCAGGGGCTCTGCTTCTGTCCTGGGCTCCAGGAGCGGGGTCCTGGGTTTGGAG
Source organism: Panthera leo (assembly GCF_018350215.1). Lineage (NCBI taxonomy): Eukaryota > Metazoa > Chordata > Mammalia > Carnivora > Felidae > Panthera > Panthera leo. The sequence goes on from NC_056691.1 coordinate 88,734,302, forward strand.
TGTGACAGATTGGGGAAGGCCCAGCTTAGCCTGACCTCTCAGAACATGGCCAGGGCTCCCGGCTGCCATAGGTCCCTGGCAGAACTTGAGCCATTGAGCATTTCCAGGAGAGTTCTTTTTAAAAAAAAAAATTTTTTAATGTTTATTTCTGAGAGAGACAGAGACAGAGCGCAAGCCGGGGAGGGGCAGTGAGAGAGGGGGACACAGGCTCCGAAGCAGGCTCCAGGCTCCGAGCTGTCAGCACAGAGCCCGACACGGGGCTCGAACCCACAAACCGCGAGCTCATAACCTGAGCCCAAGTCGGACACTTAACCAGCTGAGCCACCCAGGCGCCCCGAGGAGAGTTTTTGAAAATCCCCATCTGGGCCCTGGCCCCATGGAGCCCGGCTTACTGGCTTGACACAGAACCTAAGAATCTGTATTCATAACAAGTGCTCTGGCTAATTCTGATACGCGGTGAAGGAGGAAAATCTCTGATTACACTCTGAGCTTTTAAAACATGTTGCCAGATGTTGTATAAGGCAGAAACTGTCCCACCCCCCCACTCCAGGACCCAGGGCCACCCTCGACATCTGGTTCTTTTACAGCTCTTTTGAGATAGGATTCGCATACCCTGCAATCCACCCGCTTCTACAACTCCATGTGTTTTGGGGGGGCATACTCCATTATTAATTTCTTAAGTTATGGCAAAAAATATGTAACATAAAATTTGTCATCGGAACCATTTTTAAGTGCACGGTGCCGTGGCATTTAAGTACGTTCACAGGGTTGTACAACCATCTCTGTGATCTGTCTCCAGAATGTATTCATCTTCCCAAACGGAAACGCTATCCCCATTAAACAACCCCCACCCCCCTTCCGCAGCCTCTAATAAGCACCGTCCTACTTCCTGTCTCTCTGTATCTGACTCTTCCGGGGACCCCGTACAAGTGACTTCCATCCAATGTTTGTCCTTCTGCGACTGGCTTATTTCACTTGACATAAATGTTTCCAAGGTTCTCAGACATCTGATTTTGTGTCCGGTGGCCCTGAGGTCCATTTGGTCCTATCACGTGCCTGCTTTGCTAGGGGACCGCTCTGAAAGCAGCTCCCCCTAGGGCCAGCAGCAGGGAGGGGGCAGGGGGCCCAAGACGGGAGGACCCTGCACCCCACCCTGCCGTCACGCTGCGCCTCTGTTCCGTAACCTTCCCCACCTTTTCTGGCTCCCCTGGTCTGCAGATTCGAGGAGGGCCTGGTCTATGGGTGTGGAAAGTTAGAGAAGTTCAGTCTGGCCCAGGTGGAGAGGTGCTTGAGGGGGATTTGGGGGTGGGGGGAGCAGGGCACTGCTGTGTGTAGAGGAAACAACCCCTGGGAAGGTCGCCTGGGTGGGCGCCAGCCCTGCCCCCCTCATCCCACCAGCACCCCGAGGGCCTCACTGGCGAAGAGGATGGCTGGCGGGGTGACAAGGAGGGTGATGACAATGAGCAGGCAGTGACGGCCACTGCTGTTGTCGCGCCAGGAGCTGTGCTAAGAGCTTTGCACAAATTATCTCACCAAGCCCTCTCCCCGGTCCTCTGCGGAGGCTGCATTATTGTCCCCGCCTCGTAGATGAGGAGCCCGAGTTCAGAGAGGCCCAGGCGCTTGCCCTAGACCGCACAGCCAGCTGATGGCTGAGCTGGGCCCTGGCCCTGGGGCCCTCGCTCTGATCCACAAGGAGACGCGAGGGCCGCTCGCTTTGGTTCACGCCCGCCCTCCCCCCCCACCCCTGTGGAGACCCAGCAGCCCCCTCCCTCAGGCCTGTGCCTCCACGTGCCGCCCCCTCCCTTCCCCAGGGCGGCGCTGTGAGATCTGTGATGACGGCTATTTTGGGGACCCTCTGGGGCTCTCTGGGGCCCCCCAGCCCTGCCGGCGGTGCCAGTGCAGTGGGAACGTAGACCCCAACGCCGTGGGCAACTGTGACCCCCAGTCTGGCCGCTGCCTGCGTTGCCTGCACAACACGACAGGTGCCCGCTGTGAGCGCTGCGAGGAAGGCTTCTACGGGAGCGCCCTGGCCCCTCGGCCCGCAGACAAATGCACGCGTGAGTACCCACCTCCCAACCCACGGTGAGGGGCGCGTGGTGGGACCCCTCTCCGCCAGCTCTAGCCATCAACTCCACGGGGCTGTGCAACCTTAGGCAGATTACTCACCTGCTCTGTTTCTTTGTCTGAAATGTGTGGTAAGGGTTTGCTCTCCTCCAAGGGCTCTCTCAGCCTTGATCTAATCAACTGAGCCTGTGCTTTATTTATTTTTTGCCTTGATGATTTAGCACTTACCTCCAGCTCCGCAGTCAGCGCCCATGACGGACCTCCATGGCCACGGCACTCAGCACATTTATGCTGCCCCCCCCGGGCTCCCATCAGGGTGTTCCTCTCCGCCGCCTGGGTTCACCCTCAGCCCTCTGTCCCCACTCAGAGGGCCATACCTCGGCCCGTGGAAGGCTTCCAGAAATGCTCAGGGAGAAGTTCAGCATTTCCCCCAAACTTACTTGCCCCAGAGCCCTTTCTCCACGTGCCACCTGTCGGCACCCTGCCGGCCTCTTGTTTTATGGAGCCCAGGAGGGCAGGGTCAAGTGACCCGAGACAGTGGGTACAGAGGTCCACCCATGACTCCCTGGCCAAGTCTCTGGCTTTCTCTCCAGCCAGCAGGGGTTCAGGGCAGGCTCAGAAGAGCCCTCTGCCTCCATGATGGTTCTAGGCTGTCTCTCCAAGGACATAGGAGATGGGTTGAGATTTGAGCCCGGCCCTAGAGCCTTTTTTCCAGAAACAGCTTAGGAGTCTGGGCCGAATGTGAGTCCTCTCTGTGTGCGCCCCATCTTCTCCTGGACCCCCAAAGGTTGGATGGCGATCTGCATGGTTCCCCAACACCGTTTTCTGCTTCCACCCCCAGCCTGCAGCTGCAACCCGGGGGGCTCAGTCAGTGAGCAGAGACCCTGCGACCCGGCGAGCGGCCAGTGCACCTGCCTGCCTCATGTGACGGGACGGGACTGTAGCCACTGCAGCCCTGGTTTCTATGACCTCCGGCCCGGGAGGGGCTGCCGGAGGTGAGTGGGGTGAGGCTGTGGGTGCCCTTCTCCCTGGGAGTGTCTCCAGGATGGAGGGCGTCCCGGGCAGCCTCCAGAGAGGGATCTGGCTTGGAATGTGCCATCCCAGGCTCCCTGCCAGGTACACCGTGCCCTGTACCAAAGGGGGACAAAGGGATGGTCCCTTGGGGGTCAGACTCGTGGCCCTGCCAACCCAGGATGTGGGCCAAGAACAGCCCTAAGGGATGTCCAGGTGGCCAGGGGGGCCGGTTTGCTCTCTGTCTCCCTTCTCAGTGACGCTGTTGCTTGGTGACCTTTTTGGCCACAACAGCCCCTTCGTGCCTCTGGGGAACAGTGGAGGGCTCCAGGGAAATGCCCGGTGAAACAAACAGGTTTCTTCCTTGCAAGACTCCTCAGAGCCTTTAATATGCTAGTTGCATTGTGACTTCCCAACAGAGGGGTATAGTCTCCAAGATTTATATGTCCCCATAGCCTCTGTGGGGAGGGGAGGGAGTGGCATTTTGTGACCCTGTGCTTCCCCGGGGGCACAGCTTGGGGAAAGCTGTTTGACATGTACAGACTTCGAGATGGGGCCTCGTGTGCAGAGGATGTGATCTGCAGTCCTGGCCGCTTGTCTCAGACCCGGTCCCTTCCCCTGTCATAGCTGCAAGTGTCACCCGCTGGGCTCCCAGGAGGACCGGTGTCACCCCAAGACCGGGCAGTGCCCCTGTCGTCCAGGCGTTGAGGGCCAGGCCTGTGACAGATGCCAGCTGGGTTTCTTCGGCTTCTCCATCAAGGGATGCCGAGGTGAGGAAGCTGGGTGCTTCCCGGCCACCCAGAAGGTGGGGCCTGAGGTCTCTGGGCAACGAGGGGCCGCCAGCCGCGTGGCAAGAGAGTAAAGGATCGGGTGGAGGCCTGTCTTCTAAGAGCAGCCATAGAAATATGGAGGGAGGGAGTGTAGGGGACCAAAAATCGAGTCCCAGCCTCCACTGCTAAATTCCTCTGTGCTGAGGCCATCGAGTCACCTCTCTGGGCCTTGGTTTCCATATTCGTATGGCCGGATGGCATGGCAGTTCCTAAACATGGCGGGTTCTCAGACCCAGGGACACTGAAATAAGTCAGCTGTCACCTCCGACCTTCTGACTCAGTCTCCCAGGAAGGACTCAGGAATGTGGTTGAACTTGTGGCGGGGCGGAGGGGGGGGGGGTGCGGTCTGGAGTAGCCAGCTGTGAGGATGCAGGGGACCTGGGGGTTCTGATGTGAGGAGGGGAGCATCAGGGCCCTCAGCCCACCTGCCCCGGTCCCCCCAGCCTGCAGGTGCTCCCCGGTGGGGGCCGCCTCGGCACAATGCCACGAGAACGGCACATGCCTGTGCAGGCCCGGCTTCGTGGGGTACAAGTGTGATCACTGTCAGGAAAACTTCTTCGTCACGGCCGGTGGCACACACTGTCAGGAGTGCCCGTCCTGCTACGCCCTGGTGAAGGAGGAGGTGAGCCCACCCATCCAGGCCCCATCCAAGACGTCTCGACCTACCTCCCATCACTTCACACCCCCCCCCCCCAACCACCACCGTGAGCACCAGCTCTGTGCTGGGCACCGGGAAATGACTGCTTCCCCATGGCCCTCTGGCCTTCTGGAACCACTGGTCACCTTCTCCCTGTGCTCACCCAGCCATCTGGCTGACGCCAGCCCTGCTCAACCCTCACCTCTGCTCGTCCCTATCTCCTGAGTGGACAGGAGAACAGCAGCTGTCACAGGGTGTCCTTCCCAACCACCCAGACCCAGGTCTCACACTTCCTCAAGTTCAGTGGGGACGAGACCATAGATGGCCCTTGGCGGGGAGGGTTGGGAGGAGGGCCAGGCCAGTTCCGGGGCGCGAGTAGAATTTTGAGCAGGGAGCTGGTGTGATGCAGGGGTGAGGAGCATGACCTCTGGGGTTCCTCTCTCCAAACCCGTTAGTTGTCCCCAGCAGCAGGTAACAGCTTTGGTAAATTTTGTCTCTCTCTCCTCCTCCAAAATGGACACAGGCCTGCGACCCATTACCTGAAACTGGTGAGACCAGCCTTCAGAGTGGTGATACTGTAGAAAGACAGAATGATGGGTGCTGAATATTAGCCACCCCCCTCCCCCCGAGCAGTGCCTGGGTCAGTCCCTGCAGTCAAACCCATTGATGTATCTGCAGGAAAACAAACGGTCCCACCCAATAAAAAATAAGGACCACCAACAGCCTAGGTCAGAACGGTTTTGCTTCTAAATGAGTTTAGAATATTTTTAACCTCATTTTGCCACCAAATAAGGAATGGAAAGCCCTGTGGTTTCTCAGAACATTCTGGACTTTGGACTCGAAGAGAGAGCTCAGGATCTGCATCTTCTGGCCCTTAGGGTGCTTACAAGTTGAACGAGAGCTGGTGCGTGGCCAGCAGCCGCTAGCGGCTGGCTCCTAGCAAGTGCTCTATAAATGCAGTCGTTGTATGTGATTTGGGGGACGCCTGGCTGGCTCAGTCAGTAGAGCATGCAACTCTTGATCTCAGGGTTGTGAGTTCAGACCCCGTGTTGGGCATGGAGCCTACTTAAAAAGAATAAATAAATAAATGCAAATAAAAATAGATAAAAGAACAGCGCTAGGAGGCATTGCGTGGCATACTCATTCAGTCAGCAGTATCCACCTACACCTGCTCTGTGGCAATATAGCAGGACAGACAGATTCTCCTGGGGATTCCCCTTCCATCCCTCTCTCAGCTAACAGGTGCCATGGGTGTGAGAAGGGAAGGGACCGCCATGAGGAAGGGTGGGCAAAAGCTGGTTCTTAAAGGTCTGGTGTGTCCTCAACTTTGATGCCCAGGATAAGATGGGAGGAGGGGACCATCGGGGAGGGAAGGCGGGACAGAAGCCAGGGGAGAGGTGTGCAGACAGGACTTCCAGGCCACCAGCCTCACATGCCCTTCTTTTCCTAACTCCAGGCTTCTAAGCTGAAGGCCAGGCTGACCCTGATGGAGGGGTGGCTGCAGGGGTCTGACTGTAGTGAGCCCTGGGGACCACTGCACGTTCTGCAGGGAGAGGCCCCACGGGGAGACGTCTACCAGGGACGTCTGCTGCAAGGTGAGCAGGCAACGGGATGGCTGGCTGATCAGACACCCCCTTTGGAGACCTTCATTCTGGTCTCAGGATGCTTTCAAGGCTCTGAGCTCGGTCCTAGAAGAACTCACTTCCTGGGAGAGCCTGTCCTCCCCAACTAAGTGGGCTCCTCCCATGACACAGCCTTGTCCCCATCCCAGGCCTTTCCTTCAATGTCCCCAACTCAGTTGTACTTTGTAACTCTGTTAGTCTCTGACTGTAACATCTATCTCCTGTGTCCCACCGGACTGTAAGCTGGGTGAGGACAGGAGTTGGGTTAGCTCATTAGTTCAGTCAAGCAACAAATAATCATTGAGGTGCTGTCCCGGGTGCTGAACAGGTAACATTTCTACTGTCTTGACTGTTGGCCATTTTGCTCATTCCCCAGTATAGAATAGAAATAAACAAGTACGTGAGAAAAAAAACAAAAACAAAAAAACCTGTTATTAGAGCCAGGTGGAATTTGGCCTTGGGACACCGCAATTTAGGAAGTATTGAAAATGAATGGACTCTTCTGTATAATTTCATGTTCATAAGCATTTATGCTCCTTTAGCAGTCAGGCATAGGTAAGCTGAGCACTTGTTAGCAAGACTAATGATCAGAACAGAGAGCTTCCAGATGCTGTGTGTTACAACGACCATACCGACCCACACTGCAGATCACAGACCTGACTCAAGGTGGGGGCATTTCTGCTGTCTCAGATTCAGGAATTGCTTGTGGCTCTAGCAGACCTGAGTTCCTTCCAGTCCTTCATCTGTGGCGGACTTTCTACGGGGGAGGCCTTGGGTCGTGATTTGCCTTCTCGGGGCCTCAGTCTTGGCATTTGTAAAATGAGAAGGCTCTTCCCTTGGAGCTGACTGGTAGTGGTTGGTGCTCAAGTCTGGTGACAGAGCTAAGCTGTGCCCAGGCAGAGTCCAGGCACAGATGGGGGCCCCCGAAGGTGGGTGCTTTGTTGTAAAGCATCAACTGCTCTGTGACCCTGGACTCTACCCGGGCTTCATGCAGGAGCCCGGGAAGCCTTCCAGGAGCAGGTGACAGGCCTCGAAGGTGCTGTGAAGGCTGCCCGGGAGCAGCTGCGTGCGCTGAGCAGGAGTGTCCACTGTGCCCCGGCCGGAACAGAGAAGACCTGCATCCAGCTGGCGGACCTAGATGCAGCGCTGGAGTCCTCGGAGGAGGAGATTCTGCAGGCGGCCCTTGTCCTCAGATCTCTGGTACGACGTCCTGGGCCCACCTGGTGACCTAGTGGCTGGGCTGTGCCTCTTTGGAGAGGCTCCGTTTCATCTGCAGAATGGAGGGGGGGGTCACACAGCGCCCCTTCTGCTGATTAGTGGGATAATGTCTGCATAGAACAAGGCATGTTCCAGGGGGAGAGTGAATGTCCATCGAATGAATGGTGGGTGTCATTACTGCTGTTTCTACGTTCTAGGGATCTGCTCACCGGGTGCTGACTTTGAGACTACCTTTGAGCGTATAGAAAATAACTGGCACGATTTAGTTCTGCCTAGGAATTTAGCCAAATGGGGCCCTTGCTCTTCAAGGATGGCCATCAGCTTCCTCCCCTCTCCATTTCTTCTCTAAAGGTGATTCCTCAGGAAGGGTCCAGCCAGCCCACCACCTGGAGCCACCTGGCCACCGAGGCCCGTGCCCTTGCCAGGAGGTGAGGCCCCAGGCCCCGGGAGCCTGGCGAGGTCTTGCCCACACAGTCTGAAAGGGAGCCCGGTCCTTCTCGGGGGCGGAAGGGCGGGTTCCCAGATCAGGATCAGCTGCACAGGTGCCCCTCTGCCTGGATTCAAACCCAGGCCGTCCTGAACACTCTCTTCTGTGATGTCTTTATGAGGGTGACCATATCATTATTGTCCAAACTGAGATTTTTTGTGTGATAAGAGGCCCTAATGATCATTATGCCAGGACAACAGGCATAAACTCAATGTAACGGGCACGGGGGCATGGGTGGGTCCCTTCCCATCAGCCTTTGCTGTGTGTCCAGCAGAGGGAGAAGAAGAACTTGGCCTTTGGGGCTGGACTCTGGGATGACGGGAGTCTCACATGCTGGGAGGTGTGGATTTGGGTGCAGGCCCCCTTCTGCATGGGCTCCTGGTGACAATCAAATGGGCATTTCCATACAGCCACAGGGACACCACTGCCAAGATTGAGGCCACTGCGCGGAGGGCCCTAGTCGCCTCCAACACCAGTTATGTGCTTCTCTGGAGTCTGGTGGAGGGCACAGTGGCCCTGGAGGCCCAGCAGGAACTGGAGGACAGGTGAGTCCTCCCGGGTGTGGGTGGAAGCTTGAGTTGGCCTACTGCAGCTGACGGGGCCTGGCTGGAGGCTGCTGGTTCCAGAATTGGCTTCCGTCCGGAGTCCTGACGCCCTCTGAGTGGATGGGTGGGGATGTCTGAGGTCTTGGGCCCACTGGGTGGTACCTTACAAGAACACATTTATGCCTGGGGGTTAAGCTCAGCCTCTGGAGAGAAGGAGCGAGAACTTGAACCAGGAGGGTCCAGAGCAGCACCTCTCTATTTCTTGCCCCTGCAGCGTCCCCCAGCCCCACCCCAGACCCCCCAGGCAGCTCCTTTCAGGCACCAGCTTCCTTCTTGGTCTCTGCTTCTCTCCTCTGGGTGACCCTCTTATATCCTCCTCAGTCAAAGGGTCAAGAGAGACCCAGCAAGGCCTCACTAAGTCCCGAGTTGACTTCCTAGATGAGAGAATGTGATTGGCCCAGCTCAGATCAGGTGGCCAGCCCTGAGCCCACTGGCAGGGGGTGGGGTGGGTGAGGTCACATGACCCACTCCCGGGGCAGGGGTGGGAGCACAGGCTCTCTGAGAAGTGGGGAAGGGATGAGAGACAGCAAGGGGGTTCTGTGTCCGAGCTGTGCTCACTGTGGAGCTGGGCGGAGAGGGGAGGGTGTGGGTAGCTGGAGGGGACAGGAAACCTGTTCTAGGTGGTTAATTACAGCACCTTGAGGCTAAGGGTCTTCAGAGCCCAGGGCTATCCATTTATCTGGAGAGCCACAGCCCAAGGTCACCCCAGGGCACAGCCGAGCCAAGCCAGAGGCCTGGGCTGCTGTCCCTTCTCCAACACTAGGCATTTTCCTCTTCGTGATGCAGCCAGAGGCTCCAAATATTTGCAAAACATATGATTCTCGAGTGGAAACCAAGCCCAAGCCCCTTCAGAAGAGAGCGTTTGAATTGAATGAGTGAAGAAACAAGAATGTGGTGCCTCTGCTGCCTTTTCCATTCATTCGAAAGCTGCCAAGTTAGCGGCCGACTTAGCGGCCAGTCTCGGGGCCAGCTGCTGGGTGCCGACCCTGCAGAGGGCAGGTCTGCCTGGGAGGTTGCCAGAGGGCTCCGGTAGGGGGGTAGGGGACATCCACGGGGAAGGAGAGCCCCGTGCCCTGCCCTGTGAGCCACCTTTGCTGTCTCCTCTCAGGTACCAGGAGGTCCAGGCCGCCCAGAAGGCGTTGGGCACGGCTGCGGCAGAGGCGCTGCCCGAAGCTGGGAGGGCGCTGGCCGCCGCGCAGCAAGCTGATGCGGATGCAGCCCTGCGCCCGGCCTCGCTGGCCGCCCCTGCAGGACTGGTCAGCCCCGCCGTCCTTGGAGCTCTGCGTGGGGTGGGGGGCGGAGAATGTGGCAGCTGGGAAACCAGTGCGGCCCAGGCAGAGGCGATGATGTGGCTTATTTTTAACTATATGGCAGTCGATGAACATGAGATAATCCACCTCCCTGGCTTGGCAGAGCGCCTGCCTGGCACAGTTAGAGCTCGGCCAGTCTTTGTTGTTGATTGTGGTAATAATAGCAAGGGCAGGTGTCTTCTCCATAGTGGCATTAGCAAAGGCACCAGACGGACATGGGATCAAATCCCCAGCGCCACTGCTCCAGATCTGTGCCCTTGGCCAAGGTCACTTTCCCTCCCGGCACCCTCAGTTCATTCCTCTGCGAGATAGAGCTCACCCCTCAGGTAATTTTAGGGCTGCGTCCGTGGGGGCCGGGAGCGGATTCACGCACAGTATGCAAAGTGGCCCTCAGCACCTCCGGACAAATCAGCTCCATCCTTATCTCCCCAGTGATCCTGAAACCCCAAAACTCAGAAACTGCGCTTTAAGAAAGAGACTAAGCTTATACAGATGCCCTGGGGGCCAAACCTGACTGGCCCGAAGCTGCATATTTGGGGTCCTAGCTTCCCTCACCCCAAACATGAAGAGTAACATGCACGTTTTAAGGGGTTTGGCCCTGAACGTGGCCCCGGATGCCACCAAAGGTGTTAGATGATATTCAGCACCTGCACGGCTCTGCTTCTCTCAAGTCGGGGAAAATTCTGAATTTGGAAATACGTCTGGCCCCAAAGTTTCATTGGAGGTTGTGGACCTGGGGAAGGAAATGCAGGTCAGGGAGGCCTGGCTCCTAGTAGTGGGTAGGGCTGGAGTCTGGGACAGGTTCTCCAGCCTGGTGTCCGTGTCCCCCGCCCCGGCTCCCCTTCTTCCTGGGGTCCACAGGGAGCCCTATCCCCGCCATTCCTGTCCCTGGGCGCCTCCCACCCGGTAGAGGATCTGCCCCACGGACCTTCCTGCCAGGCCCTGCCTGAGCCCATCATCTCCCTGCAGAAGTCCGAGGCCGGGGCCCTGGGTCTGAAGGCACAGGCCCTGGAGAAGACAGTTGCATCTAGAGAGCGTGTGGTCACTGAGGCTGCCCGGGTCCTCCAGGCCACCGCCCAGGCCGTGCTGCGGAAGACTGAGCCCCTCACACAGGTGGGCTCATGTCCTCTGAGGCAGGCACCTGGCCGGGCTGCCCCGCGGGTGTCCTGGGGTGGGCGGTCCAGGAGAGGGAAAGGCAAAGACCCGAAATAGTTCCTCCCATCCCTCCGGTGTCTCCCACCTGCCGAGCCTCTCTCTTCTCTCTCCAGCTACGCCAGCAGGCCAGAGCCGCCCTGACCCGGGCTTCCTCATCCGTCCAGGCTGCCACAGTGACTGTCACGGGAGCCAGGACCCTGCTGGCCGACCTGGAGGGTATGCGTGCCTTGCCGAGCTCTGGGCTTCTTGATGCGTGTTTGCCCGTGACAGCCACCTGGACTCTTGCCTCAGCCGGGGCAGCCGGGCCACAGGAGACAGAAGTCCAGTTGTGTGGGCATAAGCCGAGCAGCTCTTCCCCCACCCCCGGCCGGGACCCCTCCCGGGGCTGCTTGACGTGGCCTCACACACCTCTCACCGGGTACTCACCCACACGGCTGTCAGCCATCAGACCACACACGGAGCCCGTCAGGGCCGAATCCGATGCCATCGACTATCCGTTCCTGGTCTCGTCTGCCCTGGCCGGGGGTCCTGCCACCTGGTACAAACGGCTGCCGCCGTCCAGGGTTCAGCTGGGGCCGCAGGGAGGGAGGCAGAGTTCTCTTTAGGAAGGGGGTGTGGGTCGATGCCAGTCCAGGTTTCCTTTGCGCTTTAGGAAAATGAGGCTTAAGTGGTCGCATTTCATAGATGTGTAGACCAAGGGAAGGGATTGGTGGGGACTGTCCCTGGGTCAGAGAGGTGCTGAACGGAAACCGCCCAGTGTTAGGATTCTCCAGCTCCGTGTCCCCCTGTGGCATAGGCTTCTCTGATGTCCTCTTTGCCCTTTATCCGTGGCTCTGCACCAACGAGCTGGATAAAACAGGAACACGCTCAGCGCCAGAGGCCCCTTGGGGTCTGAGACCGGAAGCCAGGCCCTGCTTGATCCCGGTTCTACAGACTTCCTTCCCGACCCTCCCCACTGCCTCTGAGAGATGTGGCTCCAGCCAGGGGCCCCTAGCCTCTGGGACAGAGGGTGAGCTGGGTCAGTGCGTCCTATTCTCTAGGCTCCTCTGTGGTCTGAAGTCTTGGTCGCTCACCGGTCGGGGGCTTCCGACGGGGAAGGCGTGGCCCTGTGCACTTGGCTCTGAGTTGTGTTTAGGAAAATGTCAATCCAGTGATACGTGGTGGTGAAATATTAGGATTTTAGGACATTAAAATGATCAGGGCTGCTAAAGCAACCCCCTCAGGGGGCAGGGGACTCACGCACCCTCTGCTTGCCTACCTCCAATGATTGTGTGCTCACTACCTCACGAGGCATCACCTTCTCACTGTTGGGTATACCGCATGGAAATTTGCCTCCCTGGTGCAGTACTGTGATCCACACAAGTACTCATCGCAAACCTCTAACCCCAGGTTCTTTCCCCCCCTTCCTGCCCCTTTTCCGAGACACCCTCTGTCCCTACCCGTTGGCCTGTGCCCAGGTGGCATTCAGGATGAAAGGAAAGTTCACGGGGTGAATTAGCCCAAGACATGATCTACCAAGAGTGGGTTTGTGTTCAAATAAGTTTAGGAAATGTCACTACTACGGCGCCTTCTTGAGGCCATACCGTGTGCCCCTATTAAAGGCTCTGAGAAGTCCTGCATTAAAGAAAACTGGTTCTTTTTATATGTAAGCTTAACTGATGTTTCCTCCTGACCTTTGTTAATACCCCCATAGAATTAGTTCTCCGCAGAGTGTGTTTTAAGAAACACCCAATTTTGTGTACAAGAAGCGAAGTCGGTCCTATTTCTGGATTATTTTCAGAAAAAGGATGTGGTATTCTGCCTTAGAAGGCTTGATTCTTTCAAAAATTTGACTATAATCAGTATTCCTGATTTCCCTTAGAATTTTATCTGAAAGGAAGGGAGAAAGTCTCTCTTCTTTACAGAGGGAAACTACTCCTGATTAGATAATCAAGCCTATGCACATTGTAATACCTCTCTTTTTATCTTGGCTGCCAGGAAGCTCAGAGGTAAATAGAGCATTCACTGCCTGCCGCGTCGTTATCCTAGTTTTCTGGCACTTGTCACCCCTCTTTTTCCCTTCCTCATCCCCCCAATTACATATGGCCCTTGGTTTTTCATTTTAGCGGTCCAGTCGTTGACTTACCTATCACTGTAAGTTGCCTAAAGCCCTTTTAGAAATCGATGAGGCACAAAAACAAAGAGCTGAGTGGATTTGCTGGGTCCTGTGCTGTGACTCCCCGTCGGCCAAGGGTGACTTCCCAGCCTTGGCCCAGGCCCTGAACACCGTGTGGTTTTGTGATTTTATTGTTTGTATTCATTGTTATCCTCTTGTTAACGTTTCTTTATTTTTGAGAGCGTGTGCGTGGGGGAGGGGCGAGAGAGAGGAGGACAGACGATCCGAAGCCGGCTCTGTGCTGACAGCAGCGAGCCCGACGTGGGGCTCGAACTCACGACCCGTGAGCCAAAGTCGGCCGCTCAACCCACTGAGCCACGCAGGTGCCCCGTGTACTTTTGTGATTTTAATAACTTTCATGATATAACGCGAATCTTTACATTCACCGAGCAGTATGTGTCGCTGATGATTCGTTTGCTCCCCAGACGAGCCTGAGAAGGTTACACGTGTATCTCCTGCGTCTCGAACCTCCGCTCACGTCGTCTGAGGGTCGGGCGTCTGGTGGTGACTGGCCCTCGAGGGTCATGAGCCAAGAGCCCGTCCCGCTGACCCAGCCTGTCCCGGGTTTGCAGGAATGAAGCCGCAGTTTCCTTCGCCCAAGGACCGGGCCACGCTGGGGAGGAAGGCAGGCGTGGTCAGGGGCAGGCTCCTTGCAGACTTGAAAAAGAAGACCAAGCAGGCGGAGAGGATGCTGGGAAATGCGGCGTCTGTCTCCTCCAGTGCCAAGAAGAAGGGCCGCGAAGCCAAGATGTTGGCTGAGGACAGTGCTAAGGTCAGGGCCACCGATGTGACAGCGGTGACGTCCCTGCCTCCTGGGCCTGTGGGCGGGCTATCATACAAAGGCTGCCCTTGTGGAGGTTAAACGTAGTCCCTGCAGATCTGCCCCCTTCCGTGTACACAGTGCTGAATGCTCCACACTTACTGAGGGCTCAGTGGTTCCCAGGCTCTGAGCCCTGGAGCGTCATTCAAGCCGTTGAGTCCTCGACAAACAAGTGTCACTTGTCCCTGTCGGACAGGTGGGGACCCTGAGTACCAGCCTGGTGTAGGAACTTAAATCACGCGACCAGGAACCTCACCTAGATCTGCTGGGCTTTGCTCCCCAAACTTCTAGGCTCTCGCTTTTGAACCGGGGCCGAAGTCTAGCCCAGGTGCCTCCCCCAGCCCCCACTGACTTTGTGCATGTAGCCGGCACCCGGGACACGCTTGTGGAATGAACGAATGATCTGGTGCGCGATTCGATGACTGCTTGGCGTTACTGTTGGACGTGCTCCTTACCTCTGAAAGGACTTACTCCACTCCCCCTCTTCTCCCTGCCTCTGCTGCCCACCCCGCAGCTCGCCAGGGCCTTGCTGAGGGACGGGAAGCAGGAGCATCGCCGGGCAGGCCGGCTGTCCAGCCAGGCGCAGGCGACGCTCCGACAGGCCTCGCGGCAGGTGCTAGCCTCACAAACCCGCCGACAGGAGCTGGAGGAAGCTGAGCAGGTACGTGGGCCCAGACCCCCCCCCCCCCCCCACACACACACACCCATTTCCTTCTGGCCCCGGAGCCAGCAGGGCGCCGCTCAAGCTTTCCCTCCCTCCCAAGGTGGGTGCCGGGCTGCGTGCTGTCGAGCGGCAGATCTGGGAGTCGCGCACGTCCCTGGAAGAGGACGTCCAGGCCTTGTTGGAGCTACTTGCCAGGCTGGGTAAGGAGACCCAAGGCTGGGCCCGGGTCCCCTGGGTCCCTGGAGCACCTCGGGGACCTTCTGTGAGGCTCAGTCCTAGAGATTTCCTCCTTGCCCTCGTCTACACAGGGTTCCCCCTCCTCCCCAGCCACAAGCATTTGTAACAGCCCCAGGCCCCCATGCGAGGTGGGGCTGGTGTCCATTCACTGTGTGCCCCCAGGGGCCACTAGTCTGGGGGGTGGGGAGGGAGACACGGAAAACTCATCACACACAGAACGCGTGTGGGTACCACAGGGGCAGATCGGCCCTGAGTGTTAAGGGTTTCAGAGGAGGAGAGAGGATGTCACAGAAGCCATCTGGCATCGAGATCATGTGCCGGGGCTTGGCCGTGAGACCTTGGGAAAACCACTCTGCCTCTCTGTACCTCAGTTCCCCCGTCTGTAAAATGGGAGTAATGCTCGGGTCACTTAGAGGCGGTTGCCACGCTGTGGGGTGCGAGTCCGTCAACAGCAGCTCTCAGGGAGGAGGAAGAATCGAGAAGAGCCTCAGTAAGGAGACATTTCAGGGTGAGGGGGACAGCCCCCACCAAAGCATGGAGGCCTCGGAGCAGGGGAAGGGGTGGGGGGACAGCAGGTAGGCAGTGTTAAAAATTGTGGTAAGATACACATAACATAAAATCTGCCGTTGTGACCATCTTTAAGCCCACACTTCAGTGGCCTTAAGCACATTCACAGTGTTTTGCATCCATCATCACCATCTGTCTCCAGAACTTTCCCGTCTTCCAACCCAACCACTCTGCACCCATTGGATGTGAATTCCCTGTGCCCCCAGCCCCTGGCCCTCCCCGTTCTCTTTCGGTCTCTATGAACTTAACACTCTTAAGGACCTCCTATCGGTGGACTCACACAGCATTTGTCCTTCTGTGGCTGGCTTCTGTCCCTTAGTGTCACGTCCTCAGGCTCACCCACGTACGGCATTTCATTTATCATTATTAATAAGGGGAAGAATCACCACATTCTGCGTTTTGCCTGCATGCCAGGCCCACGCAAAGCTATTTGCACACGTGATCTCCTAGAATCCTCATTCTCTGCTTTCGAGGCAAGGATACAGATTCGCTTGCCATTTTGCAGACGGGCAGTCTGAGGCTCGGAGAGTTTAAACGGTGTGCCCAGGGCCCCACAGCCAGGCGGTGGGGAAGCTGAGGTTCACACGCGGGTCTAACCAATTCAGAGTGCCCCCTTGTAGCCACCGGTCCGCACCCAGCACCAAGGACCCGGAGTACAGGACACAGTGCCCAGCACAGAGCAAGCACACTGTGAGGGTAAAGCTGCTTTGGCGATTGCGATCATTTATTTGCTCGTGCTGGTGCCGTGCTTTACTTGGGGCTGCAGGAGTGGACAGCCCGCAGCTGGACCCCACCCCGGTGCCTGGGAGCCCCAGAGGGGCACGTGGAGTGTGCCGGCAGCCTGAACCTGAATTTGCTAGAAGGCCGGGCAGTTTGGACTTCCCTGTGGATGGTGGGGCCTCTCGAGGTCTTTGCGGGGAGCAGGACCTGCCCAGGCTGGCAGGGCTCGGCTCTCCTCTGCCTCTTCCTGCCCCTGTTTCAGCTCCTGCCACTGCCTGCCCTCCAACCGCCACCCTCATTGCCCGGGAAATTCAAGGCTAGCGAGAGCCCTAGGCCCATAGGGATCCCGTGGGATTAGAAGCCATTTAGAACCTCCTTCCCCCTCCCCACTACTCTCCCGCCTGGCTGAGCCTTGTCTTCCTGTTGAATGTCACCCTTAAATGACAAGGTGACAGGGGCCAGGTGGGACACACAGACTGCAGATTGCACTCCGCCACCACCAGCAAGTTCAAACCTGAGCGCCAGGCCCCCACCTCCTTGTTGTCCCCCTGGAGAGGCTCTGGGAAGTCCTTAACTCCAAGAAACAGAGTTAATCCGTGCTGGGCCAGGACGAAACCCCACTGCCTGCTTCCCAGCCCTCAATCTAATGCCAGAGATGCTGCTTTTTACCCCAGTGGCCGTCCACATCCCAGCATAGGCGTACCTGTAAATGTGTGCTCTTGGCAAATCAACAATGGTATGTGGGGGGAGCCAGCAGGAATCACGGGGGCCTTGTGCGCACACACTGACATCGGGAAGTGGACTCAGGATGCACACAGAACCTTCTTTTTATCAGCAACAGAGATGAACGGTTGCCCAGGGCTGCCCAGGGGGAAAGTTTCAGAGCCTTCACGTGAACCCAGTGGGGTGCCCCGGCCAGGCACACCGCCCTCTCTGGGTCCCTTGCTTTCCTGGTAGATTGTGGGCAGTCAGGATCCTGGAAACTCTGGGCTAGCAAGGGTCTCCGGGATGGGGGCCGAACAGGCCTCTGGGGCCTGCAGGGGAGCTGGCCTGTGCTGAGGCCGTCTGTGCCCCTCTGCAGGGTCACTGGACACCCACCACGCCCCAGCCCAGGCCCTGAACGAGACCCAGTGGGCACTGGAGCGCCTGAGGCTGCGGCTGAGCCCGCCGGGGGCCCTGCAGGGGAAACTGAGGCTGTTGGAGCAGGAGTCCAAGCAGCAGGAGCTGCAGATCCAGAGCTTCGAGAACGACCTCGCGGAGATCCGTGCTGACAAGCAGAACCTGGAGGCCATTCTGCAGAGCCTGCCCAAGAGCTGTGCCAGCTGGCGGTGAGGGCCGCCCAGACCCCCCCGCTGCGGCCCTAGCCCGGGCACGCGCACGCACCCCGCAGGCGCACCCGCCGCAGCCTGCTGCTCGGTGTGCCCACCCCAAGGGGATCCTCACGTCGCCTTCCAAGCCCATGCCTGCATCCCCTCCGTTCCCGCCAGCGTGGAGGTACATACGCGGTTCACCCAGGCGGCCGTGCCCACGTCCATCGGGGCACGCTCCCGTGCCGTGACGCATAAACGCCCACACCGCGTGTCAATAGCACGTCCACAATACCTGTGGACACAACGCGCACACGCATGCAAGTCCCTCTCTCCGTGCCCACGTTGCAGTCGGTCCACAGTCAAGTACTGAGCTCTGGATGCTGGAGGAGTTATGTTAGCTACCTTCTGGCACTAACATACCCACTCTTGGCTCCTGAAGGCAAGGACCCAGGCCGAGTCGGTGCTTGAGAGGCTGAGGGGGGCCATCTGCAGAGATCGGGGTGGGGTTCCGCAAGAGCCAGAGCCCCCAGCCCCAGAGCTACCCCCTGTCCCGCAGCTTCCCACCCGCCACACACACACACACACACACCCTGAGCAGCTCAGTGCAGCCGAGGGACCAGATCCTAGGAGGGGGGGGTCTCAGCAGTGGAGCCTGAGGCCCGGGGACTCCTGGGGCCATGGCACAGCCTGTGCAGTTGGCTGGGAGGATGGCCCACCCCTGCACGGCTACCACTGACTTTGTAGAATACTTTGTTCTGAATGGAGATCCTGGGAATCACATGCCCTGGGCCCCGGTGCACCTTTCGGCCTGTGGCCTGTCCAAAAAAGCTGCACCTCAAGGGCCTGAAGGGGCCTGGGTCGGGGAGACTGGGGTCATGTGGGAGCTCCTCTTTGTAACCCCACGACCCCAGTTGGCCTTTGACTGACTGACACTGACCCTAAGGCCCTGTGGCCCCACCTGCCACCAGGGAGGCCCCTGCAGGGTGTGGAGGCCTGGCTGCCACTCTGGTCCGTCCTGCTGGGGAGTCCCCCTGTGGCCAGGCCCCCCCTGCCAGCCTCCGTCCAGAATTCCTGGTACTTTCTCCCGGGGCCCCACCCCTTTCCCAGGGCCCTCTTCCTGGTAGACAGCAGACCGTCTGCCCTGGGACAGGTGCTTCAGGGGACCCACCACCCCTCCCATGGCTCTTTTGGCCCCAGGCAGGGGGCACTGGCAGCAGCATGAACCAGTTCTGTGTAATGTGAAAATAAAGGACCCCTTTACCCGCTGGGTGGCATGCCTTTGGTCTTCTGCTGGTTCGCAGCAGGGGCCCTGGCTGTGGGTGCCGACTCACTACCCTGGCACGTGGATGCACACACCCAGCACCCAATGGGTGGGTACAAGAATGTTCCGTGATCCGTCTTGCGCCCGTGCAATACCAGGAAGGCGGCAAGAGCTGAGCTCACTGGCTTTGCCGGGGTCTCCCCATGGCGAGGGCTTTGCTGGGGTCCTGTGACCATAGTCACCTACTCTCTCCTCTCTGCTGCAGGGGGTTATCAGGAAACGTCTAAGGGAGCATGAGGGGCCCTCTGCTGACCTCTGGGGCAGGAAACAGTGAACTCAAAATCACGTGTCCCCCGGCACAAAAAGGCCCAGGGAGCGACCCCAATGTGGAGGAGAAGGAGGGCTTTGGGCCAGGCCTCAAAGGGTGGGGAGACAGCGGGAACATTCCATAGCTCAGGGTTTGCAGGGTGGAGGCCTGGCCAGCACGGATCACTCCAGGAAGCCAGGTTGTGTGGGTAGGACGGACTATGGAGCATATACGGTTTGGCCATGTAGCCTGAACCCCTTTCGGGTTGGTTTAAATAAAAAAGGGGAGTTTGCTGGGAGGATATGGAGGACCTTCTAGAATCTGGTTCGGAATGGCCCAGGGAGGGGACTCTCCTGTCCCCTCCCTCCCGCCTCTTCCCTGGCCTCTGCCTCTGCTTCTCCTTCCGTGTTTGCCTCTGTCTTTTCTCCCCACAGAGAAGTTTTCTCTGCTTTTCCCGAGCTTGATGGAAGACAAGTCCACTCCATCGCCTCCCCCCTCCCCTCCGACCATAGTTCCCGGGTTTACATGTTGTCAGGTCAAACAGAGACGAGCTTGAAACTGCCCTGATCCCACCTTCTCTTGACAGACGGACCCAGCTTAGGCCAGGGCCCCCCCCCCCCATTCAGAATAACAGGGGTCTCTGGGTGCAAGGCTATATAGCGAGAGCTTGTCTGTACCCTCTCCTGATCCTGTTGGGGGAGGGCATTCAGAGAAGACGCTCGCTCCTCCACAGAGAACCTGATAGCCAAGGCCACGGAGGGTGAGGGGTGTGTGTGCGTGGGGTGGGGGGGGGGGTGGACACCAGTGACCTGGGGAGTGATTTGATTGATTTGAGAGGGAGGACAGGGGCAAGGGGGCCGAAACAGAAGGCCATTGCTCTACAGTGAGTTTGATGATTGGTGTCTGGTATCAGTGGGGAAAGGAGAGGAAGGTTCTTTGAAGATCTCTGGGATAGGGTCTGATGCCCTCAGGCCCCTCGCCCCCAACACCCGCCTTCTCTGCTGACAGATCACACAGCCGTTCTGATGCCTGCTCTTGGCATTAAGCCCCTAGCCACTCAAGCTGTGGGACTCAGCAAAGCCCAGTCCCAGAATCCCAATGGGAGCGGGGGTGGGTGGGAGAACAGGCCTCCTCTCCATTCCATGGTGACGTACTTCAGGCTTGACGTCTCATGACTCACGCGGTCCGGTCATGCCTGGTGTATACAGAGCCACTCTCTGGCCCAGAGGTGGGGCTGTGCTGGGCGGAATGTGGCAACAGCTGTTGCACATCTGGCTAGCAATGCAGCCCAGCGGCTGAGCACTGGAAGGTGGGGTGGCCTCAGCCCCGCAGAGAGGCTAATGGGGCCGACCACCGCAACTGGCCAGGGCAACGGGCCATCGGAGCCTGGACTGGGAAGTGTGTTACGAGGGCCGCATTCCAGGTCAGCTCCCTCGTCTGGCCTCCAGGTGGAATATTTCCCGTCAACCACGGGTCGTAGCTCCTAAGCCCTTCTCCCCTGCAAGTTTCTACTGTCTGCTTACAACACCCCAAAAAGTCATAAAAGTTATAACAGCCCCTGCTTGGTGAGAGGCGCTTGTCTCCTCCATTCTGCAGATCAGGACACTGAGGCTCAAGCAAGTACCTTGAGGACCTTGCCCAAGGTCACACGGCTTGGCTAGATCCAAACCCTAGGGGCAAATGGGCACTGGTGATGCCCACTCAGCAGGTGCTCACTGAGCTGGGGAAGTGGGGTCCTGAACTGCTGCTGCCCTTGGCATTAGCCCACCTTGGGACATTCCCTTCCGTCCTGCCCCCTTCCTTGGGACAGCCTGGCCACTTCCTCCCTAGGGACAAACACAGAAGAAAAGATGGCCAGCTGGTCCCAGGATCCCAACCCTAGGGGTCAAGACCTACAAGGCAAGTCTGTGAGGAAGGAGGTTTCCCAGATCCAATCCCCAGGGACATGCTTACTTTGTGTGTGTTTGGATGTGTGTTTGTGTGTGTGTGTGGGGGGGGGGCATCACTGGTGATCAAGTGTGCCGTCTTGCCCAGGACAGTCCCTGTTTGTGCCTGTGGCTGCCACCCTTCACTCTCAGAAACGTCCTGATTTGGACACGAGACTTCATTACCTCCCTGTTCACTAGTCCCTGGTTCCTGCACCCTGAGCCCCACTCTTCCAGGAGGCAGCGGTTTGATTTATCATCGCAGTGGGCTTGCCAGGCCTCGGCTTCCTGACTTTTCTGTAAAATGGGAACAGCCAGGGCTATTTCATAGAGCTTTGAGAATTAAATAACATAAATATATCCTGTACTGATCTGGCTGTGCGCCACAGTGAGTGCCCAGGAAATAGATTTCAGGGGCACCTGGGTGGCTCAGTGGGTTAAGCCACGGAGTCTTGATTTTGGCTCAGGTCATGATCCCGGGGTCGCGGAATCCAGCCCAGCATCGGGCTCTGCACTGAGTGAGGAGCCTGCTTAGGATTCTCCCTCTCTCTCCTCTCCCCCTCCCTCTGCCCCTTTGCCCCGCTTACACGCTTACACACTCTCTCTCAAGCGAAAACATTTTAAAGAAATAGATCTTAGTAACAAAACAGGAAAGCATCCCGATTTGACTTCAGGTGTCACTGATGTCCTAGTGACACTGTGTCATTACAAACAGAAAAGCAAACACACAAAACGGCCTGAAAGCTTTGGAAGTTTTCTTCCGAGGGTTAAAAATAAAGATCTGGCCTGCCTTCCACCAGCGCGTGCTGCGCAAAGGGCCGCGGCGACTTAACAGCTTCGGCGGGTGGACGCAGGCTCTCTGCCCGCCGGGACGGTATCGGATCCTGGAGGCCACCCCAACAGCAAGTGCGTACTGAGATGGTCCCCAAGTTTCTTTAAGGGGAAACCGCGGCCCGGCGCTGGGAAGGGACTGGTCGAGGTCCCGGGAGGAGCAGGCAGGGAGGCGCTCACGGGCGGCCCCGCGCTGTGCATTTTCCGCGTCTTCCAGCAGAGGGGCGGGCGGCGGGCGCGGCGCCCCGCATAATAGCCGCTTTGATGCCGGCGGCCGGGCGGCGGGGCGGGAGGACCCGGGGGGGGGGGGGGGGTGAGGAGGGTGGAGGGCGGGAGGGGTGTGTCCGGCCGCCCGCGCCATCCCTCCGCCCCTCGGTGCGGCCGCCACACGCCGCCGGAGCTCGGACCGGGCGCCAGTTCCCTCGTCGTCGTGCCTCGCCGCGGCCGCCCAGCCCGGAGCCGGCGGGAGGAGCCCCGCGCTCGCCATGTCGGTCGCGCTCGGCAACAGGTTCCAAGGTAGGCGCCGCGGTCCCCGCGCCCCTGCCCCGCCCCCCCCCCCCCCCCCCCCGGCGCGGAGTCCCCCGCCCGCCACCTGCGCGCGCGGAGCGCGCGGCGTGGTCCGCCGCGCGGGGCCCGGGGAGACCCACGCTTCCCGGGCCGCTTCTTTGTCTCCGGCAGGAGGGAAGGCGTTCGGCTTGCTCAAAGCCCGGCAGGAGAGGAGGCTGGCCGAGATCAACCGGGTAAGCGCGCGCCGCCAGGGCGGCCGGCGAGTTTCCCCCGAGTATCCCAGAGCCCCCCGGGGCCCGCCCCCGTCCGCGAGGCTGTGCCTGGGGCCGCCTCAACCCCCTCTCTCCTTCCTCTGGGCTTCCAATTCCTTCCCTCGGCCCCTGCCCCTGTGCCTCCCGCCTCCAGGTAGGTTCCCCCCCCTCCCTCCCCCTCCTCCTCCCGCGGCTCGGGTTGCAAGTCGTTACTCTTAGACTGGGGAGGTAGGGCCCGCCCAGGAGCTCCGGTGCCCCCGGGCCGGGGCTCCCCGGAAGCCCGCCTGGGACCAGCTGCAAGGATGTGGCGCAGGAGGGACCCCCCCCTTCCCCCCCCCCCCATGTGTCCCAGCTCAGAGAGGCGAGGTGGCACAGCAAGTCCAGAGTCCACATGGGGCCGCTGTGAGAACCCGGGGGTCCAGGCTGCAGGCCAGTGCTCCACCCCCGCCCCCACCCCACACCTCTTTCTCACTCCAACTTTTTAGGGAAGCTTCTCCCAGAGGCTTGATGCTTTTCTCATTGGCCCTGGTGGATTTCTATAAAGAAATCCTTCCTACTGTGGCTGGGCGCCCAATGGGCGCTCCGTAAACGTTTGCGGAACGAGCATGTAAATCGTAGAAGATAAGGAAAAGTGTCAGGGCCTGCCTGGATTGGCCAAAGCTCAAGGGCAGCACAGTCCTAGCTTTGGGGTTCTGTGAGACCTGGGCTCAGGCCTGGCCTCCATCGCGGACCAGCTCTGTGGTGATCAGCAAAGGCTCTCGGGGCGGAGTGGGGGTCACGATGAGGACTGGCTGAGGCAAGGCGTGGAGTGTGCGTGGTTCCGCACCTGCCAGGAGGGAAGATGTCGTGGACGGTGCCAGAGTTGTTTCCCCGAGGCGGTCTCCCAGATTCACTCCTAACGGGCTCACCGAAACAAGACTAGCTATTCCCCCTGCTGGCTCCCTCAGCGGCTGGGCACCCACGGTCCAAGCCCAGCTCAGAGTCCCGGCATGGGAAGCGGGTGAGTGTCTTCGGGGTCCAGGCTGTGTGGAGGTGGGTCTAGGGGCTGCCTCTTGGGGGTAGTATTTCCTCTCGCTGGGGCTTGATTCCCTCCTTGATTCTTTTTGGAGGGCCTGGAACTAGGCAGCCTATCTGATTTCATTCCACTGGCTGTAGGAATCCCATGCGGGGCTCTGGGGACCCAGGGTCCCTCCAAGTAAACTCTGGGCTCCTCTTTGCCATCATTGCCCTGCCCCCGGGTGCCATCTTGAGCACAGCTAAAAGGGAGACTGGACATCTGGCTGGGGCTCTCAGGGGTCCAAGCTGCTGGGCCACCTTCCAGTTTACTCCACAGCCAGCCCGCCCTTGGTCTTGGCTGCTCTTGCCCTCTGGACAGGAGCCTGGAACCCTGACCTCATACAGCCCCCTGGGCCACTCGGCCGGGCGGGTTCCAGGCTGGCTGAATCCACCCACAGCCAGCAGAACCCTGAGCCAGAGACAACTGGAGATGGGGGAGAAGTGATTACAGTCAGACAAACCAGAGGAGCTGAGAATGTGTGGGACTTTCCATGCCAGTCCCCAGGGTGGGGGGAGGGGTAAGCTACCGGGTTGTTTGGGGAGGTAGACTGGCTTGGCTCAGGGCTCAGGTCACACAGAAGCAGAACTAGCTTCCTTTACCTGCCCACATGCTATCCTGAGCCACGTCATGTGAACCCAGGCTGCTGTTGGGCCGCTGGATGAAACCATAGGAAGGGGACTCCAGGATCAAACCAGAAGTTTGAGCTGCTTCCCACCCCAGGAGGTCGAGGCAGCCTGACCCCACAGTATGGAGTCACGAGTGGGGGTGAAGGGGTGGGCAGAGTGCTCGCTGGCTCTCTGACCTTGGGCCATCCGCGTGAGGTAGTGGTAGTTCATTGTCGTGATTTTTCAGGGAGGTAATCTATGGAAAGCACACGGGAGAGCCGGCTGCTGTCATGATTATTATCATCGGTTTGTTTGGCGCGTTAAGACGCGGGGAGGGGAAACCCAGGGGCAGGGTCT
Organism: Panthera leo; assembly: GCF_018350215.1. Taxonomy (NCBI): domain Eukaryota; kingdom Metazoa; phylum Chordata; class Mammalia; order Carnivora; family Felidae; genus Panthera; species Panthera leo. The sequence goes on from NC_056691.1 coordinate 88,758,815, forward strand.
GTGACATGCCGCAGCCCCTGCTGGCTGCGCAGCTTGGGACAGACCCTTTCATCTGGGGAACCTTAGTCTTCCCTGCCTGAAACTCAGGGAGCAGTGATCGCTGCTCTGTTCCGAGTCCCTAGGACAGTCAGTGGAGATGAGCAGACAGACAGAAGCTCTTTGCAGACTCTGAGGGAGTCACTCTGTTTGAGGGTCTGAGTCCGCTCCACCCACGACCATGACCGCAGCAGAAGTTCCCTGGGGTGGGCGGATTCTAGAGGGAACCTTGGCAGTTCAGATTGCTTTGCTTTGGGGTATAGCTTCACTGCCCCATTGGAGCAGAGCTTCTGGGGGGCTGGCCCGAGCAGTTTCCCAGTGGCCCTGAGGAAGCAGGGACGCATGGAGGATGGGGCTTCGTAACTCCCTTGCTGCATGTGCTTAAGTACCCCTGGGGCCGCTGCCTGGGGCAGAGCCCAGCCTGGCTGGCAGTTCTGGGGGCTTCTCTGGGCCAACATCCCAGTTCCCTCTGGGGCCTTCCCCCCACCCCGGGCTGGGCCAGCTTCCAAGGGGTACCAGGGCAGCTCAGTCTTAGCGATTGCTGTTATAAGGGTCAGAAGTAAAAAACTGAGGGAGACTCGGGGGTACCTGGAGGTCCTGCGGGGCTGTGTGGAAGTGCACTTTTTTTCCCCCCTGTTCTGCTTTAGTTTTCTTGATCATTTTCCGAGCACTTGGCATGTGCCAGGCAGTGTTCCGGGAGCACTTCAGGCAACGTCTCGCTGCACACTCACTCTGATGCCATGAGCGTCTCTTCCCATTTTACAGAAAACAAGACTGGGGGGCCGGGGGAGTGGGTGGGATGAGTCAACCGCCCGGTTTTAAACAGCGTAGACTGAAGATAGCCCGTTCGTCTCTGCCACGCGTGTGCGTGAGTGCGCGTGCTTGTGGGCGCATTCTCTGCACTACTGAGGCGGGCGGGACCTGCCAGCACCTCCCACTCCCCCACCCCCCACCCCCACACATAGCTGACATTCCCTGTGCCTTGGAGGCATGGCAGGTGACCCCGGGCCAGCCGGGCCTGGCCTTATCTGGCAACGGGACAGGGTCTCTCCAGTTTCCCCACAGGGACAGAGAGAAGCGATGGGGCTGGATGGGTGCCCCTCAGAGTGCCCTTATCCTTCCGACTGAGCAGGAGGAGTGCAGAGGGCAGCGAGGGCTGCATCGTGAACTGGCCAGAGGCCAGGATCTTTAGCTGATGACTTGGGTTGTGCCTTCGCTCCGTGCACAGTGCTGCACATACATCGTCTCAGTGACTCCTCCCGGCAGAGCGTTTGTTTACCCAGATGTGCAGCAAGGATCTATAAACATCCCCGGGGGGCAGGGATTACTCAGGTTTTAGAGATGAGGACACGGAGGCTCAGCCAGGTGAAGTCACCTGCCCGAGGTCACCCGGCCAGCAAGTGGCAGAGCCGGGGCTCTGACTCTAGACGGCACCCGTGGCCAGCCCGGGACGCTGTCCACCAGGTGGCCGTGGCCTAGCTGTGACACAGGCCGCTCCTGCTTAAGCGATAGGGATCTCTGGCTACTGTCCCGCCTTCCCCAGCCCTCCTGGGTCGAGTGAAGGGCACTTGGCATTCCCTATAGCATTTAGGGGCCTGATGGTTATTTCCAACCCCGGGTACCGTCTATACTGGGAAGAACTGGACACAGCAGGCTGGGTGTCTGTGCCCAGGGGTTATGTATCCCCAGCGACAGGGGACCTCTGAGACCTGACCAATGCCACCCTGTCCCTGCCCAGGCGAATGTGCCCAGCTGGCATCGCTGGGCACCGGTCCCTCTTGCTCCTCCTTAATATATTATAAGGGAGATGGTGATAAGCGGCCACATGAGCCGCGGAGGATTCAGTGTCCCCACAGGTACAGCCGGTCTCGACCTTGGTGTGGCCGTGTCACAGGAAGCCGGGGATAGAATTTCGGTAGGGTCTGCTTCATTTGTGAAGTCGGTGGGGTGTTTTTCTTCAGCTGCCCCGTCTGCTGGCCAGGATGCAGCATCCGGGTGAGGCCCCAAAGCTGCTGAGGGGAACGTGAGCCTGCTGTCCTCGCGGGTGCACGTTACAGCCTCCTGCCACGCACCGGGCCGGCCTGGCCCTTTAAGAGCCCGTGGGTTGCGTCAGAAGCATCTCGGCCCGGCCCAGTATGGTGCTGCCTGTCCTTGGGGGTTTCAACCACCAGCTCCTTGGATGGCCTCCCAGATGGTGATATCTGCCCGCCCCAAAATTCTGCTGCGGCTGATACATAAAGACAAGCCTGGAGGGCCAGGAGCAAGTATCCGGGAGCAGGTGCTGGAGGTACCAGCCCAGAAAGAGAGTTAAGTAGGGGGTGGGGGCGGGGCAGACAGGTGGCAGGGATCTGGAAGCCCGGACGTGGCGGGGGCTGCCAACCTCTGCTGGTTTTGGATATTCTCCCTTCCGGGCATGAGTATGCAGATGGGAATCCCAGGGATGGGTGGTAGGTTCTGATGGGCATCAGAGGTTGTAGACGACCCCGAGGCAGCAGTGAGCAGGTGGGGCTGTGGGCGCCGTCCCCTGGGGCCGAGATGGGAGCACTGTGTCCCGTGTGGATGGCCCATCCCTGCCGGGTCAGCCGGTGTCCAGGGACAAATAGGGATGGCCAGAGGGTCAAGGCTTACCAGGAGGACTCCGTGGCACAATGTGGGACAGAGAGCTGTGGGTAGGTCTCTGCTTTTCCCCTTTTCACACCTAATCTCTTGGTGTGGCTTGAGTTTGGGCGACCCAAACACATCACTGTTAACACTTACATGTAGGAGTCCGGGCTCTTCCTATGCACTCAGCTCTTTTCTTTTTTTTTTTAATGGTTTTTTTTTTTTTTAATTTTTATTTTATTTTTGAGACAGAGAGAGAGCATGATTTTTATTTTATTTTTGAGACAGAGAGAGAGAGAGAGCATGAGCAGGGGAGGGGCAGAGAGAAGGGGAGACACAGAATCCGAAGCAGGCCCCAGGCTCCAAGCTGTCAGCCCAGAGCCCGACGTGGGGCTCGAACTCACGGAGTGTGAGATCATGACCTGAGCTGAAGTCGGACGCTTAACCGACTGAACCACCCAGGCGCCCCAGCTCTCTTAATCCTTATGCCGACCCACTGGGGGGGGGGGGGGCGGGGTTCTATCATTATGATTGCATTTTACAGATGAGGAAACTGAGGCCCAGAGTAGTAAAGCAAGTTGCCCAGGGCCACAGAGCTAAGAAATGCTGCAGCTGGGATTTGAGCCCAGTCAACCTGATCCCACCTCCCTTCCTGTGACTTCTGCCCCGCACACCCCGCACCTAGGAGCGTTTATGTAGGTCCCCCGGCCATTGTGGCTTGAGGCAAGACCCTTTCCGTTCTGGGGCCTCAGTTTCCCCGGCCGTTGAACGAAGAGAACTGGCTGGATGCTCTGAGGAGTCCCTTACAGGTTCTATGCCCCTGTGGTTGTTTTAACAATCCTGCCGCCTTCCTGGGCCTTGCCCGTGGACACTCTGGTTTGAGGCGTGACCGTCTGGCTGGCAGCTTCCTAGTTTTGACCCCACGCTCCTGCCTACTTGTGGTTTCTGACTCTTTGCCGGGGATTGACCAGGCCACCATTTCATTCCAAGCCCCCTGCACCCCTTATGCCTGGAGGTCCTGACGGCACTTTGTGCAGCTGGATAAACTTGTCGTTTGGGACAGTGGGTCAGAGTGGGAGAGGGTGCCGGGGGTGGAGTAATGCATCCACCCACCCTCCTCGTCCCCCTCGAGGGTTATAGGATGGTTCCCTGGCCTCCAGAATAACCTCCTGCAGCTGCCCAAGAGGAAAGGTAGTGCTCCGTTTTGACTTTCTTTGCCCAGAAGCCTGTGGCCAGGACACCCTCTTGTTTGGGGCAAGGAGGGAGCTGGGCTGGTGAAGGGAGGCAGACAGACTTTGCTTGAATTGTTAAAACTTGGTAACCTTGAGCAACCTCCCTGGGCCTCAGTTATCCGATCTATCCGATGGGAATACCCGGAAAAGGGAAAGAGAAGCCAACCACAACCAGCCTAAGTCGGTGGGAAGGGGGGTTGCCTCCTAATCTATTTAATAGCTGATGATGGTCTGGATGATGAGCTGTGGGGGTTAGAAGTAGATTGTACGAATATAAATATTAGAAGATCGCAAGAATAAACAGCTAACATTTATTTAGTAATTACTAGGTGCCAGGCACTGTGTGAGCACTTTACATGTATTTATGCTTTCATACTGCAACCCCTCGGGACAAGCCTACGAGATCTTTTTCTCCTTCCTCCAGATGAAGAAACCACAGCACAGACAAATGAAGTAATTTTCACACAGCTACTAAGTGATTCGATCCCAGGCATTCTGGCTCCAGCTTGCCGTCTGTTTCTCCTTTTGCTTTTGTTCTAAACATCTGCGGTGGCTTCTGTCTCTGTCTCCTCTGTCTGGGGATCCAGAGTCAGGGCAGCACGGGGGTGGCGGGGGGTGGTCCTGGAGTGTGGACACATAGGGTACCTGCCCACCGGACATGGCTGTGCCCCGAGGCTGGACAAGGATACAGAGGGAGGACGCCTAGAGGTGGGGAGGCTGTGGGCTGCGCATGAACAGGAACCAAGAATCCAAAGCTTGGAGCTGGGGTGGGAGCCGGCAGGCCCGCCCCTGGGACTCCCGCTTCTGCTGCCCACCTGCCTCCTCCCTGGCGCCCTGCCGAAGGCATGGTCCTCCCAGCTGCCCCAAGCCCGGGTTCAGCAAAGGCTGCCCGCCCACGCGTGAGCGGGTCAGCTGCCTGTCCCAGCCCTGGCCACTCTGTGGCTCAGGGCACTTGTCATTTTTGGCTCTAAGGAAACGTGTAATTCTAATCCCTGAGCCCCTCCAGTCTTGTATGACACGCATACGCCTTGGCAAAGCTGCTCTGCCAAGTGGAGAAAGTGATTCTGGGCTAAATGCCAGGCCTCTCCATTCATTCAACAGATGTTTCCTAAGCACCTACTATATGCTGGGCACTGCCGTGTGTGAGGCTTCTGTGGGGCATGAGACAGTAAAGACGTCCTCCTGGAACCTCTGGCCAAAGGCTTGCCTCCTCCCGGCGTCTTTCCAACACCCGCTTTCTCGGGTCACTTTGATTCCTCAGCTCAGCGGGGAAAGAGCCCAGACAGCCCCCACTGTGGACTTGAATCCCAGCTCGGGCACTTGCCAGCCGTGCTGCTTTGCACAAGTCATTTGTCCTCGCTGGGTCTCCATTCTCTCAGCCCGCAAAAATTTATTGGGCACCTGTTCTGTGGCAGGGGGAGACGGACAACGGACAGCACCCTTAATAAGCGCTACGTCGTAAATTGTGTTAGGAGGCGGTTCCTCCCGTGGGACAGGAGGGATGTGCCGGAAGAAAGCGGGTTGAGCGTGGAGGCTGAGGACCGCAGTGGACAGGATGGATGGGATTTGCCTCCTGGAGAAGGTGAAAGCTGGGCAAATGGGTGAAGACGGTGAGGGAGAGAGCCATGCAGATGTGGGCGGACGAGCGCTGCAGACAGGGGCACAGCTGGAGCCACAGTTCCCAAGGTGGGAGCGAGCCTGGCATGGGGGAGGCACTCACTCTAGTGGGGGGGGGAGGGGGAGGGGGGGAGAACCAGTTGGACAGCCTGTCACGTGGTCATAAGCACTAAGGAGAAAACTGACTCTATCACCGAGACAATAATCTGGACGCCCAGAGCTGCTGCACCTGCCGGCTCCGGGTCAGGCCCAGTGAACGAGAATCGCTCCTGGGTCCTGGGTTCGTCTGTGCGCGATTTGTCTCCAAGACCAGGGACCGTGTCCGGCCCTTGAGCCCAATTTGCCTGGATCCCTAGAGGGGGTTGGTACATGATACGGACAGGCTCTGGCTGGCGCAGGATTTCTGGTCAACCAGAATGTGGGAGCGGGGAGGGCCCCCAGGTCTCTCTCCAGGGGCTCCCGGATGTTGGGCGTTGCCCGTGCCCTTCTGCCTCCCCACGAGGGTTTTCCAGTTCCTGAAATGGTAAAGCGGAGGGAACACAGGGGCCAGGCAGTGAACCAAACGTCAGCTAAATGGGTTCCATTTAAAAATTCTGACATTATGAACTTCCTACTTTTACGAAATGTCCTTTGCTGAACTCACGGCAACAGTCAGTGGTGATTGTTTAAAGTCTCTACTTGGCAAAATAAAACCTTGGCAGGTCTATGTTAGCACCTCCCCTTATTTTTAACTTCTTTTTGGGAAATGTTTTCTTCTGCGTTATCCCCAAGTCTGGGAACCACGGACCTATTTGTCCCTCTGCTGTGCAGATAATAGGACCTGTGACCCTGGGAGGTGCCTGGTTTGTTCAGGGTCACAGACAAGAGGTAATTGTCCTACTTTTGGGCAGAGAATGGGACGGGGGAAAAGAGCAGTGGGAAAGAGCTAGGAGAGGGAGCCAAGAGGAAGAGAAGTCCTGGACTGAGCCAGCCGGGGGGGCGGGGGGGGAGCCTCCCAGGCTACAAGAGACAGTCATAGCTCCAGCTAAGTGGGGGCAAGACCGTGCGTGGCACCTGGTACCGAGGTCCGATGTGAAGCTGTGGCCAAGCCATACCAGGGGCCCTGGGGTTGCCCTCTGTGAGGCTGCTGGAGGCAGAGACAGACCCTGGGGTCCAACAGACTCAGGTTCCAAACCAAACCTGCAGGGACTGCAGACATGTGATTTAACCTCTCTGGCCCTGCTGTTCCCACCTCAGTGAGATAGCACAGGGCCTGCCCAAAGCAGAAATCCTGCACCAGCCAGAGCCTTTTCAGGGATCTGGATCCAAGCAAATTGAGCTCAAGGGGTAGGACAGCCCCCAGAACCAACAAGGGGAGCAGCACTGGCAGGTGGGTGTCTCCTTCCCTGTCAAAGGGGGCTGAGTTAATTTGGAGGAACTTGAACCCTGGAAGGGATCATATTCTGCCTCGTGCTTAGATATACTTGTTGCCTGAGCCCTGTCATACAAGTACAGACTTTGTCATCAGTTAGTGGGGCATGACAGCGGGAATTTAGAAACAGATTGAGTGATTGATCTAGATAATATTTAACATGATTTTATTTATTTTTTAAGTTTATTTATTCTGAGAAAGAGAGAGAGGGAGGGAGGGAACGAGTGGGGGAGGGACAGAGAGAGAGAGGGACAGAGGATCCAAAGCCGGCTCTCTGCTGACAGCAGGGAGCCTGATGAGGGGCTCGAACTCATAAACCGCAAGATCATGACCTGAGCCAAAGTTGGATGCTTAGCCCACTGAGCCACCCCGGGGTCCCATTTAACATCATTTTAAACACGAGCTTCCTGTAATTTAACGATAAGGACCTTATTTCCTTGGTCTCACCTGCTCTCTTGGTGCCTCGAACAGAGCTGTATACCCTGTGGTCCCTTAAATGAGTGGAGGTCCCATGCCCGTGTTCGGTCTGCTCAGTAATGAGGAAAGCGGTGGCCAGAGACGAGAGGGGATTTGCAGAATCTGGTGCTAGGATGGGAACGTGGCCTCTGCTTTCCCAGAGGACGGGAGTATTTCCCTGAATGCAGGTTCCAGGGCTGCATAAAGATCAGCAACAAGGCAAGTAAGCTACCTGGCCAAACAGGTACTTACTAATTTGTAGTGTTTTGTTTTAAAGCCAGATGAATGCCTGCCATCCGCCCATCTTTGGGTGTTGGGATGAAGGATGCAGGCTGTTCATGAGATGAAATTAACTTGAAGCTCTGGCTGTGTGCGCCTCAGTTTCCTCATCTGTAAAATGGGAGCGATAATGGTAACTAACTTTTGGACCCACTGGGAGATCCCAAGAGATCGTGCAGGTTGGTGTTTCCTTCTGGAGGCTGATGTTAGTGTCCCCCCCCCACCCCCCCCACAGGCCCCTCCCCCCACCTGGTTCTGAAAGGCATCATGTGAGGGGACGGTAGCCCTGTTTTACAGGTGAGAGGGTAAGTGACCTCCCAAGGCTAGAGCAGAGGCTAATCATACAAGAGTTGCTGTTTATTGAGCACTTGCTGTCTTCCCAGAGTCGTACATACACGCTCCTTGGCGGCTCTTAACAAACCGGAGGAGTGGCTATGATAATTCTACCCATTTGTCAGATAAAGCAATCGAGAGGCAGACAGGAATTCATATGCTGGGTCACATCCCTAAGGAGTTAATGCTAGAACCAGGCAGCCTGACTTTGGGGCTCGCGGCTCCGTGGACCTTGGAGCTGGGGTGCCCTGCTGGGGCAGGCCCAGTTCCCCACACTGGTAATTCGGAGGCTGACTGAAGGTATTTAGGGCAGGCCCTCCGGGCTGCACCCCGGGCTGCTGAGCATACTTCCTGCCCACGGCGTGGACTGCAGATCTGTCTCTGAGGGGTTGACAGGAGGCCAGGGCAAACACTGGGGCCTCCTGCCCTGCCTGGCCAAGCCAGGCCACCTGGCGCGGGAGCAGGCACCAGGGCGATGGGCCTACGTGTCAGTGAGCTCTGCCCATTGACCCCGCGCTCAGCACTGTTCTCTCGCCTTTCAAGGAGTTTCTGTGTGACCAGAAGTACAGTGATGAAGAGAACCTGGTGGAAAAGCTTGCGGCCTTCAAAGGTAAGCTGGGGCTGTCTGCCCCACCCTCCCTGACAGAGCTGGGCTGGCCTCTGGCACGTAGGATTCCTTACCCCGCAGAGCCAGGCTGAGCCCCCGTTTCTTCCAGAACGCCCCCTTCCCAGAGGGCCGTGAGGTGGGGGGCTCGGGCGCGGGCACGGGCCCCTCCATCTGTCTCTGTGCCACCCCAGACCCCTCACCCTCGGCCGCGGGCCCAGCCTGGCCCCTCTCCCCCCAGCTGCTCGGCAGGCAGGGCTCAGGCTGGCTCCCGTCCGCTGCTGTCCAGGCCCTGCTTGCTCCCGGGGCCCCAGCACACAATCAGCTCTTTGTAGCAGCTCTTGCCTTTCCCCTCCGCGGGGGAGCGGCTCGGGAGCCCCTGCGCAGAATGGACGTTTGTGTCGCCACAGTGGGGCAGGGGGCAGAGTTTCTGCCCATTGAATCCCAGCAGCACGGGATGAAAAGAAAACAGGGCCTGGGAGCCCGCGTGGGGAGGGGGCGGCATAAAGGTCCCTCTGTTCCGGGCCCTGGCGCTTGGTTCCCGGCCAGCGGCTCGAAAGGAGAGGAGCCGTGCACATAAGGAGCGGGACAGTCCCACCTTTCCTGCCTGGGAGATGCACCGGGTGTGCAGGGAGCCCTGGCCGCTGAAGGACCTCGGCGGATATCCTCGAGGCCGCCTTTCCCCTACACCCCCACCCCCACACCCCCGAAGTCTTGGCAGTGTGGGCATCCTCCCTGCTCCGAGGCCCAGAGCCTGCCAAGTGCTCCTCAGGCTGCCCACAGCTTAGTTGTCCTGAGGCAGGACACCGATGGCGAAGCATTTGTTGAGCGTTGACCTTGGGGGAAGCACCTGGAATGCTGTGTTGGGAGCTCCCCCCAACTCATCCCAATTCGGCCAGGAGGGAGACGGGTGTGAGCTTGAACTTACAGATGAAGAAACTCGGGCTCAGAGAGGTGGGCTTGCTTGCGTGGGGTCACACGGCCCGCCGACGGTTTGTCTCCTTCCAGAGCCCCTGCTCTGAACCATTATGCAACGGGGCTCCTAACATTAACAAAAAGAAAAGCCAGAACAAAGACACACCCTGTCCCGCCACCCGAAAGAGAGCCACGCAAAGGAGGAGCAGTCCATTCCCTTCTGTCTGGGTACCAGGGAGGTGGCTCTGGGAGGAGGGACAGAAGTCTCCTCTCCTTGTCTTCCTTGGGATGGAGGATTGGGTCCATCAGGGCAGAGTGGGACCACAGGAACTTACCTTGGAAGCAAAGGGGCTGTGAAGGTTTTCAAATCATTCACTCATTTGACCTCCAAATGAGCACCTACTATGTGCCAGGGCCCCTGCAGGCCTGGGGCTACAATGGGGAATACACAGAGAGCCCTGCCCAAGGCAGAGGCTAGCGGGGGAGGGTATGGCAAAGAGAAAGGCAATGCAGGGGGCGCAGATGGTGGTAGGTGCTTTGTGGGGGTGGCAGGGACCAGCCCGAAAGGCTGGGGAGCCCTGAGAATAGCTGGGAGGGACATTCAGGCCAGCATGTCCTAGCAGGAGCAGGGTGTGGGGGGGTGGGGGGGGTGGATGGGCCAGAGGCAGCAGGGCCAGTGGGAGTGGAGCAGAGGTGAGGGAGGAAGAGGCAGCCCAAGAGGCTGGAGGGCAGGCGCTCGTGAAGGTCACAGGGACCTTCCAGGAAGACCTTGGGCTTCCCATGCTGGCTGTTCAGTGCAAAATAGACCTTGAGGGCCCTGCAGTTTTGTGGCGGGGGTGACCTGCCCGGGGCCACACGCTGCCCTCGTTAGAAGATACCAGGCTCATTGCCCTGCATATTCTCCCTTACTGTTGGGGGTTCCCGGGACCTCTTGATCAGGCAGGCGTAACTCAAGGTCTATAGGGGGGGGTTAGGGGAGGGTCTGTGTACCCCGGGACCCTGTGTGTGCCACTTTGGGTCAAGGGCAGATCTATGGCGTTTCTCTTGGGAGAGCATCAGATTCTCAGTGGTGCCTACAGCCCCCCAGAAGGTTCAGAACCACAGGGACTCCTTAAATCTGACTGCCCATCAGAATCACCTGAGACACTCTAAAACCATACTAATTCCTGCCCCCTCCCCACCCTTTTCCAAACCCACTGAATCTGTATCTCAGGGCCTGGGAACCTATTCTATTCTAGTCACTGTTGCCAATGTGATTTAGATGCAGCCAGCGCAGGCTGGGGGGTGGGGGGGACCAGGGAGGAAGCAGCTGCCCCCTCAGCAGAGGGTCAGAGTGGCCCCCAGCACCTTTCTCCATGGCGCCTGTGGGAGAGGGGTGTGGGCAAGGCGAGCTCTCTCTCCAGAAACAATGGCTAAGATGACGGGACTCACGTCAAGACCCCCGAGGAGGATGGTGTGGGCTCCCTCAGGGGAGCCCCTGGGACCCTCCAGGGGGGTGACCCTGATTCTGAGCTAATGCCGGGTTTTGCTCTGTGATTTCCAGAGAAGTACATGGAGTTTGACCTGAACAATGAGGGCGAGATTGGTAAGTGAGGCCTCGGGTGTGCTGGGGGAGGGGGGGTGTTCGGTGGGTGAAGGGTGTGGGGTCCAGAGAGCCCCACTGACCCACTTGTGTGCGTGAGGGGCACACACGGAAACTTCCCTGTGGGCCAGGCCAACAAGCTGGTCTTACTTCTACCCTGGACCCACTGCTCCCAGATTCCTCTCCTCTCTGCTTCCCTCCCGCCCACATCCCTGCTCACACCTCAGGCTCCCATGCCAGGTGCTGGGAGGACCCAGGGTAGAGGGTTTCACGCCTGCCCGGGGCTGGAGATGCTTAGGCTGTTGACACCCTGGTCCAGGGGGCTGGCAGTTCCTTTGTCCTTGCCTTTGTATACTGTCCTGTCTTTGACATCGTGCTTCTGTGTGCCCTGCTTCCTGTCTTCCAGCAGACCCTTACTGTATCGTGTGGTCCAGGTGTGGGGGGTGACAAACGCCTGTCCCGTGGCACTCAGGTTCAAGACCGTATCTTGACCATCGCTAGGAATGCTATGACCTGGTCAAGGCCGGCTGAATTATCCCCATTTTACAGATGAGGAAACTGAGGCCCAGCAGGGTAACTGACTTGCTTGGGGCACGGGATGGTTAAGTGGCAGGCCCAGGGTCCAGATCCCAGCCTTTGTTTCTCAAACTGGCTTCCCACCTCTGTTTTGCCCTGAGCTCAGTGTTGCTGCTGTGTCTACCCCTCCTCTGTCTTGTCTCCTTCTCCTTTTAAAATATTAAAAACAAATTTTTTTAATGTTTATTAATTTTGGAAGGGGAGAGAGACAGAGCGTGAGCAGGGGAAGGGCAGAGAGAGAGAGGGAGACCCAGAATCCGAAACAGGCTCCAGGCTCCGAGCTGTCAGCACAGAGCCCGACCCGGGGCTCGAACCCACGAGCTGTGAGATCATGACCTGAGCCGAAGTTGGACGCTCAGCTGTTGCCCCTCCTTTTTATATATTTTTATCTTTTATTTTTCTTTAGAAAAAAAAAAATTGGTGGCGGGGGGAGGGTTGCCTGGGTGGCTCGGTCGGTTAAGTGTCTGACTCTTGGTTTTGGCTCAGGTCATGATCTCACCGTTTGTGAGACTGAGTCCCACATCAGGCTCTGCGGCTGACAGTGCAAAGCCCGCTTGAGACTCTCTCTCTCCTACTCTCTCTCTCTGTCCCTCCCCCGCTCACGCTCTCTCTCAAAATAAACTTAAAAAAATTAGGGTTATCAAATTAATGCATTTTCACGATAAAGAAAATCTAGAAAACGTAGTAACGCACAAAGACAAAAATGTCACCTACAATCCTACCTCCCAGAATATAAACTTTTTGGTTTACATCCTTCCATCCTCTGTTCTAATCACAAATGCTATTTTATACCATTTTAGAATCTGATTTTTTTCGAAAAATAATATAATGTGGGTATTTTGACATATGATTAACTTTTCTTTTGAAATTATAATTAATGGGTGCACAATATTTTGTTGCAGGGAAGGCCTATAATTTATTCAGCCAATGCCTTAGTATTGCCCATGTAGACAATTTCTAATTTTAAGCACTTTTTAAAAAAATGTTTATTTACTTTTGAGAGAGAGAGAGACATAAAGCCCAAGTGAGGGAGGGGCAGAGAGAGAGGGAGGGAGACACAGAGTCCGAAACAGGGTCCAGGCTCCGAGGTGTCAGCACAGAGCCCTACCCAGGGGTCAAACCCACGAACCAGGGGATCGTGACCTGGGCTGAAATAAGATGCTTTTTTTTCTTTAATGTCTTATTTATTTTTGAGAGAGAGAGCGTGTGAGCAGGGGAGGGGCAGAGCGAGAGGGAGACACAGAATCTGAAGCAGGCTCCAGGCTCCAAGCTGTCAGCACAGAGCCCGATGTGGGACTCGAACGTACGAACCGTGAGATCATGACCTGAGCCAAAGTGGGACACTTCACCGACTGAGCTACCCAGGCGCCCCAAATTTTGACTATTTTTAATCATCCTGTGAAGAGCATCTTTGCGCATGAATCTTTGTCCACGTCGCCGATCATTTCTTTAGAGTAAATCTCAGGAATTAGACATTCTGGGTCAAAGGCTTTTGAAGCATCTTGCCAAATTGCCTTCCAGAAAGATCTTGCCAATTCAGAGTCTGGCCAGCAGCATGGGGGAGACCTTTCACTTTTCCCCGCAGAGTGCTGCCCAGTTTTCTTTGAAATGCCCTGGACATCCTGGCACCTAGGGGTCTGGCATCTGTCCTGCCCACCCTGCTCTCGGGTGAGCTGGCGAACCACTCCCCTGGCCCTCAAATTGGCCCCCTGCCCCACTTCTGTGCCACCAGCCTTTGCCAACCCATTGTTCACAAAACAATATGAAGGAAATTGCCTAAGACCTTGGGAGCCGGAAGGTCAGGGGCAGCAATTCTGCAGAGAGTAGTGACTTTTTGGTGCCTCCCTTGTTTTTCTTGAATTTTATTCTTTTGTTGGTTTTCCTGCTCTGCAGGATATTTTTGGCATCCTCTCCCTGCCAGCGAGGCGGAACCCTAGGACCTCTGGGTGGGAGTGGCAGGTAGAGAGAAGCTGCCACCGGGCTCCTGGCAGAGTGACTTTCCATGCCTGGGGTCAAGTCAACTCCCTGACCCCACCTTGCGGGGCAGTGACTTCCTGGGTAGCGGGAGCGGCGGGCGACAGCTCACCCTCACCTCGGGGGTCCGCGGACGTGACAGAATAAAGAATCTGTTACCGAACACCTGCTTTGTGCCGGATACTTCTCGCACGTCGTCCTTCCAAATGATCCCATCAACCCATTTTGCCACTTACGGGAGCAGAGTTTCAGAGAGGTTGAGTAGTTTGCCCCAGGTCCCACAGCCAGGAAGAGCAGAGGTGGATTCCAACCCAAGTCTGTTGGATTCTAGATGCCCATGTCCCTAACCGCTAGTCTATACTGTTTCCAAAGAGAGCAGGGAGGGCATGATGGGCTCATTCACCCCAGAAGAGAAAGGCATGTCCCCAGGGAGGGGCTGTCCTGCTGGGCTCCTTCGAGTGGGTGCGGGGTGGGGCCGGCAGGGGGGTGGGGGGAGCTGTGCCAGCTTCCTCGCTTGGCCCATAGCCTGTCTCCACTTAACGGATCTGCTTTTTCCTCCGGCAGACCTGATGTCTTTAAAGAGGATGATGGAGAAGCTCGGGGTCCCCAAGACCCACCTGGAGATGAAAAAGATGATCTCAGAGGTGACAGGTGGCGTCAGCGACACCATCTCCTACCGTGACTTCGTGAACATGATGTTGGGGAAGCGGTCGGCTGTGCTCAAGCTGTGAGTACCGCCCGCCTCTCCTGGGGCCCCTGAAGTCAAAGTCACTGTTGCGCGGAGAGAATTCCTTGGGTGGTGTACTGGACCAGGTTCTCAATTTCTCTGAACCCGATTTCCTTATGTGTCAAATGGTCACATTAACGTGTACCTTGCAGGCAGAGTTCGCCTGTAGCAGAACTTCCTGTAGAGTCAGACTCAGTAAGCAGCAACCGTGGTGGTGACGGCAGTGATAAATCTACTGGGAAACCTTCTGAGCCTCAGTTTCCTCGTTTGTAAAATGATTCTACTACATTCCCTGGGGAGTCTCTTGCATTGAACGTACAAATGAAAATATACCAAGCTCATTTGTCATGAAGGGGGAGGTTGAGGCCCAGGGAGGCTGAAGGACTCCTCATGAGCCCACGGGTCAGGCCGCAGAGCTTTAAGTGTGGGGTGGGCTGGGGCAAGAGGTATGGCGGGACAACCATCAAGGTTAGACCGCGGTGCACCTGCGAGGCCAGATGGCAGCCAGCAGGAGGCCTGATGTTTTTGGAAAACACCTAAGATTTAGGGCATTTACTGCATGTCGGGTGCTGGTCTACCCCGTGACTCCGTAGATTTATCATGTATTAATTTAGCAAATATTTACCGAGCACCAGCTATGTACTAAGGATTATTCTAGGCGCTGGGGACACATGAATTGCTGGGCTCGTGGAGCTTCATTCTAATGACAAGAGGCAGACAAACACAAAATCAAAACCCCGAAAAAGCTGAAATGCCAGATTGCAATGGCGTAGTACAGAGAAAAATAAAGTGGACGAGAAGAACAGAGATGGACGGCATGGTGGACAGGGAAGATCTCACTGAGAAGACAGCTTTTGACCGGAGCCCCGAAGGAGGGAGATGTGAAGAGATGAGCCATGTGAAGATCTGAGGAAAAGCATTCCTGGCAGAGGAAACAGCAAGTGCAAGGGTCCTGAGGCAGAACTGTGCTTGTGGGCCTAAAGGAAAAGCATGGAGGCTAGTGTGTCCGGCCATCAGTGAGCACAGTGAGTGAAGATGAGTTTGCAGAGACGGGCAGACACGGGACCTTGTAGGTCACGGTCCCACGTAGCACTTGGCACTAACGTGGAGGGATGCCATTGGATGACTTTAAGCTAGGGGCTGACTTTTTTAAAAAAATATTTATTTATTTATTGAGAGAGAAAGAGCATGAGTGGGGGAGGGGCAGAGAGAGAGAGGGAGAGAGAATCCCAAGCAGGCTCCACACTCAGCACCCAGCCGGATGCAGGTTTCGATCCTGCGACCTCAAGATCACGACCGGAGCTAATGTCAAGAGCCACCCGGGCACCTTGGGGCTGACTTTTAAAAGCCTCTGTCTGCGGTAGGGGTGAGAGTGGCCGCAGGGAGACTGTGCAGGCACGACATGAGGCCACTCAGCCTGGGGAGGGTACAGAGGAGGTAGGCAGAAACCGTTGGAATCGGGAATGATTTGGGAGACAGAACTGGAAGGTTTGCTTCCATGCCCAGATATGGGGTATGTATAGGCTAACAAGGAGTCAGATGATTCTGATCTGTCTGGGGTCTGAGTCACCGAGTGACGTTGCTGTTTGCTTTAGGGGCAGCGCAGGTGGGGAAGGCAGGAATTGAGAGTTGAGTTTTTAGGGGCGCCTGGGTGGCTCAGTCGGCTGAGCGGCCGACTTTGGCTCAGGTCACGATCTCGTGCTTTGTGAGTTCGAGCTCAGCGTCGAACCGTGAGATCATGACCTGAGCCAAAGTCGGCCGCTTAACCGACTGAGCCACTCAGGTGCCCCTCCTAGATGTTACCCCCGAAGGCTTGGGAGGTTCTTGAACACCTGAAGGGATTTTGAGCAGAGCCACGGCTCTGCCTCCTTCCGGGAGCGTGTTTAGGGGAAGACGCATGGCTTAGAATACAGAGTTCTCTGCACGTTGGTTTTCTCTTCTGCGAAAAAGGGGCTAGCCACCCCTTCCACACAGAGAAGATCCCATGGAGAATGGGTGCAAGGGCATTCTGTTGGGGACCCTACAGACCCGAGGGCGGGGATGATCTTTCCCCTGATGAGGGAAGGAATCCTAATCCTGTTTGGTTTTTTTCTCCATCTTCCAAACCAGAGTCATGATGTTTGAAGGAAAAGCCAACGAGAGCAGCCCCAAGCCAGTTGGTCCCCCTCCAGAGAGAGACATTGCCAGCCTGCCCTGAGGACCCCCGTCTGGACCTGCCCCCATTCCTCCCCACTAATTTTGCTGCCCCTCTTGACTCATTGTGATTTGTCTTCTTTGTTTTGTTTGGTCTTGGTGCGTTTGTTTATTTTTTTAATCAGCAGAACTGGTGATCACTTTGTAAAGCACAAATTATCTGCCTTCAAGGGGCTCTGGGTCGGGGAGTTCTGAGCCTTGGTACCCTCCCTCTGTTCTTCCCTCCTCCCCCCTTCCCTGTGCAGCAGGGCTGACATCAAACCAAAAACTGGAGGGGGCAGGGCCAGGACAGGGAGCCTGGAAGGCTGTGGTCCTCATGTTTGGAGCCGGCACAGTCTGTCCTTCCAGGGTCTTGGAGCTAAGTCCAGGCTTGCTGGCCTGGCCCTGGTGAGGACCACAGCCCACTCTCGGAAGGCCCTGGAGTAGGTTTGCTCGGACAGCTCTGTGGTTCGTGCTCTTAGGTTGTCTAGGGCGTGGCCACTCAGTGTCCCATTTCCCCAGCTGATTCCGCCTCAGTCCACACTTCTCATCCTCAGGGAGGTGACAGAAGGAGAGAGGGAGAGAGCGGCTTGGCAATCTGAGCCCTTCCAGAAGGTTCCAGAAGGAATCCTCAGGCCTTGCCTGCAGCCACACCTTTATGGGCAGCTCAGAGGGAAAGTGCAGCCCCCTTGCCCTTTGCTGGGGCAGCAAAGGGGGTAGAAGGGAGGCGAGGGGCCTTGGGAGGCGTGTCAGTTCAGTCTGGTGGCACCTTTCGGGGAGGATGCTGAGGGCAGCAGGATAGGAAAAGGAGGAATAGAGTACTTATGGCAAAAAGTCAGCCCCACTAAATAAGCCAAGAGCTGAGAAACAGAAGGTTGCCTTTCTGATCCCAATCTGCTTGAAACTTGACTGTGCCCCCCCTATTTGACTTACCACCTTACATCATTCATTCATTCATTCATTCATTCCCCCATGTAGTCATTCAACAGATATTTATTGACCACGTATTATAAGCTTTAAGCCTCCCCACTTTGTCCCGACATGTGCCTGTCCTCTCACCCCTTTCTCCATCCCAAAACTTTGAGCTTGGGGACTGGATTGGGGTCCCTTGTGATGGACTCCCAGTGTTTTAGGACCCTGATCTGCTCTGTAGGTTAGCTGGACCGGACCTCTCGTTTCACAGGCGAGAAAACTGTGGTGTTCACAGGGATTAAGTGCCTTGCCAAGGAAGGGGTTAATCGGGAGACGGAAGTTTGGACTGGAACCCAGGTGTTCAGATGCCATGCCCATGCCTCGCCTCTGCCCTGGGCTGTCTCAGTCAGTGATGCCAACAAGAGAAGGTGCAGGGAGGGGAAATCTCCTAGGTCAACGATTGAGGAAGGCCCTGGGCCAGGACTCACCCTTCCCAGTGCCTCCAGGTCAGCAACAGGGTTTGGGTAAGGGCCAGGGTGCTCTCCAATTCTGCCTTCCCTAGAGCTTCTCTGCCAAGCCATTTCTCAGAACTCATACAGGAAGGTGTCAACCCTCAGCCCCATCTTGGCTGAGCAGGGACCCCAGCCCTGACCCCATCTGTTCCGGAGTCCCTTATACCGCCCACTCAGGACTTAGATGCGCTCATCCATCGAACATATTTATTAAACACCTGCTATGGGCCAAGAGCCAAGGACCCAGAAGTGAACTGGACAGACTCCTAGAATTTAGAGTCCTGTGGGGAAGTCAGACCCAGGCAACGACGAGTGAGGTGAATGTTAAGAAAGAGGGGACTATGGGGTGATTGCACCGCAATCCTGGGCCCGAGACTGAGCCATGAGTCTTGGAGAAGTCTTCACCAATCCTTAAGTGGAAACGTCTGGGTGCTGTTGGAGGGGGGAGCCAGTGTGGGCTCCCTGCAGCTCCTTAGTGACCCATAATCGAGGGCCCAGGGAGCTGCCCTTAGAGCAGCTTGGGGGAGTGGAGCAGGTGGGGGATGGGGAAATGCCCGGTTGGGTTAATCTACTAGTCTCAACCAGTTCAGGAGCAAGATTATTTGGCCATGACTGGCTGATCCTCAGCCTAAGGAGCTGCTTCAAATGCACAAGCCTAGTTGAAGTTTAAACCCCAGCAAAACAGTTCTCCCTGCAAATGTAAAATCTTACTCCATCACCTCCTCTGCCTTTCCCACCCCCCCACCCCCCACTCTGGAGATCATTAGATGAACAGCTGCCTGTCCCCACCCCTTCCCACTGTCCTCTCTTTGGGACAGGCTGAGACCTTTGAGCAAGGTAACACCTTCCTTAACTACCCATTATAGTCAGTGTAACTGTTCCTAACTAAAGAGAGGAGAGCAGAAGCAATCAGGCTTACTTGAGGAGGTCCCACAGTTTATAAGACTGTAGAAAGCCTCCTTTAAGGGAGGGGAGCAAGGAGGTGTGTCCCCAGCTTCTGGAAAGGGCAGGAAAGAAAGTTCTCTCGTTGGATGGGGAGCATCCTGGGAAACACCACCAGTTCCTCCACCATTTCCTAGAGGGAGAGGGGCTCAAAAGTGGTCCCGGAAAAGGGGGTGTGCGCATGTATTTCAGATCGTGGCTATTGGCTCTAGGACTTCTTCAGCTGTCTTTTTTCTGAAAGACCAAATCTAACTAATGCAACCAGCAACTTGGGGACTGCCAAGTGTGGCTTTGTCCCAGTGACTCAAAAGGAAGGAGTTTGCTAGGCAAGTTCAGGTGGATGAAGTGTGTGTGTGTGTGTGTGTGTGTGTGTGTGTGTGTGTGTGTACGTGTACGCATATAAGTGTGTGTGGTGCTGGCTATCATCTCCACGGACTAGAAATAAAACAGACAAACTTATCAGTGTCTTGATTTGTGTATTTTGGGGACAGTTCCTGGGCTCAACAAATTCAGGAGACAGCGAATATAGTGACAGTTGGAAAGAATGTGTCCTGTGTGCCGGGCTCTGTTAAATGCTGAGCTTCATTTACTCCTCACAACAGCTCCACGAGACAGGTTCTGTTATGTTATCCTTGCTTTAAAAAAGCAGCCTTGAAGCAGATCAGCAATTTTGCTGAAACCAAACAGTAAAGTAGAAGAAAATGATCCCCATCCGCGGCGTTAACCCCTAGGCTCCAGATTTAAGAATTTCTGTCCCAGAGCGTTTATAATTCCAAAACAAACACCTCTACGTAGGACTGTAATAGTCATCAATCGACACATCCGGACAAGCTGAATTCTAATCCTGCCTTCACCCCTTTCTGAGGGGCACTGGGGAATTTTCTAAACTTCTCATCAATTATATGGCAACAATAAACCCCTCGGTGACTAGGATGTCTTGGACGTTAAATAACACACGTTAAGTGTTTTTGCGCAGTTTCCACGCTCTTGCTCGGGAAATGATTACCCTGGAAGGAGCCAAGCTGATCTCTGGTGCCCTTTACCCTCTCATTTCAGCCTTCCTGCTCAGACACGGAAGAGTCCTCCGTGGCCCCACCCACCCACTTTTCGAACCTGTTCCTCCACACCCCCCTGCAAAGCCTCTCTCAAGAGCTGCCCCCTGGAAACGTCTGTCAGGTTTCCTAACTCCTCTCACTCGGGAACTGTTAGTAACCACCTACACCCCAGTGTTAATGTGAGGTCTCAGCGGCACAAAGGAGTAGGGGGAACGCGAGCAGGCGCCTCGCAACCACAGAAACCAACAGGCAGCCAGCCCGCTCCAGCCTCGACGCCGGGGGCGGGACCTGGGCGCTTCAGGGCGCAGGCGCGTCCGCCCTGGGGCCACGCCCCCTCGCCGGCCAATAGGAGGCGGTGGCCAGGAGAGCGCGCGACTTCAGGAGGTCCTTCAGTCACCGCCGACTGGGACGTATGACGTCACCAAAGCGCGCCGGAAGTGCGGAGTCTGCGGAGCGCAGCCTGCTGTGAAGGAAGGAAGTTGGCCCCGGAGCGGCCTGGGCCGTGTGGGCAAGGCCGCGGGCGGCAGCAGCGGCTGCTTCGGCCAACAGAGGGTGGCGCGATGGGAGACGAGATGGATGCCATGATCCCCGAGCGGGAGATGAAGGTCAGAGACTGGCCGGGGCCTCCCTCCCTTCCTTATTCCCGGCGTCGCCCTGGAGCCCCGCCGAACGCCGGAGCGCGGGGGCCGGCTGTCCCGCTTCCCGCTTCCTGCTTGAACATTTTACCGCGTTCAGAGCTCTCGCCCGCGTCCTGGAGCGGGCTGCCGTGATTAGCCCCACCGAATCCGTTTTCTCGTCCCTGGTTGGTCTTGTGCGCGCCACTTGAGTTACCCTAGTTACTTCCACGTGGTGGTCGGTCAGAGTA
Source organism: Panthera leo (assembly GCF_018350215.1). NCBI lineage: Eukaryota > Metazoa > Chordata > Mammalia > Carnivora > Felidae > Panthera > Panthera leo. The sequence continues at coordinate 88,779,616 of NC_056691.1, forward strand.
GTGGTAGTAATTGCTGTTTAAGAGCGTTCTCCGTGTGCCGGACACTGTGGTCATAATCAGCGCGGCAACCCCGCGCGTAGCTGTTCATAACGAGGAGCACATGGAGTCTGGGGAAGTAACTTAACCCAGAGTCACGTTTGACAGGGGGGCTGAAATTTAGGTGGTGGTTTCTGTTTTTATTTTTTAAGACCCTCTCGCCTCCACTTTCCCTGGTCTCCTTTTGTGAAGTGGTCCAGGCTTGCGTAACGCGGAGCCGGGGTTCGCCACCTGTTTTACGAAACCTGTAGCGACGTGGAATAGGACTATTTTGGTATTGGAAATAAGCGTAAGGTCAGGCAACGAAAGAGAGGGGCAGGTGATCCAAATGACGGTTGTAAGTAAGCTGCAGGAAGCGTTTAGGCGATTGAAGACGTCCCTGAAATGTGTTTAGGGCGTAGTAATCCATCCCATATGTCGAGTAGTGATTCCCCCTTGAGAATGTCACCGGGGGGGGGGGGGGGCCGGAAGGCGCGGGGACCACCCGCTGAGAGTGTGCGGATTTCTCAGATAGGCTGGGGCAGAAGGGAAAAAAAAGGTTCCAGAACTACAGACTTAGAAGATGATCGTCTCCCTTTGAGTTACTGATTATACCAGAAAGGAAAACTTCCCTGGGACCCTTTGTCCCACCGGCTCTCCACACACACGTGACCGTGACTCAACTAGGCTATTTGGGATTATCAGGATGAGAATTAGAAAAATACTGAAAATTTCATTCTACGCCGGCGTGGTCTCATCTGGAAAGCTGTGTTTTTTTTCTGGTCGCATACTCATTTGGCATTAAAAGCATTTCAGTTACTCTTTCAGCAACTATGAATAAAGAGCAAAGCTAAGGAAATTGGTAAGTGGAGTGTGTTAGGGTTCCCATACAAAACACCATACACGTACAAACATGTTAAGCTGAGAAAGGCTGTCTTTGGCTTTTGCCCTTTCGGAACATAAGCAAAAGGGGGTTCGCCTCCTTTTTACCAAAACCTTGACGTAAGATCCATCTGGAATTCAAGAAAAAAAATCAACACATCTGGTACAACGGAACATAGTGATTGGTAAACCTATGGAATTCTCACCGAGAGGTGACACCCACTGAAAATCGTCTTTGTTTTTTTTTTTTTTTTTTTCAACGTTTATTTATTTTTGGGACAGAGAGAGACAGAGCATGAACGGGGGGAGGGACAGAGAGAGAGGGAGACACAGAATCGGAAACAGGTTCCAGGCTCTGAGCCATCAGCCCAGAGCCCGACGCGGGGCTCGAACTCACGGACCGCGAGATCGTGACCTGGCTGAAGTCGGACGCTTAACCGACTGCGCCACCCAGGCGCCCCGTGAAAATCGTCTTTGAAGGCATGTAGATCAGTTCGCGGAAGGCTGGGTGAGACAGGCAGTCAGGAGGTTGGGGCAGGCTCCCAGGCCCTGGAGTGCTAAGGAGCGTGCAAATGGACGGAAATGGAAACGGAATCGGTGGTGGATGGAGGTGGCCCAGGATGTTGCACAATTAACGGGGCACTTGTGGGAGTAAAGCAGAGCGTTGTGAGGTGAGGCTGCAGACGCAGACAGGTCAAGCCATGCCTGGCCTTAACAGCCTGTGCTAAGGGCTTTGGACTTGTGTTTGGATGTCCTCAGAACACCTAGGTAGGCTTATAGGTCTTGACTATTAAGAGATTGGCCATACCCATCCTTTTCCGTGGTGTTTTGTTTAGTATCTGATGCAGGTAAGACGGCTCCTGGGACCCGGTCGTCATTCTGTGGTCATCATGTCCACGTACATGTTTGTCAAGCACCGCACTGGCAGTTCAGGCTAACGGCGTAGTTGGGTGATGCCTTCGATATTTCACAGCAGTTACTGAGGACTCCTCTGGGTCATGAGACAGTACTTACCGTCAAGCAGGACAAGATTATGAATGATCAAGTACAGCACCTGTTTACTGGTTAGGGCAGTAAACTAGGAGTTCAGAAAAGGAAAATACCAGTGTGAATTGGATTAGTTAAGGAAGGCTTCGTGAAAGAATTTTTAAAACGGTATTTAATTCGATAAACGTTGCTAGGTCCTCTGCCGGGCACCGCAAACGGCTGGGTTGTACTAGGATTAGGGCTGTTGGACTATCATGGAATATCTTTTCCCGGAATTGACCTTGGTTTCATCCTTGACGACAGGATTTTCAGTTTAGAGCCCTGAAGAAGGTGAGAATCTTTGACTCCCCTGAGGAGTTGCCCAAGGAACGCTCGAGTCTGCTAGCCGTGTCCAACAAGTATGGCCTGGTCTTTGCTGGTGGAGCCAGCGGGTTGCAGATTTTTCCTACCAAAAATCTTCTTATTCAAAATAAACCTGGTGACGATCCCAACAAGATAGGTAAGTTACTTATTGTTTGTTGCCTAGTGGAGAGAGGGGTGTAGTGAAGGAGTCTCTTTCCCAAGAAATCATTCTAGTATTAAAATTAAAGTGGCTGTGAATCTTCAGGTTGACCCCCAAGAAGAAGTTCTAGGCAGGAAGCCTTTCTGCTTGTTCTGCGTGACTAGGCTTCAAAGTGCGCTTGTATGTTTATGTAGATGTAAAAATTGTTTCACATACACCTTAGACCTGGTAAAGTGGTTACAGCTTCTGCTTCTGCTTTGTCTTTTTTTTTTTTTTTTTTTTTTAATCTTTTCTTAGTTGATAAAGTTCAAAGCTTACTGGTTCCTATGAAATTCCCGATACATCACTTGGCCCTGAGCTGTGATAACCTCACACTCTCCGTGTGCATGATGTCCAGTGAATATGGCTCCATTATCGCTTTCTTTGATGTTCGCACATTTTCAAATGAGGTAAGCTACTGGCAAAGGGTAGCATCAGCATGGGACCTACAAAATTTGTCTGGTATTGAGTCATAACCTAGAAATTCTTGGTTGACTCTGGGAGTCTTTTTTTCTAGATTAAAGTAGGGGTTTAAAAAAATGGCATTAACTGTGGGATCTTAGACCTTTGAGATAGAAAGGACTTCAAGAAATTCTTCCCTAATACCCGCCCCAAGGTGTTTTTTTTCTCACTTACAAATGAGAGAGCCCACGCCCAGGGAGCTTTAGGTGACCTGCCCCAAGGCTGTAGAGTTCATAGTAATGTCCGAAGTTCCCATATCCCGGTCTCCGGCCTCCTCTGGCAGTGTTCTTCCATTTCTAGCAGTTTGGGAATGATATTGTCAATAATCTGAGTATTTACACTGACTATGTGCCAGGCCCTGTACTGGTGCTTTATAGGCCTTGTCCTCGTTCCTAAGTACCGTGGCCTCACAAAGTAGATGCTGTTGTCTTCATTTTATAGATGGAGAAATAGTCCCAAAGAATTTAAATGTGCAAGGGTCCAACACCATTAAGAAGCAGAGCCAAGATTTTAATCTAGTGTTTGCTCTTTACTGATTATTTTGCATTTGTGTATTCCCCTGCTGGAAGTTCTTCCAGTGTGCTAGGATAATTGACTGCCATTTTCAAAGTTGTGTTGAAATTGTCTGTAACAAATAGATTGCTGCATAGAGCTAATTTGTTTTTGTCACAGTCGTGGAGGAAAGTAAACTGTAATTTGAGAAAAAACTTGCATATTCAGTAATTTTCTTCGACTATTAAATGTCTGTGTTTATTAATTTATCAATTTATTTTTGCTCCTGGGCATTTGTTTTAAAAGGCTAAACAGCAAAAACGCCCATTTGCCTATCATAAGCTTTTGAAAGACGCAGGAGGCATGGTGATCGATATGAAGTGGAACCCCACTGTTGCCTCCATGATGGCAGTTTGTCTGGCCGATGGCAGCATTGCTGTCCTACAAATCACAGAAACAGTGAAAGTGTGTGCGACTCTCCCTTCCACGGTGGCAGTAACATCTGGTGGGTAATAAAGGCTTTCACTCCGTAACATACAATAATGGTAATCTATTTAAAAATTAATTTCTGGAAATAAAAGCAAATGGGGTTTTTTGTTGTGTCTGTTGTTATTTGGTAGAACTGGAGAGTATTCTTTATTTCCATAGTTCACATTCTTAAAGCCAAACAGCAGACAGGATTTAACTTGAATGTGTGTAGCCGTTCTGGAGAAAGAAATATTTTGGTACGGCTAGTTTAGAACTGTGTTTTTAATTTTTTGTTTTATGTTTATTTTTGAGAGAGAGAGCATGCGCACGCTCACACACACACACACACACACACACACACACACGTGCAAGCGGGGGAGGGGCAGAGAGAGGGAGACACAGAATCTGAAGCAGGCTCCAGGCACTGAACTGTCCGCACAGAGCCCAAAGTGGGGCTCGAATTCACGAACCTCAAGATCATGACCTGTCCGCCCACAGCCCAATGTGGGGCTCGAACTCATGAACCGCGAGATCATGACCTGAGTGGAGGTCGGATGCGCAACAAACTGAGCCACTCAGGTGCCCTCGGACTGTTTTTGAGAATGATTGTTTCTGGATCCTAAAGAGTGGTGGATGGTACACTGAAAGCCATTTTGTACCTTCAGGGGCAGACTATTACCAGTGTCAAACAGGAGTAAGAGAATGATTTCTCGATACTTGAAAACTTTTTCTATTCTCCTTATCTAAAGACTACAGAGTCTTCTGTACCTTCCAGCTTTCTGGACAATACTCCATTGACAAAACATTTGGAACAGTCGACTTAATGGCCCAGTGGTAAATCATAATTGCTTTGTATCATCAGAATGATCTTTAAAAAAATTTTTTTAATGTTTATTTTTGAGAGACAGAGAAGACGAGCGGGGGAAGGGCAGAGAGAGACACAGAATCTGAAGCAGGCTCCAGGCTCCCAGCTCTAAGCTGTCAGCACAGAGCCCGACGCGGGGTTCAAACCAATGAACCGTGAGATCATGACCTGAGCTGAAGTCGGACCCTTAACCAACTGAGCCACCCAAGGGCCCCAATTTTTTTTTTTTTTACCTTTGTTGAAAAAAGATGATCCTAGAGTCTTCCATGGGCTGATCAGGGAATGGGAAGTGGTGATTAAATGGCTGTTTCGGGACAGATCTCATTGGTTTGCTCCATTTTCTTCAGTTCCTAATTGACAGCATTTTCTTCTTTGCTCAGTGTGCTGGAGCCCCAAAGGGAAGCAGCTGGCTGTGGGGAAACAAGATGGAACCGTGGTCCAGTATCTTCCCGTAAGTTGTACTTCAGAACAGTTCGTAAGTTACCCACCTTTGGTGGGTAGTTTGGGGTCTCGCTGGTGTTTCTTTGTCAAAATGTGATTCATGCTCGTTACGACAAATTCATCAGTACACAAGCAAGCAGGAAAGAGGGGAACTCTTCCTGTCTGTCCCATAGTCTTTCCAGAGGCATACTCTGTTTTCTTTAGCGGTAGCCTCCAGACTTTTCTGGATGCTTTTACAAATAGTCTGCGTGTAGATGCATTATACATCTGTTGTACACACTGATAATAACGCTTCACGGTGTTCCCTGGCTTTACATTCCCAGTACATACTATAAGAATGTTCCATCAAAACGGTGATAGCATTATTTGTCAGCTAGCTGAGTCCATCTTAAAGGTTCAGTTTCTCTAATTATAGAAACTAGAGAATGGATGCTCCTGTCACTCTGTCACCCCCTCCCTGTGGTCTTCCTGGGATAATATTCACAGATACTCTGCAGTATAATTTTGGCAAAGAATCCATATATTTTGGGTCGAGCGTGGATGGCAAGGAGGCGTTCGTAGGCAGTGCTGAGACCTGTGTTGCTGTGAGTTCCTCCTTGAGATCCCTTCTCTATGGGGTGTGATAGCAGTGGATGTCTGAGTTTGAGGTTGAGGGTTTACTTCTTAGGGTATCGCAGAAAGTTGTTATCTGAAAGTGGGTATATATTCCGTCAGGGCGTTAGCTTGTAAAAGGATAATAGGATTGGCTTAATTTTATGGGCTTGCTCTTTGCCTTTTTTGTTTTAAATGTAATCATTTTCAGAATCCTTCTTCTGACTCTTGATCCGTGGAGCCACTTCATTCTTCGGAACGGCTGGATAGTAGTCCGCTCTGTGGACGCGCCATAATTTACTCCCCCGTCCCGCTATTGCTGGCTGTCTGTGTCAGCGTGGGTGGCTTTGCTGCCATAAATGGTGTTGCCTTGCGCATCCTCCCTCTACGCCTGCACGCATTCTTGAGAGATTTCTGTAGGTTGGGGTGCTGGATGTAGGCATTTCCTCTTCCCTGTGCTGTCTCCTGGCTGGGAACATGAAACCTAGTGGTTTCTGGGGAACATGCTGGATTTGATGGAGTTTCAGCGGCTCATGTGTGTTTCATTTGACACTCTTTCCCCCCCCCCCCCCCCCCACCCCAAATCTCTTTCAGACTTTGCAGGAGAAAAAAGTCATTCCTTGTCCTCCGTTTTATGAGTCAGATCATCCTGTCAGAGGTAACCCATCTGCTTTTCTTTTCTTTTTTTTTTTTTTTTTAATTTTTTAATGTTTATTTATTTTTGAGAGAGACAGAATGTGAGTGGGTTAGGGGCAGGGAGAGAGGGAGACACAGAATCCGAAGCAGGCTCCAGGCTCCGAGCCGTCAGCATAGAGCCCGACGTGGGGCTCGAACTCACGGACCGTGAGATCATGACCTGAGCCGAAGTCGGACGCTCAACCGACTGAGCCACTCAGGCGCCCCACCCATCTGCTTTTCTTACGGGGCCAGCCTGCCACGAGGTGACACTGTATTACAGAAATGTCAGATCATGTGATGTATCTATACACCCGCCCAGGGAAGTGTTAGTGCCTCCTGCGTGAATACTCTCGTTATCACCGTTGGCCGGTTAAGTCAGCACAACAGCAGTCCTCTGGTAGACACCCGTGTCTCATGGTACATGATAGTAAATGGATTCTGACTTGTTACTAGGATTCTTTCAAAATTTGCCCTGATCATAATCCACCAGGAAAAAAAAAAATCCCACTTCAGGATGGATTTGGGCTTCCTGCATCTTTGTATCTGTGAATTATATTTAGTCAGTAAAATCCGGACCTTTGTCAAAACTATAGTCCTCTGACTTTTTTATCCATGGGCTGTTAATTTTTTAACACGCAGGAGCTATTCCCAAAGTGAGATGCTTTATCAGAGTGTGTGTATTTCAGTTCTGGATGTGCTGTGGATTGGTACTTACGTCTTCACGATCGTATATGCTGCTGCAGATGGGACCCTGGAAACTTCTCCAGATGTGGTGATGGCTCTCCTCCCGGTACGTTTGTGAAAGGGACGTCTTTGTTCTTTGACAGCCACAGAGGTCTTCTAGTAAAGGTTAAGGCTTGGGCTCCAGCTTCCTTTTGCTGGCAACGGTGGTACGACTTCAGGCATAAAACTTGGCACCACGGGCCGTGGGGGCCAAAATGATGGTGTCTTCTTTTTTTTTTTTTTAATTTTTTTTCAACGTTTTTTATTTATTTTTGGGACAGAGAGAGACAGAGCATGAACGGGGGAGGGGCAGAGAGAGAGGGAGACACAGAATCGGAAACAGGCTCCAGGCTCCGAGCCATCAGCCCAGAGCCTGACACGGGGCTCGAACTCATGGACCGTGAGATCGTGACCTGGCTGAAGTCGGACGCTCAACCGACTGCGCCACCCAGGCGCCCCAATGATGGTGTCTTCTTACAGCATAATCTACCGTTTAGTCATAAAGCGAAGAAAATCATAAAGCTTGCTTTCGCTTACATTGTAAACTATGAGTCCTGGTAGGTGTCAACCTGATAAGGGTATTTGATTGATTGATTGATTGTCAAGTTAGCTAACATAAGTGTGGTCTTGGCTTCAGGAGCAGCCGATAAAGATATTTTAGAAAAGCAAGAAAATACCTTGATTTTTAAAATTCTTCCACTTGTTTATACTTAACCAGATGTTTATCAGATGCCTGCAGGGTGCTAGGCACTGCTTTAAAGCTGAGAATACCGTGGTGACTGAGGCAGGGTCCTTGCTTTTGTGGGTCTTCTATTTCTAACGAGTGTGCTAGTCATAGTCAGTAAAGAAGTGCAGGTCAGGGAATGACAAGGGTGAAGGAGGGAACAGCGAAGGGTTCGGGCGGATAATGACGGGGCTGCAGTTCAGACTGGGTGCGCGAGGAAGGCCTCTGAGGAGGAGCCCTTTGAGCGAGAATGGAATGACCTGAGGGAGTGAGTCATTTTGAAAACCGGGAAGAACATTAATAACAAGATCTACAAAATGTGACTACGTTGCGGGGACATTTAAAAAAAGACAAATGAGGCAGCGCATATACTTTCCAATCAGTACTGGTTTTCAAAGTCCATAAAAACATTTAAAACTACATAAATAAATGTCTAAATATAACAGAAGTGGGAGTCGCACTAGATCTGTTTCGCAGCCTTGTTTCAGTGGTAAATCGTAAGCATCTTTTGAAGTCCTTGAATACCATCTATATTTGGCTTTTTGGACAGATGATTTATTTAGCTCTTCTTCCGCTCCTGGATCCTCAGGTGGTTTTCAGTTTTCCTGTTTTAAGGAATACCACGATACGTCCTTTGGTGTACATTTTATGTGATTGTGTTTATCTTGTAGGATAAATACCTGGAAGAGAATTTGGTTCAGTGATATATGCTCTTGTTGCTAAGGTTTTGAAAACATTGCCAAAGGATCTTCTAGAAAAGCTACAGCAGTTTCCATTCCTGCCACCAGCGTGACTCCCAGTTGCCCCAGATGAAGTCCTTATTTGAAGAGCCCGTTAAGATGTTCTGTTCCCAGGGAGAATATCAGCTCTGGCATTTATTGATTCTTGGGTTCCATGTCCTGGGCTAGAAGCTTTATATGTGTCATTTTGTTTCACACTTAAAACCGCCTTTGACGGCAGTGGAGTGAGTTCCACAGGCCCACTACGTGCATAAGAAAACGGTATCAGAGAGGCTGCGGGATCTGTCCGTGCCTGGCCCACAACCAGAAAGTGACAGAACAGCGTATATACAGTTCGGTTCAGTGGCCACCATTCCCGTGCCTTGTACTACTCCACTCTGCCTTTATATCGTGCCTGTGGACTTGGACATAGATTTTTGGGTGAACTTTTTCATAAAACTTAAATGGTTTTGTTTTTTGCGATCCTTAACTGTGTAGAATGAAAGAAAAAGTGCACATGGGATTTTTTTTTTTTTTTCTCCTTTTGTTTCTGGTAGAAAAAAGAAGAAAAGCACCCAGAGATATTTGTGAACTTTATGGAGCCCTGCTATGGTAGCTGCACGGAGAGGAAACACCATTACTACCTCAGTTACATTGAAGAATGGTGAGCCGAGAGCCCGAGAAGGGTTCCTCCTCTCTCTGTCGGGTCCCACCTGAACCACTTGGTTCCCACGTTGAAACTCTTTTCTGTAGGAAAGGAGAATGGAGAGTCGAGGTGCCCCACACATATTTTCCTCTGATGCTGGATAATGTCTCTCTGACTCCTGTTTCCCCAGTCTTGAATTATCTCCATCGAATACTCACTGATCCTAAAAACCCCGTTTTCTCAATAACCCCGGTGATGACTTGACGACGATACTGATATGTAAGGAACATATTAAAAATTTCCCTCAGAGCAAAGGGCTTCCTCTTGAAAGGTAGATAGCTTGAAGCAAAGCTTCTGTCCGGAATTTCACCAGATTATTCTGTTGACAGGGCGATAGATTTATTGGAAATTCCGACCTGATTTTGTCATGTCTCTCGGAAATGGTCAGGCAGTTGGCCGGCTCTCCAGGGCTTTATCCGGTGAACTAAGGTTAAGCTTTGTATCTAAAATCTTCTCCCCTCTCGTCAGCCACGTAGGAAACCTCACCTTCCTCCTTGACGTCTTGAGGAAGTCCTCATGGACGCTACCTCAGGCTCAAGTCGGGTTAGAACTGTTGCTGTGTTTTAGTTTAATGGCCTTCCGCTTTTATTTTTCCAAGGGACTTAGTGCTGGCAGCATCCGCAGCTTCAACAGAAGTCAGTATCCTTGCTCGACAAACAGATCAGGTAAATTTCACTCGCTTGTCGCTTCTCCGTGATACTTTTCTGAGAAAGACTCTGGAGGGAGTTAAAACTATGGTGAAGGTTTAGATGAAGCCACGTCCCTTTGAATGAGTTCCTGGGTGACAGCAAAGCTGACGCTTCGCTGATGTGACCGAGCGCCTCAGGCCAGGTGGCTGAGATGTCACAATGGACACATGTGGGTTTCAGACTCCACTGTCAGCCAAAGCCCTTCTGTCCTTTCTGGATCCGCTCTTGATCTGTGGAAACATACGATGAGGTCTGCTGTCAACGGGAGCACGCCTCGATGTAGGAGGTTTTTCTGCCTTGTTTTGTTTTATCACCTTTATTTTTTCGCTCTTGCTTGAACCTGCCCCTTCATTCAGTCAGCTATAACCCATCCTTGATTAATGGAGAGAAACATGCAGATCATACCAAATTATGACTCATCAGGAATATTTTGTTTCACTTTGGGGCCGCCTAGGTGGCTCAGTCGGTCAGCTTCCGATTTCTACCAATTTCGGCTCAGCTTACGATCTTGTGGTGTGGGGGGGGCATCGGTTCGAGCCCTGCATCGAGCCCTGCGTGGGGCTCTGTGCTGACGGCTTAGAGGCTGGAGCCCGCTTCAGATTCTGTGTGTCCGTGTTTCCCTCTCTTTCTGCCCCTCCCTTGCTGTGTTCTGTCTCTCAAAAAAATACATTTTTAAAAGTTTTTAAAAAGGGAGGCACCTGGGAGGCTCAATCGTTTGAACGTCCAACTTCGGTTCAGGTCCTGGTCTCACCATTCAGGAGTTTGAGCCCCGTGTCGGGCTCTGGGCAGAAGAAGGCTCAGAGCCGGGAGCCTGCTTCGGAATCTGTGTCTCCCTCTCTCTCTGCCCCTCCCCCACTCACGCTTTCTCTCTTTCTCTCTCAAAAATTAATAAACATTTAAAAATTAAATTAAAGAAAAAGAAATATGTTGTTTCACTTTGAAAAACCACCAGAAAGCTAAAAGCCCATGCAAGTAAGTGCCCACCTCCTTTCTTGCACTTCGTCCTCCTTGCAGACGAACGACGTGGGCTGAGGTGGTTGTGACGCCATCCGAAACTGTGGTGGGTTACGCGGAGTCACCACAGAGCAGATGTGCTGAAACGGAAAAGTTTTCTTGAAACTGGCGCCTGGAATTTTAAAGAAAAACTTTTTTTTAAGTTTGATTCATTTATTTTGAGAGAGAGAGAGCGCATGAGCAGGGGAGGGGCAGAGAGAGGGAGAGAGAATCCCAAGCCAGCTCTGCACGGTCAGTGCAGAGCCCAACACAGGGCTTGAACCCGTGAACTGCGAGATCATGACCTGAGCCGAAATCAAGAGGTGGACGTTTAACCGACTGAGCCACCCAGGCATCCTGAACCTTGAGTTGAAAAATGTCTCGTGCACCCCACACACAGATACATATTTCTCACCAACCGGTCAGTATTTACCCATCATTGTCCACATGGCCAGGTGGTCCTGTGCGTGGCTCTCGTGGCGTCTAGGGTGGGCCACTTGGGGGTCACAGGCTGAATGAAGCGGTCTCCTCTGAAGTCTTTGATCGATTTCAGTGACAATTTCTTAATATCACGATTTTATGTCCCAACACCCTTTAAATATACTTATGTTTTTGTTTCTTATCAAGACAGTTTATGTATGTGGTTAAAAAATCAAATTCTAGAAAAGGCCTTATAAACGAAAAAAGTCACCCCTGCCCTACCCTGTCCTTATCCAGTCCTGTTTAGAGGACTTTTTTTTTTTTTTTTTCCAAACTTGTAGCATGTTTTTCTTTTAAAAGCTAACCTCCTTATCCCTAAGTAATACTCTGCCTTATCACTAGATAGTGATTATTAATTTTAGACCTTCTTGGCTGTTGTGGCAGGTGAGGATATAGCTCACTTGAGGCCCTGAAATCTTTGTCCTTCCCTTACTAGGGTTACAGTCCTATTGTAGTTTCTTCTGTTGGCTGGCTCTGCAACTATAAGTAACATTTTTTTACCTTCATTTCTCATGACATCACCATACACGGTGAAGTTCTCTGACCTTGCACTTTGTGGGAGGAATACCTTCTCCCCAACCCTTGCGTTCAGCACACCTTCCCCCACTCCTGCCTTCCAGCTCTTGGCATTCTGTGGCTCGTCTTTGGTAAAATCAAAATTGGTATTGTTCGCATTCTGTTCCGTAGTGATTATCAAGTCTTCTTTATTTTGAAAAAATTTTTTTTAAGTTTATCTTGAGAGAGAGAGGGAGAGCATGAGCGGGGGAGAGGCAGAAAGAGGAAGAGAGAGAATCCCAAGCAGGCTCCACACTGTCGGTGCAGAACCTGATGCCGGGCTCAAACTCGCAAACTGTGAGGTCACGACCCGAGCCAAAACCAAGAGTCGGACGCTTGGCCGACTGAGCCACGCAGCCTCCCCCAGTCTTCTCTATTTTGTGTGTAGATTGTTTTTCAAAGTTGACATCAATTTTGTTTACATTATTATGAATGTGACTGTTATTCACACCATTGCAAAGTCATGGAGTACGACTGCGTTCCCTTTCCTCACAGCTTTTTACTTTTCTGTTATTCATGGAGCATTATTATTCCCCTTTGATTCATGCTGCCCAGTTTGGGTCAACACTGAAAGTTAGACAAATGTGATTTTTAAAAATCAGAAGTTATTTATTGGCAGGAATACAGCCCACTCAGGCAGACAGGAGCAACAGGGCAGTTTAGGGGAAAGACGTAGTGGTTTCTCAAGGACCCCAAAGGCAGGAAGGGGGACCAGTGTGAGGAAGTGATGCCGCGATCTGGGAAGACAGGAACTAAGGGTGCTTCTGTCTCCGTGGATGAGCAAGCATAGAGCATGTGGCCAGCTTTATTAGCCACCTTGCGGAAGACCGCAGTAGCCATCAACTGGAGGTCCTGGTCCCGGTCCCACATTTCCAGGGGCAGCTGCTGACTGGTTGGTGCAGGTATGAGATTCACCCACCGTATTTCGGAATCTCCCTGGTTGGGTTGGACGGTCCCTCGGAAAGTGTTCATGATAGCGGTTATTTATTCCCGAGGCAGAGACTTGGTATACCAGGGGCAGATAGGTTGATTTGGAATATTAACCCCTCACTTGCTAGGACGCTCATGGCTTTTAGACCATCTTCCCAGATTTCCGACTCTAGTCAGCAAAGAAATCGAAACCGAGAGGTTTTTTTTCCCCTTCTCTTCTATTTGAACAATGGTAGGAGAACCAACGCAGAGCTCTTACCAACACAGCGTTTTCACCTTCTGCTTCTTTCTTCCAGGTTAATTGGGAATCTTGGCTCCTGGAGGATTCTAGTCGAGCTGAACTGCCTGTAACAGACAAGAGTGATGACTCACTACCCATGGGAGTTGCCATAGACTATACTAACCAAGTGGAGATCACCATCAGTAAGTGTGGTCCGATGTAGTTTAGTTGCTGATCACGGTTGGTATTTAAATCCCATTCTGTGGGTTCGTGACAGAATCTACGCTGCAGGGCACTTTTAACTTCTGGTAGCCCATTTCCGCTTGAATGATACAGAGTGTTTGGTGATGACACTAGCCTAACTTGACGGACACTCTTTGACAAGACGAGTCAGACCGTGTGTGTGTGTGTGTGTGTGTGTGTGTGTGTGTGTGCGCGCGCGCGCGCGTGTGCGTGCGTGCACTTCAAACCGTAGCAGCGCTTGGTTTGAAGACACAGATTAGAATGGACACCTCAAGCACTTGGCTTCCCAGTCGGGCCTGAGTCTGTGCTCTGAGTATGTCTTCTCCCCGGCTGAAGCATGGCAGAGCTGTGCTGCGAAATGTGCGAGGGCAGTGGAAGACCGGAGTTCCTCCCCTTTCCCTAGTCGGGTTATTTGGTCTTACTAGCTCATTTACTTTGATTCTTTTCCAGTCTTCACTGACAAACTGTATGCTTATGACTCAGCTGTCAATGAACATACAGTAGTTTGACTCCCCTTTCTGCGTCCTTCTGTGTGTTTTCCAGTGTCTGTAGTCTGTCACTTTTCTGCTAGATCAGCCCCTTCCTAGAGATGCCGGTCTCGGGCAGGGGAATATCGTGAACACTGAGACACGCTTGTAAAGCTCGCGGGAGCCTAGGGACAGTTGCGGCTGCCACGGGACTGCCAGAACTGCCCTGCAGGGTCCAGCAGGGTAGGGGCGGTCAATAATGACAGTAGCTCTCTTTAATGAGTTGGTGCCTGAGAGACTGTTCAGATATGAATCGGAACACGGGGGCTTGAGCTTTACTGTTGGGATGAGTCTGTTCAGCCCCTTCTTGCTTGGGGCGGTCTTGCCCTTCCCGCCCAGGCCCTTCATGACTTGGCTCTTTTTTCACTTCCGTTTTCTTTCTTAACAGATGACGAGAAGACTCTCCCTCCTGCCCCAGTTCTTATGTTGCTTTCAACAGATGGTGTGCTTTGTCCATTTTATATGATCAATCAAAATCCTGGGGTCAGGTCCCTCATCAAGACGCCAGAGCGGCTCTCATTAGAAGGAGAGCGACAGCCTAAGTCGTCAGGTGCGTGCCTCTTCCTGCGCTGGAAGTTGGGGAGTACCGTGGGCTTGTTCTGGACTATTCCCAAGGGTAAAAACTGTGTGGGGATGTGTCGTGGTCCTGTTCATCCGCTCGTTCCGTCTTCATGAGGCAGGGACTGACTTTTCCTTGAACACATGCGCATTCTTGCTTCCCCTTGCCCACAAGCTTTAGTCTTTGACCTTGACTTTGGTGAAAGGGAAGCTCGGCCCAATGGATCCCATCAGGTCATTTAGCAACAATATCCTGTTATAGCGCCCTGTGTTATAGGTCTCAATCCTAAAGACGTTCGTCCGAGGGATTAAATATGTGATTGTGCATGCAGTGGCTGTCACGTAACTGTTACTGGTGTTGCATTTGTTGACAGCTAGTGGAATATATTGTGAAAAAGTGCTATATGCTTTACGATTCTTTTCTTATGAGAAAAAAACATATATACATACGTATTTAGGGAAAATACTAGAAAAGTGTATATTAAAATCTAAATAATGGTTTTTATCTGGGTGGTGGGAACATGGGATTTTGTTTTCTTTTTGTTCATATTTAATTTTCTTTAGGTTCCCCCCCCCCCCCCGCTTTGAAAATATTACTTAAGTAGTATACGTTTATTGGCAAAAAATTAGAAAATACAAAATCACTTAAGAGTTCCTCAGACAGGGGCGCCTGGGTGGCTCGGTCGGGCGGCCAACTACAGCTCAGGCCATGATCTCACGGTCTGTGAGTTCGAGCCCCGCATCGGGCTCTGCGCTGACAGTTCAGAGCCTGGAGCCTGCTTCTGATTCTGTGTCTCCCTCTCTCTCTGCCCCTTCCCTGCTTGCTCTCTGTCTCTCTCTCAAAAATAATAAACATGAAAAAAAGAAAAAAGAAAAAGAGTCCCTCAGACATGGGGGTGCCTGGGTGGCCCAGTTGGTTAAGCATCCAGTTCAAGCCCCACATCGGGCTCTGTGTTGATAGCTCAGAACCTGGGGTCTGCTTTGGATTCCGTGTCTTCCTCTCTCTGCCCCTCCCTCACTCACACTCTGTCTTTCAAAAACAAACATTAAAAAAGAGAACAGAGTCCCTCAGACATCAAACAATAGCCGTAGTCTGCATTTTGGGGCATATTCTTCATGTATGTAAATGCACGTATATAAACACTAATACGTATTTTCAGCTTTTTCACAGTGACAGTGTTTCACTTGTGAGAACGAAGTATAAAACTTTTGAAAGGGGGAGTGTTTCATATTATCGAATTTCACCACTCTTCTCTTTGAATTCTGTGAATATATAACTTTCAAGACTTCTCTGGCTAAAGAAGTGCATAGTGTGATCAATTCTCTATCTAAGAAAAAGCGTGTTGACCAGTCGGGGTGGATAAGGTGGACAGTGTATTTTCTTGCTGCTTCCCGATGCAGAGTGAGTTGTTCATAAACAGAACCACTCAAGACACTTGGACTCCTGTCACTTGGCAGTGAGTCCCCAAGTAGTAAACCAGGTCACCACATAGACTATGATAGCAGGGGACCTCATTGTTTATAGTGTGTGTGCTCTTTGAGTGTTTTTTGGGTTTTTTTTAAGCTTATCTATTTATCTTGAGAGAGAGAGAGAACGCCCATGCACGTACCAGCAGGGGAGGGGCAGAGAGAGAGAGAGAATCCCAAGCAGGCTCCGCACTATCAGCACAGAGCCCCATGCAGGGCTCGAACTCATGAACTGGGGGGGTCATGACCCGAGCCAAAATCAAGAGTCGGACACTTAACAGACTGAGGTACCCAGGCACCCTTGAGTGGGTTTTGCCTGAAGTGCTCATGAGTACCACAGGCTACCTACACTTAGTTGTGCGGGCTGGTGACAGGCAGTGCACCCTGGGAAGTTGGGAGCCTGCAGGGTGACATCTGTTTCTGAGCACAGTTCAGTGTGAAGGGCTTCGCTACTAGCCCATTAAACCCCCGAGCACAAGCGGAGGCCAGTTTCACTGTTCACCTTTCCTAGAGAAAGCCCCCTCTTGCATCCCGCTTGATCCAGAGGGGACAGCCAGATGAGTGGAAGAGGGCCATCGAAGGGGGAGAGAGTGGCCCGCAGCTGTCGCTGAAGCCTAGGTGGCGGGTGCAGAAGGCATTAATGGTTCCGTCCGTTTCCACTCTGCCGCTCCACGGATGCTGGGTTGAATGATCAGAAATGCACGAGGGTTTGCATGTGCTGGGTTCTGTTTTCAGGGAGAACAGTGCCTCTGGTGTCTTTCGGGTCTGGCACGTACTTTTCACGTAGGTCTCCTGAACGTGCACGGAGGCGATGAACAACGTATACGTTTGTGTCTTCAAAGAAGCTTGCAGTTGCCGATTCCGTCTTTATTGTGTGAAAGAAGTAGTAACAATAAATTTGCATTATGGTTCCGCTAAAGTGGCAATTTCCTGGGGTCTTCGTTTTGACGTAGTGAAGATAAATTAATTGCCATCTCAGTTTGGAAGAATCAAGACCCATTAATATAAACGTGTGGGCAGTAAATATTGCTTTCTTACTTACCGAGTTGTTTAATTTGGCAGTTTAGTGTGTTACCTTATAGAAAGTTTGGAAAATAGAAAAAGATTTAAACCTGTCTTCTCTTGTAGTGTTTTTGCATAAACATCTTTCTTTGTAGTTGTAAAGTATCATATACATCATTAGTGTGTAGATTTTTAATTTAAATTGTGTTTCCTACGTTCTTAATCTTTGTGATTCTTTGAAAAGAGCGACTGCTTACTCTTCCATTGGACATCTTTTACCATTTGTGTAAAAAGACATTAAATGTCTTTTTCCTATTTTAGGTTATTTTTGTAGGCTTTATTCTTAGAAGTGGGATGACTGAGCCCATTTTTTATGATTTTTGAGACATGATGCTAAAGTGTTTTCTAAAAGATTGTGCTCAGTTAGGTACCTAGAGATAAAGGTTTCAGGTTTATTTTACCCTTCCAAACATAGGGGATTGTACATATTTAAATTTTGATCATTTAGAGAACAATCAAAAATAGGCCTCATTTACATTTGCATTTCTTTGATTAGGCAGATTGATCAATCATGTACTATTTTGCGAATTAGGTTCCTGGATCATATCAGAGTCTTGAAATTTCTTTATCACAATTTGTATGAGCTTTTTAAAAAATATAAAACATTGTCGTTTGCTACAGATTTTTTGTTTAGTTACCTTTTAGTTATGTAACTGTCTTTAGACAGTCAAATATATATATATATTTTTAAGTTTGTTCATTTATTTTGTGAGAGAGAGGGAGAGAGAGAGAGTGAGCAAGCAGGGGTGGGGCAGAGAGAGAGACAGAATCCCAGGCAGGCTCTGTGCTGGGCTTGAACCCATAGACCACGATATCATGACCTGAGTTGAGCCTAGATCAAGAGTTGGACGCTTAACCAACTGAGACACTTAGGTGCCCCTAGGCAGTCAAATCCTAATCTTTTCCTTTGTGGGTTTTTTTTTTGTTTGTTGTTTTTGTTTTTGTTCGGTCATTTCTAAATTATAAGTTGTTAGGCTCTCAGTAATTTTTCTCACTTTTTGCCTCCTTGGTTTTGAAATGTACATATACGTGTGTTTATATATGTAGATATCTTTAATTTATCTGGACTTGCTTTTAGGGACTATTATGAAGTGGGAGTGGAAGTCTGACTTGAAGTTTTCTCCTAATTGTTGATGAAATGCTGAATGGTTTGTTTTTCACTGTAACATTAAGAGATACATTTCCCTTGCTCTGGGATTCAGCTGGGTGTCCATGAAGTCCTGTTAATCTAATGCCTTTCCTTGTTTCCTTTTCCTTTCAAAGTTGGGTTTTTGGTTTGTTTTGTTTAATTTACTGTTTTTTTTTAAGTTCGTTTTTTTATTTGGGGGGGGGTTAGAAAGAGAGGGGGAGAAAGAATTCCAAGCAGGCTCCACCCCCAGGGTGGGGCCCAACATGGGGCTCAGTCTCATGACGGTGAGATCATGACCTGAGCTGAAATCAAGAGTCTAACTCTTAACTGACTGAGCCCCCCAGACACCCTCCCTTCAAAGTTTTGTTCCTCTGCCCATGTGGAAAATTTGTTACGGAAAGTCTGTCAACCCCACTTTTCTCTCTCTCTTTTTTTTTCCTCTTGAACTAGGACAGTTGTCTCCGACTTCATTCTGCCACGAGCCCTGTCATGCGGACTTCCATGATTTTGGTGCTAATTTCTCCCTTCCTTTTTCTCCATTTTGTTCACTGCAGGGAGTACCCCCACCTCTCCAACCTCCTCTCAAGCCCCGCAGAAGCTCGACGCTCCAGCAGCCCCTGCGGCCCCAGGCTCTGGTCCACCTCCATCGCTGGCCACTCCCCCTTCCACCTTCTCTTTGCCTTCTGTTAGAGTCCCTGCCGTGTTCTCCTTTGGTTCTTCGTCCCTGAAGCCGTCTGGTTCTGCCACAGGGGAGCCCCCTCCATATTCCAGTGGTTCTGGCACATCTGCCTTCTCTTTTGCTCCTCCTCCTCAAGCCTCCGTAGCGTCCACCCCCATGGCCTCTCCCATGGTGCCATCCGCCAGCACGTTCTCCTTTGGATCATCGGGTTTTAAGCCCACCCTGGAAAGCACACCGATGCCAAGTGCGTCTGCTCCAAACGTAGGAATGAAGCCCTCCTTCCCACCCTCGACCTCTGCAGTCAAGGTCAACCTTAGTGAGAAGTAAGTAGCACTTGAAGAAAGAGTGGTTCTGCTGGAGCGTGCGTGGAAATATCACGTGTTAGTCACTGGGAATAGTCACTGTGAGTGGAGTAATGAATAGATTGCCTCTTTTTTCCTGTCTTCCAAAGTAATACTTGCAAATGGTAAAAATTCAAACAACATAAAAGGTTTGCATTTAATCAGGGGACAGAGTCCAGAAGAGTCTCTTAGAATCTCTTGTTTTTAAGTTATTAGAGGTTTATATTTAAGTGCTCGTTTTTGCTTTTTTCAGATTTAAAATGGAGGAGATACTCCTTATTTTACAAAATGAGGCAATAAGGAGCATACACCCTGTGCGGGGAATGAATCTCTTATAGCCCTTTGCCCCTGTGTCCGCCCTTCACTCTCTGAACGGCTTTCTGACAGCCACCGCAGTAAGCTGTGAAGTTGTACACGCATCAGGTGACTCTCCTGCGTGACAGTCACCGGGGGCTTTTCATTGTTCTTCGAAGACTGTCCAAACTCCTTAGCATGATCCTTCACTTTCCTCTCCATGTACGTCCCCACCCACCCCCCCCCAGCTCACTCCTATCCTGTTATTTAACTTTGTCTCTGGCTGCGTTCTCCCCACTGGAATGCAAAGCCCCTTGATGAAAGTGATCCCTTGTTCCTCGTGACGCTCCCATCCCTCCCCCACTCATCTCTGCTACCTCTTGTCGCCATGGACGTGGTGCTGGCTGTGACCGCTGCTGCTGCCGTTGTCACTGTTAATATCAAGTCACCACACAGCCACCCCACCCTAACAGTTGCCTGGTATTCCATTTTGTCACTGTACCGTGAATTATATGGCTGGTCATCTGATGCTGGACGTTTACATTGTTGACAGACTTTGCCCTGTGGGTAAAGCTTAATTTTCCATTCCCGTAAGCATCCGAAAGACAGTGATCTCCTTTCGTCTTTTTCACTCCCCAGAGGAGGTGATCGCCCAAAGCGAGTTCTCAGTGATTTCCTTGGGAGAAGGAGAATACCAGCCTCTCCTAATAATGGAGTCCCAGCCTCTCTTTTTTCACTTATCAGTATTTCATGTCCTGATAAACTTCATTTCTCCTTCATGTTAACTACTACTTACTTTCACAACGCAGAGTACTAACCACTATATGACCATGGCGCGCCACCAGCCCGGTGACAACTGCTACTTATTTTCATTGAGTGGTTTGCTCCTGAATACACAGAAGATCATTGGTTCCTTGGAGCGATCCCCTTTTATAAGAAATAGCCAAACATTGCGGCGCCTGGGTGGCCCAGTTGGTTAAGCGTCCGACTTCGCTCACGTCACGATCTCACGGTTTGTGAGTTCGAGCCCCGCGTCGGGCTCTGTGCTGACAGCTCAGAGCCTGGAGCCTGCTTCAGAGTCTGTGTCTCCCTCTCTCTCTGCCCCTCCCCTGCTCACACTGTCTCTCAAACATACGTAAACAAACAAAAAAAAAAGAACCGAACATTTCTGTTTCACAGAGGCAAAAGCATAGGGATGGTAAGTTGTCCCTCGGTAGCAATGCTCAGGACCAGTGTGAAGGAGCCTCGGTGCGGGCCCTCCTCATGCCGTCGGACCGCCGTTTCAGGTTCACTGCCGTGGCTCCCTCCAGCCCTGCCGTCGGCTCCCAGGCTGCACCTGCGACGCTGTCGTTCCCCTCTGCCTCCAAGCCGGCTGCTTCCGGACCTCTCAGCCACCCCACGCCCCTCTCGGCATCCAGCTCTGTGTCGTCAAAGTCCTCGGTCTCTCCCTCGGCATCAGGTATGATTTTAAGGAAATCAGCCCTGAATTCTTCCATTTGCCTGTTTCACTTGTTAGGAATCCTAGCTCACGTAGTCAGACCGGATTATTTTTTCTTGCTTCCTGTATCTCACACTAATGTGCTGTGACGCCCGTACTCTGGGGAGGATTGCAGTGGCCTCGACGCTGCCACGCTCGGCCCTCTGACCTTCCTCATGGAGCCAAGTGTACTTGGCGATTCAGAGGCGGCGTCTCATTGCGTGGCATCTGTCCTCCCGTGCAGCCTGCCCGACGCAAAGGGCAGTTACGGAACAATTCGTGGAGTTGGCGTGAAAGAGGAAAAGCCTGTGGTGGCTGTGAAGCTTATCGCCCCTGATGACTGTCTTTGGGTTTTCATACCCAGCCCTACTGTAAGCACGTTTACTGAACGCAGGTTGTAAGTGGTGATAGTTACCATAACCAAGTTGAATCCAAGTGCGTGGTAAAACTCCATGAACAGACGTGCCTGGCCTTTCTTTTTTTCTTTCATCCTGCAGAAAGGTTGCATAAATTGTGTAATGAAAACCGGGCCCTTCGCCAAGGCAACGCTTGGTAACATTTTGCACCGTTTGCTTTGTGTCTTTATTTTTTAACATGTATTTTTTTCCTAAGACGTTGGAGAGTTCTTCGCGGGCCCTTCACCCCTAAACACGTTAAGCCTAAACACGTTAAGCGTGTATCTCTCAAATACAAGGGTACCTGGTACATTAGCACACTCAGGAAATTGAACAATAATCTGATCGGTAGCCCACGTTGACCTTTCCTTGGTTGTCCCAATAGTGTTCTTTAGGGCTTTTTTCTCTCCAGTCAAGGAACACGTATTCTGTTTTAGTTTTCTCTCTTTAGCATTAGTGTCACACGTTTCTTTGCCCTGTTCCTCTTTCTTAGCATTGATGTTCGTGAAGAGGTCAGGCCAGTAGTTAGGGAGCTGGCCCTCAATTTGGACCCGATTGTTTCTATAGGACGAGATTCCAATTCAACATTTGGGGTGGTCATACCACATAGGTGATGTGCATTGCATTGCACGATCTCATTTTGTCCTGACATGCGTCATGTTTCCTTGCTTATGTGGTTAGGGTGGTGTTGGCCAGGTGTGGGTTATTTTCACCAATGCCAGAGATAATACCAGACATGTTTGGGTAGCCGTTTGGTGTTTGAGTGTCAGGAATAATGTCGTCTTGGTAACATCCTGAGCAGGCGTTGAGCCGCCAATTCCTGAAATCCTCTCTCTTACCTATTGCTCAGGAGAGAAGGCTGCTTTATGGAGTTTACCAGAATCCCCTCATTCCAGGACTTTCCCTCAGATTCTGAAAGACAGACCTAGAAAGTTCAGGAGACTTGCCTTAGTCTTTTCACATCTGTTTTCAGCGTAGGAGAGAAGATTTGAACCATGATGAGCGTCTACAGTCTCCTTTCGCACCGCTCACCACCCACATCTCGCTGCCCTTCCATTGCCATTATTTTCTTTTCTTTTCTTTTCTTTTCTTTTCTTTTCTTTTCTTTTATTTTATTTTATATTTTATTGATTGTTTAAATTTTATTTATTTTTAAATTAAGTTTAATTTTAATTTTACTTCATTTATTTTTAAGTAGGCTCCACAAATGTGGGGTTTGAACTCACCACCCCCAAGATCAAGAGTCACATGTTCCACCCGATGGAGGCAGCCGGGTGCCCCCTGCCATTGTTTAATTCTTAAAGTTTGGAGGGTCCTAGGTTATTGGATCGCAACCTCAGTAGCATGCTAGACTCACGGGGGGATCTCTTCCCTGACAGTTCAATCAGGCTCTCTGGAGGTGAGGTTTAGGTGTGAGTTTTTGGTGTGTTTGTTTTCTAAATGCTCCCTAGGGGAGTCTAAAGTGAAGCAGAGCAAGGCTTGTTCTAGAAGCTTCCAGGAGCTTCCTCGAGGGTCCTGAAGACCCTGCGAGTTCTCACAAGGTGATGGGATTATTTAAACTTTGTTCCTCATTCTCAGAGGTGCAGCAGGTGCCTCTGGGGAGTAAGGATGGGCCAAATGGCCAGCCTCCTGGGCCTGCACGAAAATGCACATGCCTACTTTCAGAGACCTTCCAGTTTTATCTGCTTTATAAAAGAGTTTCGTGTCCGAAAATGTAATACGTGTTTTTTAGTTATCTTGGAACAGGCTAATAAAAACTGTGGACATCATTCTTAGTAACAGAAATCATAAGAGGGGGGCCAGGGGCACTGGGAAGCTTTTTTTTTTTTTTTTTTTTTTTTTATTTGAGTGAAGGACACATACGCTGAGAGAAAGAATGGGAAGAAATGCTGTTTTCACGGCCTTCTTATTCCAGCAGGGCGGTCTGCTCAGGGCAGCCTGGGCCCAGTGTCCTCAATGGTACAGAAGTCACCCAGGATAACCCCTCCGGTGGCAAAGTCAGGCTCTCCCCAGGTATGTTGAAACTCAACTTACAATGCTGTGTTTGTTCATGCGAACAGTCGTATGTGTTTATTATAAAATGGGTGTTCGTGTTTTAGAATCCATATCTTTGAAATAGTACTCGGGACTACGTGACGGGAAATACTAGAACATGAACCTTGAACATTTGTAATGTGTGCGCATAAAAGCCATTTATCTCAGCCCCAGAGCCTTAGC
Source organism: Panthera leo (assembly GCF_018350215.1). Lineage (NCBI taxonomy): Eukaryota > Metazoa > Chordata > Mammalia > Carnivora > Felidae > Panthera > Panthera leo. The sequence continues at coordinate 88,803,166 of NC_056691.1, forward strand.
ATTGTCTGCTCTTCTGGTTCCTGAGCTTGTCCCTGCTGTGCTGGTCACTTTGTTGTATTCTCCTTATGTCTGAAAGGACTGTAGCACCTGATTTTTTTTTTTTCTCATTTCCAAAGTAACCGACTAATCTATCCGGGGTCCTCTGTTTCTGTGGCTTTCCATAAGATTTTGGTTTATTTCACTTTTTTATTAATACATAATACACATGGGGGAAAAAAATACACCCGTACACCAGCTGAATTCACCTTGGCAACCAACCCCCGGATGAAGAGATGGAACATTACCAGAATGCCAGAATTCTCCCTCATGTATGCCCTTCTACTCATTCTCCTGGCCCAAGGGAGCTCCCTGCTATGACTTCTAACAGCATAGCTTAGTTTGGCCTATTCATACCTTCTCTGAAATGGGTTCACACGGTATTCTTTCTTTTCTTTTCTTTTCTTTCTTTCTTTCTTTCTTTCTTTTAACACAGCGTGTATTCTTGTGTTTGGCTCAACATAATGTTGAGTTGGCTTTACAAACATAGTGTTTGTGAAATCGATGCGTATTGTTGTGACGGTATGGAATTCATCGGGTGGCTGTGCTACAAGTCTTTATTCTACCCTTGACACGTCTGAAGAGCTTCCGGGTTTAAGTCACTGCGAATAGCGTTGCTGTGACCATGGTAGTTGATGTCTTTGGGTGAACATACGTATGCATTTCTGTCGGGCATACACCTAGGAATGGAATTGCTGGGCCATAGAATATACATAGATTTCTCTTTAGTAAATTCCCACCGCGAGTATATAGCGGTTCAGCTGGTCCATATCCTCACTAGTCTTTGTATTTTTCATTTTTTTATTGTTGCACTTTATGATTTTAATTAATATTTTCCTGATGACCGCTAAAACTGAGCCCTTTTTCCATATGGTTTTGGCCAATTGAATATCTTCTTTTATGGGGTGTATGTCTCAGTGACTCGTAAGAGTTCCTTGTCAGGTACACACGCACATACACGCACACATAATGCAGATACTTTCTCACTCTGAATTGTCTTCATTCTATTTGTGGTTTCTTTTGATGACTTAATATAGTTCTTGGTACAGTTCAGTATATCAACTTTTGTTTTATGATGAGTGCTCTTTGTGTTCTATTTTAGAAATCACTTCTGGTTCCAAGGTCCAAAAGCTTCTTTCCTATGTTGTTGTTGCTTTTTTTAAATTTTTTTTTTTTAACGTTTATTTTTGAGAGAAAGAGACAGACTGTAAGCAGGGGAGGGGCAGAGAGAGGGAGACACAGAATCGGAAGCAGGCTCCGGGCTCCATTCTGTCGGCACAGAGCCCGATGCAGGGCTCAAAGTCACGAGCGGTGAGATCATGACCTAAGCTGAAGTTGGACGCTCAACCGACTGAGCCAACCAGGCGCCCCACGCTTTCCTATGTTTTTCTAAAAGCTTTATTATTTTACTTTTCATATTTAGATTTATAATTTGTCACCTCCGTTTATTTCTATGGTTTGACTTAAAGAGAATTTTAGGTCACCTTCCCCACTTGATTATTTGCATGCCCTCAGGACCGGAGTCATGGTTTTTGCTTCTTTTTCCCAACCAGCCCCAATCCTGCCCACGGCATGCACCCATACAGGCATACGGTAAACGCCCAGGTGACGGGTCTAGTGTTAGGCATAGTGCATGGCACATGGTATTTACTAGATAAATGTTTGCTGTTTTAATGGTTGCTCACGTAGTCTAAAAATTCTCTGTTAATTGTTGCAGATATCAAATAATCTAGAAGCCATCTCTGTAATGTCTTCTAACGTCCGTACGGCAGAATCCTTGATTTCTGTCTCCCCCACAACCATTCCAGGTCGTTTGCTCAAGCTCCAAACCGAGAAGTCATTCTAGATTTCTCTATCGAACAGAACCTCCCCTTAGTCCTTACTAGTGGAAGGACTTGTCATCTGTGCTCTGGTGGGGTGTGTGTGTGACCTAAATCCACATCTCTGTCGCTCCTGCTAATGTCATCTTTCAGGCCATTGTCCTCTCTTGCGTCGTTACCCTCCTGACTGCTCTCCCTACTTCTTCTCCTTCTCACTGATATCTATGCTCGATTTAACAGCAGGAGGGATCTTTTAAAATCGTAAAGCAAAGAATAAGCTCTCCTGGGACTCTAAGAAGCTTCCCGGCGCACTTAGAAAAACATCCAGACTCCTTGCTTTAGTTGTACGTGACCCACCCCTGCCCTCTCCACCTTCCTCCCTGACATCACTGTGCCCACATTTACTCTCTGCCCCCAGCATGCCACACGTGTTTCGTGCCTCGCATCCTTTGTGCTTGCTCTTCTCGCTGCCTGGAAGGTGCTTCCCCCAGAACTTCCCGTAGCTGTCTGCTCTACCTCAGGGTTCAGTTCGGAGACTGTGCTCGGTGAGGGCGTTCTGGGCCATCTCACCTCCAGAAGCACCCCCTTTCTCTTTTGCCATGTCACTGTCACCAGCTGAAGCGTTTACTTCTTACCTGTCTTGGCCCAGGAGACGTTAAGTTCCACGAGAGTAGGGCCCTCCTCCGTCTTGTTCACCCCTCTCTCCACTGTCTAGAACGTGCCTTACACCAAGTAGGTACCCGGTCGGCACGGGTTCGAAAGAACAAGCAAGGGAGCGGTGACTGTATCACGAGGGCGCAGGCGCCGAAGCAGCAGCGGCTTCACGAATCGGTACGTGTGGTGGGGGTGCGCCTGTCAACCTTTCACCTTCCGTTTCAGGCAAAATCACTTCAGCCTCCTGTTACGGAAAAGCAGGGCCATCCGTGGAAAGAGTCAGATCCTGTGATGGCTGGAATCGGGGAGGAGGTAAAGTCGATCCTGCAGATTTTCCCTAGCCGTAGCTCTGGCAGTGAGACGGGAGCGGCTCTGAGCGCAGACCCCGCACGAGCCTTTTGTTCCGGCGTCCGGCCGTGGTGCTCCCAGGGGGCCGTGCTTGCCAGGGCGCAGGGGCGGTGACGGTGCTGCCGTGCCGTTCAGACTGAGGGGGGGCTTCCTCTTCCGTGGCTTCTGCAGATCGCACACTTTCAGAAGGAGTTGGGAGAGCTGAAAGCCCGCACTTCCAAAGCTTGTTTCCAAGTGGGCACTTCGGAGGAGATGAAGATTCTGCGAACGGAATCTGACGACCTGCACACTTTCCTTCTGGAGATTAAAGAGACCACAGAGGTCTGTGCCTGCTGATGCCCTTGGAAAAGTTGCTCTGCTAGCACTCCGTGGGTGTATGTCCTTCATTCTGCGAGGACCACTGGTGGTGGCTTTTAGAAGGGCGAGTAGTTTGCCTAGGAGTGCCAAAGTCCAGATCCTACCTTCAGCACTTCATCCTGTGACTTTGGGCAAGTTAACGTAGCTATGCCAGGTTTTAGACTGAGAAAATGGAATAATGGTAGCAGTTTCTGCCCCGTTGACACCTACAGGGCATTCCGGAAAGATCCGTTATGGTTGCTAGTTCAGGTATATTTGAAAATTTCCCATATTTTGTAGTAAATTGTTGGGTTATAACAAAGAGTTAGGTTGAGGGGCGTGTCCGGTATAAAGACATCAAGTGTTGGCTGTTGCTAGTATTTCCCGTGTTACCATTCCTGGTTACCGTGTGCCGGCAGTGTGTCACCTTGCTGAATCCTCAAACCGCCCTGTTCGGTAGGCGCCACTTGCTCTGTCTCTCTTGCAAGTCAAGAGGCTGACGGGTAGCGAGGTGAAATAACTTGCCCAAAGCCACCCAGTTTCCACATGCCAGTCCCGGAGCGGCTGCCTCCAGGGCCCTGCCCTTGACGTGTTTCGAAAGAGGAGAGCTCTGCAGGGAGTCAGCAGTGATTATCTTCAGGGAGTAGGACTGTAGGTGCTGTCAATAGCTTTTCTCCTTCTCTGAGTTTCTGGCCAATAGACTGCGTGGGGTTTTTAATGAGGAAAAAGATTAATTTTTAAAAAGCGAGCATCGGTATTTTTCTTTCCGTGCAGTGAATTTCTTCTTTGCGTGACTGTTCACACCTGGGTGTCATGGTAACTGAGAACCACCACCTTCCGTGATCCAGGCAGAAAGGTCTGTTTCTTAGAAATGGCACAATTCTTTTTGTATTAAAACATCCTTGTACCTTTTCTAGTCTCTTCATGGAGATATAAGTACCCTGAAAACAACCTTACTTGAGGGCTTTGCTGGCGTTGAAGAAGCCAGAGAGCAAAATGAGAGAAATTGTGACTCTGGATATGTGCACTTGCTCTATAAGAGACCCCTGGATCCCAAGAGCGAAGCAAAGCTCCAGGTAAGAGGATCCGGCCGAGGTGAGCTTCGTAAAACAAACTCTGCCAGTCCATCTCCTTTATGAGGTCCCGATTTGGAAGACTGCCCCCATGAAGTTGTTAACTTCCTGCGAATCATTTACCTACTTTGCATAGATTTCCTTAGCTGTGACAAAGAAAACTGTACTTTTCCATTTAATTATTTTAGGATGAAAACAAACAATTCTTTTTTTTTTTTTTTTTTTTTTAATCTTTATTTACCTTTGAGAGAGAGAGAGTGCAAGTAGGGGAAGAACAGAGAGAGAGGGAGACACAGAATCCAAAGCAGGCTCCAGGCCCTGAGCTGTCAGCACAGAGACCGATGCGGTGCTCAAACCCACGGACCGCGAGATCGTGACCTGAGCCAAAGTCAGACGCCCAAACAAACCGAGCCACCCAGATGCCCCACAAACAGAATTCTTTATTAAACTTTATGCTTGGGGGAAAGCGTACCGTTGGGAAGAATGTATTTATCGATCAGGTAACGAATAAGCGTTCATGTAGCAACTCCTCATTGAGTGCTAATACTCTGCTGGGTGTTTTTTGCACATTATTTCTGGACTTCAAAACCCGCTGCTCTGCAAGGTGAGCGTTGTTGATCCCAGTATGCAGATAAGGAGGTTGGGTCCCCTGGGCTGAGTTTGCCCATGGTGATGTTGTTAGTTCGAGTAGAACCTGATGGAAAGCTCCACTTGCTGGGGCCCTTTCCTGTACACCGGACTTCAGCAAGGTCACTTCTCTCATCCGTTCATAATTATTCTTACTCTCTGTTGCAGCGAAATCTGGTTTTTGTTTTCATCTTCCAATTTACTGAAAATTGTTGTGTCTCCAGCCTTAGCGGGGTCACCTCCTGCCTCCTCGCATTTGCCCAGGGTCCCGGTAGGGAAGGGTGCACGGGTGGCCGGTCCGGTCTTCTTCACCTAGGATGTGAGGTCTGTGACCGGGCTGAGTCCCCTCCTGCCTCAGAGGGTTGGAGGCTGTGGACTCTACTCTGTCTGCCATTTCTATCCCACGCCTGGTAAACTGACTATAGTAGGAAATGAGCGAAATGGTCCTGTCCCGGAGAGGCCGAAGGACCCCTGCTGTGTCACTCAGTCCTTGTGGTATCACTGGAGGACCGTGGATGTTTACTGTCTCAGAGAAAGCAGACTCCCTGCCTGCCCCTCCTCACATTACCCCCTCCATGTTGCATCCCGATACGCTTGCTTGTCACGTGCGTTTTCACCTCTTGCCCTGTGTCCAAACTGGAAGAAAAGCATGCAGCTCTGGGGGGACATTCAAAAGGAGATGCTTTTCTCTTTTCACAGTACTAAGCAGATAATAATAGCACTTATCCAGTATATGCCGTGTACGGAAGGGGAGAAGGAAACAGATACTGGAACTGCCCGAATGTCCCCACGAATAAATGCTGGACCCTGAGTGTGGCTCAGAGCCTGCGCTCTTAACCGCTGTGCTGTGCCGTGCCATCCCGGTGGCTGGGTGCGTGGCAGTGGAAAAGGGAACGTATAAATATGACGTGGGACGTGTTGCTATGGCATTGCAGACGAGGGAGCCGCTAAGCCACAGAAACGAAGTATCTATGACAGGCCTTGAAAGGGAAGCTCGCTTTTCTGGTAGACAGAGTGGGAGGGCACTTGGAAGAAACAATGCTAGTGAGCTCGCAGAGGCACAGTCACCCTTGTGCTCAGAGAAGAAGGCCTCCCCGCCGCCATCGAGCAGGGAGTTGCAACTTACATTTGTTGCTCGGGTCACTGCTACTTCTCCCTGGGATCAGCCTGGCTCTTTCTAATCTATCTATCTATCTATCTATCTATCTATCTATCTATCTATTTATTTATTTATTTTAACGCTTATTTATTTTTTTGAGACAGAGAGAGACAGAGCATGAACGGGGGAGGGTCAGAGAGAGGGAGACACAGAATCTGAAACAGGCTCCAGGCTCTGAGCGGTCAGCACAGAGCCCGACGCGGGGCTCGAACCCACACACCGCGAGATCATGACCTGAGCCGAAGTCAGCCGCTTAACCGACTGAGCCACCCAGGCGCCCCAGCCTGGCTCTTTTTAAATGACATTTGCTCTCTTTCAGTTGGGGCATATACCCTTACCCCAGAGTAATTTTTAAAATGAAACACGGTACGAACTTTGTACAGGTGTAAAGATGACTCCCGTTGTGTCGCACGTTGCCTGCCTTTGTGTATGTGCTTAATGGAATGCTTTATCTTCGTTTTACTTTTTATTTTCGAGAATGTGGTTGTATAGCCACGAAGGTTAACTCTGCATTGAAACTTAAAGAAAACTACTGCAGGCCTAAGATGAATAGATGTGAATTTTAGTGATGGTCAATTCAGTTTCTATTGGTGATACTCCCCTTTGAGAAGAGGGGAGTTTTTCTCCACCGGTAGGAAGACTTACGGGTCCTGTGCTGTGAACAGACAGGTTCAGAATTATCTGCGGCGCTCTTGTAGGATAGTTTTGTCTGTGTTACAGTTAATTTCACGGGCGGGAGAGCAAAACCTACACGGGTGCGCTGTCTGAGCAGCAGCGTGCAGTGGAAAATTCCCGGAGCATGTTGAGTTACTCTGTAGGAGCTGACAAATGAGAGAATGAGCCACAGCATTTTCCCCGGAGCCCTAGACCGGCACGCCCGATCTCTTTCCCGTTGCTTTGCGCCGCCTCTCTGTCACGGTTAAAAAGGTTGAGTTCCGTTGTTCATTTTAATTACGCCATTCGAACGATTCGATTAAAGCCTGTTGTATTTTCTTTGTTCCTTCTGGTTCTTAGTAGAAAAACATTGCAAAATTCTTTTGGTTGTTTTGGTGCACCTCCCTCCAGGCTCCTGGAAAACAGAGTCGTTTGCTTTCTCATTTTTTTTTTTTTTCCCTTGTAGGAAATCCGGCGCCTCCATCAGTATGTGAAATTTGCCGTCCAAGATGTGAATGACGTGCTGGACTTGGAGTGGGATCGGCATCTGGAACAAAAGAGAAAACAAAAGTGAGCAAGGTCCCTCATCCACCGTGGGTGGCAGGAGATACTGCCGTAGGCTTTTTAAAAGATGGTTTAGGAACATGGATCCAAAACCCTACAGGTGTTTCTTTTTTGCGACCCAGTCACCGTATTTCTAGAAACTCGTTCTACAGAAATAATAGCAACTCTCACGACCATCAACATAGAGGAGTTTGTGTCGCGGCACAATTTATGATAGAAATTGGACGTGACCTAGTATCTGGAAGTTAGAGGAGCCACCCCGTGAGTCCGGTCGCACAATTCTGCGTGACCGCTGCGTAGCATGTTGTCAGAAAATCATTAGATACGTGTTGTGTGTGACGTGAAATATATGAAATAATCACATAATGGTAATTGTTAGATCCGATAGATAAAATATGGAAAAGGAGAAGACAAAAAAACCATACTGGATGATCTCAGTTTGGAGGTCTCAGTGTAGAAAAAAGGCTAGAAATCTGTCCCCATATTCGTTTACAGCTGCGAATGGGGTTAAGGGGAACTTTTCTGCTTTTCTGTATATTCCAAATCTTGTTGAGGAAGCATTCCTAATTAGTGTGGATGACTTACAAGGAAGGAAGGGAAGGAAGGCACAGGAGAACTTTGTCCTACCCTGGCCTTCCGTCCCCGGATGTTTGGCTGTATGCCCTCTGTGTTCCCTAGGGAACAGAAAGCAGTACATTGTGAGAACAGTGAGGTGCCCACAGGAAAGCGGAGAAACAGATCGGCCCTCAAAATGCTCGCGTTTTGAAACACCTACACTTGATTAGTGTGATTAGCCCTGTAAGGAAACAGACCGGGAAATGATCTGTTTACTTGTTTCTGAAGCTGTGGGATCACAGAACTTGTAAGTGGGGCAACCTGGGTGTGATGTCAGGGGCAGGGCTCGAATGTGCTTAAAATTCAGTAAACAGAATTTAATACATGGCATCGTACAGTGTGGAGGAAGGTTTTGTACCTGACCTGCGTGCCTCCGTTTGGAGCACAGATCAGGGAAGGTAGAGGTGAGCGTTGATGCTCCGGATGCCGGTCAGGGGGAGGGTTCCGTGGCCTCTGGCCTGGAGCACTTGTCCCCTGGGCAGTGGGGCCCCATTCGAGGTTTCACACTCCCTGCCCTGGTTCTGAATTCACGTTCAAGCACATGGGAGAGAATGGCTTGACCCGACAGCAGGAACATTCTGTTCTGAATCTTGTTGGATTTCTCTCTGCTAATTAAGAAGTTGGCTTTTGTAAAAGTTTTGTTAAAGTACATGATGGTAACGGAGAAACCAGACTCTCTTCTCCTTTATGACAACCCTATGGATTTTCTCCTTCGTGTGCCTTTTTTTTTTTTTTTTTTTTTTTTTTTAACTTCCCATTCTGCAGAGTTTAAGTTCTTAAATCTGTATAGTTTTTTGGTGCATCTCTGTTTTTAAGCCCTTCTAAATATTACCTTGTACCCTACTGAAATGCCTTTTTAGAAATTTATGTTGAACTGCCTTGTCACCAGAAAGAAGGGGACTGTTGTTCCTTTCTTGTTTGAGCTCTTTCAGGTGGGCTATCCCCTCGCTGCTGCACTGCGTGCTTAATCCCAGTGTTTCTTGATAGCACGCTGGAGACCTGACCTCCCCATAGACCTCCAGTGGACCCCGGGCTTTGTTTGTTAGTATAATTTACACACAAAAAACCACACACACCCTGAGTGTGTAGCTGAACGTGCTCCTCCTTGCCCTCACTTTTGACTCTGCCTCCCACCCTTGTCGAGAACCTCCGTGAGGTTTTGTCTGGTTACGCTGTCCTTTGCTGCGGGCCTGGCCTGCTTCCCCTAAGCCGCTTGTTCCTCTTTCTGTATCATCTTTGTACAGCTCTCATCCTCTTTTTATGTTCTGGTAATTCCCCGACGCTGCTTGTCTCCTGGGTGTTCTCCATTTTATACTTTCACTGTTACGGTCGTGGTACTTGGACCATTCACGCTGAATTCCTTCCTCTTTGCCGTCACCAGGCGCTTGCTCGTCCCGGAGCGAGAGACGCTGTTTAACACCCTCGCCAACAACCGGGAAATCATCAACCAGCAGAGGAAGAGGTTGAACCAACTGGTGGACAGTCTCCAGCAGCTCCGTCTCTATAACCAGACCTCCCAGTGGAGCCTTCCCTCGGATGTTAGCTCCCAGAGCAGCCCTCACAGGTGTGCAGGAAAACAGGCCCGGCAATGCCACTGGCACTCGATGAATCTCGGGAGTCAGGTGCAAAAGTTGTAGTTCGGATGTGGGTTTGAAAGTGACTCTGCTGTCACCTGTGGGATCCTGGTCAGGTTCCTCACCCTCTCTGATCCTAAAAAAATGGAGGTAACAATACCTCCGTCAGAGGATTATCAGAGTGAAATTAAGTGTGCCTGATGAAACAGGTGCCAATAGATGACAGCAGATTCTACAGAAATAGTGTTGTTCTTTTGAAAATCAGCTGGTAGAGGGGCACCTGGGTGGCTCAATCCATTAAGTGTCTGACTTCAGCTCGGGTCATCATCTCACGTTTCATGGGTTTGAGTCCCACATCGGACTCTCTGCTGTCTGTGCAGAGTCTGCTTTGGATCCTCTGTCCCCCCCGCCCCCCGTCTGCCCCTCACCTGCTTGCACACACACACACACACACACACTCTCTCTCTCTCTCTCTCTGTCAAAAATAAACATTTTTTAAAAAAGAAAATTAACTGGCAGAATTAGGTTGACAAACTTTTCTAGAAACTCAAGACTTGTCACTTTGAGCAGAAACTTTCAGACCCGACAGTTAGACAGTTTTCCCCTGAAGTTCCTAGGGTGATTTTGTGGTTGTGCCTTTAGGCCAGATGCGCTTTGTGCTGAAGCACTGTTGGTGCTGTGTTTGCTGGTCGGGGGGGAGGTTGGAATCCGTCTCCTTTTGGATTGACTACACTGGTGGCTCGGATCTCCTGTTTCTATATTAGGGATGCTCTCATCTCTGGCATTTATATTCGGGGAGATTTCTCAGGTCGTAGTCGGTTTGTAGCTAACCCTGTCCTCTTTTCAGTTTTGACAGTGACCTCGAAAGTCTCCGCAATGCCTTGTTGAAAACCAGCATAGAATCCCACACCAAGCCCTTGCCCAGAGTGCCGGGTAAACACCTTTTCCTTCTTCACCTGTCTGTTCTCTTCTGTTGACACCTTAAAAAACCAAGTCTTAAGTACTTAACGGTTCTTGAATTTCTTGCAGCCAAACTGTCCCCCGTGAAACAAGCACAACTGAGAAACTTCTTGGCCAAGAGGAAGACGCCCCCAGTGAGATCCACCGCTCCAGGTAAAGGTCCTGAATTTTTTAGCCTAAAACACGCACTACCTGGTATGGAAGTAGGATGGGGGTCTGTGTGTCTGTGTTTTCCTTTGGTTCTTCGTGGGAAATAGAGAACATGTCCCCAGAATCTGTTGCCCATCTGAATATCGGAGTAGGGAGCAGCTTATCCATACAGGACACGGCAGTTGGAGGTCGTCGTTTTGGCTTTGACGCCGTATTCCGCAGTCCTTAGGTTATGTGGCGGTCATTCCCAAGGGTTCGGAGGAGACTGAGCTGGCTCTAGGGATCCAAGTCTCCGCTTTGTATGGAGATGTTTTACTTTTCTGTTTTGTGTGGGGTTTTAGTAGAATTGCATTTGGGGGGAGAGAAAATCACTGGTCCCTACTGGTGAGGGAATGACAGTGAAACACACTTGGCTGGAAAGAAGCTTTGTGACTTATGAAACACTATTTTTTTCCCTTACCTTATCTAGATTTATTGTCTCCATTTTCTTCTTTCAAAAATACTTGTCATGTGTAATTTCATACATAATTTTGCTTTGCTTTAGTGCCCATATCTGCTTTTTTCTTTGAAATTCTGTTTTGGGTTGAAACTTTTTTACACCAACAGATGCTCTTTGGTAATTAAAATAGAAGAAAGAAATTTAGGGGCTCCTGTGTGGTTCAGTTGGCTAAGCGTCCGACCTTGGCTCAGGTCGTGATCTCACGGTTCGTGACTTGGAGCCCTGGATCGGGCTCTCAGCCCAGAGCCCGTTCTCGATCCTCTGTCGACCCCACCCGCCATCTGCCCCTCCCCCTCTTGCACACTCTCTCTCAAAAATAAAATTTGTTTTAAAAGAAATTTAATCTTCACCGTATCATGATTTATTAATTTTTCGCTCATCATATAATGTTGAATTAGGTAAAAAGAGACCAGAGAATTCTTAATAGCTTTTTTTTTTTTTTTTAATCTAAAGAATACCTTGAGGACTCTGTGCTAAGAGAGAGAAGCCAGTCGCGAAAAGACAAATACCGTATAATTCTGCTTATACGAGGTCCTTAGAGGATTTCATTCTTTTTTATGTTTCTACACACACACACACACACACACACACACACACACACACGCACGCACGCAGCATGCAGCACGCATGCACCTCACATCGTCTTAATCCATTCACCTGTCAACGGACACTTGGACTCTTTCTGGAATTTGGCCATCGTAAATAATGCTACAGTAAACATCAGAGCGCATGCCTCTGAACTGCTGTTTTTCTTTGGGTAAATATTCAGTAGTGCAATTCCTGGGTTGTAGGGTAGTTCTACTTTTAATTTTTTGAGGAACCTCCATACTGTTTTCCACAGTGGCTGCACCAGTTTGCATTCCCACCAACAGTGCACAAGGGTTCCTTTTTCTCCACATCCTCAGCAACCCTCGTTTCTTGTGTTTTTGATTTTTAGCCATTCTGACAGGTGTGAGGTGATACCCCATTGTAGTGTTGATTTGTGTTTTCCTTATGATGAGTGGTGTGGAGCATCTGTCCATGTGTCTGTGGGCCATCCGTGTGACTTCTTTGGAAAAATGTCCGTGTCTTCTGCCCATTTTTTAATTGGATTATCTAGGGTTTTTGGTGTCAACTTGTAGAAGTTCTTGGATTTTGGGTACTAATCCTTTACCAGATAATTTGCAAATATCTTCTTCCATCCCGTAGGTTGTCTTTTAGTTTTGTTGGCGAAACTTTTAGTTTTGATGTAGTCCCAGTAGTTTATTTTTGCTTTTGTTTCCCTTCCCTCAGGAAACCTGTGTAGAAAGGTGTGGCTATGGCCGATGTCAAAGAAATTGCTTTCTGTGCTCTCTTCTAGGATCGTTAATGGCTGTGGGTCTCACATTTAGGTCCTTGATCTATTTTGAGTTTATTATTGTTTTTAATTTTACTTATTTGTGAGAGAGAGCACGTGTGTGTGCACACATGAGCAGGGGAGGGGCAGAGAGAGAGGGAGAGAGAATCCCACGCAGGCTCCACGCTGTCAACGCAGCGCCCAACGTGGGGTTCGAGTCCACAGAGCGTGACCTGAGATCATGACCTGAGCCGAAATCAAGAGTCAGACGCTCAACCAGCTGAGCCACCTGGGCTCCCTTTTTTTGAGTTTATTTTTGTGTGTAGTAAAATTAAATAGTTTAGCTTCATTCTGCTGCGTGTAGCAGTTCGGCTTTCCCACCGCCATTTGTTGAAGAGACTGTCCTTTTACCATTGTGTGTATTCTTTCCTCCTTTGTGAAAGGTTAAGCATATACTTGTGGGGTTATTTCTGGGTTTTCTATTCTGTTCCATTGGTCTATGTGATCTATTTTAATGTGCTAGTACCATACAGTTTTTTGGATTTTTGTTTTGGTCTGTTTTTTTTGTTTGTTTGTTTTTTGTTTTGTTTTGTTTTTACCATACTGCTTTGATTACTTTAGCTTTGTAATAGAACTTGAAGTCTGGAATTGTGATGCCTCCAGTTTTGTTCTTCTTTTCCAAGATTGCTTTGGCTGTTTGGGGTCTTCTGTGGATCCATACAAAGTTTAGGATTGTTTGTTCTAGTTCTGTGAAAAATGCTGTTGGTGTTTTGATAGGGAGTGCGTTAAATGTATAGATTGTTTTGGGTAGTATCGCCATTTTGACGTTATTTGTTCCTCCTGTCCGTGAGCACAGCACGTCTTTCTGTTTCTTTGTGTTCTTTCCAATTTCTTTCGTCGGTGTTTTGTAATTTTTAGAGTACAGGTCTCTCTACTGTTTTTAATGAACTATTTGAAAATAAGTTGCAGACAGGACTCGTTACTCCTAAATTAACCAGCATGTGTCCTTTAAAAGCAAGATATTCTCTTACACAATAATACAGTGGTCAGGGGTAGAACATTTAACTTCACAGAACATTGTTACCAATATGCAGTCCATACTCAGTTTGCCAGCTGTCCCTCTTTGGGCCTTCATGGCAACTCTTTTTTTTTTTTTAAATCAAGGATCCGGTTTAGGGCTGGACATTGCGTGAAGTTGTCATTCTCTTTAATCTCCTTGACTTGGCTTTTGTCGTGAGCTTTACTACCTGGAGCCTGTCTCCCCAGACACTGTCATTTGGTTTTGCCTGGTTTTTGAGGGTTTGGCCTGCTGTCTCCGTCCATTCGTTTATTCTCTGGATGGATTTCTCTTGTTGCACAGCAGGTTTGTAAGAGTCCTCAGTCGTCACGGGAGGCTGTGATGGTTTTTGTGGCTGTTTATGTGGTATTTGGCTGTATAAATGTGCCGCACCTGTTCATCCATTCTCCTCTTAGTGGGCATTTAGTGTTTGCGGTTTTTAGCTGATAGAATAGAATGTTGTTCTGAACATCTTTGTGCACGTCCTTGGGGCACATACGTCCTCCTCTTACTTGGCCACGTGGCTCGGAATGGAAGTGGTTTGTACTCTGTCCGCACGCTCGGCTTTGGTGGATTCTTCTGTGCAGTTTTCCAAAGTGGGTGTATCAGCTTATTTTACTCTTACCGTCAAGGTAAAACTATTTCAGTTTTCTGCATCTTTGCCAAGCTTAATAGTGTCAGTTTTTTTTCCTTTGAAACTCTGGTGTAACCCTTTTACGTGTGCCTAAATATTTAGTTAATAGTTGACTTTCGTGAAGTGTGTGACGCCATCTTTGCTCATTTACCTATGGGGTGATCTGTCTTACTGATTTGTAAAACTTTTTATTCATTCTGGATACCAGCCCTTCGTGGTTATATGGGTTGTAGGGACCCCCTCTGTTCCTCGTTTCCCTCTCGGTGATGTCTTTTGGCAAAAACAGAAGCGCTTAGTTTTAAAATAGACTTACCAGCCTTTTCTGGGGCAGTTGGTGCTTTCCGTGTTCGGTTTGAGAAATCCTTCTGTAGGACGGGGTAACAAGAGTATGCGCGCACTTTTCTCGTTGTTTGGAAATGTTAACGTTTTGCGTTGCAGATTTAGATTTACCACCTACCTGGAATTGGTTTTCTTCTGAACGATGGTATTGAGGTATGGTTTACATAAGATTCATCTTCTATAAGCATAGAGTTTGAGAATTTTTATTAAAACTTACGGGATCGTATCGCTGTCACCACATTCCAGTCTGGGAACACCTGCACCCCTCGGGAAGTTTTCTCCTGCTTCTTTGTGGTCGTTCCGTCTTCTGCCCCCGGCAGCCACTGATGTCTTTTCCTTCTGTGTGGATCTTCCCTTTTTGGGAATTGCATATAAATGGGATCACATCTAGTTTTTCTGTTTGGTTTCTTTCACTTAGTGTGTTTTTGAGGTTCCCCTCAAAACACACATGTGTGATGCGTACACACATAAGTAGCTCGTTCCTTTTCGTTGCTGAATAGTTGTCCATTGTGTGGATGTATACTGTCTGGAATTGATGTGTGCCTGAGACATACGTGTTTTGTATTTAGATAGCTGATCATCCCAATAATATTTATTGAAAGGCCCCCTTTCCTCACTGCTTTGTGGCCACCTTTGTTATAAATCAGTTATCCTTGTGTGCAGGTCTGTTGGTCTCACACACTGGTTGGAAACCACTGCTACTACGTTGCCTTAATTAACTCCTACTAAAATAAAGCCTCAGTACTGTTCTTTTTCTAAATTCCGAAGCTGTGCTGTCTAATACAGTAGGCTGTTTAAATTAAATTAATAAAAACTAAAGTTAAAAAGTCAGTTACGCAAACCCAGTAGCCACATTTCAAGTGCTCAGTAGGCGCATGTGAGTAGTGTTTATTGTGACGGGAAACATAGATGGAGTAATGCCATCATCACAGAAAGCTCTACAGTCTAGGACAGGGGTTGGCAAACTTTTTTTCTTAAAGGTCTAGGTAGTAAAGGGGCGCCTGGGTGGCTGAGTCGGTGAAGCATCCGACTTCGGCTCAGGTTCTGATCTCCCGGTCCGTGAGTTCGAGCCCCGCGTCGGGCTCTGTGCCGACAGCTCGGAGCCTGGAGCCTGCTTCAGATTCTGTGTCTCCCTCTCTCTCTGCCCCTCCCCTGCTCACGCTGGGTCTCTCTCTCTCTCTCAAAAATAAACAAATGTAAAAAATATATGTATATACACATATGTCTATATATGTGTATACTAGGCTTGCTGGCCCCATGATTTCTGTTGTACCTGATTCAACTCTGCCCTTGTGATGAGAAAGCAGCTATACACAGTATATAAACGAATGGGCTTGTCTGTGTTTCGATAAAACTTTATTTATAAAAACAGGTAGCTGCCTCATGGTCTTAGTTTGCTGACCTGTGATCTAGAATGCTTTGGCGCTTGCTTTCCATCTCCATATTAATATCGGAATTGTCTTGCTAAATTCTGTATCCCTCAACTCTAGAAGAAAAGTTGAGATTTTGATTGGGATTGCATAAAATCTCTAGACTGACTTGAGAGAATGGATGTTTGTACAGTGTTGATGTTTCAGTTCCTAAACATGGTGTGTGTTTAGTGGGGTCTTTAATTTCTCAGTGTTTTCTTCATGACAGACATACACATCTTTTATTGGATTTATTCATAGAGTTTCGTATTTTTGATGTTCTTAAAATGGTGGGTTTTTTTCATTAAATTTCATTTTATGTTTTATGTTAGATGTGATAATAGAAATATATTGGATTTGTTTATGTTTGATTTTGTATGCAGCAGCCTAGCTAAACTCATTTATTCAAATAATGTCTGTGGCTATTTCTTGGACTTTCTATGGGAATAGTTATAGTCTCCATAGATACACTTTGTTTCTACTTTCTTGTTCCTTTATTTTTTCTTTCCTTATTTCATTGGCTAGGACGGTCAGTGCAGAGTCCATTAAAGTGGTGAGTGCGCATCCTTGTCTTGAGCTCAAAGGTGATACTTTCTGTATGTTCCCCATGAGATGGGACGTTTGCATCTACCAATAATGATTTCGGTCTTTCTTTTTTTCTCTTAACATGGCATTCTGCCTTTTCTAATCTGAGTTGGAGTTTAAGCAGAAGAAGATTCTTTAGGTTTCAATGGGCCCCTTTTCTCATGCCAGGAGGTAGCTGCATCCTTGAGCCCAGCAGGGAGCGGCTCACATCAGCTATGAGGACAGCACCGCTGGGAGACTGGGCCTCCCAGCCTCCTGGCCTCTGTGAGTGAGCATAGCACTTGTATGTCTCATCCAGTGGCTCTCCCTCCATCCAAGGTCAGCGAATGGCCTCCCGATGATGAAGGAGGAAACTGCGAGGTCTCCCGGGCTATATCAGACCTTGGGAGTTACGTAGTAACGTCAGTCTCTCTCTATCCAGTTCTTGAAGGCAGTGGATGTGAATTGTCTTTTGTTGCTATTACCTCTCGGGAACGAAGATTTTAGAGAACTCTTTGAGAGCACGGTGGCCCTGAGAAAATGTGAGGTTTGTGTTTGTTTTCTGCACACGCTGTTACACGGCTTTGGTGGCTGAAAGCACCACCTTTAGTGGCTGAAAGCATCACAGATGTGTGGGGCAGAAGTCCAGGCGCAGAGGGGCTCAACTGTGTCCTCTGCTCGGGGCTCCTGGGCGGGAGCCAAGATGGTGGCCGGGCTGGGCTCTGGCCTGGAGGTTCTGGGGAAGAGTCCGCTGCTAAGCTCATTCCACTTGCTGGCAGAATTCAGTTCATTGCAGCTGTAGGACTGAGGTCCGTGTTTCTTTGCCACGTGCTCCCAGCCCCTTCATCTGCAAGCCAGCGAGAGCACGGTCTTCTTATGCCTCAGCTCTCTGACTTCCTCTGCCTTGAAATGCTCGTGAGATTTTACACTGGACTCACCTGGATGATCCAGGCCAGCCTTCCTATCTTAAGACCCACTGACGAGTAACCTTAATTATGTCTGCAGCATCCCTTTGCCATCCGACGAAGCATAACCTTATGGGTGTGGCACCAGGGGCAAAGGTCATGGGGTTACAGTTCTGCCTCACACAGGGTTCAGTCTTATGTGATATTGTTTAGGACGTGGTCAAGTTTTTTATTTATTTTGAGAGAGAGACAGAGACGGCACAGTGGGGGAGAGAGGGAGAGAGAGAATCCCAGGCAGGCTCCACGCTGCCACCGCAGAGCCCGATGCCGGGCCTGAACCCACGAAGAAGCCGTGAGGTCATGACCTGAGCTGCAACCAAGATTCGGGTCCTTAGCTGACTGAGCCGCCCAGGCACCCCAGCCTTCCTAAGCATTAGTTATAAAGTCCAATCATAGCAATTTTTACTTTCTAGGGTAGTTAGGAGGATTAAAGGGGATCATTTATATAGATCCCTTTCACGGCACCTGGCGCCAAGTACGGTCTCGGGAAATCTGCACTGCACTTTCACTAGCAGTGCCGGTGGTTTGGGATGGTATTTCTAAGTCACCCTGTTGCATAAGTACATGCACGAGAATACTCTGGCAAAGTGCTGTCCGGTAGAACTTGCATCGACCAGAGAAATATTCTATATTTGTGCGCTCCACTATGGTAGCCACACGTAGTTGTTGCGTGGCCGGTGAAGCTGACAACTCGAAATTTTCATTAAATTACTTTCAATTGTTTTTGTCGCACCTAGTCCCATTTGGCTCACGGCCACCAGATTGACGAGTGCAGCAGTCCCAGCAGGGAGCGATGGGTTTCGGTTGTATTTGCCTATTGCGACAAAATCTTGCGGAGCGATGGGCCTGTAAGGCAGGAAGTCAGTAGATGTTAGCAGTGGTCTTAAACAACTTGAGAAAGGGCCGGGTCTTTTGTTTGGTGTATGGTTTTTCTGGTATACGGGAAGTAATAATGTATTCCAAAACGGCAGGAAGCCTTCCTTCATCGCTTAACAGGAGGAAAAAAAGAAAAAGCGGGAAAAGTCAGGATTAATTTCAGTGACTTTTTTTTTTTTTTTTAAACCTAATTGATTCAAAAGAAGCAGTCGATGGTTGGGCGTGTTGGAGGCACCGGGACTGAGGACATTCAGTCTTCCCAGTTCGTGCGATACCTGTTCTTAAAAGTTTGTTGTTGCAAAGTGACTCTTTGGTGGATGCTTGTCTGGTACTTTCCTTGGTTTGTTGTCGTTCTGCCTGTGAGCTTCTGGTGGGGGCTCGAGGTCTCCTGCATTTGCATGTATTCCGTCTCTTACTTCACATTTTTTGTTGTTTGTTCGACACTCAAAACGTTCCTGTCCTACGCAGCTCGGGTTTTCAAAGCTTCCTTTGAGCAAAGACCCAAAACCATATGTGTTCACCTTCCACCACGGCTTCTTCCACTTAAAATAAGTCATCGCTAAAGTGTTTTTAAACTGGATAGTTCTCCGTCGACAGTGAAAGTAACGTAGCTCTCAGACTCGCTTGAACCGTCTCTCTTGTGTTTGTTTCGGGCTTGGCAGCCAGCCTGTCTCGGTCAGCCTTCCTGTCGCAGAGATACTATGAAGACTTGGACGAAGCCAGCTCCACGTCGTCCGTGTCCCAGTCTTTGGAGAGCGAAGACACGCGGGCGTCCTGTAAGGACGAAGACGCGGTGGTGCAGGCCCCTCGGCACGCGCCCGTGGTTCGCACCCCTTCCATCCAGCCCGGCGTCTTGCCGCAGGCAGCGCCTTTTGCCAAATCTCACTTGATTCACGGTTCGCCCAGCGTGATGGGAACTTCGGGTAAGTAAGCGGTGAGATCCCCGTCAGGTTTGGGTCCGATGGAGGAACTGTGCCACGGTCACCCCCGTAAGTCCAGTCCGGCCCATCCCCGCTAGTGTTTCAGAAATGAGAAGACAAATTCAAAGGAGGTGGGTCCCCTTGAAAGAGGTAGGAAGGAGGGACCCGGCCGGGCTCACACTGACACAGCTTCCCTGTTGAGTCTAGCTTGTGTTTCTAAAATAGGTGTTGGAGCGGCCGGCTGGCTCAGTTGGTGGAATGAGCGACTCTTGATCTCGGGGTCGGGGGTTCAAGCCCCATGTTGGGTGTAGAGATGATATATAAACATGCATAAAAACAACAACAACAAAAACGGTGGTTTCAGGTGTAAGAGGAGGAGGCTGTCTGCCTCACTCTAAAGCCACATCTCCGTAACTCATGCCTTTCAAATCCTGGCTCGTTTCAGCTCATCATTTTAGCCATATCCTGCCCCGGACCTTGCCAGCTGCCATGCTTGCCCCAGCATTGGCTCACAGAGGTGACCACTGTTGGACTGTCACACCTTCCGTTCCAGAGTGTCAGGATTTCACACTGAAGTGAAATTGAGAGAGAACACTCGTGAGCAGGGCAGAGGGAGGGAGAGAGAGAGCGAGCTTAAGCAGGCCGCATGCTCAGTATGAAGCCCGGCACAGGGCTCGATCTCACAACCATGAGATCACGACCCGAACCAAAATCAAGAGTCAGCCACTCAACCGACTGAGCCGCCGAGCACCCCACACTGAAGTGACTTCTAACAGGGAACAAGCACTTACCGATCGGGAGGTGCTGGAATGGAGAGATTTTTATGAGAGGAGAGCGAGGCCTTGACCTCTGTTGGCCTGTAAGTTCTGTCTCGGTCTCTGTCAGAGGAGACGCTTGTGTCAAGTGCCGTAGCTGGCAGAGTCGAGCAGGCACACGGCACGCGGCATGTTTGGAGCATCGAGGCGCCAGCCTGGGAGTTCATCGGTACTTTCGTGTGTTTATGCCGAAGCGTCTTTAACCTTAGCGTTTTCCCTGCGACCTCACACTGGGGGATTTGCCGTCTTCACTTCTGTGCACTCCTCCCTGACCCACTCTCTCGCTTGGGTTTCTTTTTCCTTCAGCGTCTACGTCTACCAGCAAACTTATTCCTCAAGGGGCCGATAGCACGATGCTTGCAACAAAAACCGTGAAACACGGCGCACCTGGTCCTTCCCACCCCATCTCGGCTCCCCAGGCGGCCGCCGCTGCAGCGCTGAGACGGCAGATGGCCAGTCAGGCCCCAGGTAACACGGCTGCCCTGCGCTTTGCGGAGACTGACCGGGAGCCTCGGCAGTCACCGGCCGGCACGGCGGGTCCCAGGCAACAGCCGGCTCTCTCTGCTGCCCTTGAGAAGAGAGGCCCGATGGGACGGCCCCCTCACCCCCGCCCCTTTCTGGGGAGAGGGTTCCAAGAAGGCAGAGACTAGATCCGACGCTTTTTTCGTTTTGGGGGGAGGTATTAGATCCGCCGCATTCAGTCGAGTGGTTTTCTGATGAAGTTGTTGATCCCTGCTTTTGAACAGCGTCTGCTTTAAGCCACTAAAAATTGCCTGATAGTGTCATAAGGATCCCAGCCCCCCTGAGAGGTGAGTCTTCGCGTGCCCGTTTTGCTTCTGAGTAATGTCAGGTGAGAGAGGTGACGGTTACCCAGCCAGTAAGTTCCAGGACCCAGACTCCACCCCTGTGCTCTTTCTGTTGCAGTACGGCGTTTTCTTAAAGACGGCTGCGTTAGCCTTTACAGACGGAAAGTCTAGCGAACTAATCATAATCAGCGCTTGCACTTTGTCAATGCTTTGCGGCTACCCAGAATCTTCTGTGTTAGGGTTTCTAAGTAGTGGGCCTTGAGCGCGTCGGTTACCACTAATCAGTTTGTACAAGCCACTGGTTCTCAAGTGGAGGCTCTTCTCACCCCGCATTCCTCGCCAGCAGTTGGCGGTGCTGCTGGCCTCTAGCGGGTGGAGGTCAGGAACGCCACAAAAGACCTTACAGTGCACAGGACACCCCCACAACAGAGGATTACCCAGGCCCGAAATGTCAATACTGCTGAAGTCGAGAAACTCCGCCATAAAGCAAGTGTTTTTGTGTTAGTTGAAGGAAATTGGTTGTGGATTTTAGCACTGCTTGGAACACGTATCCCTTTGGACCTTCTTTTTAAAAGACTAAAAAGACATAGTGGTCTGATTATGACAAAAAAGGATTACCATTGTCCAGTGATGAAAGCGTTCTAAGAAAAGTTCTAATATTAAAACCCTTATTAAAGTTCCTCAAACAAGTATGAAAGCGCACAAACAAGGTAGCTTTCTAAGGTACCTTTGGGCCTTCAGAACAAATAGAATCCTCTGATGTTTTCTTTAAACGTTACTCGGAACATGCAGAATCTTGGTCGGCATTGCGCTGAGTAGGCCCCAGATCAAGCTGACTGAGTTGATGATTTATAAACTTAAAATCGGCCAGAATGTAGGGTTGTTCCACTGAGCGGGAGACGGTGTGATCTCTGTTATCATTTTGGAAGCAAACATTTCTGAGGTGCAGGCACGTTTGGATGTGAAAGGTGACATGTGTGCAGGCTCAGGCAGGACGAGCCTGGTCGCTTCCCTGCAGGAGGGAATGACAGCAGGCCATCACAGGCCCACCGTCCTACCTCGGCCACAGCCTTCCACTGTGCCAGAAATGTCCGTAGAGGAGACCCGGGAGCTTTGCTCGCGCCGTCTTGGTAGTTACTTAGAAAATGTTAGTGTTTCGGAATGCAGTTTTAAATCCTAAGGCAAAAAAAAGCTCAGTCTTACTCATGCGTCTGCCTCACTAAGCCGTGAGATCCTTTAGAGAAGAAACTAGGTTTTGGACATTTTTTGTATTCCCAGCACCTAAAAGAATCTGGTGATAAGCCGCCCGTGCAAAAGAATGTTTGGGTGGGTGGGCGGGTGGGTGGCAGAAATCCTCAACCTGAACACCGCTTTTACTCTCTTACGCTCTTACTCTCTCCGCCCCTTTTCAGGACGAGCCAACAATGTGGCAGGTGCCACAGCTCCACCCTTTAAAAGCTGGCCAGGGTTCTTTTTCCCTAAAATAGTACGTCTGATTAAATTGCGCAGAGCCTCATCCCATAATCTTTGTGAATGGAGTAGGCCAGCCGTCCCATTGATCACAGAGCTGCAGAACTACCCAGAGTAGATTTCCTTTACGTAATCAGATTACTGCTTGAATTCGTGTCCTGGTTGTGCATTTATATATGGCTGGAATTTTTGATCCTGTACGGCAATTAACATGCCCCTCTCCTCTCTCTTTAAATAGCTGTAAGTACTTTGACTGAATCAACTCTGAAGAACGTCCCTCAAGTGGTAAACGTGCAGGAACTGAAGAACAATCCTGGAGCCCCCTCTGCCGCGATGGGGTAGGTGACTGCTTTCCAGTATGTTGCAGCCCCCTGAGCTCTTCCGTAATAGCGAGGAACTGCCTGCAGGGGGCAGCAGTGCTGCTGGCACGCAGACTCGGCCGGCAGAGCCTTAGGTTCTCTTAGGTTAGATCTCTAGTCCACCGCACCCTCCCGGGCATAGGGAAGAATTGAGGGGCATGTCTTCAGTCTGAACGTAGGGATGGTGAAGACCAGCGTCGTTCAGGGAGTTGGTATCCGGTGATTCGTCCAGCGGCAGGATGAACAGCCGCGGGCCCCGTGTTTTTTCCACATGGGGCCCGCTCTCTGCCACCCCCGCGGAGCAGGTCTGCTCACTGCTCTGTTTTGGCCTTATCGAGTGGCCCTGTTTTGCTGGTCCGCTGGCCTTCTCTTGATTCCACGTTGGTCCATGTATCAACCCCGCCCGTTCCAGGGATTTCTTAGTTATCTCAGGGCTGTACTGACAGCCAAAAACAAGCCTACCCACTCTCCTATCTTGTAGTGACCTTGACGCTTTGGTATGCTGTTTATACCCAGATGGCATTTGTGGTTGTTGTGAACTTCCCAAGGGAAAGAACTGTGCATTCGAGTTTGGGAACTATAGCCAGATTCCTCGTGTAGGGAAGGCGGAGAAAAGCCACCAAAAGGCAGAATATTGCATAAGGCAGGAAAATCCAGCTTAACGGTGAAAGCAGTATGGTCTGGTGTTTCTGAGATACTTCAGCCGTTAACCACGGAGAAGCACCTCTTCGTGATTTCACTTAACCTTCTTAACCTTTGTTTCCCTCGAATGGTTCGTCTGAGCAGATCTTTGATAAGGGCTGGGTCGGAGGAGCAGTTCTCAGTGTGCCCTCTTCTCTGACTTGAGAAAAATAGACCAAAACAACTCAAAAGGAATCTTGAAGAAACTTTCTCTTCCTTCCCTACAGGACTGGGCTCCAGTACAGTTGTTTAGCTTGCAGGCCCCGCCTGGCACGTAGTTCCTTTTGGTGACCATTTGTTGAGTAATAGGTTAACTCTAAGCATAATTGATACGCAAAACCGCCTCTCCCAGTAAAGTTGAAAGAGTTGAAAGAAGGCCGGGATGGCTAGAGGCCTGGCAGGAGGCAGAGTACCAAGACAGGGTGGGGGCGGGGGGGGCCTAACATGGTGGGATTGCTGGTTTGTTGGTTTGTTTTTACCAAAACACCCCCGACACGTCATTTCTTTCAGGAATTTTGGCGTTCGTTTATGTCTTTCAACGAATGCTTCGTTAAATACTTAATACTCCGTTCTAGGTGCTGGGGATAAAGCGTTTAAACAAAGCAGGCAAAAGACAACCAACCGCTTCTGCCCTGGTCACGGAGAGACGAACAACAAGGGAAATGAGTAAGACAGGAAGTATTTAAGATGGTGACAGGTGTGACAGAGGACCCTGAAGTAGGGAAGGGATTTAAGGAGGTCATCCGGGTGCGGGCTACAGTTTTAAAGAGGCTGGCCAAAGAAGGTGCCTCTCCTCCACGGCTCATGACTAAAGTATCTCAGAAACACCAGACGCTGTTTGCTTGCCCCGTGAAGCTGCATCTTCCTGTCGTACGTAAAATTAGGCCTTCCCATGGCTTTTGACACTTGACATTTGAGTAAAGTCCAAAAGGTCAGAGAGCAGGTCTCGTGAATATCTCAGGGAAGAAAGCTCCAAGCACAGGGCCTGTAGCAGGAGCGAGTCTGGCCGGTTGAGGACAGCCAGGAGGCCGCCGGTGGCCGGAGCAGGAGGGAGGGCCCAGGGAGAGGAGGTCAGGGAGTTAGGTGGGTGTGGATTCCTGTATCCGGTAATATCTAGGGAACCTCGGTCAGGACCTGGCTGCTGACCGTTGGCTGCTTTGGGGTAGGTGTGTGACCTGATCTGATTTGTTTTGTTTTTTAACTTTAGCAAAATGTGTTAAATTGAGGCACGATTTATATGTAGTAAAATTCACCTTTTTTTTAGTATAAAAGTCTGTGAGCTTTAATAAATAGTTGTGATGACCCGTGGTTTCAGCAGGAAGCTTCTGGTTCTTTTTTTATTTTTAATGTTTATTTGGTTTTGAGAGAGGGAGACAGAACACAAGCAGGGAAGGGAGAGGGAGACATAGGGCTGTCAGCACAGAGCCCGACGCGGGGCCCAAACCCACGAACTGCGAGATCATGACCTGAGCCAAAGTCGGACGCTTAACCGACTGAACCACCCAGGCGCCCCGATCCTTTGCCCATTTTTAAAATGGATTGTTTGTTTCCCATTCTTCAGGTGACCTTTCACTTTCTTGATAGTGTCCTTTGGAACACAAAAGTTTTCATTTTGGTGAAGTTCAGTTTATTTTTTTATTTTTTTCTGCCTCTGCTTTGGGTATCGTAATCGTATTTAAGAGACCCTTGCCCAGTCAAAGGTCACAAAGGTTTACACCTATGTTTTCTTCTAAATGTTTTAGATTTAGCTCTTACGTTTAGGTCTTTGATCCATTGTGACCTAATTTTTGTAAACAGTGTGACATTGGGCTCCAACTGCATTCTTCGGCAAGTGGGTATCCAGTTGTCCCAGTACCATTTGTTGGAAAGACTCCCCGCCTCCTCCCGCCCCGATTAAATTGTCTTGGTGTTAAGTAAGCGTCAAGATTCATTTTACTTAACTTTTACTTTTTTTTTTTTTAAGTTTACTTATTTTGAGAGAGAGAGAGTGGGGGGCAGATGGGCACAGATAGAGGGAGAGAGAGAGAATGCCATGAAGGCTCCACACTGTCAGTGCAGAGCCCAACACAGGGCTTGAACTTACGAACCACGAGATATGACCTGAGCTGAAACCAAGAGTCGGACGTTTAACCAACTGAGCCCCCCAGGCACCTGGCACCCAATCTGTTCTAATTGGAGTGCATAGACCATTTACATTCAATGTGATTATATCATGTTGGGTTTTTTTTGTTTTTTTTTTAATGTTTCTTTTTCAGAGAGAGAGAGAGAGAGACAGAGCATGAGTGGGGGAAGGGCAGAGAGAGAGGGAGACACAGAATCTGAAGCAGGCTCCGGGCTCCGAGGTGTCAGCACAGAGCCCGACGCAGGGCTCGAACTCATGAACCTCAGGATCATGACCTGAGCCAAAGTCGGACGCCCAACTGACTGAGCCACCCAGGCCCCCCTATATCATGTTGGGTTTAAATCAACATAATGCTGTTTGGTTTCTATTTGTCTCATCTTTTCTTTGTTCCATTATTCTTCTTTTTCTGCAACTTCTTTTGGGTTGAGTATTTTTTATGATTTCTTTTAATCTTTTTCGTTGGTTTATCAGTTATAGCACTGTGTGTTAATTTGGGGATTGCATTATGGTTACAGTGCACATCTTTAACTTACCCCAGTCTGTCTCCAAGTGACATCGTACCACTAAGGTATCACATAAGAATCTTAGAGCAGTATTCTTCAATTTCTGCCCTGCCCACCTTTGCAATATCATCATTGTACATTTTCCTTCTACCTGCGTTATCAATTCCATGATATGTTGTTATAAACAGTTCATTATCTTTTAAATTGATTTTTTTAATATTTACTTAACTTTTGAGAGACAGAGAGAGAGAGAGAGAGAGAGAGAGAGAGAGAGAGAGAGTGAGCAGGGGAGGGGGAGAAAGAAAAGGGGGGAGAGAAGGAATCCCAAGATCCCAAGCAGACTCTGGGCTGACAGTGCGGCTCAAGGCGGAGCTCAGACTCAGGATGCGTGAGATCATGACCTGAGCAGAAATCAAGAGGCAGACGTTTAACCGTTTAACTGACTGAGCCACCCAGACACCGCTGAATAGATCCAAAGAAGAAAAAAAACCTCTTTTGCTTACATGGGTGGTTTTATCATTTCCGGTGTCCTTCATTTCTTTGTTTGGGTTTCCTTCTGCTTGAAGGGCTTCCTCTGACATTTCTTCAGGTGTAGATCTGAATTCTCTCAGCTCTTGTGTGTCTGCCAAAGGCTTTATTTCACCTTTGTTTTTAAAAGATCTTTTCACCAAGAATTCTGGGTTGACCGTTGTTTCTTTCACTGACTTAAAGATGTTGCCCCGCTTTAAAAATAACTGTAGTAATGACCATAACCTTTAAAAAACTGCTCCTCAAGGTTTTTCTCATTATAAATACTCATTGTAGACATTATGAAAACCAGATAGAAAAATTAAAATCTTTATTCTATTTACTTATTCATCTCTATTCTGTGAAAATTTTGTTTCTTAAAGTAAAGTTGGAATACATGCTGCTTTGTAACTTCCTGTTTCAGATTCGTCACGAAACTTAGTTGTGGACGTTTTCCATGTCCTTCTAAATCCGTGACAGAATCCTGTGTTTACATTTAACATAGATCTTTTTCAGAACTCTAATGCAGCTCCAATTTACATTATGTAAGTTTTTTGGCATCTGGACATTCAAGAACCGCAGTTTGAGTTAGAAGACCTTTAATGATATCTTGGATAGTATCTGAGTCTTCAGGGACATAAAATTGGCCAACAGGGGACAACGGTCGGCAGTCACAATCTTCACTGCCAGACATAAGAAACTCCTAAAAATGAACCGATAGCTCTTTTCTCCCCCCTTCCACTGATTGACATTGGGGATGCTCATCTTCTGTCGTTATCAGGAATGCTATTGGACTCATTGATCATTTGGCACACTTGGGCAGCTCTATCTGTAGGAGCGATTCTCCAGTGCAGGACTGCTGAGGCCAAGGAGGCATCTGTGTGCTTGGATAGTCACGTGTGTGGAATTGTGACTGTTGTTGGCACATTTATTTGTCTTCCCACAAGCCTTGTACGGTGCCTGCCTGCCCGTATCTCTGCCCGGGGTGTCACATTTATGGCCAGACTTCAGGGTGACTGCCCATCTGACAGGTGAGAAAATGGACGGATGCCTTTTGTTTTCCGTATCTTCTGTCATCATCTTTCTTCTTCTCTCCTGATTTCTGTTTGCTCTGTTTCTTCATTTGCTCTTGAGATGTTGTCCTGTCTCCTTACTTGCCTTAACCTGTCTTTAAACTATTACCAGAAATTCCTAGTACATTGGTTAACTTGAGCAGCTTTCGTGGGTTAGATCCGCTATGTCAGATGTGAGTACCTAACAAGATACTCGTGGTCAGGATTAAGATGTATCGAACTAGGGCATAACCAGCTTCCTTGGTTTTTAAGCCCTTTATAATGTTGAAATAGGGGCGCCTGGTTGGCTCAGTTGGTGGAGCACACAACTCTCGATCTCAGGGTCGTGAGTTTGAGCCCCACGTTGGGTCTAGAGATTGCTTTAAGAAAAATGTTAAAATAGGGTAAAAGAATGAGTAGTTGGCCCCTTTCACCACAGTATATTTACCTTAGTGAAATTCATTAACCTTTAAAGGACATTAAGAAAGGGCTTAGGTGACATTTGAATGCTTCACAGTCTTAACAATTCAGTCTCCTATCTGTGTGTGGAACACGCACCCCTACAACACACATCAGCCCGCCGCCTGTGCGGGTGGCTCTGATAGGGTGCGGCAGGTGACAGAGAGCAGAGTGACTTTTCTGCATTCCAGGCAGTCTTTGAGACAGTTTCCCGTGTTTATGATATTTGGGATTTTCCCCTGCAGTTAGTCTTTATCAGAGTGGTCTGGGGCATGGGGAGCCAGAGAACTTAGATTCTGTTGGAAGGGTTTTTCTCCAGGAACCACCGTCCAAGACCGGTGAGACCCCATGACTCATTCACGTGTTCTAAATTTTTTTTTTTAACGTTTATTTATTATTGAGAGACAGAGAAAGAGCATGAGCATGGGAGGAGCAGAGAGAGGAGGAAAAGCAGAATCTGAAGCAGGCTCCAGGCCCCGAGCCGTCTGCGGGGCTCGAACTCACCAACAGCGAGGTCATGACCTGAGCCCAAGTCGGACGCTCAGCTGACTGAGCCACCCCAGGCGCCCCTCATTCACGTGTTTTAAAGCGGCACTCGAGGGGCGCCTGGGTGGCTCAGTCAGTTAAGCTCCATCTAAACTCGGATCGCGATCTCACGGTTCATGAGATCAAGCCCCCCATCGGGCTCTGTGCAGACAATAGGGAGCCTGCTTGGAATCCTCTCTCCCTCTCTCTCTGCCTCTACCCCACTTGTGCATGTTCTCCCTCTCTCAAAATAAACTTACAAAAAGCATTTAAAAAAAAAAAAAGCGCTCAAGTGTCACCGGTAATGCGACGCCATCCGCAGATCTCTGCCGTCAGGTGTCTCCTTGGAGCGCCGGTGCAGTGCCGCTTCCGCTTGCGGTCCCCTGACTTCTGTTTTCTGGAACGGAGCCCGTCAGATGAGGTTCTGACCGTCCCTGTCAGGCCTGCGCTGCTAGAAAGTGGAATGAAGTCACCGCTCTGTTCTGTCGCTCTCTTGGGTCACGACAGATCCAGTGTAGTCCTTTGGTTTGTCAGCAACTGCGCCGAACGGCATTTCTCTGCAGGGCTGTCACACGGCCCGGCGTGGGAGTTCCTGATGTGTGTCTGGGGACTCGGAATCCCCGAGGGATTCGATAGCATTATCACAAGCAACTGGAACAGTGATGACACCCTGTTTCACGCATGGTTTAACTTACCGTCGCGTCATAACTAAGTTTTGGGCGTAAAAACATGTTCTAAAGTTGGATAAGTTGCTGCTTTCATTTTTACCAGTAGTTTCTTTTTTGTTTGTCTTTGGGAAAGCATAAAAGATTATTTCCCTTGTGATTTTTATGAGCTCAGACCACATTTTCCCCAGTCTGCCATGTCTGCCTGGGGCTTTCTCAGCCCCAGAAGCCTTGCTTGCACACTCCTCCTTCCTGTGGTGGGACATCTCAGGGGAACAGAGACTTGTTTTCTTCGGAGAACACATTTATAGCTTCTTTTGTCTTCAGGGAAAAGCGAAGGGGATTTGTTTCACTGAAAATGACTCCATTTTTTCTTGTCTCAATCTAACAAAGTTTGGGAAGGTCTCTGTATTAATCCAGCCGAGAATCGTGAGGTGCTTGTAAGATTGCTAAATCGTTTGATAATTTTCTTCCGTGAGGCATGGGCTTATTTTTGTCTTTCCTCTTCCACATTAATTTTTTGATGGAAAAATACCAATCCTCCCTAGCCTAGGGGGAATTGAGAAAAAGAAAACCAGATCCTACAGCTACTATTGCTATACTTACCAGCCAGGGTAGCTTTGGACTGAGGACAGATAAATGAATTGCTCCCAGGAGCCGAGAATAGAACTCTTATCCTTGATTGCATTAAGCAGGCCGGTTTTTCCCCTCACACACGAACACTAAATAATTACTGAAATAACCATTCCCTGCACACCGCGTTCAGAGTTAACGTAAAGATCTCTTTTCTACAAATAGCAGATACCCTTTCAGACTGCAGCAAAGGCGCAGGTTATACGGAACAGCGGTACATTTGACTCTCTTGTACGCTGACCTGGCGAGCACTGGGCTCTCGGGGGTGGTTGCTGTGAGAAGCTGAATGTCTCCTCTTTGCGAAACACTTTGGAGCCATTTATCACAGCAGATCATATACAACCCGTGGGTCCAGTGGAACATTTCTCAGGCTTGGAAAAGAGAATCCGGCACGATTCTAGACTCGTGTCTAGACTCAGGCTTGGAAAAGAGCATTAGGCGTACGAGTTCTAAATTCCCCAGAGTGTAGAACCGGGGATGGGGACGGGAGGGGGCTTACTCTCCAGGTAAGAAAAAAGCTCTCCTTCTGAATAGTTTTAACTTTCATTCTCAGGATGGCAGGAAGGAAAAAAGTTTTAAGCTCACTGCTTTGACTTTTATGCTGGAGACGCAAATTTCATTTCAACAAGCGATTCTTCAGAAAAGTGTCAGATGACTTCGGATAGGGTCCCAAACAGATTCTGCCCGATATTGGTATCATTTATTGGCTAGAAGGCAGGCACAGAGATGAAGGTCATTTTCACCCCCGTGCCTTTCTCTTGAGTGTACGCTTTTGTGTTTCTCAGCTCTTCGGTGCCATACCCTGCAGCCAAAGCGCCCCACCCAGCGGTGACTCCGGCAGCTGCCAACCCGGCTAAACAGGTGACTTCCTGGTTTTTGCTCTCGTGAACGGCCTTGCGACGTCTGTCTTCGAAGACAGTACTGTTTCAAGTCTCGGCTTTGTTTTAACAAACTATAAGTCCGACAAAGACCTGTGATCCTTTCCCTAGAATTTATGTCAGTCTTGACACAGTAGGTCAGTCAGGACCTAAGGTTGTCTTTGTAGGCCATTTGACATTCTGCCTCTAGGAATCTTGGGTCACAGTTCCAGTACCTTAACGATCGTTTGGGTGATTTGGGCGTGTGATTTACTTTCATTGGACGTTACCTTCAATAACCCACACGACAACCGTGTGCGGTAGGACGGGGCAGGTGTTTATGCGTGTTTCCCTAATGAGAACCTGAGGCACAAGTGACGGGTGCAAGCTCACACGATTAGGAAATGCTGGAGCCAGAGCTGGAGGCCGGCTCTTGTACCTTCTTCCCTCTGTGGCTTTTACATCGTACCTTTCAGGATCAGTGCTTTGGCGGGGTGGCTTCTCCGGCTTTCTCCCGCAATCCCTGTTTTTCGGAGCTTGCGTGCGCAGTGGTATCCCTTACGTCTACGCTTAGGCTTTTGCCTGATGAGCATCGTCTCTTAACAAAAATCTTGTAAGCAGTTATATAGTAAACAGTTAATCCAGAAGAAAACAATTGGAGACAGCTGACAGATAGATCAAGCTATCCCTGAAACCTTCCCTGAGAAGACCTGGTTTCTCTGCCACTCTCACCTGTCTCTGAGAGGAGTAATTTCACATTGTGTTTGAGATTGAACCTCACAACTTGCCTCTTGTGAGTTCTCAGCATGGCTCTCTGATTGTTACAATGGCATTTAAGCGTTTAGCATTTGGTCCTTCTTCTGGAGGTTTCTGTGTTGACCTTGGAGAACAACACATGGGTAAGGAGAAGTCATAACCAATAAGAGTAAAGGAACATTTGCTGGAGATGGAAAAGCTGAACAGTTCCACTTTTTAATTTTATTATACGTGTACTGAGAGCCAGAACCCATTTCATTCATTTCCTTATTCATTACCGGATGTTCCGGTGCCTCCTATGCGCCAGGCACTGTGCTGGGTGCTGGGAAAATAGCCACAAGCTAGGTAGGCAAGACTGTATTCTTGGAGCTTGCAGAATATTCCATGCTCTGATATACTCTTACACACGATAAGCATTTAAACATACTGACTTTGGATTATAAGGTTTTTAAAAATTAAACTAAATGAAAGTTTATGCTTGCTTACTTTTAAATTATGTTCTCATTTTACGTGTTTCTTTATTCTAAAGGATGGTTAATGGTTTCACATGAATGTTCTGCCTGTGTTCTGTTACAGGGATCTCTAATAAATTCCCTAAAGCCGTCGGGGCCCACGCCAGTGTCCGGTCAGTTGTCATCTGGTGATAAAGCCTCAGGTCAGTTTGCATTTTCATTTTAGTGAAAATCAAGGTGAAAGAAACCCTCCACAAGAGAGTTTAGTATTCTAGATCACAGAGGCCACTGACATAGGAAATCAAGTAAAGAGATATTTGGAAGGCTTCAGTCAATGAAGAATGTCCAGGAAATCTGTGAGCCCTTCATCAGCCCTGCAGACTTCTGAAATTTGAGCACAGTAGGAGAAAAATCTTCCTTAAAATGCTTTTCCTGAAAAGGAGCAATTGTGTTGTCTTCACTGGCCTTTTGCCGGATAATCAAAGTTACGGGAGGGGAGTGGAACTCGAGCTGTATTCTTCTACTAAAAGGACTGAAAAGTCCTCTTGGTTCGCAGTGGTCATTCAAAGCTTGCAAAATGCGGAAAGGAAAACAGATCTGTGGTAATAGAAAAATTTCAGAGTAGACGATAGTGATGTCAGTGTCCCGATTTTATGGCTTCACACAATTCCCAGTACCCATTCGAGCTGAGTTATCCTTAGCTCAGATTAGTAGTTTTTACAGTCACCGTCAGTGCTTTGACCAAGGGGTCCACATTGCCCAAACCAATCCAAGCAGAAGAGCTCTCTTGTGTAGATGCTGATGATGTGGGGTCTTCGCAGCATCCCCTTCCCTTGGCCCCTTCTTTACTGCCCCTTTACTTGGCCTGTGTTCCTTTTGGCTTCTGGGGCCTTGTGCCGCCCGCGGTTCTGCGTGTATGCCACTCCCTGGGCTCCGGCTTTTGTTTTCGCTCATGCTCCCAGGTGGGTGTCCGGGCAAATTCCGTTAGAGACCGAGCCGCCCACTTTCCGAACATCGTGTTCTCCTCAGCTGCACAGTCGTTCTGCCTTTCTCTAGAATCGAAAGCTGGATATTGGGTTCATCTTCAGTAAATAGGCCTTGCACTCGTTAGTGCGTACCCCTCAGTTGTCCAGAATGTGGATTAGTGCAGGACTGGCTGTTACCGGGCAGGCTTTCCAGGGGAGGGAGCCATGTCTCCCTTCTTGACTGGGATCTGAAGTTTTCAGTTAGAAGAAAATTCCGTTAGGATTATTAAGGATTCAGATTAAGAAGCTGGTTTCCATTTCTGGCTAATGTTTTGGAAAGTTTTGAAAGACCACACATCCCAGCCTCTTCAAGGCCCACCTTAGAGAGCTTTTGTCCCTCCTGAACTTAAGAACTAAGGAAGTCTAAGAAATTTTGCTTCACCTACGTCTTAAACAGTTAGCGGGACTTGCAAAGATATTTCTGACGTGCATGATTCAGCAGTGATTGTGAAATCCTGTCTTTCATTGCTAGACGTTTACTTGTGTTTTCACATGCTGGGTAACCAAAGGAAGAGGACGTCTGAGGGTAGAAAAATCTCCCAGAAGATACTGTCTCCAAGTTTGCAAAATAGTTCTCTTATTAATTAAGAATGGAAGTACCGTTGTTGTCTTTCTGATTATAAAACTCCCATAAATGCACAAAACCATCTGCGGTGAAGAGACCTATAAGGTAGAAAGTGAACGCTGCCTCTTAAATTCGAGTTCCAGAAATAACCACCCTTAATTTAATCTGCGTGTCTGGAAGGTTACTTCATTGTTGTTTTTCAAACAAAAATAGGTGTGTCCTGTGTCTATTGATTTGGAACCTGGTACCTGCCCTCCCCCCATTACAATACATACTCTGTTCATCTTTCCAGATCTGACACCCCTCTCCGTCACTTGTCTTAATTGCAGCCGAGGACCTGCACCCTGTTAAGTTTTACCAGTATTGTGCTGATAGTTGAGATCGTTTCTGATTTTTCAAGATGATGACCAAGGTTGCACAAGATACCCTTATACACACCACATTGCTTTATAGTAGCTTTAAAAATCCTCTACCCTGTACTCATTTGAGGAGAATGTCCTTTTTTTTTTTTTTTTTTTTTAACGTGTGATTTGCTTTGGGCTTTTTAAATGTAGCGTTCCCTGTTCCTCCCCCTCTTAAAGTGGAGCAGTAGGGGGAAAACTGAAGATAATACCCCAGACCGTTAATGAGTAGTTACAGTGAAATTGAACCTAGGGAAGAGAATGGATTGCACTTTTAGCTTTGCTGTGTGGCAGTACTCACGTATGACCTTTGTAATTTTTTTAAAAAAGCCGTTATTTGTGAAACATAAAACCATCCACTCTGAGAAATACAGAAAGGTAGGGAGAAAGCAAATGGTCATGAAGTCACTACTCAGAGATATTTCACATACTAACCTATTTCTCTTTGGGTTTTTTTTTTTTTCTTCCTTCAGTGTATATTTCCATCATTCTAAAACTTTATTATAAATTCTCATAAAATTATAGAACTACTTTCAGTGGTTTCAATTTAAACTACCCTCGAATTCTTTTGGTATCTTTTCTGGAGAGGAGAGCGTGGCCTGTTTTGGTCTGGAGTTAACACTGACAGAGCCGGCGAGCAAGTAAGTTCGTGGGCCTTGATGCCGACCTGACCTGTCGGAGAGCACGGTGAGGCCCACAGGCTGGACCCGCAGAGAACGACAACCTGGAACGGTGTTTCTAACAGCTTTCGTGTCATGTTCTCATTTTTTTTTTTTTTTTTTCTTCCCATAATTTCAGGGCCAGGGGCATCCAAGATAGAAACAGCTGTGACTTCTACCCCATCTGCTGCTGGGCAGTTCAGCAAGCCTTTCTCATTTTCTCCATCAGGGTCAGTAACAAACTTCATTTTTGTGGCAGATCGCCAGCAACCGTATAGGTAGCTTCCCCCGGTTTTACCGTCAGTAGGTATATGTATCTGCTTATTAAATGCATATGAGCCCAGAGCTCTTACCACCTTCAGTAACACATAGGATGTCAGCAACACTAGCTTATCATCCTCGTGCAGGCCTGCACTTGACCCTCGAACAACGGGGCTTTGAACCGCATGGGTCCGCTCCCACGCGGATTTTTTTCCCGTAGCTTCCGGTAATACCATGGATGTATTTTTCCTTTGGTTTTCTCCGTAATGTTTTTTCTTAGTTTACCGTATCGTAAGAAGGCAGCGTGTCGTACACATAACATGGGTCAACCAACTGTTGATGATGTCAGTGAAGCTTCCGGTCAGCAAGAGGCTATTAGTGGTTAAGTTTTGGGGAGTCAGAAGTTTTAAGTGGATTTCCAGCTGCATGGGGGTGGGGGCCCCTGACCCCTGCCTTGTTCAAGGGCCAACTGTATTTCCCATTTTCCGTCCCAAGTGTATATATGTGTTACTATAGATGTATTTGTTTTGCTTTCTAGGGTTAGCCTCCTTTTCTTTGAGCAGTGGGTCTGTGTCAGATTCTGTGGTTGGTCTTCTAGCTTATGACACTGACCTCTTTGCGTTCCGACGCCATCTGGGGGCTGGGGGTGACGTTGAGATTGGCTCTCCTGCTCGAGAGGGCGCTACATTCCACTGAGAGGAGGTGGTGAAGGACCACAGCCCTTTGGAAATCTGGGTCTTGTGGAGATAAGGGGAAATGTTCCTGTCCCATTTCTTTAAGAATAATGATGACTGTACCTGTAAAGTTGAGTCATTTTGAAAAATGGAAAAGTCTTCCGGCCGTCATTCCACGGGAGCCTTGATTCGCCTCACAGGGTGGGTGCCTTTGTTCTGTGCCCGAGGCACTTCTGTTGAACCCCGTGAAGGGGGCCGGAGCGTCCTCCTCCTCCCGGAGGGGAGCTGGCTCTGTGGAGCGGAGATAAAAACCTGTCCGAAGGCTTTTGCCCGTGGAAAGCCTGCGTGCTCAGGTCCAGTAGAAAAGCCTCTGAAGCCCTTTCACTTTGTGCTCTTGGGACTGGAATTCTGCTTCCCACAGTCTCTCCCCCGATGTCATTGTTTCCTGAGTGTCCTTCAGCCATAACACGTCAAGAGCAAGAGGGGTTAGAATAGAATTTGAGGGGGAAATTATCAGATTACTTTTTCTTTAATGTAAGTCGTTGTTTTATCCTCTCAAAGATCGTTTGGAGCCACTTTGAGAGAGTAGGTTGGCGCCGGGAGTTACTGCTTCTTTTACAAACACTTAACAGTCTTCGCTGCTGCAAACGGATACTCTTCTTCCCATTTTTAAAATCAGGTGAAAAGGTTTGGGTCCCCGGGTCAGTGGCTCACCTCTGTTAGATAAAATTTCGTCACCAAGGTTGAGACAAAGAGAGGATTATTTTTTGTAATGTGATAAAATGCTTCTAACACATCTTCTTGGATGGTTTTTGTCCATTCGAGGAAGGCACTGATGGGTAAGCAAAACCTAAGTCCTTACAGTACTTACTGTATTTGCCGTGCTTGGCCCCTGATGCCTTAGAACTGTAGTTTTAAATTTGCCATTTGAACTTTGATCACAGTGGGTCATCTCTTCTGGTTCCCGCTTGTGCCGAATTTGTCCTTTGACCGTGGTGTCTTGACTTAGGTCAAGACATCTGAAGAAAATCTACGTTAGGAGAGAGAGAGGTTGATAGAGGGAGTCCACAAAGGTTTCGGACCGGATTTTCCCAGCCGAGGGCTCGGAGTTCGTGCTCTCCTCCACGTCCGCTAGCGGCATGGCGTGCTCCCGATGAGCCCTTTGATCTCGGGGTGGCTTCTCAGGGGTTCTCCCTGACCCGGCTCCCTTGCCTCCGTCCCGGGGCAGACGGTCTGCCCCAGCCACCGTGCCCACGCCCCCCACGCCCGGTGCATCTCCGTCACTGCTTAGCTTTCCGCACCACGGGTCCCCACCCAGGCTGCAGAGCCCCGCCTCGAGATCTGGGAGCGGCTTCCTGCCTCTGAGATATCCACGCTTTTACTCTGCTGTCGTTTATCGTCTCGGTTGTGAGTGCCTACGAGCAGATCGATCGTACAAATGAGTTGTGAACGTAACATTAAGAAGGGCAGGATTGTGCCTTCGGTGTTTGTTCCTCTTTAACCTCTCTCCTTGCGCTCCCTAGGACTGGCTTTAATTTTGGGATAATCACACCAACCCCGTCTTCTAATGTCACTGCCGCACAAGGTACAGTCTCTCCCTGCACGGCGCAGCGTTTCTTTTGTGTTTTCTCTAAACAGGTGCTGGGTTTTTGTACAGATGTGTTGACATTTTCCTTGCTGCTGAGTCTTGCTTAAAGCATCTGCAGCAAGTTTGGTGTTGACAGTGTGCCTTCGAAATAAGCCGCATTTAAGAAACTAAAGGGGAGGACTCCTGTTGACTTTTTAAATTCAGAACAAGGAACGGATTTGCTTCTGGGAAAGCAAGGCTGGGCTTTAAATGCGGATGTTAACATGTGAATTAGAATTCCTTTCTCCGTCTGCTCATCCTCACAAGACCGGATTCGTCTTCTCTCCCGGATAACCTGTCGGCAAACACACTCGTCCTTCTGTGTGTTGTTACATAGCCATCAACCGACATCTTTTTAATGGTTAAGAGAATTTGAGGACCTGTAAAGAAACCAAATGTATTTTTTAAGTGCCTTCTAGCTCTCCGTTTAAAGAACTAAGTTGATTTTTCCTTTATTTGAAAAAGCAAGCTCTTCCTATGAAAGTGATATATTCTAAAATCCCATGTCGTACCCCTCAGGTTCTGTATTTCTTTTGTTTCCTCTTCTGCTTCCTTTAACACAGGCTCTTACGAATTTTCCAGTGTTACTGGAAATCTTATATGAATGTCACGTGTTAATGGCCACATGGTTTCTGTGATTTATTGAACCCATTTACCTGCCGAATATTTAGGTTATTTCCAGATCTTCCCTATAATGAACAACACACTGACCGTCTTTCCTCCGTTCGCTCAACAAGCGTGTTTTGAGCGTGTCCTCTGTGCCAGCTCGAGTGGAGGAGGTTTTGGGAAAAAAGGGGTCCCTTAAGATCTGGGGGCAGATCGGGGGCTGAAAGCACAGCAGACTCCCTAAACCTGGTTTGTCTGTGGCACTTAAAGGGTTGATGGTCTCCTTCCTTCCTTCCTTTCTACAATAGTGATTGTTTAAACTGTTTTCGTAACCTTTGCCCACTTAGATGTGGCAGAATACCCCCGAGGCTCATCTTCTCCCCTGTCCCACTTTCCAGAGCAAAAACAACTCCGTGATCTAAAAGGATTAAGAGGAACAAAATAATAACCGGCGGAGGTCATAAGTCAGACAGTAGGGAAATGCAGTGGTAATTCTGTAAACATTTGAATCACTACGAGACTAGACAACGATCCAGAACCATAGGCAGCTCCGTAACAGCAGTGATACAACAGGAAATGGCCCCCGGGGAGTTGGGGCCCTACGGCCTTCCCAAGAATTTGTGACAGCCAGACTTCTTAAAACAACATGGAGTTAGAAATATCAGTAAACACTGTAATAGACCAATTTTACTTCGTAAACTAGAAAAGTGGGTTACTTTTATTTATCGACCACTTACTGTTTGACCAGACCTTTACCTGTATTCCATTCTGTGTTTATAACAGCTCTTTGAGGTAGCTACTCTTACTACACTTATTTTCCAAATGGGGAAACTGAGGCCCAGAGAGGTAAAGTAGCTTGTCTAGAGTGGTGCAGCGAGCAAGCGGCAGAGCACCCGGCTCCAGAGCCCGTGCCCTTG
Source organism: Panthera leo (assembly GCF_018350215.1). Classification (NCBI taxonomy): domain Eukaryota; kingdom Metazoa; phylum Chordata; class Mammalia; order Carnivora; family Felidae; genus Panthera; species Panthera leo. The sequence goes on from NC_056691.1 coordinate 88,841,711, forward strand.
ACCAGGAGGCCACACTGCCTCTGTAAAAGCGCTCACTAGGAAGTAGCCCTTTGTTGTGCGTAAAAATAGTCGTCTGTGGACTGACACTTTCTTAGTCCGTAAAAAACGCAGCAGGAATTTCCATGTTGGATCAACTCCCGGCCTACCGGGCGGTCCATAGGCGAGCACCGCGTCACAAATGTTCTCGAGGAAAGCGCACACGGGGCAGACGAGACAAGATACCTTTTTTTTTCTCTTTTGGGAGAGTACTGTGAATTTCCTGTATTCACACGGTGCTGTGTGCTTGCTGTGACGTAACGGTCACGAAAAGGACATTTGCCTTCCTCACCCGGGTGAGCTAACTGAGAGCGAGCGCTCCTGTGAAAAAGCCTTCACTCTGTGTCCCCGAGGAAAAGCGCTGTGGTTGAACATCTGTCCCTACTGTATCGAGGGGAGACTGGGCTTGGAACGTGATGGGTCGTGTTGCGCTAAATCCAACCCATTTTCTCATTTCTGTTTCTTGCTAGGGGCAGCACCCCCCACTAAAGAGCCAAACCAGCTCGACGCGTTCCCGTTTGGTGGGGGAGGCAAACCCTTCTATGAGACGGTTCCTGAAAGCTCGCCGCCCTCGGGGATGACCGCATCAACCACCACTGCAGCCACCGCCGCCTCTCCGGCAGAGTCTGCGCCTTCAAGCAGCAGACCTGCGGCCCCTTCTGGAATCGCTCTTTCCACCACCTCTAGCAAGCCGGAACCCCCGCCATCCAAGTTGGGAGAGCTTCTGTTTCCGAGTTCTTTGGCTGGAGAGACTTTGGGCAGTTTTTCAGGACTGCGGGTTGGCCAAGCAGACGATTCTACAAAGCCAGCCGTGAAGGCTCCATCCACAGGCCTGACTAGCGCACAGCCAACCAAGACTTCCACTGTCCCCTCGGGGTTTAGTTTTACCAGCCCTCCCGTGTTAGGGAAGCACGCAGAACCCCCCGTGACCTCCCCTGTGACCGCAGCCACAGGGGCCCCTCCGGCAGCCACCACCAGCGCGGGCACTAGCAGTCCCTCGACTGGCATTTTCGGCGCTCTGCCCGTAGCCAGTGCGGGATCCTCTGGAGTTCTGGGTTTCGGCGGGCTGTCCCTAAGTGGTAGCAAGACTAGTTTTTCCTTCGGAAGCCAACAGACGAGCAGTACAGCGCCCCCACCTGCCCCACCGTCAGCCACAACTGCCGCTCCCCTGCCTACGCTGTTCCCCATGATGTCGTTTGGTAGCCTCCTGAGTTCAGGGTCTGCTCCCACCCTGCCCGCGTCCTCTGGTAAGAGCGCGGAAGAGGCCGCGTCCTCGGCCTCATCCGAGAAGCCGGACGACGGCGACGCCTCGGCGTCCGCGACCTCGCTTCCGGGGCAGCCGCCGTCAGCCCCGCTTCCCCAGGCTCCTCCGCAGACTTCTGACCCGGTTAAAAGAGAGCCTGCTCTGGCACAGCCCGCAGTCAGCAGCCCGGGCCCCGCGGCGTCCGGCGGCGGTCTCGCGACGCCTGCCGCGGAGGCCACCACGCCAGCGGCCCCCGCGGGCCCTGACGTCAAGACGGAACTGGCCTCCCCCGCTTCCACGCTCTCGGCTCCCGGGCCGCCTGCCGCCGCCGCCGCCGCGGCTACCCTCCCGGGCGCGGTCCCCGTGGCCGTTGAAACCCCAGGTCCCCCCACGACCTCCAGCTCCGTTTCCGGCGCTGCTCCGAGCCCGGCCGCGGAGACCGCGGCGTTTGGGACCGCCACTTGCGGCTCTTCTGTCTTCGCTCAGCCGCCCGCCGCCAGCTCCAGCTCCGCCTTCAGTCAGCTCGCCGGCCCCGCGGCCACCGCCCCGTCCGCCGCCCCCGTGTTCGGGCAGGCGGCCGCCGGCTCCGGGCCGGGCCTGTTCGGGCCACAGGCGGGAGGCGCGGCCGCCGCCGCCGCCACGCCCCCCGCCAGCAGCTCCGGCTTCGGCGGTCCCGCTTTTGGCGCGTCGGCCACCGGGGTGTTCGGACAGACGACGTTCGGCCAGGCCCCGGCCTTCGGGCAGGCGACGAGCAGCCCCGCCAGCGTCTTTTCCTTCAGCCAGCCTGGGTTCAGCTCGGTGCCCGCGTTCGGCCAGCCCGCGGCCTCCACCTCCGCGTCCACCAGCGCGAACGTCTTCGGTGCCTCCTCCAGCACCAGCAGCTCCAGCTCCTTCTCGTTCGGACAGTCCTCTGCCAACACAGGAGGGGTGCTGTTTGGCCAGAGCAACCCTCCCGCGTTCGGGCAGAGCCCCGGCTTCGGGCAGGGAGGCTCCGTGTTCGGTGGCACCTCGGCCGCCACCACGACCACGTCATCTTCTGGGTTTAGCTTTTGTCAAGCTTCAGGTAAGAATTTACGGAAGACTCTGTCCTCTCTGTCGTTTGAAATATTTGCGGGGGAAGGAAACAAAAAACAAAAAAACCCTGTATCGCTCTTGAGTTAAAAGAAAAGGGAAAACGAGAAATGCAAAAAGGGCGCTTGGAGCGCTGGCGGCCTCGCGACTTTCCTTGGCCTCGTCACCATGGCTGCAGTTGGGCTGCTTGGCAGATTCTCCCGTTAGCCAGTTCCATGGGGAAGAGCGCAGGCGTCTTTAGCTTAAGGTCCTGGCAAATAACGAACGACTCCTAAATCGGAACCTTTAAATCTGGAAGTTGCTTTGGAGGCTATTCCGTCCCGAACCGTCAAGGCTCGAGGAGACCCATCTAATGTCATGAGGTGCTAATCGTGGAGCCAGAACCAGACTCCGGGGTGCCTCGTCCTAGTTCACTGCCCTGCCAGCATTTCATATCCTGCCTCCTCTGACACCTTCTTGCTTGCTAGAAGGGCAGATACTTACATTTGAAAAGGGTTTTTTGCCTGTTTTCAGCGTACTTTAAAGAAAAAAACGACAACCCAAATCTTTAAATGTTCCTTTTTTTTTTTTTTAAGTTTGTGTATTTATTTATTTTGAGAGAGAGAGCGCGCAAGCAGGGGAGGGGCAGAGAGAGGAAGAGAATCCCAAGCAGACCCCGCACCGTCAGCGCAGAGCCTTGACGCGGGGCTCAAGCTCACGAAACGCGAGATCGTGACCTGAGCCGAAACCAAGAGTCCAGCACTTAACCGACTGAGCCACCCGGGCACCCCTAAATGTTACTACTTTTTAAAGTAAAACATAAGCCACTGTTGCGTGTCCATTTCAGCTGCTTTCACTTCCACAAGTTATCAACAGGACAATTTGAGAATATTTTCTAAGTTTCCGTTTCTAGTAATTATCTAAGGAAAGGCGATTTCTTCAGCAGTTAGGCCGCAGGGGGGAAACAGGGATTAATGATTTCTTGGTGGGCAAGAGTATAAGTGACTGCCCATTCGTTCACTTGGTGATGATTTATTTGCAGATGGTTTATAATTTATTAGCATGGAAATTTCTTCCTTCCTTCCTTCCTTCCTTCCTTCCTTCCTTCCTTCCTTCCTTCAGCAAGTGTTTGTTAAGCTCCTGCCAGGTTCAGCTCCAAGGACAGACAGAGTGCCGAAAGACAGTTCTGAGCTCCACCTGCTGCCCTGTCAGGAGGCCGGCCTGAGTTCTGGGGAATGTGCTCATGCGGTGTCGCAAGGGGGAAAGGCCTGGGGAGGCTTAAAGAGAAGGGTGTTCAGCGCGCTCTTGGGAGCATCCTTTTCTCTGCAGTCTGAACTTGACAGTCCCTCAGGCACAAGTATAATCAAACTGTTCAGACACAAGTATGAACCATTGAAGCAATCTTCTTTCATCTAGTAACAACGTGGAAAGGTACCTGAGCAGTCTGCTCCAGCCCTGGTGGAGGAATTGAGCCTTGCCTGAGCTCACCTACCTAGAGATCAGTGACAGGGATGACCATGGAACTCCCATCTTCCAGCTCCTTGGCTCGGGCTCTCTGGTTGCTAACATGCAGTCCCGCCCGGTTTTCCCAGGCCCAGTTCATAGCAGCACCTCAGCCCTGTTACGCCACCTAGAAAAAAGAGGAAGTACCTCAGGAGAACCTGGTGTTTGAGATCACAGGAAACCAAGGAGTAAAAACATTTGTGACGTTAAGTCACTCACTGGAAAGACTCCTTGACCGCAAAGTAAGGAAAAGCTATCCTGAGCGTGGCCCACCCTGCAGTCCGTACCAGCCTGGGCTTTGGCAGGAGACAAGGATTCAGTCTTCAGGATTTGGGAATTTACAGTCTAATAAAACGTTAACGATGACCCGAGAAAGGCCTTCATTACTCAATTTTCTCCATTGCCTATATAGGAAAACAGATTTTATTCCCGAGTCCATTCGTTATCCGGTATCTTAGAATGCCATCTGAAAACAAAATACTTGATGTCGTAAAAGACTCATCCAAATTAAACTTGTTTTCTTCTTATTTTCCAGGTTTTGGGTCTAGCAACACTGGTTCTTTGTTTGGTCAAGCAGCCAGTACGGGCGGGACAGTCTTCGGCCAGGTAAATGATGTGTGTTTGCCTCCATTCGTGTCCACATGTGTCAGACCCATCCACGTTGTTCCCACACAGCGTACTCAGTTCGAACTGTGTGTCGAACGCCAGCAAACAGCCTCACATGGTTCTCAAGCTCTGCCTTCTTTAGCTCCCTTGGGGACACGGAAGTCTCAGCCTCTGATTCGAGAGAATCACTACAATTTTGAGCCCCCTTTTTTTTTTGACAGTCCTCTAGGAGAGCACTGTAAAAGCACAGTGCGTGAGTTCTATCAATCTTCTGCCTGTTCTGCTAGGCCAGGGGTTGACCTACAGTGCGTGGGCTGAAATCTGCTCCTTGGCCTTGTGGTGTTTTGTTTTTTGTTCTTTGTTGTTCTGGGTTTTTTTTAAGGTCCTTGAGCTAAGAATAGTTTTTACCTTCTTAAATGGTTGTTTAGACAAAGAGAATAATTTTGAACAGAAACCACGTATGGGCCCTCAACTAAGCTGTATGTCCTCGTTTCGGTGACCTGAGTTGCTTCAGTGTGTCTAGCTGTTATCTGTGTGTGCACACGGTTTTAAGGGCTTTACACAGATTGACTCACGTAATCGTTAGCGCCTCTCTAAGGGAGGTGCCGTTATTATCCCCATTCCACACATGAAAGCAGCAGGGCCCGGAGGAAATGCGTTGTTACATCACATGCCAGCTGCTTTCAGATCAGAATAAAGAAAGATACTCTGATGTATCAGACGCGATGGTGGCTTTCCAAAGGTGGATTTGGTATTTGTCCGTTAATTAATGAAACAGCAGGCATATTAGATGTTTCTTCCACATCTTCCAGAAGGGGTTTTCTTTATCATCCTTTTCCTTTGAAGGCTAGGCTCTGCCCTAGTCCGTGATCTTTGGCACTTCGGAGCTGGTAACGGCAGGTTAAGTCATTTAAACCGGGTTCCTCGCCGGACGTGGCTAAACATGGCAGACAAAACATAAAAACCATAGTTTGAAAAGCACTGGGCAGCCGACAAGGTGTTTTACGAAGGAAAATGAGTGCCTGTGGAAGTGATTGGAGCATAAGAGCCAGTTTTGCCATGAGGGCATTTATTCATCTGAGAAAATTATCATTTCCTATTTTAATAGTTGCAAAGGACAAAGGGACAGAGATCACTGAGATGTGCACAAAGTGGGGAGTCTAAAAGAGACCCTCCCCCAAGGCGAGCCGGGGCTCCAGATTCACTGGTCTCGGCTTGTGAATGTGGCCTGACAGGATCGTAGGATGGTGATGTCTGCAGATGTCCGGCAGAAGCAGCACCGACCCCGTTTGATGAAAAGCAACTTAACTCTAGGCCTTGGACACTTTGTAAGGACGTTGATTCCCACGCCTAAATGAGTCCGTCACAAAAGGAAACAAGGAACTGTGAGCAAGGGCCAGAATACACATCAGACATACATTTGTAAAGACTCCTAGACTATAAAGCAGCCATCGTTTTACGAGTCCAGTAGGAATAAAAGGCAAAATTGGGCATACTAGTAAAGAATGGGAGATAAAGTGTCATAGCTGAATTGAAAAAGAACCACGTGGAACGTAATAGAAAATATAATTGAAATTTAAGATCCTGGAAATCTAAAATCTCTAGACCCAGCCGAAGAGAGTAATAATACATTGGGACAGAGATCAGCAAACTTTGTGCAAAGGGCTAGATAGTAAATATTTTAGACCTTGAGGGCCACATGTAGTTTCCATCACAGCTGCCTAATGCTACGCAAAAGCAGCCGTAGACCGTAAATAAATGAATGAGCGTGATTATGTTTCCACTAAGTTTTATTTACAAAAACAGGCAGTGGTCTGGATTTAGCCCACGGTACTATATACTTTGGTGACCCTTGAACTATAAAAGGTAGGTCAGATTAAGTTATCTGGCATGCATCATGGAGAGCAAAACAGATGGAAAATGTAAAAGCAAAATCTTAGAAAATTTAACATTCGATCAGAGAAGAGAGAAAGAGAAAGAATGTATGACAGAATTAGAGAAAAAGACACATTTCCAAAACCAGTAGAAAACACTAACCCACAGATTCAAAAATCCAACAAATGCCAAACCATGCGTAAAAGGAAACTGATTCCAAGCCCCATTATACAGAACTATAAAGAAATAACATTAAAAGCGCTCAGGAGAAAAGACGGGTTACCTTCAAAGGGGCAAGAGTTGGATTCACAGCTGACTTCTCAGCGGTGACAGTGAAAGCCAGAGACGGTCTATCTACCTGGAATTTCTAGACGTCATGAAAATTATCTTTAAAGAGTGAAGGGAAATCAGGACGTTTTTCAGACAGATACTGAGAGAATTTATGCCTAGCAGACCTGAAGAAAATTCTAAAAGATACTCTTCAGGCAGAAGGAAAATCTGACTCCACTAAAATTACGGCTCTGCTAATTTTGGGGTAAAGCAAGCCATGAAATAGGAAAATTGCAGCCTATGAAACTGACGGAGTAATTGCATTCAGGATATATAAACAATACGAATCAAAAAGAAAAAAGACAACTACACCCCCACCGAAATGGCTAAAATTGAAAGGGCTGACAATACCCAATATTGGTGAGGGGGTGGAACAACTAGAAACTCCCACGTGTGGGGGGGGGGGGGCGCATAAATCCGTATAACCGCTTTGGAAAAGCACCTGCTACTGTCAAAACTAGATACACAAAATTCCTATTGACCCAGCGTATCTGCTTCTAGACACGTAACCAGCAGAAACGAGTGCCTTTGTTCACTAGGAGGTATGGATACGAGTGTCCCTAGCGGTATATTCATAGTAACTAAAAACAAGAAATGCATACCAGCTGAAGAACGGATAAATAAATTGTGATATGTGTATTCAGCGGAATACTGTCAAGCAGCGAAATCAAACGTGCCGCTTCTCTACGAGGCAAAAGGGGTAAATCCCACAGACGTAGTGTTACGTGAAAGAAGCCGGACACGAGAGTACAGGCACCTAAAGAGGCAAATACAGGCGAAACTTTGCATGATAGAAATCAGAAGAGTGATTGGTCTTAGGGCATTAAACACGGGATACAGAGGAGCCTTTTAGAGCACTAAAGCGATGTTTGCTGTCTTGAACGGTTATAAACAGTTACGTGTCAAAGCCCATTGAGCTCTCTACACAGAAAATTGGTGAACTTAAACACAAGAGAAAATAGGCAAAAGGTTTTCTAAAAAGAAGATACTGTTGGTTGCACGACATCGTGAGTATACTCGATGCCACTGAATCGTACGCTTAAAACCACTGGAGTCGGTAAGTTTTACGTATATTTTATTACAGTTTGTGTAAAGAAGAAGAAATAAGAGACTATAAAAGCTAAAGGGTAGCCAAAGGACCAAGAAACACACTCAAACAACAAAGAGATCTACACCTATACGACAGCAAAAATTAAAAGCCCAACAATACCAAATGCCAGCGAATGTGCAGAGCAAAGGAAATTTGCTTCCACCCCTGGTCGGGTTGTGATTTGGTACAACCACCTTGCACGGTGGCGTGATTGGACAAAGACAGGCAGCTCTGTCTCCCATGTGTGTGCTTTGAGAGAAGCTCAAGAGCATGGGCACCCGGTCACGGGAGTGTTTGTAGCAACTTTGTTATAATAACCAAAAACTAGAAGCATCCCAAATGTTTATCAGTATTCCAGTGGGTAGATGAATTTGTATTATCCTGGCATAGAATTTTATCCAGCTAGGAAAATGAATCAATTGGAGCCACACGGGGGACTCACAGGCATGATGTGGAGCCGAGAGATCGAAAACTTAACTGTGATAAACTCCGAATTGGTCACTAGCCCCCCGCCGCCCTACCCATATTCTTCCTTCGCAGAAATTACGTTTGCAGTTGGAGGGGCCAGAAGTTCAAATCAGTATTTTTTTTTTTTTTTTACTGATAACAAGGGGCTCTCTGTGTTGCATTTATTGCTGTGTGCTCATTTTGTAGGACTGTGGCTAGCGCGTGATGCACACTGTAAAAACGTATGAACTTTCAGATGATAGGAGTATCCTCAGAAAAATCTTAAGGGTAGAAGGTAGATTCTGGCTAGGATCCAGAAGACCTTAACTCCTGTTGTAACAGCAAGCAAAATCCATATAGTGGAGAAATCACACCTACCCTGTGGTTATTCGAATTATCTTGTGCTGTGTAACAAATGACCCCAAAACCTAACAGCATTTATATATCTCCAGTGACTGATTTTGCTGTTGGCTCAGAACTTAACTAGAGCTCTTGACCAGAACGTGAGCACGTGGCTTCTCCTTGTGGCCTGGGCTTCCTCACAACGTGGTGACTGGATTCCGGGGAGAAATTTCAAGAAAGAAAGGGAGCAGGCAGAAGCTATATGACCTTTTATGACCTTGTCACAAAGCGTCACTTGTGTGGCATCCTGTTATTCAAAGCAGTCCTGCAATCCCACCCAGCTGTAAAAGGAGGGGAATAGACTTCACCTCCTGCTCTAGAAGAGCTCATGGGTCTAGAAATACTGCTGTGACCATCTTGAGAAAACGGTCTGTCCCAGTGGGACTCAGAGTGGCAGAACGCCTTGTGGAGTTGACTTCCAGAGAGGGGAGCCCGACGTAGGTGAGCGCGATGGTACGGCGGATGCTGGGGGCGTGTGTCAGGTCTGGGTTTGGGAAGGTGGAAGGAAGGTCATGCCGCAGATTGAGGAAATGTACTGGCAAGAAGTACAGAAGAAGCCAGAAGAAATTACTGGCAACGGGGGGGGAGCAAAACAAATGACCGATGAGAGCACTGCTTCATAGCCCTCCAGTGGCTATTATTGAACAAAACAAAAACCGAGAAAAGCAGGTGTTGACCAGGATGTGGAGAAATTGGAGTCCTCACACGAGGCTGGTTGGAATATAAAATAGTGTATCTGCTGTGGGAGACGATTTGGTGACTCCTCAAAAAGCTGAGCACAGGACTACCAGATGTCCCGGCCATTCCGCTACTGGGTAGATAGCCAAAGGAATTGAAAGCAGGAAGTCAAAGACACTTGTTCGCCAATGTTCACAGCAGTGTTATTCACAATAGCTGAAAGGAAGAAAGCACCCAAGTGTCCATCAACAGATGACTGAATAAACAAGATATGGTTTGTACACACAGTAGAATATTCTTCAGTCCTCCAAAAGGAAGAAGTTCCAAGTCATACTACGTGTGGATGGACCCCGAATGCATTATGCTAAATAAAGTCAGCCAGACATAAAAGAACCAGTAGTGTATGATTCCACTTGCATGAAGTATTTACGACAGGTAAATTCATGGAGCAGGGAAGTAGACCAGAGACCCCCAGTGGCTGTTAGGGAGCGGGAATGGGAGTGATGCTTAATGGTTGAGAATTTGGGTTGAGGTGATGAAAAAGCCTTGGAAATAGACCGTGGTGATGGTCGCACAACATCGTGAATAGAATTAGTGCCACCGAATGGTATACTTAAGCGGTTAAAATGACAAGATGATATTTTGCCACCATTTTAAAAACTTAATAATGTGATACACCAAAAACCATTGGATTTTATACTTTAAAATCAGTGAGTTGTGTGGTATATGGATTACATCCCAATAAAGATGTTAAAAAAAAAAAAAAGAACAACAACCAGGGCCTAAAAGACTTGCAAGTACAATGACTTGTTCAATATAAAAAGCATCCCTATCCGCTGACCCCCCACTTTTGTTGAGGGAAAGGAAGTAAAGGCAGGACCAAAAAGCAGAAAGCACTCGCACAGTTGTGTAATCTCTTGTTGCCCAGAGCTGCGAAGCAGCAAAAACGAAGGGTGCCCACAATCATATTTTAGAGAACAACCAGAAACAACTTGTAGCTGGTCTAGATACTAGAACTAGCAGGCAGAGACTTTAAAGTAACTGTTGTGCTCAAGGATTTACAGGAAGAGAAAAGAACGGTTGAATAAGGAATCTCAGCAGAGCATTGGCAATTACGAAAACAAATAGAAAGTCCTGATCGATATCTGAAGTTTAAATCTAGCATCTGAAATAAAATAGGATTAGACAGGCATAGCAGCAGAGGGAATACTACAGAAGAACAGTGAACTTGAACAGACATCGGTAGAAACTACCTAAAATGAAGCTCAGAGTGGGGGCGCCTGGCTGGCTCAGTTAGCAGAGCATGCAACACTTGATCTCAGGGTGGTAAGGTCGAGCCCCATAGTGGGCATGGAGCCTGCTTAAAATAATAAGTGTGTGTGTGTGTGTGTGTGTGTGTGTGTGTGTGTGTGTGTGTGTATAAACAAATTATTATTTTTTTAAGTGCAGCTCAGAGAGACTGGAAAAAAAAAAAAAACCTGACAGAACATTAATGACCTGTGCAACAGTATCAGACAGTCCATTGTATGTGTGATCAGAGTCCTTGAAAGAGAGGAGACCGAATGGAATAGGGGGAAAAAAAATGTTTGAAGAAAAATGGCCAAGCTTTTCCAAATGCATTGAAAAACAGGGATCCAGAAATCAAAGAAACTGTGAACCCTGCACGGAATAAATGCGAGAAAGCCATACCAACACACGTCATAGATCAGCTCCTGAGAACCAAATACAAAACGAAAAATTCAAAAGCAGCTAAAAAGACTCAGGACCTAGAGGGAAATAATGTATGGTTATGAGGAGATGTTAAACATGACAACCAGAGTAAAAAGGCAAAAAGATCTTTGCTACCTTGGAATAGATCAGTGGTTCTTAAATGGGTTCACTTCTGCCCCTCACCCCTTTGGAGGAATATCACAATTACAATGTCTGGAGACCTGTTTGGTCCTCACGAGTAGGGGATGCTATCTAGGGGTTAGAATCCAGGGATGCTGCTGAACATTCTGTAACCCTCTAAAACAAAGAATTATCCAGCCCGAAATGTCAATAATGCCACTGCTAAGAAACCATTATTAGAGAAACACAGATTTCATAGAACACAAAAAAGCACTAGCCGTAAAGGAAGGAAATGTAAAAACTAGACTGCCATCAGAATTACAAAGTGATGCTCATCAAAAGAGATTGCGATAAAATTAAAGGACAGGGCATACACTGGGGGAAAATATTTACAATACACGTAACAAAGGGCTTCTGTCCAGAATACGTAAAGAAAGCAAAACACGTGGACGGATACTTTACAAAAGAGGGTACGCGAATGGCCAATAAGCATGTGAAAACTTGACCACCATTGTTAGTCATCAGAGAAATGCGAATTGGAATCACAATATGACGCTGCTCCGTAGCCGCTAGAATTACTAAAATTTAAGGGCTAACAAAAAGAACGTGGAAAAGATCTAGAGCAAATAGATCTCTTAACGTATCGCTGGTGGGAGTATAAGATGGTAATTTGGAAAACCGTTCGGCAATTTGTCAGTAAGTTAAATATACACTGATGTTAATGGTTTAGCAATTCCGGTCCTAGGTATTTACCCAAAAGAGCTGAAAATATCAGTCCATAAAAAAGACTTAAGAATGCTTATACCAACGCATGCAGCAATGTGGATGAATCTCAAAAGGCATATGTGGATTCTAGCCAGGTCAGTCAGGCAAGACAATGAAATCAAAGGTATCTAGACTGGAAAGGAAGAAGTAAAACTGTATCTGCAGATAACATGGTCAGGTATATATAGAAAATCCTAAGGAATCCACTAGAACACTATTAGAACTAACGAATGGGTGCACAGTTGGAGGATACAAGATCAATACAAAAACAAAAACCTATTTCTACACCTTTGCAATGAACCATCAGAAAATGGATGCAAGAAAATTCCATTTTCTGTAACATCAAAAAGAGTATATAATACTCAGGAATAAATTTAGCAAGTGCAAAACATTCTGAACACTGTAAAACATTAAGGAAATGCACAGTCTAAATAAATGGACATCCAATGTTCATGGATTGGAAGATCACATTTGATGGGTGTTTATTAAAATAGTTTAATTTCAGATAGTTTTAGTACTACAAAGAGAATAAAGCAGGATGACGTGATAGTAATCAGGGAAAAGGATTTAGGTTACATAGTCAGGAGATGCCTTTCCGAAGGAGCCTCATCAATGTCTCTTGTTCCTTTTTACATTTGTTTCTTCGAATTAGGATCGGATCCAGTCCACACATTGGGACTGCATGATAGGTCCCCTGAGGGTCTCGATCTATAGGTGGTGACCCCTCCATGTCCTGCCTCCTTTCGTTGTTTCTCATCATTCGGTTGTTGAATGAAGCAGGTCGATTGTTCTGTAGAATTTCCTGTGATCTGGTTGCTGACTGCATTCCCGTGTTATAGCTCCCAAGTGAACTTGGTCCCCTGTCCTCTGTTACTTCCTGTGAAGTGGGGGTTGGGTCTGGAGGCTTCGGGAGATTCAGGTTTGATTTTTTTTTCTTTTTGGTAACATTACGAGGTTGGATCTGGGAGCTCCCTATTTAATGATACTCAGGAACTATTGCTAATATTTTAGGCATGATAGTGGTAATAGTTATAGTTTATGATTTTAGAGATTTATACTAGAAGAATCCATGGTTGAAACGATGTCTAGGATTTGCTTCATACTAATAAAAGGTGAGGGGAGTAAATGAGGTATAGATGAAACTCAGATGGAGCACCTGGGTGGTTCAGTTGGTTAAGCATCTGACTTTGGCTCAGGTCATGGTCTCGTGGTTCATGAGTTCAAGCCCCAAATGGGGCTTTGCAGTGTGGAGCCTGCTAGGGATTCTCTCTCTGTCCTTCCCTCATTGTGCGCGCGCTCTCGCTCTCTCTCTCTCTCTCTCTCTCACTCTCAAAATAAATAAGCTTAAGAAAAAAGACTCAGCTGGCTGTGAGTTCATTGAAACTGGATAAGTATAGGGTAGGAGCATTGTACTCTTCTGTCTACTTTTTTTTTTTTTTTTAAGTTTACTTATTTTGAGAGAGAGAGAGAGAGAAAGAGAGAGAGAATCCTAAGCAGGCTCCGCATTGTCAGTGCAGAGTCCAATGCAGGGCTCGAAGTCATGAACCATGAGATCATGACCTGAGCCAAAGTCAGACACTTAACTGACTGAGCCACCCAGGCGGCCCCTTCTACTTCCTATACACTTTTGAGATTTTCCATGATTTAAAGTTTTAAAAACTATTGTAACTTACTGCAATTAAAATGAATGGAACTCTCTCTAATAACCCATTTATAAGGATGCAGTAACTATCAATTCACAGCTACTTCTGCCATCCCCTTCTATTCATTTCTACAGACAGTCATTATTTCTCAAGTCATAGTTTTACAATGTAGGTTGAACCATCCAAAATTGCCATTTTTGGGTACAGCAAAAATATCCGTAGATTGGCAGTTCATTCAGCCTGATGCATGGAAGCCAGCTAAAAAGTCTGGTGTTTTCTACACGCTGCCTGCATTCACTGCCATGTTCTTCCTTCCTGGCAAAGCCTGGCTACTAGGTATCAGAGCCTATGCTTTTATGATTGGATTGGATTCCAGGTTTTTAAAAGCTATTACGCATCATTAAATGGTCGTAGTAAAACTCTTACTGTTGTTTCAAAGAGGTTTGGGGAGGGGGGAGAGAAGGAGAGACAAGCAGGTACAATGAGTACATCACCCTCCGGTAAAAATTAGCCTCTCACGTTCAAATACAAGAGACCACTGTAACTAAACCATGGAGGCAGGGGGGATATGATACAAGATGATGTCAGAGGCGGACAGGGGCCGGATCATGTAGGGTCTTGTGGAATTTTTAAATAGGAGTTTAATGCTCTGCCTGCTGCCAGAAAGTGTTACTCTAGATGCTGCGTGAACATGGGTTGTAGCAGAAACAGGACCCCGGCTAAATTGTGTAGTCCAGGGAACGAGTCAGGATGAGGTGGTTCAGACCAGGGTGGTGGCTGTGCACCTGGGGGGGTGCCCTGGAGGTGTGACTTTTGTAGGGATTACGTAAGTTCACGTGAGGTATTTGGAAAAGTACCTAGTATGTAGAACGTCCTCAGTCATTGGCCTGTTGTCATCGTTGTGAAAATATTAAAAAGCAGCCGTTTTCTGAACATACAGTGATATTCCAGGCACGATTCTAAAGTGCATCACGTTTCTTAGCACACTTAATTCACTCGCCATTTTGTGGGTTGGTTTTTGTTGGGTTTTTTTTAATGTTTATTTATTTTGAGGTGTGCAAGAGTAGAGGACATCGGGCGGGGGGAGGCGGGGGGGGAGAGAATCCCAAGCAGGCCCCGTGCTGTCAGCACAGAGCCCGACGCGAGGCTCAAACTCACGAATCATGAGATCATGACCCGAGCTGAAATGAAGAGTGGGTCGCCCAACCGACCGAGCCACCCAGGCGCCCCAACTCACTCTTGGGAGTTGGGTGGTTCATTATTCCCATCTCACAGAAGACGGACTTCAGCACCGCTCTGCCTGCCTTTGAAGGACACTCCTCTAAGGCTCCTGTGCAGTGACCCATTTCTAAAAGCCTCCGTCACAGCCAAGAAGACTTCACACTTAACTAATATTAATGGTCCTTCAAATCTAGCACTGGTCTTCCCTAAAGCACCAATTTCCAGACAGAAATAAAGCGTGTGGTTCCTGAGACAGCTTTGAGTCAGCACGCGCCCTAAGTTAGCAGCATCCTCTGAGCATAAGATTTGCAGACTTGGACAAAATTCAGCTATGGTCATCATTTCAACAATGGAGCTAATTTAAGCTTATTTCTGCAGGATGGGAAAGTCATTATGAAATAAAAGTGCCCAAATGGGGAGAAAAGACACTGTAAATCACTTCGCATCAGCTGCTGAGGAGTTCAGCCAAATACTAGGGAGTCAAAATGAGTGGTGTTCATAATCGCCTAGAAATGTTTTTAAACTTTCTCATTTAGGGGAACTCTTGAGGGGCTGGTTTTCCTGCCCCTGGCATCGCGTCAAGCAGAGGTGCAGGCAGCAAGGCAGATAAACATTCAAAGTTCCCTCCTGCCATAAATCACGTTTTCAGAGAACTGTGGACACAGAATAGCTTGAGAACTTCTGACTCGTAGGAAGTCCCTGTCCAGGGTCCAGCTTCTTTTGTGGTGGTTAGAGCATCCGTCCCAGAACTAATCAGACTGCTCTTGATTTTTCCATTTGTCCCAGCTGTGAGCGCCTTCTTTCCGCGGATGTGGCCTGCCGTTTGATGATGACCCCTCATCCTATCTCGCTTCCTGCCCCTTTTGTTTTTCAGCAGCCCTCTTCCAGCGGGAGCGTGTTTGGGTCTGGAAACACTGGAAGAGGGGGAGGTTTCTTCAGTGGCCTTGGAGGGAAACCCAGCCTGGATGCGGCCAACAAAAACCCATTCAGCTCGGCCAGCGGGGGCTTTGGGTCTGCAGCCACTCCAAGTAAGTTGAGACCGCTTTCCCGGTCCCTTGGCCCCATAATGCCATTGTCGTCTCCGTGGTGGTATCAGAGCTTCGGTGCCAAGCGTAGAAAGGAAAGAGGGGGTCTGGAAGGCTTTTAGACGGACCAAAGCAGTGTGATCGGTTTTTATTTTATTTTTTTTTATTTTTGGTCTTTTGATGAGATGTCCTACATAACCGTGAAAAGACATCAGAGCTGCAGGGTGAGGATCTGGGCCCTGAGCTCCTCCCGCCTTCTCTCCCAAGGCCCAAATCACTGTTTCTTAGGGTTGAAATGACTTGAAGTGAATGCAGCCGGACAGGCATAAATGCAGCCGAGCAAGCCGGGTGTGCTCAGAGAAGGAGCATCTGGGGTTCCGTTGTGTAGTACTCTTCTTTGAGTTTGCTTTACAATTCAGCTGCCATAGAGAAATGTTATCCAAAACTCGGAGCCTTCATTATTTCCCATCTCTTACATTTTTGTCTTATTTTCCACTGAAGCTGTATCTTTCTGCTGGCACTTTTTTCTCCAGCTAATTTTTCAAATTCTTTGTTGATCCGTCTATTCGTGGGTGGAAATGAAAGAAATTTGGGTTTTTTTCATCTTTAAAAAAAAAAAAAAAAATCCCACCGCCAGTGGAGGCTAAGAAGGGAACTCAGGACCTGTCGTCTTCATCCCTGCGTCCCTCATTTAGCACGCTACACGCGAAGCATCTCTCGACTGCTGTGCTGTCCAAGATCTTCATGAATCGGAAGCTGATGTTCCACACACAGGACAGATATTTCCTTCGCTTTAAGGCTCATGCAGTTAAAAGTAAAATTCTCTATCCTGAGTCTCCAGATTCGCTGATTAGCTGTTTTGATGTCACTGTCCATCTGGTAATATATAAGGAAAGATTACAGTCAAGAGACACAGACCTCTTGACTTGTGAAATTATATAATCAGAAATCTTTGTTCTGTAGCTCTCAGTCTGCCAGAACGAATTTCAAATCCTAGAATGAAGCATTTTTAAAAATCGAGTCTAGCAGTTTTCAAAAACTGTTTGTGTCTGCGGGTGAACTTCTAAGCAGAATCCCGATGCGTGAAACAGATGGAAACAGGTCTGCTTGGAAGCAGGGGTCAAGAAGCAGAGACACGCCTGGGTGGTTTCCCCATCTTCTCCCCAGCCCTCAACTGCAGGGCTTCATAGCATGTACTTTGAAAACAGGATCCTTGTACAGCACTGTCTCCATTTTCCAATGAGGAAACAAGCCCCAGACGGTTAGGTGATTTTTTTTTTTTTTTTTTTTTTTTTTTTTTTAAGTCACAAAGCCAGAAAGCGGCAGATCTAGAACTCTGCCAGATCACATCGAGCATACAAAACAGCATCTGGCACAGAAGAGGCACTTGATTAACGTGCTACTTACAAATGTGGGTTTCGCCCACAGGTAGGTTACCGTCTGCGATACTGTGCCACTAACCCGTTTTGTTGAGACTTAGGTGTGCCATGTCCTTGTAAAAACCCCTTTCCTCCTGGCTGATGCATTTCTTATGCCGTGGCTCTTAGCTGTCCTCATGAGAGCTCATGAGGGCCAGCTCCTCGCATACTCCCCAGTTCTGCATGCAGTGACCTCGTGCTGGGTAGCCCAGACACAGCCTTCGTGCGAGTATTTTCACATCATGGAAACTGGACCACACCGCAAGTCAGTGCTGCCTCCTCTACCCCAGTCTGATGTTCGCTGGCACACCGTCGTTCCCGATTCTCTAATTCGGGTTTAAAATTAAACCAGAAACTTCAGAAGATGATACCAGATTCTTGATCTCAGACACACCTGCTCGTCTTCCTGTTCCTAAGCATTGGTTTTTGTAAACTGGCAGTTTACTTTCATGTGGCGGAGCCGTTTCAGTGAATTTGAAAGGGGACGGGAAAGGCTTAACATGATTCTGTTTTTAAGACTGCATGTACGATTCGATAGTGAAAGGGACCGCAGCCTCTGTAGCCCAGAAGGAGAAGGAGAACAGTGGAGAAGGAGGAGCTAAAAGTCATCTGGGGACGGGCATTGCCCTCACCACAGAACTAAGGATGCTTTCTGCAAACCACTGGGGACAACGTCTTTCTCTTGGGTGACTGTGCACCATTTGGTGCTTCCGAGTGCAGCGTCTTTCCCGGGCCGTATAGACGGACTCTCCGGGTTCCCTTCCTGCCTCTCATACAGTCCCTCTTCTGCTGCTTCTCTCTGTCCTTGCAGCCGTGTCCCTGTTGTCATCTGGGTTATCACACTAGTGTCCAGATTCCCCTCCCTGCTTCCAGCCTCCTCCCCTGGCATCTGGACGTCCACACCAAGCTGAGTGTTTTAAACTCTGCTTTTCTTTTGCCACTGACCCTACACAGAACCCCTGGCAGCTTCCCACTGACTTGCCAGCTCCTCGACTTGAAAGTCCGGGCCCTCAGTGAGCTGCCCCATACATGCTTCTGTCCCCCTAACGTGTTCCCTCTGCCTCGGCCAGTTGCCCTGCTGGCTGTCATTCATACACACCCCCCCCCCCCCAACTCTCCCCGCGTCAACACCAGGGCTCACCTCCCTCCTCTCCACCCACCGAGCCTGCCCTTCCTTTTGGGGTGACTGTAAGCCTGTGCCTCTGTGCGGCTTGGCCTGGAGGCCACAGGGGTCCACCGTGACCTCTCTCTCGAATCCCACCGTCCCTGTGTTCCTTTCCTTCATGTGACGTCGAGCAGAAGGAAACGGACTTTTAGGGACCGCGTTCCGTGTGCCGGCGGCTCAGAGTGGTTGGACCAGCCACTTCTCACAACGGTACTTTAGATGTGCCTGTCCCCGTTTCGCCAGTCAAGAAATAGGTTCCCAGAAGGGGTGTGGACTTGACAGAGGTGGCAGCCGTTAGGTGGAGCAGCCGGGCTTTCATCCGACTGTTTCCAGAACCCTGATCCGCCGTGTTGCCTCCTGGATCCCCTTGGCCTTGCAGCCGGACACGGTTCCTCGTGGGTGCATCCTGTCTGACAGCCCTCGGGCTCGTTCCCTGTAGCGTCGAACTTGCTCCCCTGCAGATAGATATCTGAACACAGATTGAGCAACCAGCAGTTTCCCTTGTGACATTTAGGCCCCAGGCCGCCTGCTCCTGAAGCTGCCCTCTTTACTTCCGACAAGTAATCAGACGTCTGCCGTGACTGGGAAAGACAAGCCGGGAACACTGTTGCTTGGAGTTGGCCTGTTCTTTATCCAGAAGCTCCCACCTTGCAAGGGTTTCTGCTCTCTGTCTTCCCCGGAGACTCTACCAGAGATACACTGTTTACTCCTGGGGTCGCTAAAAATTCAGCACCACTGTGAATCGTTACCTACCTGAATAAGGACCTACCGCCTCCTCGAGTCTTGTCCGAAGGACACTGGTTAGAACCTCTCTCAGCACATTCTTTATTCAGAGGCCTGAAAGACATATTTGTGTGAGGATAAAGAAGCCATTTGATGAGAATCTTTTGGGCCCACAAGCCTCCCTTTACAAATGTTCTTTAAGAAAATGTCTTGGAAAGCGGGGCGCCTGCGTGGCTTAGTCAGCTAAGCATCCAGCTTCGGCTCAGGTCATGATCTCATGGTTCATGGGTTCAAGCCCCACACCGGGCTTTGCACTGACAGCCCAGAGACTGGAGCCTGCTTCAGATTCTGTGTCTCCCTCTCTCTGCCTCTCCCCTGCTTGTACTCTATCTCTCTCTCTAAAAATAAACATTAAGGAAGGAAGGGGAGGGGAGGGGAGGAGGAGAGGAAAGGAAAGAGGGAGGGAGGGAGGGAGGAAGGAAGGAAGGAAGGAAGGAAGGAAGGAAGGAAGAAAAGAAAAGAAGAAAAGAAGGAAGAAAATGTCTTGGAAAAGTATCCTGGACAAGAGCTACTTGAGAACCTCCTTCTCTGATAAATTATATCAGGCATAACTTCGGTTGGACCCTGACGTTGGATCATGCAAGTGTTTTCACTAAATGAAAGACCCAAGAGGATCCGTGTCATGCCAGCAGGAGGAAGCCCAGAGCAGATGCCAGTTGTCCCTGTACTTGCCACCTCCCAAGAGTCCCCAGACAGCTCTGCGAAGACGGGCTTCCCCACGGGCTGCTCTTTCCACAAGTGAAGAGGCGTCTCTTTAAACGACAACATACTGTCCCAACAACCAAGCTCCCCTCTCACTTACCGCATGTCAAGAGCCGGAGGCTGCCTTATTTCGGAGGCACTAGGAGAGGACAGAGAGAGAAGCTGTCGAGCACAGATAGAAGGAGAGAAGCAGACCTCACTGGATGCCACCTGGCTTCAAGCAGCCTAGATCCTGGAATGTTTCACCGGGCGGAGCTCCCTTAGAGACCGCAGAGGGAAACTGTTACAACTTGAGTGTTTTAACTCTCACGACCTTGACAAAATGAAAAGGATTCCATTTTCTGCCACTGATCTGCTCTGCGTCTTAGTATATCGAACATGAGTGGGCTGTAGCAGGAGGAAGAATTAAATGGAGGGGAAGTTCTATTTTCTGAGGACCTGCCATCAGCCCGACTAGGCGCTCTGCGCCCATCAGCTCTTCCAATCTTCACAGCAGCCGTGTGGACCCCCTCACTGTCCCCACTGTATCTCCAAGGAAACGGGGACCCGGGAAGCTGAAGTCCTTGCCCACAGCTGCTAGGCATTCTGAGCCAGGGCTGGCTGCAGAACTCCTGTGTATTCCGCTGTGATGCCCGAGAGCGTCTTGCAGGCAGAGGAATCTCCGGGAGGTGACGGGATGCAGACACCCGGAAACTTCTCGGTGTTCTCGGGCTTCAGGAATTTAAGTCTCCCAGCACCATCCCGGGAAAATCATTTCAGCTCCGTAGTGCCGATTTCTCCAAGAGGAGAGCTAGCCCCGGATCTTGTACTTGAATTGATTTGCCGTTTGGAATTTTTGCCTCGTCAGTACTACCAAAGTTGGAAGGTTGCAGTCCTCTCTGTTCGTGAGATGCCAAGTAAAGGAGTGGCCAAGAAGCCCGTCGTTCGTCTCCAGTGTCGAGTGTACTGCCACTGGAAATAAAACGTGGCCTCTAAGCTAACTCGGGGCGTTGAAGAGGGCATCTTGTAGCCTCCCCCTGTGAATCCCTCTAGAAAAGGGGGACAGATAGTCTCGTGGCACCGCGTACAAGGGCGATGAGAAAGAGCTTGTTAACCACTCCCGCCGTCCGTGCCCGGCACACTCCTAGCCGAGCTCTCCAACGGCCAGCAGGAGTTTTCCAGAGCAGGGACCGCGTGGTGGCCTGGGGCTCTATGTACTGCTGCCTAGAAATCTGAGGTGGTCGTGTCCCCGAGATAAGGCTCTCCACTTCCTGGATTGTCGATCAGGAGCATTGCAGCTGCAGATATTAGCGGTCACAGGGGGATCCTGAGACTGACAGGGTAGTGGTGGGTCACCTCTTCGAACAAGTTGACTTCGAGAGCGAGTTACTCCCCTCTTCTCGCCGTCACCTTCCCCGTGAGCACGTGAACGGCTCCGGGGAAGCCCAGTCTCGTGCGGACGTTTGTACTTCTCACTTGGTGATGTGGTGTGAGCTCTCCGTTCCCCACCCGGGGCACCGGTGCAGCGCCCTGCCTACTCCTCTGCCTTTGGGCCTCCACCCGAGTTCAGGACAGCTTCTCCCTGCCGTCTTGTGGGTGCAAACTTCTTTTAATAAAACACCCATCCACACACGGTAGGGAAGTGCGAATTGTCTCTCCCCTCTCCCATAAAAAGGTTAAGGAAAAATTCCTGATAGAAAACAGCGTGCCGTTTGGGTTACCCAAGTGTTTCTGCATGCAGGATTTTGGCTCCGTCCCTATTAATGGTCAAATGTGCGTTTCTCGTAACAGACGCAAACACCCCTCACCTGTCTTAGTTTTTAGGAGTTCGTTTCCTCTGTTCCTCTGGTTCCTGGCACGGATTCAGTGTGTAGAGGGAGTGACCCACTAGATAAGCATCTGAGAGGTCAAGGGCTTCGTTGAACCGCTTAGGAAAAGGCAGTCAGGCTGGAAGTCTTCAGTTCCTCGGGACATCCCCGGCTCCCGTCAGGTCGGAGCTGGGAACACCGTGGTTTGTCTCGTCTCGCCTGCCATTCCCTGAGCAGATCGGCAACCGCAAACACGCCCGACCCGACTGTAAAAGCAGACAGCCGGAAGCCGTTACGCTTGGTTTGGATCGGCCCGACTCTGTTTTCTCTCGCTTGACAAAATGCGAGGTTTTCGTGTGAGGAGGGGAATGAAAGCGAGCCCTGTCCTTCAGAAGAAGACAGTTTTGCAGGAAGCCGGTGGGTGGACCTGATTACCTGGGGGAGCACAGGTGCGCTTCCGCAGAAGCCTCGTCCCCCGGGGCCGCTGCAGCTCCCCCTACCGTGTGCCTTTGGAATCCGGAACCTGGGCTCCCAGAGGCTAACCGCTGGTCATCGAGACACGTGCAGATCAGAGAGGGTGTCTGCCACGGCTCAGCTCCCTTGAATCCCAGACTCCTCGCTCGCCTCCCCTCAAACGCCTCGCTGCGGTGTCTTTTCTGCTCTGAGTAGATAAGGACCCTTCTCTCCCTCTGATCGCTCTCAACATGTTCTTCCTTTCTTCAGATACCTCTAATCTATTCGGAAACAGCGGGGCCAAGACATTTGGTGGATTTGCCAGCTCGTCGTTTGGAGAGCAGAAACCTGCCGGCACTTTCAGCTCTGGAGGAGGAAGTGTGGCATCCCAAGGCTTCGGGTTCTCGACTCCAAATAAAACAGGTACTCTGATAGTTGTTAGCTGTGGTTCTTTTTAAACGTATGTTTACATACACATAGACACCCGGAAGGAGATCTCTCTAGGGTGGCTCTCAAGGGAGCAGGACTGGAGTGTGGATTGTCCCCAATTCATCTTTACGTTTACAGACCATCTGCTGTGCTCCTAACACTGTTCTAGGTCTCCCGACCTGTCGAAAGCACAGAATGCATGTAGCGGAACCCTTAAGAGAACTCCATGTCTTCTTAGGGCAGAAAGCATTGTAAATATCTAGCGAGCGCAGAACAACCAAAGTGAGGGAACATATAAGAGAGCGATAACTAAAATAGTAACCAGAAAGCACCGAGTCACAGACTGCTTGTGTCCCATTAGCAGTCCTGGGCAAGACAGATGATCGGCCTAGTTTGGGGGCATTTTTAAACATTTTTTTAAACATTTATTTATTTTCGAGAGACCAAGAGAGACAGCATGAGCTGGGGAGGGGCAGAGACAGAGGGGGAGACACAGAATCCAAAGCAGGCTTCAGGCTCTGAGCTATTTGCACAGAGCCTGACGCGGAGCTCGAACCCACGAACTCATGACCTGAGCTGAAGGCAGACGCTTAGCCGGCTGAGCCGCCCGTACACCCCGATCTGGCTGTTTTTTATGTCTGTTTCATTTGTCTTCTTTCCCAGATCACTGTTTGTTTGTTTTTTTGCTTTTGAGCATGACGTACAGTAATCTATCTACGTGACGTGTACAATACCCATTTACCGCAAGTATACAGAGCAGTTACTCCTCACAGGTGAAACACCCTGGTGGAATCAAGAATTAAGAGCATCACCAGCACTGCTACCTACCCCAGCATTGCTTCTAAAATCTCCACGGGGGACTGGGCGACTTTCTATGATCATATACTGCGTTCATAATTTAAAAGTTTAAAGGGCAGCATATGTTTAGATAAAAAAAGAAAACACATACTTCATCTCTGTCAGCTGCCTCTCTGTCCTCTATCTCAAATCTACAGAGGGTCTGCGTTCCTGCCTCTATTCCATGGCAAATCATGTGAAAAGATTCCCCCCCCCCGCCCCCACAAAAGATCAGAGGCAGAGTGGGGGAAGATGTTTGTGGAGAAAGGAGCTCTTTAAGGCAGACCCCAAGGGTGAACAGCCAGGATGCTTCTCCCTCGTGTACGGGAGCCTTTGAAATTATGTGCGTTCTGAGGAAGGGCCCTGCCGAGGACCGGGTGCATGGGTGGCTCTAACTTAGGACTGTCCCACATTAGTGCCTGGAGTCCCACCTTTTAGAACCTAAATTGCTATGGTTTTCATACACTGTGCTCCTTTACTCGGATCTGTGACTTGGATGGGTTAGTCTTCGGTTGCCAGATTTTTGATACTCTAACTAGAATTTAAAACGCCCTGGACACGATCGCAGCTCCGTTTTGCCCCCAGCCTTCCTCACAGTGAACGATATAAAAGTGAGACGGCTACAAAGCTCTGGGTCCTAGTTACCAAAGTAAACATTTGACTAAGAAACTGTAGTTCACTGGGGCGCCTGGGTGGCTTGGTTGGTGAAGTAGCTGACTCGATCTCCGCTCCGGTCTTGATGTCAGGATCGTGAGTTCAAGCCCCGCACTGGGCTCCACACCGGGTGTGGAGCTTACTTAAAAAACAAAAGAAAAAAGAAATTTTAGTTCATTAGTCAGTGATGCTTAATTTATTTTTTTTTTTAATGTTTATTTATTTTTGAGACAGAGACAGAACATGAGTGGGAGAGGGGCAGAGAGAGGGAGACACGGGCTCCAGGCTCCGAGCCATCAGCACAGAGCCCAACGCGGGGCTTGAACTCGTCAACACGTGATCATGACCTGAGCCGAAGTCGGACGCTCAACCGGCTGAGCCACCCAGGCGCCCCGCTTAATTTATTTTTTTTAAGGAACCAGATAATGTTTTCTTCAAGTCACATGTTTTTCTTCTATGTTGTTCGTTATCCTGGGACCAGGGTTGACTTGGAGAACCTCAGGCTTTTATTCTTTTAAGTCGTAGAGAAAGTATATTCTCCTGCCTTTCAGAATCTTTTTCCCGTTCGATTGTTTGCCCCATAAAACCCTCAGACTGAGGATTCCCAGCAGAGAAAGCTGCCTTTTAAATACAGGGGGCGTGAATGAACTGGTAGCCAGAGGTGACAGCGAGGGTGGAGGAAGACCGTGTCCCTTGTGCTTCTCGCACTTTGGCTGTCACTGCAGGACTTGGGGCAGTTTTCAGGGGGCTCCTGCTGTAGAAGGAGGTGCCCTGGGGTCCTGAGCACAAGGAAGGCTGCTTTAAGTAAAGGAGTCAGCCTTCCTGCCCAGGCAAAAGCAGATGCCTAAGACGTCATGATTGGTGTTTTGCTTTAAGACAGACTTTAGATATGGACCGTTTCAGTGGGTCTTTGAAAGATTCCAGAAGCGTCCATCCTCCCTCAGTACAGTTCCCTTAGGAAATAATAGTGCTGGAGAGGATTTGTAGGGGGGACCAAGGTGGGCAGGATGCTGTGCCCAGACCACCGGGCTCCCCCCACCCCCTGTTGCCGCGGTCGCCGTGGAGGGAGGCAGAGGGACACAGGCGGTTCAATGGCGGGCGCTCTCTTGAGTCACTCGACCCTTGCTCAGGTCCCAGTGCTACCACCGCCAGGCTGGCTGAACACAGGCAAATAGCTGTTTGTCATTTGTGCCTCAGTATTCTCTGAGCCTGTTTCCTTCACCTGCGAGGTAGGGACCCCAGGTTTATTGAGAGGATTGAGGCAAAGTATTGGGCAGCACCTGGGACCGTAGCTGGCACGTGGAGGGCCCTCAGTAAGTCGGGTATTTGATTATCACTGATTATTAGCAAATTTGTTTCCTTTACTGTGACCCAGGTTTGTTGTTTCAGGGCAGAGTGTGTGTGTGTGTGTGTGTGTGGTATATGTGATGGGGGGGGTGGATGTGGTGTGTGTGGGTGTGTGTGTTTAATCTCCTCCTTCCCCCCCAACCCCCATCCGGTTTACTTTCTGTATCATTGTGACTTCTCGTTTTTCACTCGCCTTCCACCCAGAAGTCTGAATAATACTGCGTACAGGGCACTAGATACAGCCCCGTGTGTCTAGGAAGAAAGTGTAACGAGATCTGTGATCGGTCTTAAATAATTCAACGGCAGGGGTTTTTTAGCACTTTTTTTTTTTTTTCCAGTCTCTCGTGTTTGTAACCCAACAGTCTCCATTATCGTGGCTTGGAATTTCACTCGAGGTTTTAAAATCTAGAATGTTAACCCAAACGGTAGCCTGACCCAAAAAGTATCCTCACTGGCAATGGTAAATAAACGCAGGATTGCGTCACCAAATAACAAACAACAAAAGACTTCTGCTAATAGCTCTTCCTGCCCAGAATTTGATCTTTCCCGATTCAGGTAGCAGAAGCTTGTGGTGTGGTTATGCTTGTATAAGAAGGCCCGAGCCGTCCCTCTGACAGCAGGACTCGCATCCCAAAAATGCGTGCCGGCAGTGTCCCCGGGGCCCCTTTACCTGCGCCGACGCTGTTCTCCTTCCCCTTAGCGTGTCGCTCCTTAGGCCAGTGCTCGTTTTAAGAGACTCCTCGCTAGAACACAGTGCTTGTACCAGTTTATTCCATTCTGTTCAACAGACACTCCCTGGGGGTCTCTGCTCATAGCCTAACATGAGGTAAGCGGTATCTTGGGGTTGGGGAACCCCCTCAGGGGAAGGGTGTGTTCCCACCCGGTGGGCGTCCCCACTGGTCCGAGGAGGCCGCCTCGCAGCCCGATTTCTGTGCGATGATGGCCTGCGTGCGTGCCGCCCCCGGGACCGTGTCCACGTGAGTGGTAGGGGGAGCCAGGCCCTGGGGGCTCTTCTCGGGGCCGGTCGATGGTCTTACCACATTTATCCAGCGGCCCTCCCCCCCTTCCCCAGGGGAAGTTCGGTGTGCTTTTTTATTGAGGGGTAGCTCCCGACTACAGAGAGAAAGCGGTTTTTAAGGAATTTTTCTGTGGGGAGAGACGTGAGAGCCATAAGGCTTTAAATAAATAAAAAGCCCCTGGCCGAGCCCCAGTGCCGTGCGCCTCTCCATGTCTCCTGTAACCCAGTTTGTAGATTCTTCCCGAGAGCAGACTGAGCCTATGGCTTCATAACATGGGTTTTCACGATGCTGGCAGCCTAGCCTGTGTCGTGACAGTAATCGCATCTGTCATCTTTGACAGCCGGGCAGGGATTGGAGTTTTCAAGAATGCCTCTTCAGTGAGGAGTCTCAGAACAGCGCCGTGAGGCTGGGAAGGGGTCAGAAACGTGCCAGGTTGGTTCCTGGTGACGATCTGCCTCCACGAGACTTGGCGCTGACGGGTCCGGCTTGCCCGTGGGAAGGGCCGAGGGTCTCCCAGGCGAACACGAGGTCTGCTGGGCTCTGAGAGTTCCAGGAGCTCCCCTGGCCGACCCGCCCCCTCTGCGAGCGATGGAGGGGGTGGCTCGGTATTTAGGAAGGCTGTTGTCCCCACTTACGGTTTTTGGTATTTGAACTTCTAACGCATTTCCCCCTTTTTCCTTCCTCCTTCGATTTGATTTCTCACCGCTCATTGTCTTCTCTTCCTGTCTCCTTTCTTTTTCCCTGTTTCTGTTTGTTTGCCTCTGTTTTGCTCAGGTGGCTTCGGTGCTGCTCCAGTGTTTGGCAGCCCTCCTACTTTTGGGGGATCCCCTGGGTTTGGAGGGGTGCCAGCATTCGGTTCAGCCCCAGCCTTTACAAGCCCTCTGGGCTCGACGGGAGGCAAAGTGTTCGGAGAGGGTACTGCGGCCGCCAGCGCAGGAGGATTCGGGTAAGCCCCCCGGGGAGGGACCTCGGGACCGCCGAAAGCACTGGGGCCCCGGGACTCCTGTTGGGGAAAGTCCGTTCTCCTGACTGAGAACTGAAGCCCCCTCCCTCGAAATCGGCAAATGAGTCAGACCAGAGCTCCTGTTCCTTTCTGGGGAGGCCCATTTCTTCCCGGCCAGTCTGTCCAGTACGCAGGTGGACGGGAGCTATGTCGCCGTTCCCTGGAAACGTGGAGTGCTGGTCGGCAGACCCCTGTTCTCCTGGTGGGACCGAAGGATGATTAAAGAAAGGAAAACGGTCCCGTCCTGGCCACGTCCTAGCCAGGATTGCCCCTGTGTGGCGACTTCTGTCAGGGAATCCAAAATGAATAGTTTCTGCCACATTCTTTCCTCTTGGGATTGTTGTCGTCTACCCGTTGTCCTTAGGCAAACCACTCCTGTGTCCCTGGCTCCTCTCCAGACCCGCAGAGTGGGTACTCGGTTCACAGTCCCGTGGGCCAGCTTCCATACGGCGCACTGACTGCACATTGCAGTGTCTCGGTGACTGCTCGGCTTTCAAAGCTGCTCTTACGCCTTGTGCGCATCCTCCCTTGAAAACGCCGTGTTAGGGATTTGCTTTGAAGGGCCCCAGAAATTCAACCTGGTCGCCAAAACCCCAAGAAGAAAATAAATAGCTTTCACTGCACCACAAAGTCCCAATAAATGTATGTAGCGATGACGACGAAGTGACTCGTTCAGGAGACGTGTTAGTATCTGAAATCACCGTCTGGTAGACCTGGCCCTGGCCGCGGAACTCAGGATACGTAAGGCTGTAGACTTGGGGAGGGCTTGGGGGCTTTGTTTGGGGGAATTGTCAGGGTACTTGGGATGAACCTTGGTGAAGGGATAGCGTCTTTATCTTGAAAGTAAATCAAAGTATGTTCTTATTCATACCCTACCCCCCCCCCCCCGCCCACGAAAGATCCTAGTGCAGAAACACTGGCCACTTTCAAGAACATGAGCGAGTTGATGTATTGCCTCCTAAATTTCACGTCGAGAGTACAAGTTCTTTTAAGTTTCCCCCAGGAAACCCCAAGAGTTAAAGTTAAGAAAAGCTTTTAAAGGAGCGTTGGGACCAACTTAAACCAGTATTCTTGGCGGGTTCCGATGGACACTGATGTCTCCAGTGACCGCTTGGCACGGGGTGCTGTGGAGTTGCAGGGTTTGGGGTTGACTGGGAATCTTGAGGTTTTATTTACTTATTTGAAACCTGCTATTTTCTTTACCAGTAGAAAAGTATCGTATTCTGTCTTGCAGGGGGCGGGGGGTGGGGTTGGTTCACCCACATAAATCCTGACTGGTTGGTTGATTCCATTTTGTCAAAGAGGGCTGACAAGTACCAGCTCTGGCATGAGATGTCCCAGGTCCCTGGTCTGCCCCTGACGAGGCATCTGAGGAGCTTCCACTGTTCGTGGGAGGCCTGGAGCTGGGGTAGGAATAGAGCAGGAACAGGCAGGACCCCTGCAAGGGTCCGCTCACAGGAGACCCTCACCTCATCGTGGAAAGTCCGCGATGGAAAGATCCAGAGAGGAGCTGAAGGCAAATAGCTGGGTGAAGGGGCTTGTCGATGAATGAGAAATGTCTGAGTGATGGGGTGAAGCCCAAGAATTACCAGGGATGGAAGAGCAAAAACTGTAGTGCTGATTAATTTCCAGATGACCCACAACTTCCAGACGGTGAACAAAAGCTAACACACTGGACTGGTTGCACTTGGGATTGTGCCCCTGGCCTCTTCCTTCCC
The DNA here is from genome assembly GCF_018350215.1 of Panthera leo. Lineage (NCBI taxonomy): Eukaryota > Metazoa > Chordata > Mammalia > Carnivora > Felidae > Panthera > Panthera leo. The sequence goes on from NC_056691.1 coordinate 88,870,770, forward strand.
GAAGCTGGAGATGTGCCCTGGGCCCCGGCCTGTTCTTTCCGAGAGGCCACTGGTTGAAACCGAGCACGTCCCCTCGATTCGTGTGTGCCGTGCAGCCCGAGACCTACCGGGGTGGCCGAGGCTTGTGGGCGGCGGGTGCCGGCGTGGCCACACTAACCACAGTCTGGTCTCTCCCTGGAACCCAGGTTTGGGAGCAGCAGCAGCACCACGTCTTTCGGCACGCTGGCAAGTCAAAACGCTCCGACTTTCGGATCGCTGTCCCAACAGACTTCTGGATTTGGGACCCAGAGCAGGGGATTCTCTAGCTTTGGATCAGGCGGAGGAGGTAGGCGGCCAGACGTCGTTCCCTCGCCGTTTCCCTGCCCTTTCCTTAGGAAATGCCTCCCCCTGCCCCTCCCCCTGCCCCGCACCCCTAACAACACGAGTGGTTTTTACCTGGCTGTTCAGTTTCGTATTCTGCGGGGCCGAAAGTACTTCAAAGACAAAATGGTCTTTTGAGGCTATAATTACATTTGTAACATTGTGCCATTTCTTACCAAAGAAAGAAAAGACGGGCTTGATTTTCTCTCAAGATTTGAGAACCCAAAATAATAACCGTCTTACTAGACCTTGGTTTAAAAAATCCCAGCCGGCAAACTCAAAAAATAAGGCGTAGAGACTTCGCGAAACGTCTCTGATTTGTTAACCCTTGCCTCTTCAGATAGCAGACCACGTGTGTGATGCTTTTACCCGTGCCACACTCCTGCACTCCCGCACCTTGGAGAGGCAGTGGCACTCGTTTATAAACGAAGACAAAACCTCCAAGGGGCCTATTTACCCAAAGGGCCAGAGAGTGAGCCGCAGGGCCAGGCCTAGACCTAAGTGTCTTCACTGCTCTGGCCTCACCGAGAAGCGGCAAGTGATGGGAGAAGAAAAACGTAGTTTCCTAACGAAAGGGGTCCGTGTGGCCCCAGGGCAGCCGAGCGGGAGGCGCCGTGCCGGGGACCCGCTGCCCACTCTTGGCGTGGGGGAGGGAAGAACCCAGAAGCGCCCCTCACCTTCGTCGTCGTGGCCTGCAGGTGGGGGTCGGCGGGGCTCCCTGCGGGAGGGAGGAGCCCACCTCCACCTCTCAGGTATGTGTGTGCTCACTTTGCTCCACCCTTTTTCCATCTTTTTCAGGATTCAGCTTTGGATCGTCTAACTCGTGAGTATCCATCTCGTTCCCAGCCGTTAGATAGGGAGAGGGGAGCGTGTGGTATGTGAGAATATGGGACTCCTTTGCTCTGTTGGTACATGTTTATCTGCTTTTCCTGTTTTCCTGTTGTATAAGCCCGTCCTGGAGGCATGGGGGTTCAGCGGCAGGTTTTGGGTTTCGTGGACCTGCTAATCGCGGTAGGAAGGTGGCAGAAGGTGCCGGGCCTGGCCTCCTCGAGGGCCGCGCGTAAGAGAGAGCAGAGTGTGCCTTCCGAGGAGCAAGGCCCGGGTGGCGGGACCCGGGAGATGCTGTTCCTCAGTTCCCCGTTAGCGTCTCAGAAGCCTCGTGCTGCCCGCGGGCCTCCAGGCCCATCACCAGGCCTCATGTTTTGATCCTCGCTCTGTGCTTCTGTGTGGAATTGGTGCCACTAGAAGTGCAGAGCCCTGCCTCTGACCACAGGCGGTTGCATGAGCCCCGAAGCCCTTCTCAGAGCAGCAGCTGATACGCCTCTCTCCCGGCGCTTCCTTGCAGGTCTGTCCAGGGCTTCGGTGGCTGGAGAAGCTGAGTGGGTGTCCGTGTTCCTTCCTGGGACCAACTGCGTTCTGGGCTCCTCGTCACCGAGCAACACTGGAGCAGTCCTTTAACGTGGACATTCTCACTGCAGCACACCCAGAAACAGCAGAAACCAAAACTCCAGAGACGCTTGACCGCTTGTCTGTTTTGCTGTCGATTTCGTGTTGGTTGTCGCGCCCCCCTTCCTGGCCCCCCTCTATTAAACTCTTTGGTCTGTTTCCGTGCGGAATACATGTGGGCTTTGTCAGGTCACGGCCTTGGAGAGAGGTGTCCTCGTTGCTGTGGCTCTGAGAAACCTTCGCGGCCTTCCGCCAGCCCGCAGTGTGTGTGTGTGTCTTCGAGGATGGCGGCCGAAGTTGCCAGCGCAGGAGGTCGATGCAGGAAGAGGGCAGGCGGGAGCTTCCCCCAGCTGCCCCCGGTCCCCTCGGGCCCGGGCCCTGGCGTAGGGAAGAGGTTGAGCGCCGGCCGGCCACCTTTTTGAGGCCGTGACTCGGTGTCTCCTTCTCGTGCTCTCGCTGCTGTTGGGTATCAGGACCCTCCAGGCCCGGCTTTGTGATTGGGTGGAGGGAAAGAAACTCGCTCACGCAGGCATCCGCTGAGTTTGGGAAGAGACGGTAGCACCTTCGGTGGAAGTACAGGTCGCCGTGAGGCGCGCGCGGAAGCTAGGCCGGCGGGTGCTGACGACGGGCCTGCCGCCCCTGGATCGGCCCCGTCCGCTCAGCTTCGCGATTTGGCCCTGGGTGCTGTGTGGCCACCGCCGATTTCTTCTGCTCTGCAGAGGACTGATCGAGAAGACAGCCTTTATCTCCGGTGACGGTGACGTTGGGCACCACGCCCGGCCCGCCGTCTGTTAGCGGCAGCGCAGATAACCGTCGGGCAGGCCTGGGCTTGCAGAGACACCGCTGCTGCCTGGCGGCACGACCAAGAGTTGGCCGCGATGGTTCGGGGCCTCCGGCTCCGGTCCTGTCAGAGCGCGGGCGGTGCTGTCGCTTTCGGGTCTGGGCACGTTTTACTTCTCAGGCCCATGATGTCCTAGGCAGTTGCTGACGAACCAGGACCGCCCCGCATCCGGAGACGGCGTGAGGATTTGTCCTCTTTCAGGCCAGAATGCAACCGTGCGTTGGCTCGGGTTCAGGGCAGGCGAAGGTCAGGAAGGGTCGTTTAGAGTTTTACGTTTTGGAAAGTTCTATTTTAAAATGTTTTAATAAAAGGTCTCCGTGTGATTTAACCTGTCACGTGACAGCCAGCGTGGTCTTGCCGGTTCTGTTGGCTTGCCGGGCGGGTGGGCGTCGGTGCAGTGCCCCGCGCCACGGCCGGCCCGGCTGGTCCCGCTCTGCAGGGCTCGCCTGGGGGTTCCGCGTGAAGCACGGCTTCTGGAGCCCCTGCCCTGCAGACTGGGACTCGGGAGGCCCGGAATTGGGCCTGGAGGCCCTAGGGCGACGAGCACAGGCTCCTCAGAAGAGGAGTCCCATCATGCAGCAGCACTGTTAGGTTTCAGGAACCCCAGACCGGAACTGGATCCACGGTGTCCCTCGGTGACTTTCCCTTGCTCCCTGCGAGGCCTGGGAGAAAAGAGTAGGGGCCTGTCTGGGCCTCCCATTAATCAGGGCACCTGTCTGTCTCAAAGGGCTTGGACTTGAGTCGTTTAACACGTACCCTTTTTGGTCCTTGGGGAGCTGAAGAGCCGGTCTCCCCCTGCTCTTCCGTGAGGCCCCTTCAGCTGTGGAGCAGGGGACAGCCCCCACGACCTCCACACAGCCGGACCCCGGGGCTTGATCCCCCCACCTGTGCTCTCCCTAATTTGCACACAGGGGCCAGCCGGAGACGACAGGAACTCAAATTCCCTGGGAAAAGCTCACAGCAGAGGGCCTCGCTTTAAAGGGGGCAAGGTGACGAGAGCTGACTTCTGCCTCGCCGGGTCGTCCTGCTGACTGGCATCCACACCGAGCCAGCCTCCTGCCCTCTTGTTTCCGCCCCCCCTCTTGTTTCTGCTCTTTTTTATAAATAGAAGCTGGTTCGGCCTAAACCCTTGACCTCAAATTCTCTGCGTTAATCCTCCATTGAGGTGGCGTGTGACATCTCTCCATAAGGCCATATCAGCTGTGCCCGACCCGATAACGCCCCCGCCCCTCGCTGCCGGTGCTCCGGCCCCTCTGCGTTCCTTCGTCGGGGTCATCCCAGCACAAACCGCGTGCATCTGCCGAAACCCATGCTTCCAGGGGCGTGAACCTTTCCCGAAGAGGGAGCCGGAGTAGGAGTGTGGGGACCAGGTCCCCACGAGGGGAAGGGACCACAAGGGCTGCTTGGGCCCAGGAGGAGGTCCCCCGCTCTTGTCGCGCAGCCAGCTGCAGCGGGTAGACAGGCAACCTCGCTGGATCCGTTTGTATTTCTGCCGGCGCGACCCAGGAGAGGCAGGAAGGCAAAGGGGAAGACGGTTTAACGAGCGAGGTTGTGTTTTGCTTGGCTTTTCCAGACACCAGTGCCATATATTCGCAGTTGGTGCTTCCGATGGCAACGCGGTGACAGAGGCCACAAATTGGGTTTCTCAGGGACAGAGGAACCTGAAAAGGGGGGGGGGGGGGCGTGCGTGCAAATTCCCTCGTGTGTTGATGTGGCCGTGAAGCCTTCTGGTACCTGAGGCAGCGGTGCCCTCGGTGCTTTCGGCGTGAGCCTCCTGGTGCTTACCCTCAGTTTTGCTCTCCGTTGCTGCTAACCTGCAGAGAAGTTTCTCGGGCAGGTCTTTGCACTGCAGAGGGGGTGTCGACTCTGTAGGTTGGCCTGATCCTAAGTCTCAGGAGCTCTGTCACCAGAGGTGGATGGAGATTGGAATGAAGGTTTTGCAAGGGGTCCTTTAGGGGGTCGTGAGGGTTGCCTGGCACCAAGCAGGTTCTCCCCTCACGGGGCCTTGCCCTACCAGGGTAGAGAGTTCTGGATTCTTGTGTCACCCTCTTCCAGTTCAGAGTGGGGGGTGTCTTCGAGCCCCTTGTCAAACATAGGACTCCACTGCATGAGGGATCGTCCCCCACTAACAAAGTTCCAACACGGAGAGCTCAACTCTGGGATTCTGATCAGAGAGCTCACTGGGGCCCTTGAACCTGTTCCTGACAAGCTTCACGGGTGGTCCGTGGGCCACATTTTGAGAAACCTTTTAACTGCGGTAATTCGAAATATTTTCCCCTCCAGGAGATCATCTGAGAGAGAACTCACTCCCGTCGACATGTTTTGTTGTGTTGTTTTTTGGTTTTTGGTTTGCCATTAATCCAAGGTAAGGGATCTTTCTGAAATTGTCAGTGAGAGACACAGAGTTCAAATTTCAGCTGCTCGTGGGGCATCTGCTCACACACACACATACTGCAGCACAAGTGGGCCGTCAGCTCCTGAACACTTTTCTCTGGGAAGCCCCCCGTCCCCCGTGATGCGTGGGACTGGGGAGTGCCTTCCTTGACCTCACCCTGCCTCCTGGCATGGCTCCTCCCACCTCCCTCCACACACCCTCCCCAGCTTGGGTCTCAGTCTCTCCCTTCCCTCCAGTCCCATCATCCCGTGGGCTCCATTCACTGTCCCACAGAACACCTGGCCGGCGCCCCTGAGCGCTTGCCCAACCTCACATTCTGTTCTTTCTACGTGTTGCCTGCCCAGTGGAAAACCCCTGGGCTGGGCTGTCAGGATCCGTCTCTCCCTCCTCCCATCCTCGTTCTCCCTGGTTTGTCTGCTCTTCCCTCGCTCGCATGTGGAAACAGGCAGTTAGACCAGGACTGTTTTAGCCCCCAACTTTTGTGTCTGGAAGGTGTCCTGTAGGAGGGGCGCCTGGGTGGCTCAGTCGGTTGAGCGTCCGACTTCGGCTCAGGTCATGATCTCGCCGTCTGTGAGTTCGAGCCCCGCGTCGGGCTCTGTGCTGACAGCTCAGAGCCTGGAGCCCGCTTCGGAGTCTGTGTCTCCCTCTGTCTCTGCCCCTCCCTTGCTCGCACTCTGTCCCTTTCTCTCAAAAATAAATATGCGTTAAAAAAAAATTGTTTTTTAATTAGAAAAAGGATAAGTCTCCTCTGGGAAGTTCGCCTACAGCCCGAACTAAAAAGGGCTCTGTGGTCAAGTAATTTGGGGAGAAGACCAGACAGAGCAAAATTTTCCGATCGAAGGGCTCTTTTGAGCCTTTCATATGCAAATTTGCTTTGTGGATCAGTAAGATGACATGGTCTGCCATTCCCGAAATCTTTGTGACCAGGGAACCTTTCTGCTGGAGCCAGATTCCTTGGAACTCCTGCTGGGAGCTGCCTCATGGCTGGTGTCACCGAACAGAAGCATAGATTACTTCCTGGCGGGCGGTGTTTCTAACACATTCCTCTCTCGTATTCAGTTAGAACAACGGTGATAATTCCCCGGACGCTTACAGTGGTGCCAGGCACTGTCTAGCCTGAGCACTTCACGGGCATTTTCACGTTTAACCTGCAGGCTGGGGACTATAACCCACGTCTTCCAGATGAGGACCTGAAGCCCGGAGAGCAAGCCGTTTGCCGAGTCTTAAGTCCGGTGGTGACCAGAGCCAGGAGGAAGCCGGGCAGAGCCACCTGGCCTGCCCGGCACCACACACCCCTGCCCTCTTAGGCCCGCCATTGGCTCTCACAATGTTTCTTCCCCAATAGAGTCCTTCATTTCAGAAGAAATAGCTGCCTGCTTGTGCCGGGGACACTGCTGCGGCCCTTACCACGCACCCGTCCAGTCTACCCCACGCACGTGGGCCGACCGTGGACATGGACCGCAGCAAACGTTCCCCCTAACGTGCGCTTACGTGCCCCCACTCTGCTGGCTCCAGCCTTGTACGTGGTCATCGTCCCGTCTAAACCACGGCCCCGGGGAGGGAGGCGGGGCAGAGGCTCAATCTGTTCAGCCCGTGTTGGTGCACACCACACACAGATGGGGGCTGACCGGCCGCTCTCTGATGAAGGCGATCGGACCCTGGAGGAAGCAGCTGGCTTCATGCCCTTGAGCCGTCTAATCCCCTCCTTCCTGTGCCGTCTCTTCCGGGGTCTGGCTTTGAGGCTTTCCAGAGTCCCCCAGGAGGTCAGGCCACAGACCCACCGAGGCAGCAGTTGCTCCGTTGTTCGGCCCCTCTCTGCTTATAAATAGAATCCTGTCCATTCCACAGCCCTGGCCGGAGATTCTCCACATTGTTTGCGGCCCAAGATCACCGGCTGCGGTCTGTGCGGGGAAGCGCGGGGGGGGCGCAGGCAGGAGCCCGCTGCCGCACGTTGCAGCGAGCCGGGCTCTCCCCCATCGCGGTGTGTCCCCCCACGCCCCCTCCCCAGCACTGCCCCTGCCCACCCTCCCCTCGCAGGCCCGGCTGGGCTTGGGCCAGGGGGACACCAAGGAGGTGCTGCTTCCTGACCTCCCCGCGTTCGCTGTCCACGTTCACCCCTCGGCTTGGCCTTCCACCTGGAGTCCTGACCGTAGCCTGCAGGTCCCACATCTGGTCTCTCCTACCTCGGCCGCCCCCTCTTCTCGCCTCTCTGTCCTGATTCTCCAGGCCCCTCTGCGCTTTCTCCCTTCTTGATGGCCCGTTGTCCTCCCCCCCCCCCCCCCCACTCTGGGGCTTCCCCACTCAGTTTCTGCAGCCCTGCGTGTCCTCACGCCATTCCCACTCGCCTGCCAGGCTCAGGTTAAACAAGCACACTTGCCCCCAGTGCCTGCCCGGCTCGGTCTCCACAGCTCCCCTCTCGTTCTCTCCTGTCGCTCTGCACTAGTTTGAGGCAGGCGTCGCAATTACAATTATTCATGTAATCGATCGCTTGATTCGTTGGTCTAGTCTCGTCTTCCCCCCCCGCCCCCACCTCCAAAAGTCAGTTCCCAGAGGGCAGGGGCCATGTCAGCCTTGTCTGTCCGCCCGCGACCGCACCAAGACAGCATGAGTCAGGAACTGTGGAATAAATGCCACCCGGAGCAACTTCCCAGGCGGAAGCTAGGACGTGCTCAACAGCCAGACCCCGGCAGGAGATGACAAGGCTTGGGGGCAGGTCAGGAGCCCCGCACACCAGGGCCACACAGCAAGGGCCGTGTTCGAGCGGGGCCCGGGGGCCGGCTCCAGTGCTCTCTGCCCGGGCCGACCAGAGCCCCCGCCTGTCCCCACTGCGCTGGCCCCAGGAAGGCACTGGCTTCGCGCTACAGCAGCTGTCTGTGGCACTCTGGTGACAGCAAGCACAGACCGGACACGGGGACGCCTGGCCGTGAGGCTCTCTGACACCTGTCAGCTGGAGACGATCACGTCATCTGGCCCAAACTGAAATGGGGCGGGTACCGCCTACCTCACAGGGCAGTTGTGCACAGGGCGGAGGGCAGTGCCTGGCAGAGCCCCTGGCCGTCTCCCAGAGGAGCCCCGGTGCCCCCTGCCCCGGGCACACTCCGCCCCCAGAGCTGACCAGCAGCGCTCACTTCCGGACCAGGCTCCCCAGAGGAGGGGCAGGGCCTCGGGCCGAAAGACCCCTTGGCCTTGGCCTCGTCTCCCCTTGGGCCTCATCCTGGCCCAGGAAGGAGGGTGCAGGGCCGGCCCCAGGGAAGGGTCACCCCCCACCCCCATCTTCCAGTCTCTAGGTTTCTGGCCCCGCCCCTTGCCAATCTCACCGCCCCAGAGCCCTCCGGCGGGCCAGGGGGGTGCAGGGGGAACAGGAAGGGCCGGCGTGGAGTCACTGGCTGCAGCTGACAGAGGAGCTGTGGGAACTGAGGGTACAAGCGCCACTGTCACCAGCCAGCATTCTCAGAAGCCTTTAGAATTCTCAAATCTCGAGATGTCTGCTTCTAAGTCACTTTCGTTTTCTGGGTTTTAGGGAACAGCGCGTGCCCCAGCGTAGGGAAATGGAAATGCTGTAATGCGGGTGGTTTGACAGCGTGGCCCGAACCCCTCCCGCCCGGGGCCCAAGGGAGCCGAGCTCCTCTCTTTATCCCGTAGCAGCAGTTGCCCCGGAGCTGAATCGAGCCCCGGGTCCGCTTCCCCTGGCGAGGGCTTCAGACGTCTGGCCTGGCCCGACTCCCCTCCGTAGGGTTGTCTTTTTTCATTCGGAGCCATCGCGGCAACAGGAGCAAACGCCACGTCTGAGACACACAAGCCAAGTGGTGCTCAGGCCGCGCTGTGGTTGTGAGCATCACAGATGGTGGGGACCAGCGGTCATCATCCAGAAGCACTTACTGACGTGTCGTACTTCCCGCATGTGGCTCCCCTGCCGGTTCGCCATCCGCACGGCACGCCCGCCGTGCTCTCTCCTGTGGCACGCTGGGTCTGGCCGTTCCCAGCCACGCACTTCTCACCCGGGCCCTTTTCTCACCGGGTGTGCTAGCTGGCTGAAAGATGGGTGCTCAAGGGAGGAGGCGGTCCTGTCTGTGGCCCTGTCACACAGCAGAGCTGGCCCAGGTGGGAACCAAAGAAGCCTAGCAGTTTAGGGCTGAAGATCATCCGGTTTGCTTCCCCCACTTGAACGCAGAAGGGAGTCGAGACCCAAAGAGGGGAAGAAAGTGACTCAGCCTGGCAAGTAGAGTTTCTTGGTTAAGATCGTGGGTATTGTCTGCACCAAGATCCCGTCCTACCTGTGTGACCTCAGACAAGTCACTTAACCTCCCTTAGAGCCCTAGATCCGTCACCTCTCAAAAGGGTGAATGATAACACATTCCTCTAGATTTGTTGGGGATTAAACGAGACGTTGTATAGAAAGCCGGTAGGACTTTCGTCATCATCTGTTGGAATGAGCAGAATGCAAAGTTCCCATTTCTGACCCATTTGTCTTTGCACGTAATGATTCTCGTGTTCATTAGTATACGGCTATAACCAAAGAGCTAAAAATTGAGTCTGCTGCAAGATCTGAGTCACTTGCTCTGTTAGCAAATGCAACGGCTGGCCAGAGGTGGAAACTTTCTCAGAGTCTCACAAGTTAAAAAGATACGCCTGATGGGTCAGCTTGTGCAGTGAGCGTTCACCGGATAAGAAAAAGATCCACAGTCAAATTTGTTGTGGTACACATTTTACCTTCACCTATTCGGCCACAGAAATCAACTGTTGGAGGGGCGCCTGGGTGGCTCAGGCGGTTAAGCGGCCAACTTGGGCTCACGTCACGAGCTCCCGGCTCGTCCGTTTGAGCCCCACGTCGGGTTTGGGCTCTGTGCTGACAGCTCAGAGCAGCCTGCTCCGGATTCTGTGTGTGTGTGTGTGTGTGTGTGTGTGTGTGTGTGTGTGTGTGTGTCTCTGTCTGCCCCTCCTCTGCTTGTGTTCTCTCTGTCTCTCTCTCAAACATGAATTAACTTAAAAAATTTTTAAAAATCAGTTATTGGAAGTCACATCATGGGGATCTGCTATCCCATGGGTCCTTATAGTCTCGAATGGCAGGAACGCGAACGCGTGGTCCTTTAGAAGCTTTTGCTTGGCCTTAGAAAACGGTGCCCAGAGCTCAAAGGTGCAAACCAGGCCGGTCCCGCCTCCTCTCACTTCTGCCTGTTTACCAAGATTTGTACCTCTTTGCCTTTGGGGGTCCCATTATAATGCCCTCACTGCATAATTTCCCCCAACAGAATGGCACCTATGAAGGCAAGATTTCACTTCTCAGCAATCCGTGTTGAAGTGAGCAATCCGTGTTGAGTGTTGAAAATGCACTGGGCCTGAAATTGGAACCTGCTAATAATACACAGAAATTAACACTCTCCCTCCGGAAGCTTCTAGTCTGATTTTTATTGTAGAGATGAGCATTTTTCATGATGGTGTCCATCCACTTGCCTCTTAGATAGAACATCAGAGGGCACCTTGAGTTTCTCTGCAACTCTCTCTTCTTTCCAATGGCCTATCCTGCCTATAAAGATTATTTTGTACTGAAGGGATTACATTGGATGGTCTGGAGCAGAAAAGGGCTTGTCTCAACTCAGTTGGTCAGGCAACGTTGATCAGGGCATGAGCGCAACTTGTCTGAGTAGGCAGAGCTATTCTAATCTAAAAGCCAATTTACTTTCCAATCGGATTCTTTTTCTTAAGTCTTTTTTAAGTTTATTTATTTTGAAAGGAGTGAGCGAGCCGGCGAGGGACAGAGAGAGAATCCCAAGCAGGGGATTGGGGCTCGAACCCTGGGATCATAACCCAAGCCGAAGCCAAGAGTCAGACACTTAACCTACTGAGCCACCCAGGTACCCCTCCAACTAGATTCTTAATCAAAGATGTTCATTTTGTCTTACAGCTAAACTTCTGTCTAGAACAAATAGAATATTGTAAATACACTTGACTTAGCTGCCTGCCAGTAACAGGAAACAGGGCGTTGGGGACCTGTGTTAGGGTGATCCATTACCCCGTGTAGGTTTATGAATACCATCAAATACCCCTGTCTTGTTTTCTTTTGTTTTTCCCGGTGCTAACATAAGATTTGAGAAGTAGGACAGGGCAAAGGACGAGAGAAGACAATGGAACCTCCACTGCCCATCCTTAAAGCAGAATTCTCCGTCTCCACCTCAGCCCCTGGTGTCAGAGCCACTTCTTATCGGCCCAGTGCCCAAGCCTCTGGGCAGCATTCTCCGTGGACCTAAAAATGAACGTCTGTTCTTCCACACAGAATTCCTTAGATTTCTTTCACGTGCAAGGAAAATGACCTACTGCGTTAGAAAGGGCTACCCATTGTAGCTCCTCACAAGTTAGGAGTTTGGAGAAAGTCTGTGGGGGACTCTGAGTCCCGGTGGAGACGTGTGGCCATTGTGTGACTTTGGGCAACGTGTGCTTCTGCAAGAGTGCCTGGCCGGAGAGCCTAGAAATCCTGCGGTTTGGGCGAGGACCGCGTTGTTTCTGCAGGTGCCGCCGTTGTCTTGAGTTGCTCGTGGTTTTCGGTCACTGCCTGTGGATGAATTAACGAACCGTAGAATTATTATTGCTTTTCTCTCTAGTAATCATGAGGTTCTTATGAAATGGCTACAGTAATACCTTTTTAAGAAACCCGTTGATTCCTCCAATTCTAGGTTGTTTCTGAGCTCTTTTCCTCTAGAAGATGTGGAAATGGGGGGCACTGGCCCACAGATTGTTTTATTCCCAAGTAAGCTGAGATGAGCTTTTCCGTTTCCAGCCAGATGAATGAGTAGGTACTGGATTCACTCTGATCCGACGGAAAATTCGGTCAAATGGTTTTCCAGATGGTTGACGTCAAACAGCAAGGGATGCTAACCCCTGAGATTCAAGACATAAAGAGGTAAGCCCTCCAGTTGCCCCAGTTGCCCGCCTCGAGGACATTTCCAGAGCAGCACAGGGGAGGAGAGTCCGAGTGGAACCCAGTGATCTCTGTGAGTTCACAAGGTATCAGAGAGGAGAGGAGAGGGCTCCACAGAGAGGACTCTGGCTCTGCAGAGGGACTCTAAAGTATTGGCTAAGTAGCAATCGGTGTGCACATTTGAGGGAATTCTATGGAGAGAAAGCAACATGAAGGGTCTAGCGGCAGAATCCTCAGAACTTTAGGGCAGAAGATAGTGCTGGCTCCTGCCAGCCAAAGTGGAAATCCTCATAACTCACCCAGCTTTGGGTAGAGTACTCAGAAGGGTTTTGCCTCAGTAGCAGGGAAATATTAGTCCTAAACACAAGGCCACTCTGACCTCATGTAACAAAGCTTAGAAGCAAGACCCAAGTGAATCAGACTATTTCCAACTAAGATGCCAGAACTAAACTCAAGAAACTCACAACAATACAAAACTACCCAGTACCCAACAAGGTAAGTTTCCCCGTTTCCAGCATCCAATCAAAAGTTACCAAGTATGCAAGGTACCTGGGTGGCTCAGTCGGTTAAGCGTCCAACTTCCGCTCAGGTCATGATCTCGCGGTTTGTGGGTTCGAGCCCTGCGTCTGTGCCAATATCTCAGAGCCTGGAGCCTGCTTTGGATTCTGTCTCTCTCTCTCTCTCTCTCTCTCTCTCTCTCTCTGCTCCTTCCCCACTCATGCTCTGTTTCTCTTTCTCTCTCTCAAAAATAAACATTAAAAAAAGTACCGAGTACACAGAAAGAGAAATATGGCCAACAATGAGAAAAATCAAATAACTGAAATTGATCCAGAAGTGACACAGATGATAAAGTCCGTCATCGAGAACTTTGAAGCCATTATTAAAACTGTATTCTGTGCGTCTAAGAGGTTGGAGGAAAGACTGAACATGTTACATAGTGGCATGGAAAAGACCCAAATCAAACTAGAGATGAAAACTGTAATGTCTGAGATGAGAATGTCCTGGATGGCACTAAGAGGCTGTTAGGCATTGCAGAGGAAAGTTTTGATGAAATCGAAGATTGAGCGATAGTAATGACCCAAAATGAACCGCACAAAGAGAGAAGACTGAAAAAGTTGGAATAGAACATCACTAAAAGTGGGACAACTTTAAGCAGCTCAATAATATGTGAAATGAGAGTCCCTGAAAGAGAGAGGAGAGTTAGGAGAAGAAATAGGAAAGACATCAGAAATGGTAACTGCATGAGTAAGTATAAAGATTTTGGAAGGTATTTTTCAAGTCTCTTTAGAAGATAACTAAAGCAAAGATTAAAAACCATGCATTATGGGCTTTATGACATATGTAGAGAAAAATGTCTGATAACAATAACAAAAAGGTAGGGAGAGAAGAAATGAAAGCATACTGCTGTAGGGTTTATCTACTACCCCCAAATGGTAGAACACCAACTGAAGACAGGCTATGACAGGTTAATGTGTGTGGGTGAACCTCAAACCAACCACCACAATAGTACAACAAAAAGGTACAGCTGATAAGCCAACAAAGGGGATATAATGAAATCATAAAACCTGATCCAGAAGAAGGCAGAAAAAGGGGAAAAGAGGAGCAAAGAACAGATAAGACAAATAGAAAATAAACAGACAGTTGATTTAAACCCGGCCATATCAGTAAGTACAACAAACGTAAATAGTCTAATTTCTCAATCAAAATGCCAAGATTGTCAAATTGGATTAAAAAACAAGACCCAACTATATGCTGTCTATAAGAAACTTTAACTATAAGACACAAGTAGGTTAAAAAGAATGGAAGAAGATAACATGCCAACATAAATTTTTCTGAAAAGCTGGAGTGACTCTATATCAAATAAAGTAGATTTCAGAGCAAAGAATATTATCAGGGAATACACAGTCGTTTCATAATCTATCATGCATCCTGAATGTTTCTGCACCTAACAACAGAGATTTAAAGTACAGGAAGAGAAACCATTAGAACTGCAAGAAGAAACCAATAAATCCACAGTTACAGTCAGAGGTTTCAATAACCTGGTCAATAACTGATAGAAGTAAACAGAAAATCAATAAGGCTATAGAAGACATGAACAACACTTCCAACCAACTTCAACATAATCAACATTTATACAACACTACCCAGTATCAGAATATATTTTCTTCCTTCCTGTCTTTCTTTCTTTTTCTTTCTCTTTCTTCTTCCTTCCTTCCTTCCTTTCTTCCTTCCTTCCTTCCTTTCCTTTCCTTCCTTCCTTCCTTCCTTCCTTCCTTCCTTCCTTCCTTCTTTCTTTCTTTCTTTCTTTCTTTCTTTCTTTCTTTCTTTCTTTCTTTCTTTCTTTCTTTCTTTCTTTCTTTCTCTACCCTGGGTGGGGCTTGAACCCATGACCCTGACTGAGATCAAGGCCTGAGTTGAGATCAAGAGTCAGACACTTAACTGACTAAGCTGCCCAGGCACCCCAGTAGAATATATTTTCTTTTCAAGTGTACACAGATACCAAGATAGACCATATCCTGAATCATAAAACAAGTCTCAATAAATTTGAAAGGAATCAAGCCATATAAAATATATTCTCTGACCTCAGTGGAATTAAATTAGAAGACATTAAGAGAACGATATCTGGAAGATCCCCAAATATTTAGAAGCTAAATAACACATGTCTAAGTTACTCGTGACTCAAAGAAGAAATTTTAAAATAAATTAGAAAATAATTTTAACTTAAGTATATTTATTAAAACAAAACCAATCACAATTTGTGGTGCTAAGGCAGTACTTAGAGGGAACTTCATAGCACTAAATGCCTATATTTTAAAAAGAAGAAAGCTATCTCATGAGAAACTAGATAAAGAAAAGTAAATGAAACCCAAGATAAGCAGAAGAAAGGAAATAATAAACAGAGCTGAAATGAATAAAATAGGATACAAAATAAGAAAAATCATGAAACTAGTTCTTTAAGAAAATCAATTACATTGATAAATCTCTAGCCAGACTGATGAGGGAAAAAAGACAAAAAAATACAGTGTCAGAAATGAGAAAGGTAACATCACTACAACTTCTTAGATATTAAAAAGGATAATCAGGAATATTATGAATATCTTTATACCAGTAAGTTCACCTAAGATGAAGCAGACAAATTTCTTGAAAAACACAATCATCGAAGTTCACTCAAGAAGAAATAGATAATTTAAATAGCCCAATAGCTATAAAAAAATTGAATTTATCATCAAATTTTTCCCATAAAATAAATTCCAGATCCAAATGGCTTCCCCAGTGAGTTCTGCCAAGTATTTAAGGAAGAAGCAATATCAATTAAATACAACTCTTCCAGAAAATTAAAGAGAAGGGAATACTTCCCAGTTCATTTTATGAGATTAGCATTCCTCTGATACCAAAACGCAACAAAGATATATAATAAAACTACAAACAAATCACTCATCAAGATACTAAGAATTCTTAACAGAAGGTTAGCCATCCAATCCAACAATGTATAAAAAGGAAATGCATAATGACCAAGTGGGACTTTTCTGGCAACTCAAGGTTGGTTTAACATTTGAAAATCACTCAGTACAATTTAGCACATTAACAGAGTAAAAAAGAAAACACATGTGATCATCTCAATAGATACGGAAAAAGCATTCAATAAAATGCAGTGTTTGTTCCCGACAAACTCTCAGCAAAATAGAAGTGAAAGGGAACTTCTTTGGCCTGGTAAGGAGCATCTGGGAAGTAGGGAAGAACCTACTGTTGGGGGCGCTTGGGTGGCTCAGTCGGTTAAGCGTCCACCTTCGGTTCCGATCATGATCTCGTGGTTCGTGAGTTTGAGCCCACGTCAGGCTCTGTGCTGACGGCTCAGAGCCTGGAGCCTGCTTCGGATTCTGTGTTGAGATCAGTTATGCAGAATAGAAAGTCCGGAGATAGATCCACACATAATACGATTGATTTTTTGACAAAGGTGAAGAGGCAGGTCAGTGGGGAAAGAGTCGTCTTCAACAAATGATACCGGAACAATAGGTGGTAGATAGAAATGTAACCCATTCATATTCGTTGACCACATGCCCTCTTACTATGCTAAATTTGCTTAATTCTGTGTGTGTGTGTGTTGTTGTTGTTGTTGTTGTTGTTGTTGTTGTTGTTTTGGATTTTCTGCACACATAATTTATCATTTCACTGCAAATTTTTTTTCCTTAACATTTTTTTTTTAGTTCGTTTATTTCTTTTGAGAGAGAGCGTGAGCAGAGGAGGGGCAGAGAGAGGGAGAGAGAGAGAGAATCCCAAGCAGGCTCTGCACTGTCAACGCAGAGCTCCCTACAGGGGTCGATCTCACAAACCGTGAGATCATGACCTGAGCTGAGATCAACAGTCAGACACTTAACGGACTGAGCCACCCAGGCTCCCCTTAAGGCACTTGTTTTAAGTAGGTTCCGTGCCCAGCATGGAGCCCAGTGCAGGGCTTGGACTCATGACCCTGAGATCAAGACCTGAGCCAACATCAAGGGTCGGAAGCTCAACCAACGAAGCCACTCAGGTGCCACTCTTTATGCATTTGCTTTTTTTTCTTGCTTCGTTGCTCTGTGCCCAAGGCTGAATACGAGTGGTAGAACGGATAGCCCTGTCTGGTTCCTCCTACCTGCCCTCCAAGCAGCCAGAATGATGTGCCACGTAGCAGGGGCTTGGCCATGGGAAGGAAGAGCTGCTCTGCAGGACCTAGCTTTCCAGATTCTCAGGCTGGATTTCAAAACCAAAGGGAAGTGGGGCTTCTTCCTAGGGCGTCCGCCTCCCTCAGACCTCCCAGGAGAGGAAGACGGATCGTGGGCAGGATTCAGACCTTTCTGGGTTTCGTGGCCATCACACGACCAGTTACGGCCAACCCCACCGCTGTTTCTCACACCCACGGTTTCTATAAGATCATCAGCTTCCTGTTGGGAGCAGGTAGTTGGAGTCTCATCTGTCAAAGGGGGACAGAGCATATCCGTGTGGCACATCACTGTGGTGTGGTGCTGCCTGTCAAGGGGACAGCTGCAGAGCTCGTGCCAGCCTCCCCTCAGCAACCTTTACAGGAAGCGGCCGTTTGCAGGGAAGTCCCTTTGCCTCCCACGGAACAACATCCTGATAAGTGCCACATTAACCACCCAATCCACGGCTCTGCAGTGAAAGGCCGGTGCCTGGTGCTCACGCCTTGCCAACCGCAAGGCTTATTCTCTGAGGCCCCACAGTGCTGAATTCCTCACGGATCAGAGAGGTTCCAGAAGTCCCAAAGAGAGCTCGTTTTCCGTCGCTGACAGGTCTGCAGGCAGACCGCATGATCACTGAACGTCAGGGCAGATGCCTCCTCTGCCAGTAATTCGTGATGAGGACACCGGCCGGTGGTCAAGTGGGGCACCCTGGCCGCAGCCTCTGGGGCTCCCCCTCCTGTCCCCACCACCTCTTGGGATGAGCCGTGCCCAGATTAAGAGGATTGGGGGAGCCCAAGTTTATACCTATAAACACCTGCTCCTGAGGATACGGTAAAGGACCTTCTCAAAGCTCACCCTGGAGTCCACCTTGGCCACAGCACGTCCCAAAATGCTTCCTCCTACTCTTACCTCCTTATTCATGCCTAGAAATAACCTCATTTCATGGAAAATAGCGCTTTCCAGCTAAGGGAATTTTCCAGATGAGAAAAATTTATCTCTTGAAGCACTTGGAATTTTATTATTTTAACCGATGGGGAGGGAAATCTTCCAAAAATGAACCACACATGGACTTCCTTGTACAGCTCTGTAATTTACTGGTGTATTGATGACTCACTTCGAGCAGCGGGGACTAGGCTGTAATCCCAGGATGCCTCTGGGTAGTCGAGACCCACGCCTCAGACCGAAAAGCCTGGAAAGTAAGGACCAGCCTTAAAAAGGAAGGAAATTCTGATGCACGCTACACTATGGATGAACCTTGAGGACACGATGCTGAGTGAAGTAAGTCACAAGACAAATTACGATCCCACTGATAGGAGGTCCCTAGATACGTCCCATCCAGAGGCGGAAAGTAGAGAGCTGTTTGCCAGGGGTGCTGGGGAGAGGGGAGCTGTTGTAGAGAGTTTTCGCTGTGCAAGGTGACAAAGTTCCAGAGACGGACAGTTGTGATGTTTACACGACAACGTGTACGTAATGGCACAGAACCGTCCACTCAAAAGTGGTTACAATGGGAAATCTTAGGAGTATGTTATCACAATAATAAATAATAGCCCATCTACGTTTTCGGCCAAGGGCACTGACGACGCTCAGAAGAAACCAGTGAAACCAAGATGGCAGGCGGTGGAGCCAGCCTTGAGTTGCATGGTGCAGGACCATGCAACTAAGCTCTTGGGGATGGTTTCCAATAGGAGCGTTGGTGGTGAACGTTAACTGAGCCTTAAGCACCCAGCGGGCAGAGGCCAAGCCCACGCAGAGACGGGCTGGCAGAGACAGCCATCTTGGTGAGGGGCTGGAGTGAAGCGGCCATCCCGAGGAAGACAGGATGCACGGAGAGCCCTCCGCAGGGCGGCCTTCCTTTCTCCTGCCCCGTCCACCGCGCTTCGCTCACACCCCTGCGCAGGGCGCGGACCCAGGCGGGCCACGGTGCGCCTCGGTCCCTGGGCACGTCCAGCGTGGGTGGCCTGTGAGGGGGGCCGAGGGTGGGGCCGTTCCACTTGTGTTGTTCCCTACCTTCTACGTGGGCTGAGACGGGGGCAGACAAGAACACCATTTTAACATCTGGTCGCAAGGTCAACGACAACTACCCCCCCGTGGGGCGCCTGACTGACATGTGAGACCCTGCGCTAAGGGCTTTGCTTGCTGACCCCACTGAGTCCTTCCCTACAAAGAAAGCACTATAGTTCCATCTTGCGGATGAGGAAACAGGCCCAGGGGCCAACCAGTATCAGTGGGTCAAGTTTCCTGAGCACCTGATGTGTACCTGATACTATCGTTCCTCTTCCTTCGTGTCCGTTAACCTTTGGACGCCCACCACAGTCCTGTGAGGAGAGGAACCCCTCTTGTGCCCACTGAGGAAGCCGAGACCTGACAGCAGAGGTTACCTGCTCAAGGTCACACAGCCAGGGAGGGGCGGCGCGGGCCTGCAAACCCAGGTGAGCTCACTGCGTCCCCTCCCGCCTCCCTTTTGGCAGGTGTATATCAGAAGTGAGAGGCCACGTGGTCCCAGAAGCCCGGAGAACTCCCTCCTGACCTGCAGGGATGTGGGCTCTTCCCCTCCTTTCCGGAACCTTCTCCTTCGTCCACAAGTGACAGTGCCTTTAAAGAGCCACGACCACACAGTTAACTGGGCGGAGGGGTGTCGGTAGGCGCCCTCTCCCACGGGGGCGCTAAGAGCCCGCAGAGAGCGATGGGCCCCTCCCTGGTGGCTCTGCTTCCTGTGGCTGCAACGCCCTTCCTCCCCACTTCTCTCATGTGGCCGAGAAGCCCACATCCTCCACGGCAGGTCGGGCCCCCTGCAGCAACGGCACAGCGAGCTGTCTCCCTGGGACAGCAGCCACCAAGCTGCTGCTTCCCCAACGCTTAGCAAAGGGCCTCACACGCAGGAGATGATCTCAAGCATATCTGGCAAAAAGGGGGTGCCGATGCACACTGCAACACGGGGACCCCGAAAACGTGCCGAGGGAAGGGAGCCAGGCACGGGCGAGCCCGCGGGGTCTATTTCCATTCACGCCGGAATGGCCAGAGTAGGGACATCCACGGGGACAGGACAGGGATCGGCGAGCGCTTCGGGCTGGGGTGTGGGGGCAGTGCTACCTAACAGGGATGGGGTTTCCTTTTGAGGGGATGAAAACATTCCAACGTTGGGGTCCTGGCTGCACAACTCTGTGAATAAACGCCAATGAACTATACACTCTAAATGGGCGAGCTGTTTGATACGTGAACTCGGTCTTGGGGCACCTGGGGGGCTCCATCGGTCGAGCGTCCGGCTTCAGCTCAGGTCACCGATCTTGTGGTTCATGGGTTCGAGCCCCGCGTTAGGCTCTGTGCTGACGGCTCAGGACCTGGAGCCTGCTTCTGATCCTGTGTCTCCCTCTGTCTCTGTCCCTCCCCCACTCTCTCTCTCTCTCTCTCTCTCTCTCTCGCTCAAAACTAAATAAACATTAAAACAAACAAACAAACAAACAACGTGGTGTGTGAACTCTAGCTCAATGTAGCTGAGGAAACAACACTGAAATCCACTTGCCTGACTGGCTGGCACTCCGTATGTGTTTGTTGAGGATGCCGAGAATCCCGAATAAACCCAGTAACGTTGGGATGTTGGATGTTGCCGGTGACGTTAGCCATGTTGAAGAAAGGAAGTCTCTGGTCCCTGATGTCAGAGGCGGCCCCGCGTGCAGGGTTAACACTGGGCACAGCTGCTGTGCTTCGCTGGGAGGGCGAGTAGGTGTGCGTGTCCCGGCTGGCCGATCAGGAAACCCAGGCACGCGAGGTCAGGCAACCGGCCGACCTCACTTAGCGAGACAAGTGGCAGCCAGTTAGAGCCAAGGATAGCGCGGGGCTTCTGACTGCGTCTCGCTCGCTGCAAATACCGCCACCCGTCATCTGTCTGATTAAAAAGGGACCATAAAATATGAAGCGGGGCAGCGGCACTCAGACCTAAGCTGGGCTCGGGCCGGCGGAGGAACGGATCCCGTCTCTGCCTTCCAGTCCGCCTGGCCCCACGTCGGTCGTGCGGGTTAGCCTCCCCGGACACGAGCGCAGAGACGGAGCTCATTCGCTCAGATGTGTTCTCTTTGCACTTAATGATTTTCATCTTCCAGTGTCCGCGGGGCCGCTGCTGGCTGGTGTTCGGCACCACGCGGGGGGCCTCCGGCGCTGAGGTTGGCAGAAAAACGGAGTGCTGTGGCCGGGAGAGAAGAGACAGAGCGAGGGCGAAACACGGCTGTTTGAAACCCGCCCCGTTCTGCAGCTTCCCAGCTGAGTGACCTCCAGCAAGTCCCGCAGCCCTTTCTGAGGGCCAGTTTCCTCCTCTGTCAAAGTTTCCCTTCTGTATTCCGTGGGCTCAGCGGTGACAGGCACCTCTAGGGCCCTCCAGCCCCGAAGCGCTCGCTCTGGATGTGCGTCTTTGCAGGACTTAGCCGCACGCGGAGGACTTGCGCGGGCCCTTTTGGATAGTGCGTGTGCACGGTGCTTCGGTATTTGCCTTAACGCGATGGCCGGCCCCGGGCCCCGGCCGGGTGGGAAACAATGTCTGTGGGGCCAGCCCGGCGGGACAGAAGATGGCCGAGAGGCAAGTCGAGCCAGAGGTGAGAAGGCACATGTGAGCCGATGGAAACGTCCAGGGGCCTGACGGCTCTGGCCGCCCTCGCCCTTGCAGTTCCCATTAAGCTGTCTTCCTCTTGGACCACAGCAGGTGGTGTTTCCTCTATGGACTGAAGCCCTGACAGTGAACCAGAGTCCAGAGCCTGGGCTCTCCCCAGAAGGGGCCAGAGGTGACAGGCAGGCTGCGCTTGGGGCCCTGGTGTGCCTGCTTCTCCCAGGCATCCCGGGGCAGGTGGGCCCGGCCCAGCCCAGACAGCCGGCTCGCCCAGGCCCCGCTCCTGGAGGGGACCTTGCGACAGCTGGCTCGAGTCTGGTGTCTGGGTCTCATCCCAGTCTGGGACTTCTAAATTTAACCTGCTATCAGCCGGAGAGGCGGGAGGGCTTCCACTGGGTGACTAAATGCCACTTGGAATCTGCTATACTCATGGCCAGCCTCCGGACACACTCCCCCCGCCCCCCGAAGGCTACCCCCAGTGTGGGGGTGCCCTCAGAGCACCCTCAGCTGTGTGCCGGCCTGAAGGTTCAAACCTGCGCAACTCTGGCTTTATCCTGATGTGATCTAGCTCGGCTTTCTCCCGCTGCTGGCTAGGCCTGCACCCCTGTGCTGTGTTCACGCATGAACATGTACACACACACACACACACACACCAGGCACTCCCAGAGGCAGAGCTCAGGAGCCGACTCCACAACCGAAAGCCAAACCTCGGCAGTGAACTGAACCACCCATAAGCCATCTGGGTGGAGGGCGGCCAGAGGGGCCTGTTATGCAATTTCCTGCTTTGGTGTCTCAGACCCAGGAGACAGGATGCAGAATGCTGTTGGGTGGATGCCGTGTGGAAAACCCAGAGAAGAAACCGAGTCCCCGATGCGAATGGGGGAGGGGGGGGGGGACTTGCCCTCCGGGGCAGTCCTGAAAGGCTGCCGCCAACCCTGAGGGGTGAGCCTGTGGTCTGCAGCTGACCGGGTAGCCCCGGGCCCGACTCACTGTGGGCATCAGGGAACTGAGGGCTGCACAGAACCTTCCTGTGGGAGGGGAGAGGCATTTCCTGCCCGGGGAAGCCCAGGATGGAGTGAGCCAAAGGCACGGGGCTTTCTTAACAGTCATTGATACTTATTGAGCACCAAATGTATGCTTCGCAGCAACAAGCCAAGATTGAGCGTATGCATGCAGCGGTAAGGGTTTGGGCTCCAGGGCCAGGGTTCAAACTCCACCTCTGCCTCTTCCCGGAGGCGTGGCCTTGGGCAGCTTGTCGACTCCTCTGTCCCTCAGTTTCCTCATCTGTAAAATGGGGATCCCAATAGCACCCGGTTTTGTGAGGGTTCAGTAAGTTAACACCTGGGAGACTGAGTAGGACCCGTGTTTTCACCACGTCAGCTGCCCAAAGAATCGCCACTTTCCATACAAGGTAAATGGGGCTCGGAGAGGCTTGGTGTCTGACCCAAACTCGTGCAAATTGCCTGGAATCCATGGCCCGCCCTCAGAGCCCACACCCACTCCAGGACCTCTGGGCTCACCCACCTCTCCTCCTTTCATAAGAAAGTTCTCAGTAAAAGAAAGTTTTTACTCTGCAGGCTTGGGCCCCACGCAACCCCCTTCCGTCACCTGCCGGCTGGGGGCAGGGCACAGGGCCACGTTCTAGACTGACACTGTCCTGATGCCTGCTTCTCCATGCGAAGACAGGTTTGCAAGGTCCAGGGGGTAAGGGCCCCATCTGAACACTAACTCCCCTTGTCACGCGGGTTTCTTCTGTTTTCCAGAAAGCCAAGCCGCCCTCAGGTCCTGCCTCCACCTCAAGCCTGCGGTCCCTCCTCACCACGGGGCACAGCCAGGGGCACTTTGGGCGGGGACCTGAGGCCCCAGGGCTGCAGACAGCGGAGGACGCGTCAATAAGGTGACCCGCCTCCAAATACGCTCACTCCCGTGGCCACAGTACAGGCCCATGGGCCCCAAAATGAACCAGCACTTTAGAAACATCCAGACCCTAGCCAGGCCTACTTTAAAATTACATTTTATTTCTCTTTGTGAATATTCGTTGTTTTTCAAAAAGGTTAATGTTACAGGTTCTTCAAGAGTCTTGTGCCTCCTGGTAAGTGCATTGGTTTGTTTTCACAGTACTCTCCACGACCACGGATGGTCCTTATTGCTGGAGGAGCGTGTCCACGCCAGGAAACGGGGACACCGGAGGGATTGGGGACCCAGGTGAGAAGCCCGGGGTCTGTGCTCCCGACAAGGAGGAGGCCCAGGGACCAGACCCAAGCTAAGCCCGGTGTCCTTGGCCAGACCTGCCGTTTCTCCAGGGTCTTTCCAGCCCCGTGTTCAGAAAGGCCGGGAGGGACAGAGAGAAAGGGGTACAGGAGGGGCAGGGTGAGTCAGGGAGCAAGGTGAGCTGGGGCCCAGGCATGCGGGGGGGGTGGGGGGGCGGGCAGCCACAGCAGGCGTGCCCCCTTCTGGTGGGCACAGCGCCGGCTCCTGGCAGGAGGGCTCGCTCACGCTCAGCGAGCGCGTATTTGCGGGACACTGCCCCCAGCAGCTCAGGGCCACCCCCTAGCACAGTAAGATCCCCTTCGTGGTGACCCAGCCCAGAACCAGAACTCCAGCTTCCTGACCCCCTCGCCCAGGGCCCTTCCTCCTTTTTTAGTGCAAGAAAGACCTGAGTGCAGAGAAGGGCCGCTCCGTTAGGAGGCCAGGTCCTGTCCACGGCATCAGGATGCCGTCACCCTGGCCCCCCGCCCACCCGCTCCCGGCCTGGCCCTTCCCCAGAGGTAGAGCTGGGACCCATCGTCCCCCTCACTCGAGGCTATGGCCTCCCTGGGCGACGGGGTACCTACACACCAAGGGGCACAGGGGGAAGGTCCTAGGCCTGACAAAGGGGTTCCCGGGCATCGCGCGGGCAACCACAGTCCCGTCGTTCCGGGACAGCTGTGGGCCTGATGTCGGGAGCGGGGCTGGAGAGAGAGTTTGGACGTGAAGCACCCCTTGAATAAGTATACTACCACGTGGATAAAGGAGCAGAGCAAGGTGACCCACATCCTCCCACGCTGTCACTGGGGCTCGTCCAAGTGGCTCATCGGCTGCAGAAATGAACGCTTTTTCTTTTCTGTCGGTTTTCTGTGCTTGGGTATTATTACTAGTTGGAAACCCAGGGCCAGGTGAAGTGGCTGTGGGGTTTGGCAAGCTGGAGGAAGGGGGGCTTCCGTGGGGTGTCCCTCGTAGGTCCCGCAAGCAGCCTTCAAGGCAGAAGGCTCAGCGTCGCTCAGGACCATCCTAGGGCTCTGGAGGGCCCTGGACCCGAGGGAAGGTGGCCCTCCAGACTGGCCACGCTGTCCCGACCAGCCTCCAGAGTGGCCCCGATGCCTGTCAACCATGGCCCCAAGTGACCCCCGCCAGCCCGAGGCCCCGCTTTGCTTCCTTGAGAATCACCAGCAGAGGGGTGTCTGCCGACAGCCTTCCCGGCCTCCCCAGATCCAGGACCACCCCCCCCCCACCGCCCCCTGCCGGACAGCGTCTCCCCAACCTCTGACACTGGCGCCCAGAGCCTGTTTGCAGCTTCCCCCAGAGCCCCCGGGAGGGGCATCCCCTGAGAAGGAGCCAGGAGGGAAGTCACCCGCCTTTCTTACCTTGGAACTAAATCTGGCTCAAGGTGGCCGGCCCTCCAGGCGTTTGGGGCCAGTGTGGACGGAAAAGGGAAAGGCGGACCCATCTGTGGCTGGGTGCTGAGGACAGGGATGGCGAAAATCCCCTGGGCTCAACCCTCCTTCTCTCCTCCCAGATCCACCCCAGGCAAGTTAAGGCTGCCAAGAAGAGAGAGGAAGGAAGCCCAGATCCCTTCTGCACAGGTATGGGGTGGGGGGGTGGGGCACGGGGGTTTCCACCTGAGCCCGAGAGAAGGGGGGGGGGGGGGGTCTTTAGGTGGTCTGTCTGGTTTCGTTTCTGCTGAAACGAAAGAATGAGCAGCTGGTTTTAGGTCTAAATCTGTCCCCCTGCCCCCCCCCCCCCAAGCCACCCGGAAGGAGGGGCCAGGCACCCTCTCTCTCTGCCCTGGCCCTGCCCCCTCCCTCACCTCTAGCAGAAGGTGAACAGTCCGGTAGAAAAGAGATCCTATTTCTTTGTCGGTTTGGGGCTTTTTCCTTTAAATTCAGCTTAAGGCAGAAGAAGTTTGGCAAAGCGAGTCTACGTAAGGCCGCGTGACGGGGGGACGAGGGAGCTGCCACGGGGGGGGGGGTGGGGGGAGCCGCCACTCACAGATCAGCAGCCGTGCCGGTCAGGGTCATGACCAGCTCCGCCTCCTCCCGCCCCTGAACCTCGTAAAGAGGTGTTTAAAAAACAAAAACAAAAAACAAAAAAACGAAGAAGAAGAAGAAGAAGAAGAAAAACTGAAACAGCAGTTGATTCGGGGAGGCTTGCAAGTGAATGAGTGAACTGCCAGGAAGAGGAGACCCAAGGTGAAGGGGCACGTGGGGTCAGGTGTCCCGGCCGGGCCTCCCCCTCCCCGAAAGGAAGCAGGTGCCAAGAGGGCTGGGGGAGGCCATCCCGGGGCCTTTGCACAGTGGGATCCGCCCGCTCGAGAAGGTAGAGTGGTTGTATTTTGCTGAATGACCGAAGAGTCCGTGCGGGTGTGGATAGGAGCAACGTTATAATTCGAGTCCAGCCTAGCAGGGCGCCCTGGCCGTTACCGGTGCTTGGGCGGGATCACCACGAGCGGCTGCCCGTACTTGGGCCGCCACATGAGGACCTGAGCATCGTTGGCATTGGGCTTGACCAGGGCGCTGGGCGGTATCGGCTCGTTCTTGCTCAGGATCTTGGGCTGGTCCTGGGCGATGGGCTCCCGCAGCCTGGCGCGCTGGCCGAGGGGCCGGTTGGGGTTCACCTCGATGCTGAGCTGCATACGCCAGTGCAGCGTCTGCAAAATGATCATGTCATTGGTCGAGGTGTTGGTGGCCACCAGCCACGTGGTGAAGCTCTGGTCCCGGTAGATGTTGGTCAGCTTGGCCACGTTGCTCTCACTGACGGGCACGGCCCATGTGACGCTGGGGTAGAAGTTGTCGTTCATGCTGATGATGAACTTGGAGTCTCTCTTGGTGGGGCCCACGATGGTGCACGTCTCCGTGGTGTTGCCGTACCAGGGGTAGTTCACCCCGTCTGAGTCACTGATGGCCTCGATCTTGCCCTCCTGGAGGTCCGGGAGCTCCCAGCTGGACCTGAGGACAGGAAGACCAGTTTACTCAGTCGGCCACCCACAAGGCTGCATCCCTGAGGCTTACCTCGCGGGGCCAGGGCGGCACCAAATGACACACAGACAGCCACCGTCACGTCTGGGCTCCCCCAGACACAGCCCCCATCAAAGCCACATCCTGTCCTCCTGCACCATCTCAACTCGGTCGTGGCAACTGTTACTGTGACAGTAGCTCTCAGGCGGAAGGGGACACCAACCTGTCCTAAGTTACTCTGGGGACACGTGCTCCCGGGGGGCTGGGAGCACGGCAGCGTCTGGGGCATCAACACTCATCAACACTCATCAACACTCATGTCCATCGTGCGCCCGGCAGGTAAAGAAAGTGAAGCCAGGGGCTGGATTTTTCTTCCCCAAGCAGTGGGGGCCTGGGACCCAGGCGGCCAGACTTCATCCAGGGCCACTCCCACCCGGGCCCCTGTGATCCCAAAGGTCAGGACGTGCTGCACCCGGACTTCGGCACAACCGAGGAAGCCCGCGGTCCTCTCCAGAATACGCTGCTCCCTGCGACGCGTTCTGGTTCACAGCCGCATGATTCGCAGCGGCCAAAAGGTGGGAGAAACCCCAGTGTCCATCAACGGCAGCGTGGGTAAACAAAATGGGGTCTGTCCACACAGTGGAATATTCTTCAGCCTCGAAAAAGAAGGAAACTTTGCAATATCCCACAGCGTGGGTGAACCTCGAAGACATCATGCTGGGTAAGATAAGTCAGACACAACAGGATAAATACTGTATGATTCCACGTATCGGAGATCTCCCTCGGGTCATCAAATTCATAGAAACAAAGTAGAACAGTGGATACCAGGGGAGTGGGGGCGGAGAGTCAATGTTTCGTGGGTGTAGAGTTCCAGGGGGAGGAAATGGGAACGTTCCGGAAACAGATGCACAGCGACGTGGATGGACTTAAAGACGCACCCCTCTACCAAAATGCATCGCTTCACGTCAGCGATTAGCAAACCTGGGGCCACCCTGGGAGGGATGGAGAGGCATGTGATTTTGCTAATTCTCCTGTTTACTTCATTTCTGTTTTCATTTCATTGAAAAAGTCACAAATTAGGGTAACACCTGCCTACCAGGCCATCTCCTGCCCCGGGCTCTGAGCTCATCAAACTCCCAGGGAACTGGGGCAGCAGCTCAAACGACCTCCCATTTCTGAAGTCCCCACCGGTCCCCGAAAGCCAACAGGCCACAGCAGTCACGGGCAGGCGAGGCCGGGCAGGCCACCCACACAGCAGGTCGTGAGCCTGCTGACCCGGCTCTCCTCGCAGGTGGGTATCACGGGCCGGAAAAGGAGTTTAGGGTCCCCGTCCTGGATTTCTTAGAAGCCTGTGCCTTTGCCCCACCTGTGTCCAGGCGCCTAGAAAGCACCCACTCTGTGCTCTCACGGTGGCCGTACTCACTTGCAAAAGGTTTTCTTTTTTTTCAAGGCAGAAAGTAAACTTGCAAAAGGAACTTTACTCTTCAGTGGCTGTCTTTCACTTCCTAAGAGCTGGCTTGTTTTGAGGGAGTGGGGCTCAGCACCAGAGCGGCCCCCCTCTCCCCCAGCCTCAGGTTTCCTTTCCTCCCCAGCCTCCAAATGCCCGAGCCTTGGCCCAGTCACAGGCGGGTGACGGTCCTTATGAGCCAGCAGACGGTCGTGTCTCATGTGGGATATTACTCAGAATCAGGTTCCGGGGCCTTTGTCTTCCAATCATCACAGGCCCGCATGGGCTGCCTCTGTTCCCCAGGGCCCCAGCCACCCCCCGCCGCCCCCGCCTAGTCGACGAGGTGGGCGTGAATGCAGTTAAGGGAACAACTTCTGGGGGACACACGCCAGCCCGGATCCAGCCTCAGTCCAGCTACTAGCTCTGATTAAGTTACAAGTCTCTGAGCCTCCGTTTTCTCATCAGTTAACTGAGGATAGTCCTACCCACCTTGCAAGGTTTTTGTGATGATTAGATGTATTGATATAAACATATAAACGGCAATACGTAGAAGCTTCCAGAAACCATGTTGGGGGGCATTTAGAGGTGTGCCAGCCCTGACTGATCTGAAGCCTTTGTGACCTCCGCAGTTTGGGGATTATACATGCTTGGAAAGGAATGAACTGCATGCAGTCACTGCCTCCTCCAAGATTCCCTGTTTGTTCTGGGACGACCTTGAGCTTCAAAGCAGACCCTCGGTTCTTTGCTCCATGGCAGAGGGGGGCGAGGTGGGACCCCAGCCCTGCACACACCGAACCTTTTCCTTGTTGCACGGCAGAGGTCCCACAGGCGGGCTGTGGTGCACAGAGGCCACTTAAAGGTGTGAGCAAGGCTCCCAGGACTGTGCACACACACGTCGGAATCAGACTCCTCACTCTCCCTCACATGCCCTGTTCCTGTGGCAACCCCCATCCACCATCCACTCACCAAGTGTTTGCAGAGCACCCGCCATCGGTGTTTGCAGAGCACCCACCGTCAGTGTGTGCAGAGCACCTGCCATCGGTGTTTGCAGAGCACCTGCCATCTGTGTGTGCAGAGCGCCCGCCATCGGTGTTTGCAGAGCACCTGCCGTCAGTGTGTGCAGAGCACCTGCCGTCAGTGTGTGCAGAGCACCTGCCATCGGTGTTTGCAGAGCACCTGCCGTCTGTGTGCAGAGCGCCCGCCATCGGTGTTTGCAGAGCACCCACCGTCAGTGTGTGCAGAGCACCTGCCGTCGGTGTTTGCAGAGCACCTGCCACTGGAGGACGCTGCACCCTCCGGGCACCTGGCACCATCCTGGACTCTCTCTCCTCTGCACACTCCCCTTCTCCTTTGCCTTCACCCTGGCCAGGACCCCTCCCTCCTCCCGGGTCTCCCGGCTTCTACTCCTGCCTCCTACAATATTCTCCCAGAAGCGGGAGTGATCTTGTCAAAACACATCGGTCTGCACTGTCCCTCAAAGCCAACGCATCTGAAGCCCAGGACCCCTCGTGCACACACACGCACGCACACCCTCCCCAGGCTCCAGACCCACCAGCCGCTCTCAGTTACTCTAATGGGCCGTGCCCCTCCTGTCCCCCCCGTCTCGAGGCCTTCTGCCAGGACCAGTGTCCCTCCTCCTCCTGTGCGGGTCACTGCTCCTCATGGCTCAGCTCCGGAGCCCCCCAGAGAAGCCCACGCTGACCCAACCCAGGTGGCCCCATATCCGATGCAATTCAGTCCTCGCCCTGCTGCTTCCTGGAGCACGCACAGGGGTGATCCGATGACCATGCGAACGCTTGGTGATGATCTCTAGAGGGCAGGGGCCAGGCCTCCAGGATGTAGGCAAATAAGTGTTGGTGGCCTGGATCGGTGACTGTGGGTGGCCTGCCCGGCCTCGCCTTCAGGGCCTGGGCCCCAAAAGGGGGTCTCCTGAAGGAGTTTAGAGTGTCCAAAGCCACCCCGTTCATGCATCGTCTCACCTGGAGTAGCTGTCCCTAGCACCCGCTGTCCTTGCAGCGACGCCGGTGACAATGGTCATGTTCCCTAAGCACAGAGGACGTGTCAGGCACCCTATGTACGTACGTCCCCCCAGTGCTTCTCCTCAACCACCCTGGGGACACATCAGAGGGGCACGTTTTATACAAGAGGCTTGGAGACGGTACAGGCCTATCTCAAGGTCACACAACCACAAAGCCGCCAGGCCAGGACCCGCAACCTGAGGGAGCTCTTAGCCAGCGGTTTCAAAAGACCCTCACTCAACCATGCACACACACACACACGCATGTGCACACACACACAGAGGCCCTTACCCACAGGCCTCCAACACAGGCCTCGCCCAACACTCACACACACACACACATACACACACGAGCTCGAGCATCACAGCTGGCCGAGGGTGTGGGTCTGAAGGGGTTAGAAAGGCCTTCCCTGGAGACCGAGGCGGGTAGAAGTGATGCTGAGGGCCACCCCTGGGGGCCGGGGAGCATCACGGGGGCAAAAGCCTCTGGGTGGGGGTGAAGGAAATCAGGGATGCCCAGCGCGGTGCCTCGGAGGGAAGGTGAGGCTGGCCCTTTCATTGACCTTGGACGACAGGAGCACACCTCTCCCAGCCGCCCGGGAAGAGCCTGGAGGGCTCTCCCCCCAAAACAGATGGCCCCTCACACCTCCAGGGTTTCCCCAGCCTCTCCCGGGGCTCTGACCGCGTTTTGAGTTCTGGACCCCAGAGCCAGACTGGACCCCAGACAGGGGTCTCAGAGCAGAGTTTCCAAACTTCCCATCTCTGTTCACTTTGGTCCCATCTACATTCTATATACTTCCTGTACTATTATTGACTTAAAATCAATCATTTTTTTAAAAAATTGCATTTAGTTTTTCCTAAGAAACACACGGAAATAACACGTTGAGTGTCCTAGATACATTTTTCCCCCAAATATACATTCAAATAAATACGTTGCTTTAAATTACAGTTGTATCAAGGCACCTGGGTGGCTCTGTTGGTTAAGCGCCGACCTCAGCTCAGGTCACGATCTCATGGTTTGTGAGTTCGAGCCCCACATCGGGCTCTGTGCTGACGGCTCAGAGCCTGGAGCCTGCTTGCGATTCGTGTCTCCCTCTCTCTCTGCCCCTCCCCTGCTCGCACTGTCTCTCTCTCTCTCAAAAATAAACATTAAATTACAGTTGTACTTAGGCTTAACTGAGTTCACTTCAATATTATTTCACATCCCACAACTGATGCCCGTTAGATGCTCTGAGAAACTCATTTACAGACAAGGAGTTGAGGCTTGAGGGCAAGAGGGCTGCTTGGACCGAGGCTTTTCTGGCCACACTGGTCCCACTGGCACTTAGGGCTTATCTCACCCGGTCCCCAGTTTTACAGATCTCATGGT
Organism: Panthera leo; assembly: GCF_018350215.1. Taxonomy (NCBI): domain Eukaryota; kingdom Metazoa; phylum Chordata; class Mammalia; order Carnivora; family Felidae; genus Panthera; species Panthera leo. Next base: position 88,902,041 of record NC_056691.1, read on the forward strand.
CTTGTACAATTTGCAAAACGTTCAAATTCTGCAAAAGTTTGCAACCGGGAGCCCAGTTTCCTGATTTCTGCCCCGTGTGGCCGCCTGCCAGGCCAGCCCCTTCCCACTAGGCACCTGCTCTCCGAGGGAGGGTCTGGGGGTGTCCCCCCACCGCCTGCTCCCAGGGCTCCCCCAAAAACCAAGCCCCACTCCTTTTGCAGCCCACCCCCCCCCCCTTCATCCAGGCCCCAGCACCATATCCCCTGGAAAGGACCAACGGCGCCTAATCTTAATTTTTAGTTGTAAAAGCTGTGTTTTTCTTTAAAAAAAAAAAAACGCTATAGAGAAGTATATGAAGTGAGAAAGGAAAGCCACGTCTTCCACGCCCACCCCCACCTCACTGAGGTTACTCACCACATTACGCTTTGGTAAACATCCTTCTAGACCTTTCTCTGCATAGACCCACAGTACGTGTTCCCATTCACAGTGTTTTCTTTTAAACAAAAATGGGTTCCTACGCTACATGCTTTACAACTTTTAAAAAAAACGTTTTATTTCGGAGAGGCAGAGTGAGAGCGAGCGAGCGAGGGCACAAGGAGGGGAGGGGCAGGGAGAGGGAGACAGAGGATCCCAAGCAGACTCCACGCTGTCAGCCCAGAGCCCAGCGTGAGGCTCAAACTCGCGAACCGTGAGATCACGACCTGAGCCAAAGTCGGATGCTTACCCGACTGAGCCACCCAGGCGTCCCCTTATACTTAAAAAAAATTTTTTTTTTTTTGCAAGTGCTGGAGTTTTCTTCCTCATATATACATGCTTCTGGCCTGGGTCTTCCATTCACACATTAGGCAATTTGTTGTTGTTGTTCAGATGTTTTTTGTACGCCTACCCTATGCCAGGCCCCGGGCCAGGTGCTCAAAGTCCCTGTGAGACAAACTCTACAGGTAGAACAGCACTGAAGGGCATGTAGGTTTGAAATTGTAACAGAGCCAGCCAAACCCACCTTCTAGACGCTGCCTGAACTGTATGTACCCCCTCAAACAGCCCGTGAGGCTGTCCATTTCCCCCCAACCCCAACACCGAATCGGCTGCGTTTCTACCCGGAGCCGATCGGCAAAGAACAGAAGCTCTCAGGATTTAATTTGTTATTTCCCTGATTGCCACGGCTGTCGGGTGCCTCCTCGCACGTCTCTGGGCGCAGCCAGCTTTTGTTTTCGGAAGGTGAGGGTTGGAGCCATCGCTTGGCTGGGGCCGGTCCGTGGGGAGCTCTCTTTGGGCTGGGCAGTCCCCCTCACTTCCTCCCGCCCCAAAGCCTGGAAACAAGGACTTCCCTCTCCCACCCACGCCACCCTCGCCTCTGCCAGGGCCCAGCAGATGGGGGGAGGCAGCCTTCCGGTCCCAGAGAGGAAGCTTCGTCCTCGATTGTTCTGTGTGGGCCCGCGGCTGCAGGAAGGGGCCACGTGGTCACCGCTGGAGCAGAGCAAGCCTCCTTGGGCAAGTGGCCTCAGGTCTCACAGGCTGTGTCCTCGTCATAAAAGGAGGGCCCCATGACGTCCTTGGGACACTGGGAGGGGAGCCCGGGCAGCTCTGTTCATCACCCAGCTCCGGCGTCCTGCCACCGGCCTGTGGCCTCAGTCCCTGCGCCCCCGCCTGGCCCCTTCCCACCAGCCTCCTTGTGGTCCCGAAGCAGGTGTCCCCCCCGTGTGCTGGCTGGAAGGACCTGGCAGGCCTCCTCGCTCAAGGCTCTCACGCCGTAGGCGGGTCCGCGACACCCAACCCCGGAAGAGAGAGCGGCTCTACGTACAGCAGCCTTCCCGCTGACTCCGCCAGGCATCCCAGATTTAATAATCAACTACGAGCAGCTATCACACCGACACCCGTCGTGGATCGAGTGCATCGTGTGTGCCGGGCACTGTGCTGAGCTCTTATCGTGCACTATCTCATTTAACCCCTCACAGCAACCCAGGGAGGGAAGGGACCATTCTCCCCATCTCACAGATGGGAACAGAGAGGCCCGGAGAGGCTAAGAGACTGGTCTCAAGGTCACAGCACCGCGGGAGGGCGGAGCTAGGATCCGCACCCGGCTGGACCAGGGGGACAAGGGTGAGGGGAGGTGGCACTGTCCCCCCGAGAGACCCTGTCTCTTGAGCTATTCCCCCCACTTCACCCCCAAGTCTGCCCTTTGGCCTTGGCCGTGGGCCGGCCGCCCTGAGAGCTTCAGAGAAGGGCAAACGAGGGACAACATGAAGCGTCTCCCGCACGGGCTAGAAACTGTGACTTGTCACTTAGAAGGCTGTGCCGGCTGACAGGTGGTGGCTGAGGAATTGCGGAGGATGGGGTTGTGAAGACAGGTGTCTCCAACAGTTTGGGGTGGGGGGAGGTGGCTTTTAAAGCAATGTGGGCTGGCCCGAAAACCATATAGAATCCCGTGAAGCTGGCACGGAGAAACTCGGCGCTCCATGGCTCTCCTCTGGAGGAGTCGGGGAATCACCGAGGTGGCTTGTGTGACAGTTCCACCGCATGTATTTCCAGCCCGGGATGTCATTCTGCAAAGTTCTCCCGGATTAGGGATTAATTTTAAGCAGGGATAACGTCAAAGGGTATTACGGGTTCCGGTTAAGGATTTGGAATTAATATTTTGGATACAAGCCCGTTCGTAGAGAACGGGAGCCCTGACCTTAACCTTTGCCACCTGGCTTCCCTCTCCCCTGGCCACTGAGGTCCCGGGCGTGGGTTTCATTCTAATGATCTCGATCGTCTGGGTCTAGTCTGGCGGTTCTCATTCGAGGGTGACTCTGCACCCTTCCCGGAGACATCGGGCAGGGTCTGGAGATCACAGCGGGGGCGCTGGGTGCTCCTGGCATTGAGATCGTGCCCCGCGATCGTGAGTTCGAGCCCCGCGTCGGGCTCTGTGCCGACCGCTCGGAGCCTGGAGCCCATTTCGGATCCTCTGTCTCCCTCTCTCTCTGCCCCTCCCCCTGATCATGCTCTGACTCTCTCTTTGTCTCTCTCTCTCTCTAAATTGAATAAACGTGGGGCGCCTGGGTGGCTCAGTCGGTTAAGCGGCCGACTTCAGCTCAGGTCACGATCTCGCGGTCCGTGAGTTCGAGCCCCGCGTCGGGCTCTGTGCTGACCGCTCAGAGCCCGGAGCCTGTTTCAGATTCTGTGTCTCCCTCTCTCTGACCCTCCCCCGTTCATGCTCTGTCTCTCTCTGTCTCAAAAATAACATTAAAAAAAAATTTTTTTTTAAATTGAATAAACGTTAAATATAAAAAAAAAAAAAAACAAAACAAAACAGGAAAGAGCGTAGTTTGGGGTTGGGAAGATGGCACCTAAATGTTTCCGATGCTCAAGAAGGAGCAGACATCAGGCTTTCTCTAAACAAGCCCTTCTCATTTGCAGAGGCTGCCGGTCGAATACAGAGCTCAGGAGCCATGCTCTCTGCTAATTCCACTTTTTAGCACGATTTGGCCAATCCGTGGTAAGTGGAGCTGTTTCCAACTCAGCGTCTCAGCCCCACGGTGGTCACCTAGCACCGTCCTCTCACTGGTCCCTCAGAGCCACCTGCGGGCAGTTCTCTCCTTATCCGCCCTGGCGGCTGTCACCCGGCACACGAGGTGGCTGGCGGGGGGGATGGCTCCACACGGCCCCTGTCCAGGGAGCCTCAGGTTCTGCCCTTCTGTGGAGCTGGTCCTGCCCCTGCCCCAGCCGGGAGTGCGGAGGCAGGAAGAGCGGGTGCAGGGGGACCCGAGAGGGGGCGGGGGGGGGGGAGGGTGGGGGCAGGGCAGGGCAGAGGAGGAAACAAAAGGAAGCAAATGGAAAGCACACAAAACGGCCTTCAACCTCGGAGAGCTCAAATCATTCGTGACTTGCGCTATTTTAACATTTTTAAAAGTCAGGAAGTGGGTGCTTTGTGAACGAGAGAGACCTGGGCTCAGGAGAAACTTCACTCCCAGGAGAAGTTTGATCTGCCCGGATTCGGCCACGATTCTCAACTTTTTACGGACACCGTGGCTCACCCCCACCCCCCCCCCCCCAGGAGAGAAGAACGCTCACATAATAACCACGCTAAAGACCACCGAGGGCTTGGGGCCGTGCCGACTGCTTGACAAACGTCATCTCTCGTAATTCTCGCAGTAAAAGCTATAGGGCAAGGACTATGACTGGCCCTACTTGCAGACGGGGAAACCGAGGGTCAGAGTGGCTGAGGTCACACACCCTGGAAAGTGGCAGAGCCTGGACGCCCGCCCAGGTCTGCCTGACTGCAGTCTAGGTGCGCACTGGGTTCCTCTAACCAGGAACCAAGGACTGGCACAGAAAGGGAAAGTCATCTCGGGTCTCCGGCCTCAGGCCTGCCTCCAGCAACAGTGCCTGAAAGCTCAGAGCGGAGGCTTTAAGTCCCTGTGTGCAGATGGGGAACTGGAGGCCCCGGCCGGGCCTGTTCCTCCTCGCTGCCCGCCGCGCCGCCTCGGCACTCAGCCCCTTTGGTTCTCCCCCAACTTCCTCCCGGCGCTCGGATCTTTCCAATCTTTCCATGGTCAGCAAAACCCTCTGCCTTCCCTACCCCTTCTCGGGAAGAACGTAGCCTGTGCCTCAAACCCCCAGAAAACCCTCTGCGCCTGTGTCTTGTCACTCGTCCCGGATCCTTTGCAGGGTCCAAAAAAGGTTTCTGGCTGAAGGCTTCCTAGGATCTAGTCCACACCGAATAACTCAGAATCATGTTTCCCTTCTTGCAATGGAAAGTCAGCACCCCCCCTCACACACACACACACACACACACACACACACACCGAGTTAAAAGCCACTTTGGAGAATGAAAGGGCCTTGGGTAGAGACATCAGGCTGATGGAGGGACATGCCCCGCGTGGGCCCCTGTGGGGTGATCCTGTTTACGCCCTCGTTTTACGCTTTACCGCGTTTCTCTTGTTTGCCTTACAACTTCAGAGTCATTAAGGAAACGCAATGGGATTTAGCGTCTTGCCACCTTCCATCCCCTCCCCGCCCCCTCTAATTTCGGAGGGGCCCAGGATGTTCTGAGACCCGGGAAAAGGCCCAAGTCCCGGGGGCTCCCCTGCTCCGCTCCTCCCTTGAAGAACCGGGAAGAAGCAGCACGCACCTGGAGAGGCTGGCCGTGGGAGAGTATCCCCCGCCAGTCCCGGGCACGGTTGGGAAGCTGTCCCTGGGGCCCGCCTCGCTCTCTCAGAGCGACCTCGTGCTCGGAAACAGCTATTTTCACCTCCCTGTCTTCAGGCGGCCCTGGAAGCCAAGAGGCTTTCCTTTCTGTCCACCTCTTCTCTTTCCACACTGGGACGACCGCCCCCAGGAACCCCAGCGCATGCCAGGAAAGAAGGTGCCAGCTCCCCGTGTCCTGCACCCAGACGTGCATTGTCCTGGGAACGTTCCGGACCCCAGGCTGGAGGGAAGAGGCCAGTGGGCTCCTCTCAGCTGTGAGGGCCCCTCTGGAGCCTTCTGGACACTGACACAGGATGTCTACATCAAGCGGCCTTCTGCCTCGGGGAGAGAAAAACGCTATACCCTGAACCGAGAAGGCTCGGTTTCTAAAACGAGCCACCCTCTCAAGCAAAACACCGGAACAGCAAAGCATTCCCCCACCACCACCACCTCCCCGTCCTGATATGCATGTGAAAACACTGCAGAGACAAGTTCGAGCCCAGCACCTGTGCAAGTAACTATGGAGGGCTCCACTGTCTTCTCCTTAACTTCCGCCACATGGACCTCTCCGGGAGGCCTGAGCCCCCACCCAAGCGAGGGGGGGGGGTGCCAAGCCTCAGCCTCTCTAGCAGCCCCAGGACAGCACGCTTGTTTTGCCAAAAGAGACACCTGGTGGAATGTGCCTCTGCTTTCTCAGCATCTCGCGGGGAAGGACGCAGGAACCCCAGGGGCCGGTGACAGCAGGAAGAGAGGTCCCAGAGCCGTGACCCCAATCCGAATCACCAGGCAAACCCTGGAGAGCACCTGGCCAAGGAGGACACAGGGACGGCTTCCACCGCTGCCCGAAGCTTCCCTCCCACCCCAGGCCTCCAAGCTCCCCACCCCGAGCAGCCCCCCACCCCCGACAGCTTGTGTCTGAGCAGTACTCACATGCCCTGTTCCCCGTACTGGTTGTAGAACTCCATGTGGCTGCACGCCTGGATCCAGCCAACGACCCAGGTCTCTTTCTTGGGGATGGGTGGCATGACCACCTGGGCCGAGGCACGGAAGTGGGGTGTCCTGTAGCGGAGCACCACGCTGGAGGACTCATCGATGCTGGTGGGGATGGGGTCAATAGAGGCTTTCACGTCAATCACGGTGATGCCTTCCCGGAAGACTCTGGCTTTGCCCCCGATGCTCTGAATACAGCCCATGGCACAAAGCAGCGCTCTGATCTCCAGGGAAGGCCAGCAGTCCCAGAGAAAACTGGGCATTGAAAGGATGGAGGTTGCGGGACCCAGTGCAGACAGGACTGCTCTCCAATCTCAAATCTCAAGACCGATATCCATAGGATAGAAAACTTCACTGAGTAGAGGGGGTCTGCATATCACTACCTCGGGCCTGCTTAGAAATAAGGATTTTGCTGCATTTCAAGAGCCCTGGGTCCTCTCCTCTTCTGCTAGCAGTGGACAAAAATCACCGATATTCTTTGGGTTAAGAAAAAGGAAAGTTTGGAGGTTAATGGGTAATCATGGTGCTCAGACAGCCAGCCCTTCGGTGCCTCACACGCGGGGAACGCAGCTCGGAGACGCTCCCTGAAGTCCTCGGGCGGCGAAGGCGAACGCCGGCAGACACATAAATAAGGAAGGCTCCGTCCCCTGCGCCGCGCCGCCACCGTCGCTGCAGAAGTCCTACTTCCTGCCCTCTGCCTTCCGCACGCGCTCGCTCGGGGCACACGCACCGGCCGCTCGCCCAACGGGGCCCAATCAATGGAAGAGCAGTTTCTGTTCGAGCGCGGAGGCCCCGGCGCCCTCGGGGGCGAGCGCCGACCCGCGGCTTCCAGGAGGCGAGCGCCGGGCACCGGCCGCCCGCGGGGTCCCCGAGGAGCGCGGCGCGGCGCGGGTCCCCGTCGGCGCCCACTCGCGGGCGCGGGCCGACGCCCCCACGCGGGCGCCCCGCGTCCCCCCGCCGCTGTCGCTGTCGCCGCCCGCCGCCGTGCGGGGCTCCGGGGCTGCGCTGGGGCCGCCGCCCGGCTCGCCGCGACCGCCGAGGACCTGGTCGGGGGGGGTGGAAGGGACAGGGCGTCAAGGCCCGCCTCAAAGTTGAGCCGAACTTTGCTGCGGGGAACGCGCGAGGCGGCGACGCGTGTGCGCGGGCTGCAGAGCTGACGGCGCAGCTCTGGGCGGTCTCCCCGGAGGCGGCGGCCCACCCCCCCCCCCCCCACCTCCGCCCGCCCCGTCAGTGGCGGCTGCACGACCGCGCGCACCAGCGAATAATCGCCGCCCGTGACATCTCCGCTGACACCTCCCGGCCTGGGAGTGGCGTGGGGGGCGGGGGGCGGGGGCGACCGGCTGGCACTGCAGTGGGCCGCGTGGACTTGCCCGCCCTGGCACTGCCCCTACCGCCTCGCCGCCGGCGCCCCTTCCCCGCCGGGTCCCTCCGGCCCCCTGGGGGCGCAGTGCCACCCCGCAGGCCGGTGCGATCGGGCGTGCGCCCCTTCCCGGGCCGGGATCCTCCGACTCCGGAGGGTGCAGTGCCCCAGCCCCGCCGCGTCGGGCGCCTCTGTCCCCCACCTCGCCAGCCCCAAGCGGCCCCGGGTCCCCGCGCGTCGGGCGCGCTCACCGCCGCCGGGCAACTTTGGCGCGCACGCCCCCACCCGGGCGGCGCCACCGACTCACCTGCCCCTCGGGCCGCTCCGCGCGCCCCGGCCGCCGCCCTCCGGACGCCCCTGACCCCGCCGCGGGCACGTCCTCGGGGCGTCCCCCCCCCCTTCCCCCGGGCAGTGTCCTTTGGCTCTACTGGGGTCTGGGGCGACCGTGGGCGCCCCCGGCCCCCACCTCCTCCTAGCTCGGGGCTGCCAGTGGGTGGCCGGGGGCGGAGGGCTGAGGCTCGGGGCTCTCTCGCCCCCACCCCGCGCGCCCGCTTTATTTTATGATCATTGTGAGCGTGCTGTCGCCGCTCAGCCCCGCCGCCGCGCCGCAGCCGCCTGGCGCGCCCCGCGCTGCCTCGCTCTGCTGCAGCATCGGAAAGGCAACCAGGTCAAACTTTGCAGAAACTCAGCCCCTGCGCCGGCCTGGCCCCGCGTCCGCCCGCAGCCGCCGGCCGGAGCGCAGCGCACGCAGGGACCGCCGCCCGCTCGCCGGCCCCGCGGGGATGCAGGTCCGCAGGCGGCGGCGGCGGCGGCGGCGGGCGGGCGCCGCCTCCTCCTCGCCGCCCGCCCAGCTCTCCACCCTCGCTCCCCGCACACAGCCCGCCCTCCCCCTGCTAATCCTCTCCCCGTCTCCCCCCTCTCTCCCCCTCTGCAGCTTGTGGGGAGCTGAGCCTCTCCTTGCATAAACGACATTTCCTTTTTGGCTAGCCCCGGGAATTCTGGGTAGTGTAGTTCGGGTTCTGTCTCTGGTCCAGGGGGGGCTCCTCTGCCCTTTGAACTGGGCAGCCTGTCTGGGGAGAAGGGTTGCACCGTCCTGGTGTTCCTGGCCAAGGTGGGGCCGTGTCGGAGTGGAAACAGGACAGGGGTCCCGGGAGGCTCCAGGGCTGGGAAGCTTGGGGTGGGGGAGAGAAGTCTGGGGAAAGGGTGCCTGGGACTGAGCCTCTTGGCACGCTGACAGGTGGTCAGGCCTGTTGAGCCCCAACTGTGGTAAGTGGTGGACAAGCTTCATCATTTCATTCATCAGGAGGTCACTTATGCATTCCTCACAGAGCTGGAATGCAAAGCTGGGAGACCCCAGAGACTTGCCCTAGGGCCCTGGTAGGTGGCCCAGCCGATCCTGGGACCCCAGATATCTGAGTGCAGAGGTTCAAGGAGGGTTTGGCCCTGGGCGGCGGTAGGATAACTGTGAACCTCTCTAAGCTGCCTGAAGCCAACCGCCCCACCCCCACCTTGCAGTTTACCCCCCCCCCCCCCCCAGGGAAAGGCCAGGTGGTTTGTGACATCAGAAAACCTGGCAGCCACAGTAGAGCCATGCTCTGCCCCCGCCCCACCCCCATGACTCTGACTTCCAAAGGTACCCACAGCCGGCTGGGGGACAGATCATCCTGACCCCTTCAAGCCTGACCATCTTGCGTGCCAATGAGGGCAGGAGCTGGAGAGGGAGAGTTCTGGCCGCTCTGAGGTCTCTCCTTTGAGGGATGATCAGCCAGGTCAAGTGATCTGTCTCATGCCAGCACCAGCTCAGGCCACAGGTACCTTATTTCTAGTCCTGCTGACTGAGACCAAGGCGGGGTGGCCTCGTGACCTGCTTTCTGCCACACAGTAGAACCCCAGACAGCAGAGGTCTCCTAAGGACCCCGTGCAAGTGTCCGTTTCCAGGCAGAAGACTTCCCTGGACTCATAACCATGGTGGCCCCTCTCTCTGCTGTAAAGTCAGGGCACACCCCCCACCCCCGCAAACATTCTGCCCTCCTGGGGCTCACTACAGCCTTCAACACCCCCTTTGCCGGCAGATGATTATTAGGATATCCAGTTTGTATGTAAGTAAGATGTTAGCATTGGGGGACGTTACAGACATCACCCCCAGCGCCTAGACCAGAGCAGACTGCACTGGCCAGGGTGCTCTCTGAAGTCCCAGATGCCACCCTGGTGACCAGGACAGGGGTGCTCCATGAACACGTGCTGAGCTGCACATTTTCCTCATCTGTCGTGAAAAGGACAGAGACCAGAGCAGTTAACCTGCTCACTAAGCAGCCAAAGCCCTGGATAGGAAGCTGCCTGAGTGAACACCGAGCCCGGGAAGTGGACTGTACCGACAGAGACCCGGGGGTCGGGGCACAGTAGCTTTTCAGAGTCTGGATCCCCAGCCAGATCTGGCCAAGTCCAAGATCAGTTCCTCCTCCTGGGATGCTGTCCTTGCTGGCTGGGGCCAGTGCCTCTGAATGGAAGGGAACCAACCCCTAGAAAGCCCTGTCTCTAGCGAATCCCACCAGAAGAGGTGCTCAGATGCCCATGGGGTCAGGGTTCTTGCAAAATAGAAGCCCCCTCCTCCCTTAACCTCTCAGCCCCATAGATGCCTCCCCTTTCACATCACCCCTCCCCCATGCAGTGCTTTGTCCTGGGTTAGGTGAGGGCCCCTTTGGTGGGAAGAGGGCTAAGGCAATGTCCGTAGGCCTGTTTGTCGGGCCCTGAGCTGAGGAGTGCTCCCCCCGAGGCCAGCCCTAACAGACAGAGGGGTCTTCACGGGCTGGGCTCATGTCCCCATCCCATCCCGGCTCCCGATGAACACTTCAAGGCTCCCTAGCTGCTGCCCCAGCTGTCAGGCCCCTTTGGCCCTTCTGCCTCCCGACTCAGTCTTCCTCCCGCTCAGCATTTTCTGGAGCTTTGTGGGTGCTGGACACAGACCCACAGCCGCCTCAGCACACGTGGAAGGCCCAGGATGCATCCACACGTGTGTGAGGCGCTGGCGTCTGCAGAAGAGAGGAAGGGGACATCTGGGTGTAACGCGCCCAACGCCACGGGCACACTCACATCACCTCCACCGCCGGCCTCGTCCCCTCCCCCAGACCTCAGTCTCCCTAGACTCCTCGCTAAAGTCACCATTGAAGGGGGAGGAGGAGGGACTGGAGGGCCCAATCTCGGCCGGGAGATGGTGAACTCTTCAACGTGGCCACTTTGGGGACTCGGGGCATGGTCGGCGGGAGGACAAGGTCCCTCAGTTCTGGGCACGTTGGCCCAGAGAGGCCACGGAAAACCAGTCATGCAGCAAATCTACATGCCCCTGCCCAGCTGGGCTTTAACGTGCAGCCCAAACGAGCCGAGAGTCCTCCGAGGTTTGCAGAAAGAGCTGGATGCAGTTTCTCCCCACCGAGCATCACCCATCACCGTAAACCATCATACGTGGCTCCCCACAACTGCCCCACCAGCTGGCCTGTGTCACCACGGCATCCCGCAGATGAGGCCCTGAGACCTGGCGAAGACGGTGGTGTGGACTGAACGCAGCAGCCTGGCTCTAAACCCCGGAGGCTGGTGATTCAGTGTAGCAGGTGCTGTCGCTGGTGTCCCTGCAGTGGTAGGGGCCTCGCTTTCGTGGCCATCGGAGACCCTCTCAAGGCTCCTCCTCCCTCATTGGCCAACAGGCATCTCAAGGCCAAAGCCAGTCCTTCAAGAGCTCTCGGCCTCCAAGGGTGTGGTCATCATGGGACTAGAAAGGCATTTCTCAGGAAGGAAAAGCCCTTGTTCTGCAGATGGAAATGTTAATGCTGGAATTCTGTTGCCCTGGGAAACGGGGTTCTCTCCTTAACCGTTTGGGACCAGACTGGAAGGCAGTGGTAAGGCTTGGAATGTCCACCTGGGAGGACAGCGGGCAGGGCTGGACGGCCAGGCAGATGGCTGGAGGTGAGGCACCGGGGGACAAGGAGGTGAATCCAACTGGAGGGCCCACCTGACATCCTCACTGTGTACCCAACCTGGGCCGGGAGTGGGCGCAGGCCTGGCCAGGCGAGCAGAGATGGGATCTCAGACCGGGCTGGTCCACGGCCTCCGCTATGGAACACAGTCCCGGTGAGGTCATCCAGAGAGGGCCCCCGGTTTGGAACCTAGGTCACTCTCCCCGGAGAGGCGGTGGTGGCATGGCGTGGGAGAGGTCTGCGAGGCAGTGTGTAAGACCAACTGCTTAGGGTGGCTGCATGTCGGGAGGTGCGGGCCTTTCCGGCCAGAGGTTCAGAACCACATTTCTTCCAGAGCGCGTTGGGGTTAGGGCTTCTCAGCTGGCCCTCCCACCATCCGCAAGTGCCTCCCTTCCCCGGTGTTGACTGGACACCTGCCCTGGGCTGGACGCTCAGAGGACACTGAGGGCATGGGCAGGGCCGGGACAGCCAGCAGGTGTGGTCCCCACACCACTTAGGTCCCATGGGCTCGAGAGAGGTCAGTGTTAATCCAGGAATGATGAATGGAGGTATGAGTTAACATGAATAATAGAGAAGTACAAATTCATACTTGAAACGGTCACAAGTATTGCTTGCTATAAATCAGGACCTATAGAGTAAGTTGTTTTGATTTGTGTGTGTGTCCAGTGTTGGGCCGGGGCAAAGGAGGGGGAAGGAAGCGCTCTCAGGAGGGCGGGGGGTGCGAGGGGGCGCGCAGTAAGCACAGTAGAGGAGGTTAGAGGGTGTGATTGAGCGTACATGTGCGTGTGCGGGTGAGCGTGGCAGTGTGGGTTTGTGCGTCTCTGTGTGGGAGGGTAGAGTGACGGTCGCGGGGGGAGGGGGGTATGCGTTAGGAGTGTGTGTGTCCGGGTTACTGTAGGTGCCCATGAGTGTGAGGGTGTGTGTGTGTGGGGGGGGGGGTGTCCGTGCGTGTGAAGTGTGTCGTGTTGCGACGAGCGTAAGTGGTGTGGGTGCAGAGGAGCCCGTGCGTCTTTACCGTGGACGACAGTGCGTGTGCCTCGTGTGAGGGTGTATCTGTAGGTGCGTGTGCGTGCGCCCCGCGCCCCACAGTCCGCGTCGCCGGCGTCAGCGGGCTGGGTGCGGCCCCGCTCGGTGCGGCACTGGGAGTTCTCCAAGGTGCTAAAATAAACCCCGCGAAGGATCAGGTTTCCCGACCGAAATAACCCAGGAGCGGCCTTCGAAATGCGAACTGCGATCGAAATCCGGGAGGGAGCGCCCGGGGGCGGGCGGTGGTGAAAAATGCTCCCCTCCCCTCCCCGCAGGGGCCCCGCCGCGGCCGCCGCCCCTCCCTCTTCTCCCCTCCAGCTGCGCGCGCCCCTCCCCAGGACGCCGCCCTCCGGGGAGCAGAGCTTCTCCCCCACCCCGCCCAACCCCCTTCTCCCTCCCTTCTGGGGTCATCACCCCAAATAACCGGCCTCCTTTGGCCATCCGTCTTTGCAGGAGTTAGTGAGTTTGTAGGAGACTTGGCGCCCGGGTTCCAGAACCAAATAGTCGTTCATTTGATGAATATTTATTGACTGCCTTCTATAGGCCGGGCAGTGCCCCTGGGCCCGTCAGTGAACAAACAGACGGCTGTCCCTGCCCCCCCTCCCTCGCCGGGGCAGACCTTGTGTTAGGAGGACACTAGCCATAGACACGCACAGAATAAGGGTGACGGCACGTTAGAAAGGACAGTGACCGAGAGGAAAGGAAAAGAGCAGAGGAGGGGGAGGGGTATTGGGGTGATGTTTGAGTCCCGGGGTACCGCGCTGGCTCACTGGACGACCGGCAAAGAATCCCTTCGCCTCTGAGCTTTGATGTTCCCATTTGTGTGATGGAGACTAAAAGCTTGACTGTGAGGTTGGCCGGAGGGTTAAGGGACCCACACTTAGCTCCAAGTAGGCAAGAGCAACCGTTAAGTACAAGTTAACGATAAATGCACTTGGTGGTAGTAAGGAATAGCAGAGGGGTGCTAAATCGTAGCGGAGACCCATCTTAAAGCTTCAGAAACAACAAATAACCCGTGTCTGCCATGTGCAAACTGCTCTAGGCCCCACAAAGCTGCCAGAAAACCTCTCCTGCTCTCAAAGGAGAGAGAGGCAGTGTATCCAGGTGGTTAGAGGCGAGGGCTTGAGGCTGAGACCCAAGCCTGAATCCCGGTTTCCCCTGACGAGCTGTGGACCCTAGCAAGTCGCAGCACCCTCCACCCGGCCCTTCCTTCAGCAGCTGACAGGGCTGGGACAGGAAGGCTGTGTGGACCATGGGCCAGGGAGGGCAATGGCTCAGGGGAGGCCAGGTAGTCTGCGGGCATGGGGCCACCCCAGAGTCACCTTCGCGCTTCCCTCGGGTCCTTGCACGAGGCCTGGTGCGTAGCGGGCCTCAAGCAGTGTTCCAGGAGTGAACGAGTGAATGAGTGAGGGCCACGCCGTCGGGAAATAGAGAAGCGGTGAAGCATATGGCCAGAAAGACAGCCTGCAGGCTCAGAGTTGCAGGGACCAGCCAGCCCCCGTTCCAACTCTGGCCTCGACCAGCTGTGTGGCCTCACAGGTGATGTCACCACCCCAGGCTGCTCTTCCTCATCTCTAACGTGGGGACAGGGTGGTTAGACTTGCCCTGTTGGCTAGACGTCTCTATAATCCGTGCTCTTCTGGGCCTGGGTACGGCAGTGGGTGGCTCAGGGTGACCCATCGGATCCCTGGGGATGCACTTGGCACTTACCACTTTAACCACGTGTTCATATTCTACTCTGGTGTGCAGGGGTGTAGTGTAAGGATGGCCATGCCAGAAGAGTTCTGGAGAGTCATAAGACAGGGGACAAACTACCTGTCCAATAATCAGGGGTCGCTTCCATAAAGTATGGCCCGTCCACATGGCCGAATGCCAAGGAACCGTTGAAAAAAATGGTGGGTCGTCATGGAAACATGGTCAGGTTTCTATTAAGTGAAAAAGGTAGGGTTTTATTTTTTTTATTAGTTTTCTTTATTTTTGAGAGGCAGAGAGGGACAGAACGCATGTGGGGGAGGGGCAGAGAGAGAGGGAGACACAGAACCGGAAGCAGGCTCCAGGCTCTGAGCTGTCAACACAGAGCCCGATGCGGGGCCTGAACTCACGACCCGTGAGATCGCGCGCGACCCAAGCCGAAGTCGGACGCTCAACCGACTGAGCCCCCCGGGCGCCCCGAAAGGGTAGGTTATTTTTTTAAAGGGCATGTAATCCAACCATATTTTTAAATGCATTTCTGTGCAGAGATGATATCTATAGATACAGTCTGTTTAATATAGATTCTTTCTGGTTATTAAAGTAATACTTGCTTTTGTAAACTATTTCCGGAACCGGAGAGGGGACCCTTTATAACCTGACCGCCCTCGTGTTAACAAGGGGTGGTCTCCAGGCAGTGGGATTACACCTGCGTCATCTGTATTTATTGAATTTATTTGAACAGGCATGTAGAACCTTGACAGTAAGGAAAAAAATAAGGGTATCGGTAAAAGTATACTGTTTTATAAACTGGCTAGTTATTTCATGGGTGTGTATCCTCTCTAATTAGACTTCAGGAAAAGATCAGTGACAGCATCGATTCAATGAGTGAATGCATTCTGAGAATTCTTTTTTTTTTTTTAATGTTTATTTATTTATTTTGAGAGAGAGGGAGAGTGCAGGGGAAGGGCAGAGAGAGAGAGGGAGAGAGAGAATCCCAAGCAGGCTCTGTGCCTTGCTGTCAGCGCAGAGCCTGACCCGGGGCTCGATCCCGTGACCGTGAGACCATGATCTGAGCCCAAATCAAGAGTTGGATGCTTAACTGAGCCACCCAGGCGCTGCTGAATTCTGAGAATTTTTGAGAAGCGGGACTGTGTGGCCTATGGTAGGGCCTCGTAAAGGGGGGGAGCCTGCTTCTCAGCTGTCTGAGAAAGCGAACAGGGCCACCCTACCTGAGAGAGGAAGGAGCAGGTCTCAGGCTCAGTGAGCCCCTCACACCATCCTTCCATCAGCCCCCCGCACCCCCCCCAGGATGGGGAACAGAGGCCAGGAGGGCTCATAGGACTTACTCGTGGTCACTAAGCTGGAGGTGGCCAAGCCAGGGTTTGAACCTGGGGCTGTCTCACGCCAGGACCTCCCCTTAACCACTCCTGGGTCAGAGCTCAGCTGGACTCCATGGTCTTCTTCAGCATGGGTCCCACTGTGGCCCTCGGAACCTGCTGGCAGCTCTGACCAGACCGAGATGCTGACACAGACCTTGGGGTATTAATAGCCCCAGTCTGGGCTAGGATCCTCTTCCCCTCCTGAGGCCAGCCCAGGTCATGGGCCCCACGCAGGGAGAGGGAGATGCGTGCCCTGGTGGAGGCCTGAGCGAGTGTGCCCAGGTCCCTGCTGTCTGAGGGATCCGTGTCTGGACGCCCTCCTGTTCCACCCCAGGGGCTGGCTTGGGAGTTGAACCTCCACCCTTTTGGGTTTCTTGGCTGGAGGCCTTCATGCCTCTGAGCCTCAGCTTCCTCATCTGTAAAATGGGGGTGGTATCACATCTTCACAGAAAGGCTGGTTATGGGGCGCGAAGGAGCTAGAGCACACAGCTCAGTACACTGCCCGCCACCCACGCATTCCGAGCACATCTGCATGTGTAGCTGTCCAGGAGCCAGGATGAGGCAGCCCGGGTCATCAGTGCTCCACCCAAGAGGCTGGGACGCCACCCAGTCTGGAACATCGTCTTCTGTGGCTGCGTGATCTGAATGGAACGGTCTGGAAGAAGGATGCCGGGGAGTCTGCAAGGGACCCCGGACTGAGGGCTCCTGGAGTCTGCCTTCGCACCAACCAGGTATGGCGTAGGTGTGGGTCCTTCTGAAAGGGACACTCAGAAGTGAGACAAGACTGTGCCTTTTTTGCCAAACAGGATCAATTCCTAACCCATAGGGTTGAGGGCTCACTGTTGGGGCAGGGACCCTGCTCAGCGTTTAACAGACATCATCTCACTGACCTCACAATGGCCTTTGAGAGGTAGACGCTAATATTCCCATGTTACAGGTGGAGACACCAAGGCCCAGACGGGCCACGTGACTTGTTCAAGATCCCACGGCTTAGTTGGTGCCGGATCCCAGGTCATCCCCCATTTGTCAGACTCTGGAGACCATGGCTGGTGCCCTGTGGCCAGAGAGCACTCACCTCCCCCACCTTGGAAGGCTCTGAACCTGGTGCCTGGAGGCTGCGGGGTGTCACGGGTGGGCTCCATGATTGGAAGGGAAGGTCACAGCCTCCTGCCTCCATCCCAGCTGGATGGACAGGCCCTGAGCTGTGAGACCAGGGCGTTCACTGCTGAGCCTTCTGGTCACCCTGTATCAATGGCTTTCCCTTGAGCCCAGGCCCAGCCAGCCCTCAAAGGGCTGTGGAGACTTTGGGTTCCTGTAGTCACCCAGGTGGGGACAGAGAGGCCTGACTCAAACCCCAAGTCCTCAGCTGGGCCCTCTCAGTCTGCCCTCTTTGGCTCCCAGCCTCTCTTGTCCTTCTGCGTCATGCACCGGCCACACAGGCCTCTGGGACTTCATGTGGGGTAACCTGTCCTCCCACCGTGATTCTCAAGACAAACCGAGGCTGTGGTTCTGTGACCCTATCCCACGTCTCTGCACCTGCAATCATTTCCATGTCATTTGTCTGACCCCCCCCCCCCTGAACTGAGCTTCCCGGGGACAGGACGGACCTGTCATTTGTGGCGCGTGCCAGGCCCCTCGGGTCGCATCGGGCGTTTGATAACCACTGGTGGGCTGCCTGAAGCTGCCGGAGTGCCCCTGTCCTTCGAAAAAATTCTAAGCAGTGGAGGCAGCCTCCAAGAGGCAGATCCATTACCAACCGATCACCCAACCCTCCCTCTAATGGAAATCAGATCTTACAGATTATTGCCATTTGATTGGACTCTCATGCACCGAAGCCAAATTCAAGACTGATCAAAAAATAGGAATAAAGCCCCAACCTGCCAGCTTAATGAAATGCTGTCAAGGTTGGGGGGGGGGGGGGGCTGGGCCCGGCCCCAGCCGACCCAAGATGATGCCGTCAGTGACGTCCTTCACTCCGTCTGGTGCCCGGGGAGGCCTTTGGCGTGGCCCCACTGTCCGGTCCACGGGACAGGGTCCCCGGGCCCAGGCCAATGGGGCGGGTGAGCCTGGCTCGCAGGGGTCCGCGCTGCTCCGAGGGAACCTGGTAAGAGCAGGGGTTAGTTCAGGGCCTGCGTCTGGGGGCCTCTGGGCCAGGGCAGCGGGAGGACTACATTTCCCAGACTCCTCCAGTCCCGGGGAGTGAGCCATTGGAAGATTTAAATAGCCCAGGCCCAGAGGCAGCGAGGCCGCAGCTGTGGACTCGTCCGCCTCCCCGGTGGCTCCATTGGCGCTGGCCCGCATCGGTGGGCTCGATTGGCTGCGCAGCTGGCACTGACGTCCCCGTGGAGCCCGGTGGCAGCTGGAGGTAAACAGCCATGTGCAATCCTGCACTCTATATTTAACAGCTGCTGCGGAGAAGGCAGGGAGGCAGGGAGTGGTAGCGGGATCCCCGGGTGGCTCCAGTCTTCGGGGAGAAGGCCTCCCAGCCCGGCTGGCACCGGCCCTCGTGGCGCGAGGCGTCACCATGCCAGCCTCCCAGAGCCGCGCCCGGGCCCGGGACCGCAACAACGTCCTCAACAGAGCCGAGTTCCTGTCCCTGAACCAGCCCCCCAAGGGCACCCCGGAGCCCCGCGGCTCGGGCAGGAAGGCCCCGGGCCCCTTGGCGCAGCCCCCGTCCCCTGGCGATGGGGCCCGCGAGAGGCGCCAGTCACAGCAGCTGCCCGAGGAGGACTGCATGCAGCTGAACCCCTCCTTCAAGGGCATCGCCTTCAACTCCCTGCTGGCCATTGACATCTGCATGTCCAAGCGGCTGGGGGTGTGTGCCGGCCGTGCCGCGTCCTGGGCCAGCGCCCGCTCCATGGTCAAGCTCATTGGCATCACGGGCCACGGCATCCCCTGGATCGGGGGTACCATCCTCTGCCTGGTGAAGAGCAGCACACTGGCCGGCCAGGAGGTGCTCATGAACCTGCTCCTGGGTGAGTGTGCCCGCCGTCTGCCGCCCGCCCCGCCAGTTCCCCCGGGAGGGAGCCCACACCACCCCGCCCCCCGCCCAGCATGAGTGGGGCCCTCAGAAGCCGCCTGGAACCATCTAATGAGGTTAGGCAGGAAGGGTGCCCCAGAAACAGGCAAACCTCCAGCCTGGGAAAGAGAGAGCCGGGGATGCACAGGCGGGGGCCCCCCTCCAGAGCGGGGGCCTTGAGAAGGTGGAGGCCCTGAGGGAACCTCCAAGGAAGGGCCCGGCTCTTGGCAAAGTGCCCCCACTGCCCCAGAGGCGGCTTGAAGGGAGGGGGTGCTGGAGGATGTGGCCTCGAGGGAGGCCGTCAAGAATCTGGTGGGGGTCCTGGAGCTGGGATCCTGGTAAGTGTCCAGAGAGGGGGAGCTCCCATCCCATGGGTTGGGGTCCTTGAGTTCCTAGGCTGCTTGCAAACAGGGCTTGTGAGCTGCTCCCACGCCCCCCCCCCAGTTGGTTCAGAGCCCCTGCCTGCTGCCCAGGCCTGGGGGTGCCGGAGGTCCATTCTGGGGCTCCTGCCCACTTGTGGCCGCCTAGAGTCCTTACCTGCTGCTTCCCTAGGTGAGTCACTGGAGGAACCGGCCAGGTGAGCTGGTGCTGGTTTGTTTTACCTCCGTCTCTGCTGCCGGTATCTCTCCATTTGGCCCCGTCCTGTGCTGGGGGACCCACTCCCCTCCACTCGCAAGGTGACACCGACCCCCATCCTGCACACCTGCAGATCCCCAAGGTGCTAGGGGAACCCCGGCTTCCACCCTGCATGCCGGGCCCACGTTGGTCCCCTCGGCCCTCTCAGCGCGGCCACCAATTTGGGCACAGGCGGTCGGAGGTCTCAGGCCAAGCAAACCCTGCCGAGGGAACCCAGCTCCAGAAGGGGGGTAGTAGGCTGGGCCACCGACAGCTGTGATCCCAGATGAAGTTAGGACAATGTGCGTCTCGCTGCTTAGGTCTCAGAGGGTCTGGGGCTGGACACGCTGTGGGTGGAACGTGGGGAGGAGGAGACGGTCAGGGGCTTCCTTGCAAACCCCCCCCCCCCCCGCCACGTTTTCCCGTTCTTCTTATTAAATCGTTTACGTTACTCGTTGTTTCCCCCGAATAGACAGTCCCGCGTGACTGGTGCTATTATCGCTCCCACTTTACAGATTAGGAAACTGAGGTTCCTATAAATAAAGCAACCTGGCCAAGGCTTCGGAGCTAGAGATTTGCACCGGGCCCGCCTGACACCAGGCTTGTGCTCTTTCCAGGCGCCCTGCCACGGGCTGCCCGGGGCAGAGCCCTGCGCTCATTATCCAAGGTTTCCCTGGGGCTCTTACAGCCCCAGACAGAGCAGCCGTTCCAGAAAGCTGTGTTGGGAGTTAGGTTGTCTGGTGTCCGAGGACAGGGGTGAGAAGGGACCCTGAAGCCTCCCTCTCAGCCCTGCGCCCTAGCCCCTGTCCGCAGGTCCCTTCCCTGGGTGAGTTGGAGGTGACAAAGCTGTATTTGTAACGTGTTCAATGTTAACTGTGTGCCCAGCATTGCATGAAACACAGCGCTTCTAATCCTCTCACAGTCCCAGGAGGGAGAAGCAGCATCTTCCCCTTGTAAAGAGGAGGAAACTGAGGCACAGGGCGGCGGCTTGCCCACGGTCATGCAGCTGGTCAGAGACGGTGCGGGGAGCACGTCTAGCTTGTTAAGAGGAGGTTTCTGGCTCATTCCGGCAACCAGCAGCTGTGGGCCCAAAGGCACCTGCTTCAGATTCGGGATGCCTCCCTTCTCGAATAAGAATGACAGTCGTTCTTAAGTTTTTAAAAACGTCATTCATTGAGCTTCTTTGTGTACCGAATACGATGCCACGAATGTCCTGTATTTCATCATCTAAAAATACTTTTAACGACTTAATAAGCATTCGTATACCCGCTTTACAGATGAGTTAACCGAGGTTCAGAGGGGTCCAGGGACATGCCCACTCCACACAAGCGTTAGTGGCAGGCCCAGGGAGCAAAGCCACGTCCTCCAGACGGCAAACCCTTTGCCTCCCCTCTCGCCGTCAGCCTGCAGGCTGCGGGTACCACCCCATCGTTCCAGAAGCATGAATACAGCAAGGAGGTGAAGGGTCTGGGGGGAAGTTTTCCACCTGCCAGCACCTTTGCTGGTATATCTGGGCGCTAAGAGCACAGAGAAATAGGGGCCTGGCCCAAAGCAGCCTCTCAACAGCAGGTGCTCAGAGCAGGCAGAGTGGTCTGTGGGCTCCACTCACTCCGTGGGGGTGCAGACCAAGCCCCTCAGTTCCGTGGCAGGAAGCAGGTAGCCAAGGTGGGTTCAGATCCCACAGCTCTGGCCCAGCCCGCCAGGGGGTCTGCCATTCTCTACCTGGGGAGAGCAGCGCAGAGTGGAGAGTTCGGTCTGTCCTTCAGTCTTGGGGGGGACAGCGGGGAGCAGCTTTCCACCCTAGGGCACAGGCTCCCAGGTCAGACTGGGCTTTTTCCAATCCTTCCCTGACCCTTTCCCTCTGTGAACTTGTTCAAGCCAGTTCCCGTCTCTGAACCTCAGTTTCCTGATCTGTACGTGGGGCCCCAGGGCTTAGAGGAAGCTGATAAGGCACTTGGCACAGTGGGTTGCAGGTGAACATCCCAGTCCTGCCCTCTTGCCCTGAGCACTGGGGCACCTAGCTAATTCCCGGGGGGCAGTCTCTGGGCTGGGAGTGGAGTCCCCCTGTGTAGTTGGGACCTAGGCTCCCTGTGGCCCCAGAAGGGAAAACTCAGGTGCCCTGGGAACTGAGAGTTCTAGCCGGTCACCCTGGGAGGGGTCCCAGCTGGGCCAGGAGGAAGTCCTCTGCACTGCCCCCCCACCTCCGTGTTCCCTCCCCCCAGGGCCATGCTGCCCAGCCTGGAGAACAAGCCAAAAGGGGTCTTAGCAGCTGGCAAAACCTTGGACTCCAGAGTCGGCTGGACCTGGGTGCAAATCCTAGCCCCGCTGTGGGAACTCGGACACGTGACTTTGCCTCTCTGAGCCTCATTTTCCTCATCCGGCAAATGGGTGGCTGGGACGGCTCACTGAAGAAGCACACATGAGAATCTTGGCTCATACTAATGCCAGTTAACGCTTGTGCAACTCTGCAGAGCAGTATCCTTGCCCCATTGCCATTATCAAAAGCAGTCTTGGGTCCCCCCCCCAGGCCCCAGACACCTGTGAGATGACTCAGTCCCCTCCCTCGGCCCTCCCCTGCAGCGTCAGGCTTGATGATCCCACAGAGAGCCATGCGACAGGTGACCTAGGCCAATCCCAGCTCACCAAGCCCATCCCGGTTTCTTCGTGGGCCTGTCCTTGGCGGACCATGGCTCCCATGTCTTGTTGCCATGATCTAGAAAAGTGTCTCTATTGAGATTGTCCTGTCTATTAAAATTTTAGCCATTTTAAGTGTTCATGGCCATTGAACACATTCTCAATGTCATGCAGCCATCACCACCGTCCGTCTCCGGAGCTTTTCCTCTTCCCAAACAGAACCCCCATCTCCATTAAACGTTGACTCCCCAGCCCCTCGCCCAGCCCCTGGCACCCACCGCTCCCCTTCCTACGTCTCTATGAACGTGACTTCTCTGGGGACCTCAGAAAAGTGGAGTCACACACCGTCGTCCTTTTCACTTTGAGTAATGGCCTCCAGGTTCCTCTGTGCTGTAGCGGGCATCGGGAGTCGCTTCCTTTTCAAGGCTAAGTAATATTCCGCGGTATAGCTACGCCACGTTTTGTTGATCCGTCACCCATCGGTGGACACTTGGCTTGCTTCTGCCCGACGGCTGTCGCGAACAGCGCCGCCGTGAACACGGGTGTGCAAGTCCCTGCTTTCGGCGCGCTGGGGTAATTTTTCGAAGAACACCCGCACTGTTGCCCGCACGTCTCTCTGGGTCCTTGCTAACGCCCACTGGTTTCCGGGTTTTGATAATGAGCATCCTAGTGAGCGTGCAAAGCGGTATCTCGTGGCTTTGAGTTGCATTTTCCTTAATGATCAGTGACGCCGAGCACTCTGTCATCATATCCTCTTCTAGCAAGGGAAATTTGAACATTACGAGGACAGATGACCAAAACAGTGAGGGCTTCCCTTAAACCCCCTCCTCCCGAGGAATAACATCCCCTGCGGCTTGGGTCACGGGCCTCCGGACGCGTGTGCCAGCCTAACTCTGGGCACATGCTAACATAGCGTAGGTTTCTCAAATGACCTCCTGCAGTGTTGTTCCCAGCAAGGCCTCCTTCTCACAGGACCCGCCGGGCCATGAACATGCCCTTTGGGAACATGGTCTCAGCCCCACGTCCCTTTACCTCAAGCTTCAAGGTTCAGAAATCGGAACTGGCCCGTCAGCCTTACAGCAGCCCTACACCCACCCGGCCCCCCTGTGCAGACCCTCTGTATAATCTGTGATGTCATCTCTCCCTCACCACCCACTGGGTCCGCTCTTAGCGACGCCTTGGTGACGACCGCCCCCCCCTCCCTGCCTGCCTGTCCCTAATTGATGGCTACCTAGGCTGACCGGCCTTCCCATCTGGAGCTCTCCTGTGGAGCCGGTGGCTGCCAGATCTGTAGGGAGAGAACATTCCCCCGCCTTTTCCTGGCTTCACTTGTCATGTCTCCGTGGGGCTCAGTGAGACATCGTTCCCTCCGGGGGGAGGGGGGGGCCTTCAGCCGCCCCCTGACCATGCACCGTCCTGACAGCTGCCCTTGTGGCCATGCGTGATTGGGCAGGCTCATGTCTACACTGCCTGGTGCTCAGCTGAGTGAATAGATGATGCTGTCAGACTCCTGTGCCTGTGGTTTTAATTTCCTTGTCCCCCAACAGTCTTCGGAGAGAGCCGGAGCTGGCCTTGGTATCTGGATTCTTCAGATGAGAAAGCAGATCGTTCAGGCCAGGGGAGATAGAGACAGGCCAGGGCCCTCGCATTTCCCCCCCCACCCCCTGCCCCGCCGGGGTGCCCAGGGCTGGGGGCGTGGCTCTGGCTGAAGTCAGGGGCTGCCCAGGTCGGGAGAGGTGCCGGGCATGGGCACATGCATCTACACACACACACTGCTCACACCGACAGAGTGGAGGTCCCAGTGCTAAAAGACTAGAAGGTTCCCACCTACCCTCAGGACACCCCTCTGCTCGCTGTGCACCTCCCTGAGAGCTACATCCTGCTGGAACCGTGCACTGGTTTTGTAAAGAGATTTCACGTGCCTGTGCTGAAACACACATGAAGTTGACCACGTGAACCTTCTTTAAGCGCTAAAATGCAGCGGCATTAAATGCATTCGCATCGTAGGTAACCATCACCCCCACCCACCTCCAGAACTTTTCCGTTTTCCCAAACTGGGGCTCTGTCCCCACTTAAACAAGAACTCCCCATTCCCTGCCTTCACTTGAGAACGTCCCCAGGGTTCATCCATCCCCCAACCCTTGGTAACCGCTGTTTACTTTCCGTCTCTGTGAATTCGTCTATTCTAGGGCGCCCCCTAAAAGTGCAGTCATGCACCACTTGTCCTTTTGTAAAAATAACTGTTGAACAATGTGCCCAATAACGCCTGTTCGTGGGAAGAAAACGATTAAATGCAGGATGACAGAAAGACAATAAAAAAATCACCCTCGTCTTCCTACCTAGAGAGAAGCACTCTTAACCAGTCGGTGGAGGCTTCCGGACTTTGTGTCTCTGCGTATAGACACATTTACATCTTATTTTATAAGAACGGCATCACACTGCAAATCCTGTTCGGTACTTGTCCTTCTCCACTTAAAAAACCCCACAGGGCTCCTTCGGTGGCTATAAATACACACCTGCCTCATCGTTGGCGGTGGCCCCAGCACGCCATTGTCTAGACTTGGCCACGACACATCCCATCCGTCTCTGACTCAAGGGCATCGCGTTGGTGCGGTCCTCGGTGTTAGGAAGACCGTGAATCACGGTGCGTATCCCTAATTATTTCCCAAGGAGATATTCTACGAATGGAAGAGCTGAGTCAAGGAAGTCGTGTTGCAAAGGCTTCTAGGTCTGAGGCCGAATGCCCTTCAGAAAGTTTAGACGGATTGGTGCTGCCCCACAGCCCTGCCGGCCGGTCCCCCAGCTCCTGGAGGAGTTGGAACGGGGGGCTAAGAGGCAGGGTCGGCCCCCGGGGCCGGAAGAGCTGGGGCGCCTCCTCCCTGCCCCAGCCAGTGAGAGTCACGGCCCACAGACCCGTCCCCTCGCCGGGCAACAAGGAGCCCCCACCCCACCCCCACCCTGGTCAGGCCGGGTTTGGGTCTCTGCTGAGCCCACAGCCTCCCCCTTCCCGCCTCCTGCCCAGCCTGATTCCCCCATGCTGGAAAGCAGCTGAAGCTCCACGGGGGCCAGGAGAGGTCACCTCAGCCATTCCTCTGCCTCCGGGCAGACACACACACACACACACACACACACACACACACACAAGCGGCCAGTCACAGGCAGGCAGGAGGCCTCAGGAGCGGCCAATTCCAAATCTCCCATGATAGCAGCTCTTTTCTCCGAAAGCTCTGGCCCCTGGCCTCGACCCTGTGACCCCCCTGGTTCCGCAGGCAGCACAGGCCCTCAGGGTCTCTGAGATGGGGAAGGACAGGGGACGCTGAGACAGGTCTCTCATCCTGCTCTGAGGAGGGGAGGCTGCCGGGGCAGCAAGGCCTGGGGAACGGCTGTGCCTCCTGTCTGGGGGCCCGGACATCTCAGAGCCCAGCTTGCTGAGAGGGGCCGGGAGTGGAAATGGCTACAACCGGGACGGTGAGGGAGGCCGAGCCCTGTGTCCCAGGCGCCGTTTATGAAGCGCGTCCTGCGAGCCGCGCTCTGAGTGGCCTCCGGGACTTTGTCAATGAGGGGAAGGGAGGCTGGGAGAGGCGGACGTGCCAAGGTCGTGCGGTCGGCAAGCAGCTGACCTTGAAGCTGGCCTCTGATTCTGGAGCCCAGGTGCGTGCACAGCCACTGCCCTCGTTGACCGCAGCGGGTGAAGGCCCGGGGAGGCCAGGTGGCCCGCTCTGCTCGCACGGCGCGCCAGGGGCGACGGGCTTCTGCCGCCGTCCTGCCCCTCTCCCCCGAGCATCCTGCCGGGCCGACCTTCCCCGTGGGCCCCCGTTGCCTCGTCTCCAAGGCCAGGAGGAATGTAGGTCAGGGAAGTTGACAGTGCTGTGCGATCGAAATTCACGGAGCCCTGAGTGATGGTGCCATTTGCTTCTATTTCTGGGCCCTAGATTATGCGCTGATAGTGTCAGAATCATGGTCACAAGGAGGGCTGGCCGGGGTGCTGGAGGAGGGGCGGGCAGCCCCGTCCTGGCAGCAGGAGGTGGGGGTGGGTGGGGGGAGGCCCAGGGAAGGCATCAGCTGTGCTGGGGAGCCGTCCCGCCTCTTCCTCCTCCAAGCCTCAACACCCAACGGCCACAGCGTGGGGACTGGGAGACCACTGTCCCGTTACAGAGAGGAACTCTATAACCAGTGCTTACTGCCCACCTGCTACCTCGGCCCCACGGCACTCGGCCAGCCGGGCTCACCAGCCCGGGGCCGGGCCCGTGCCTGACCTACCCGAGAGCCAGCCGTGCCCAGGAACTGGAGGTCCAGTGAATGAATGAACAAGGCATAGGATGGGCGGGGCCAGACGGACAGCCAGCGGCAAAGGGGTAGAGTCTCTACCTCGTTATGGCCTCAAGAGACAGAACCAGCCAGAAATAGCAGCGGATTCCCAATGGCCCAGACGCAGGGGCGCCTGGGTGGCTCAGTCGCTTAAGCATCTGACTCTTGCTTTTAGCTCAGCTCACGATCTCATGGTTCGGGGGTTCAAGCCCCACGTCAGGCTCTGCGCTGACAGCATGGAGCCTGCTTGGGATTCTCTATGTCCCTCTGTCTCTGCCCCTCCCCCGCTCGCTGGCTCTCAAAACTAAATATTGATATCAGGGGACACAGGTAGCCTCCGAGGCCTCTGTGGGGGGGACAGGGGAGGGTCCCCAAACGGAGCCCTCCCCGCCAGCTTCTCCACAGGGCCGCCTCTCTTATCTGTTCCACACACTGAATCTTCGTATTTGCTTTCGACGGGGAAGAAATGCTTGGCTCCTAAAAAGTGAGGAGGGTGTGGGTCTAGCTCAGTCCTTGGCCTGTGGTTCCTGACCAGCCATGACGGGGGCCGGGGCGGCGTGTGGGGAGACTCGGGCACAAGCCCTTCGTGCCTTCAGCCACCAAATCGGAGGATGCCAACGCTGCCCCCTCCCTCCTGCCTTCCTCTGTGCACACCTGCTCCAGGATTCACGCTTGTCTGGGAAGGCAGCTTTTAGACCAGCAACAGCCTGCCAAGGTGATGAGCCTTGGTTTTTGGCTGAGAAACTTGGTCACCAGTTGGACAGACGACGATGCCTTCCAGTGACTAATGTCACGTTTGGCTCCTTCTCAGGGCCCGATCCTGGTCCACATTAACCCCCCAGACCCCAGCAGCCCACCCGACACCCAGGCTGTGGCTGGCCACCGCCCAAAGCGCCAGGGAAGCTCTGATTTCCCTGCGGGTGGCGGAGGTCTCGGAACAGGCGTCGGGTAATTTCGACCCTGGGGGGGAGCCCCAGAGAAGGAGACACTCTCACCGACGCACCTGCTGGATGCCGGCTGGCCGCCAGGATCAGGCCGGCTGGGACTGAGAAGTAATAAGGGCAAATCCTGAAGGACGAGGGAGAATAAGTCGGCGGGGGAGGGACAGGCCGGAACCTTCCAGAAAGGACGAGCCGCAGGTACAAATACTCCGGCCTCTAAGGCTTGGTCTTGTCCTCCGTAAAAGGGGGACGATATGGTTCGGCTGCTGCCGCGGCCAGTAGTGTGATGGTTCCTCCAGAAGTTACCAGCTAGAGTGACCGTAGCATCGTGCGACTCCGCCATAGGCCTCTGTCCTCACAAACACCGGAAACAGGCGCTCGGCAAATACTTGGACGCGAGCACCCGCAGTAGCCAGAAGGTGCAAGGAACCCAGACGTCCCCTGACAGGTGAACAGATACAGAAACGGCGGGGGGCAGGGGGGGAGGGGTCCCGGCAGCGGACTGTTATTCCGCTTTAGGAATAAGGTACCAGTGCGTGCTGCGTGGAAGGACCTTGAACACACGATCCTGAGTGAAAGCAGCCTCACACAAAAGGCCACGTGTCTGACTCCCTGCATGAGAAGTGCCCACAGGAGGCAGATCGGTGAGAGAGAGAGAGAGAAAGCAGATCGGTGGCGGCCAGGGCTGGGGGCAACAGGAGAGGGACAGGTCGTGTCATGGGTCCCGGACTTACCCGGGGTGGGAAGCGTGTTTTGCAGCTGGGAACTGGTGGGTGTACAGTCCTGTGAATGTATTTTTTTTTTAAGTGTATTTATGTTGAGAGAGAGAGAGAGAAGTCACGCGCGGGGAAGGGGCAGAGAGAGACAAGGAGAGAGAATCCCAAGCAGGCTCCGAGCCGTCAGCACAGAGCCCGACGCGGGGCTCGAACTCACGGGCCGTGAGATCATGACCGGAGCCGAAGTCGGTGGCCCAACCGACTGAGCCCCCCCAGGCGCCCCAACCCTGTGAGTGTGTTGAATGCCACTGAACTCTATGCTTAGGTGACACGAATTTCACCTTCGCTTCTCAAAACCAGGGATATAGTCATGTGCTGTTCCCAGGACCGCAGGGACGTCAGTGAGGTCCTTCCAGAAGAATCACCAGCCGGGGTTGGTGGGTCAGGACCGAGGCCCTCCTCAGGGGCCCGTGCTGCCCCCGATGACCCACTCTGTCGTGCTGGCACCTTTACCGAGCGCCATGAACAAATTGGGTCCGGGCCCTCGCGGAGCACGTGTGGCGTCAGGGAAGAGAGACGAGCGGGATGCTGAGAAAGCGTGTGATGGGCCAGGGCTTCGGTAAACGGGCGGTCGGGAAGGCCGGTCTGCCGAGGAAAGGGAGGGCCCGGGCCGGGTGGGCGTCCCAGGAAAGGGCGTTCAGGTACAGCACAGGCAAAGGCCCTGGGGTAGAAACGCGCCGGGGGGGTCGGCGTGGCTGGAGCGAAGGAAGCAAGGCAGGGCGGGGGTGCTGAGGTGTGAGGGGACGCTGACGGTCCCTCGGGGCCTCTCCCTCTCGCCCACAGCCCTGCTCCTGGACATCATGACGGTGGCCGGCGTGCAGAAACTCATCAAGCGTCGCGGCCCGTTCGAGACGAACCCCAGCCTCCTGGACTACCTCACCATGGACGTGTACGCCTTCCCCGCTGGGCACGCCAGCCGCGCGGCCATGGTGTCCAAGTTCTTCCTCAGCCACCTGGTGCTGGCCGTGCCCCTGCGCGTCCTGCTGGTACTCTGGGCCTTCTGCGTGGGCCTGTCGCGCGTGATGATCGGACGGCACCACATCACGGACGTCATCTCGGGCTTCGTCATCGGCTACTTCCAGTTCCGCCTGGTGGAGCTGGTCTGGATGTCTTCCAACACCTGCCAGATGCTCATCTCCGCCTGGTGAGCCGCCTGCTCGGGGCTCCGGGAGCCGAGAGAGGAGGCAGGCGCGGCGGCCGACCGGCGGCCCCACGTCCCCCGTTGCGGTTGGAGGCTGGCGACCGCGGCCGGGCGGCCCGGAGGCTCGGTGCGGCCGGCAGGGGCGGGTGCTCTCTGCCCCTTTGCCTGGACCGCGCGCGTCCTCTCTGGGCCACGCTTTGCTTCCGCCACGGAGAAGGCAGGCGAGAGCTAAAGGTGGCGGGAGCGGGGCCGGGTCTCGTCCCGTCCCTCGGTCGCCGTCACGACTGCCGAGTGCTTGGCTGTGCCCGCCGTGCCCCCAGCGCGATGCCTGGCAGAGCGCCCCCCCCCCCCCCCCCACCGCCCAGCACAGGTGCCACTGCCATTAACGGTCATCGGTAGCTCAGGGCAGCACTTTCCCAAGGGCGCCCTGCCGGATGCCAGCCTGCAAGACGCTTTGGGAAGGAAAAGGGTTTTGTGGTCAAATAAACTTCGGCAATGCCGCGCACCGTGCCCCCGTGCCGGACGTTCACGAGGGCCGTTGTCGCCACAAAGGCTCTGACAAGTCCTGTGCAAATGCTTCCTGTCAAACTCCGTGTTTCCTCAGCGTATTTGACCACAGACCCCTTTTCTCGAGGAACAGCTACTAACCCCCAAAGAACCGCCGTTTCCTCAAGCGCGTTTTGGGAGAGGCCGCCCGGGAGCCGGAGGGCCTGAGGCACGCGTGGGCCTCTCCCAGCGCCTGCGCAGAGCTCACGGCCGCGGGCCTCGGTGCCGCTTTGGCCCCCAGGGGCCGGACTCCATGTGACCTGATAGGTCGTTTCCAAGTACCCATCATGGATGTGCATTTCATGTGACAATACAAGGCGATATGCAGCGGACCCCTCTCCTGCGTGCTCTCTCCTCGTGTGATGCAGGTTTCCAGGCAGGAGGGTCTCTGTTGACACAAAAGGGTGGGATGTCTTCAGCCCCGGATGGGCCGTGGTGTCAGGTGGTCAGAGGTTAAGGGGCTCCTAGATTTTTCCGGGCTGGTTGGTCGTTCTCCCTGAGGTCACGATGCGGGGGCTCGAACTCACAAACTGTGAGATCGTGCCCCGGGGCTGAGATCCAGAGTTGGACACTTAGCCGACTGAGCCACCCAGGCGCCCCCATTTTCACTTACATCTTAATCACATCTGCAAAGACTCGATTTCTGAATGAGGTCACATTCACAGGCGCTGAGAGTTAGGACTTCAGCATATCTTTCGGGGCCCACAATGCGACCCGTAACACCTACGATCCTTTGGGGGAGGAAACCGCCTTCCTCTCTCAGCCAGGCCATGGGGACAGGGCAGAACATTCCCGTCTGCAGAGGGGTCCAGCTGCCGGTGGTGAACGGTGGGAGGGGGGGGGGGGTCTCCGGACCCAGAGCACTCCACAGGCCTAGCCCTCAGGCCTGACTACCCTCCCCTCCTGCTGCAGGGAACCCACATCCGCCCCTTCCCCCCCCCACCCCTGCCTGGGACTTGCCCCAGCAGACAGGACCCGCCCTCCCTCCGCAACCCACCCCTCCAAGGCCCCGGGCTTCTCTCCTGAGCCTCCGGTGTTCCCTTTGCTGCTAGGGGTGTGGGACACCTGCACCTTGTCTTTTCCCTCGAGGGGCTCTGGGGCACCCAACCGGCCGGGCCACCACGATTTAAACCCCCATCTTGCCACGTTGAACATCGGCTGCTTCTGGAGCCTTTACAATACATTCTGCGCCTTTCCACGGACGCTCCCAGGTGGCGAGTTTACGGGATGCGGAACAGAATGGGGTGAGGCTGTCTTCCTTCTTCACCTCGCCCCTACCCTGGGAACCTGCCGTCCATGGTGGATCCCGCTCCAGCTTTGGGCTGGGGACGGGCCCACGTCCCCAGCAGGGACACAGGTCCCCAAGGGCTCTGCCTCTGCAGGGGGTGGGTGGCGGTCTCTGGAGTGTCTAGGATGAGAGGGGATGCTGGAGACTGGAGGCCCCTCGGCGGCCCCCCTAAGGCTTAAGGGGAGCTGGTGGCACCCGAGCGCCTAACAAATGCTTAAGAGGAAAGGCATCCTGGGAAGCCTTGTCTGGAAGGCACATGCTGTGGGGTGTCAGTTACACTGGGTGCTAGAGACCCAGGCTCAGGCCAGTGCCAGCTCTTCCTGGCAGCGGTGACATCCCCTCTCGGAGCCCTCGTGTCCTGATCTGTCACACGAGGATGACAGTGATCCCTGTGAGGGCATGCGTGACCCTGGGGCGCCCTCCGTGGGGGAGCCTGGCGTAAGGTCTGTGCCCGAGGATGTCACCCTGGCATCCTGGACGGACTCCTCTGAGGGAGCCCACGAGAGCAGAGCTGGGGGCGGGGTTGGGAGGAGGCTGTGATTCCTCAGGAACCTGCCATCCCCCCACTGTTTCTGGAGAGAGCCGGGGGCCGGGGACTGGGGGCAGGGGAGACGAGGGGACAGCTTCCAGAGCCCCAGCGATGCAACCAGAAAGTATGGGTGTGTTGTCGCATGGGTATAGGGACCGGACTCCTGTGACCAAAGCCAATACCTGCTCCCTCTTTCTTTTTTTTTTTTTTCCTGGTGAATTTTAAGAAGTGGTGTTTGAATGGTGAACCAAGCCTGCGTGCCCGGGATAAACCCCGGGGGTCATGACGCAGTACCCTTTTCTAAATGTTGCTGGATTGGACTGGATAAAGATCTTGTTAAGGATTTTTGCCTCTAGAGCCACGAGGGCCGTCCTTGATCTGTCTGTGTCCGCCTGGGTCATCAGGGTAACGCTGACCTCGTCTATTTTTCCGAGAGGCTGTGCAGAATCGACATTTTCCTCTTTACCCCTCAGATCTCAGGCCTCTCCTTCATTCCTAACCTCTCCGGAACCACCTGTCAGTGGAGCTGACATTCAATTCACGACTGACTCTGGGAGAGGAGGGGAGGGGAGGGGAGGGGACTTGGCCCTATTTTACAGGCGAGAAGACTGAGGCTCGGAGAAGGAAAGTCGTTTCCCCAGAGTCACTCAGCTAGGATGTGGCACAGCCAGGATTGGAGCCCAGGCCTGAGCGGCCTCAGAGCAGAGAAGCCCTCTGGAAAACAGAAGGGCAGGGCGCCCCCCAGCGTCGGGGCAAGGTTGCCGGCAACGGGTGGGTTGGCTTTTCGTCTTATTATTTATTGACATCTAGTTGGTGCACAATAGTTGTATTAGCTTCAGGTGTGCCACTTTTTTATTTAATTTTTTTCGAGGGAGAGACCGAGAGCGCACGTGACAGAGAGAGTGGGGAGAGGGGCAGCCACGCCCAGCGCAGAGCCCGTCGTGGGGCTTGATCCCGCGACTGTGAGATCATGACCCGAGCCGAAATCAAGAGTCAGACGCTTGCCCTCCGAGAGGCGAGGCAGAGGCCTGAGGACAGGTGCCCTCAAGGTGGCCCGGCCCCAAAGGTGCAGGCCAGAGTATCGCCCGCCTGGGTTTCCTCGGTAAAGGTCACTTGATTGGAGGGCCAAGGCGGGAGTGGAGGCCAAGCTGGAGTTGGCCTGGGCAGGCCGGTGTGGAGGAAAGAGCACACACATGGGAGTCGGACAGATCTGGCTTCAAATTCTGGCCCTGACGAATCACTGAGCCCTCTGAGCCTCGGTGTTCCCCTCTATAAAATGGGGCTGAGGCTGCCCCCAGCTGAGGCCTGCGAAGGAAAGAATGAGCTGCCTGGGCCACCGTGCCCCTGGGGAGGACACGCGTGCTCCCTGGGCCCTCGGGGGCGGGGCGGGACGCTAGGGGCTTGGCTGGGCAGGTGTCGGTCGGGAGCTGGGGAATCTGGAGGTGGGCGTGTGCCCGTGTCATGGTGGGACCAGTGCGGGCTGGCCTCTGCGTGGTTTGCCTGGACCCCGGGGTGGGGGTGCACAGGGCAGGGCCGGGTGTACAATCACCTGCCCCCTTCTCCATGGCAACCGCAGAGCTTCAGGGATTCTGTGCTCCTGGTCACCGTGGTTCAAATCCCGGGAGAGGGATGAACCCCACTCCAGCCCCAGAAAAGGGACAAAACAGCTGTTCTGTCTGTTGAGGATTTGGGGATGGGGTTGGCGAGGGCGGGGGGACAGACGGACAGAGCTGGGTGTGAAGACTGGGGCCGCCACCTAGGAGGGGGCGGGCGGGGCCTGTGGCTGGGGCTCAGAGACCTTGCTGGCTCTGGGGCTGTGCCCGCTCTGCCCCGGGGAGGGGCTGCACCTCCAAGTCCAAGTTCACAGGTGAGAGAGGCCGCTGGGAGCCGGCTTGGGGACAAGCCCTGGGGGGGGGGGGTGGACCCTCGGGGAAGGCCAGAGCACTGGTCTCATCACGGTTACAATGAGGCTCTTGGGCTCCCAGATGCTGCAACCCCCACCATGGAAAGAGGTGGCCTTAGGGCACGTCTGTCCCGGTGATGCTTCTGTGCGCTCACGCAGGCACAGAGACGTGTGACAGACACGCACAGGTGCCAGCCCGGGCCATAGCTCAAGCCCGGGCGTCCAGAGTGCCCACCACACTCGCCCGACTCGCGAGCCAGCGGGAGGCGGGAAAGGTCACTCATGTTATATTCAAACTCAGGTTACCCTTATGGTTTTCTTTTCCTATGAAAAGGATATACGTTCACGCTGGGGGAAATGGAAAGACAGGCACGAAGAAAATAGCCTTTCAGTTCATCTTGGCGTCATGTTGCCTTGAGATGAGCCTTAACGAGACCGTGCCCTGTGCCATCCACCTGAATTCTCACACACACACACACACACACACACACACACGCACACGCACACACGCACTTCAAACCAAGCAGAATGGCACATATTCTTTTCATAATCTGCTCTTTTATTTCATCGGATGTCACGGACACGTCTCTGGGGCAGGCACGTCTCCGGATGCCCTCCCAGTGTCCCACAGAGCCGTCAGCTGCACACATCACTTCCTCTTTTTTTTATTAACTTTTTTCGTTTTCATTCTAGTATAGTTAACATGCATCCATTTTCTTTCTTTCTTTTTAATGTTTATTTATCATGGAGGGAGAGCGCAAGCGGGGGAGGGGCAGGGAGAGAGAGAGAGGGGGACACAGAATCCGAAGCGGGCTCCAGGCTCCGAGCCGCCAGCACAGAGCCCGACGCGGGGCTCGAACCCACCGACCGCGAGACCATGACCTGAGCCAAAGTCGGACGCTTAACCGACTGAGCCCCCCAGGCACCCCGCCACGCATCTGTTTTCTTAGCCAGGCCTCTCTGAGTACCTATTGCTTGATTAGGCTCCTGGAGGTTTTTCGTGGCTGTAAACCACGTTCCCGTGAAAACTTGCGCCATCGTCGGGCACATCTGTGATTTTCTCCTCACGGGACATTCCCGGGGGCGGGAAGGAGCGAACAAAGCCTAGTCAGTCGGCACAGGGTGGGGGCCTCCGAGCCAGGCGGCCCTGGCCTGAGACCCCGCTTTTCCGCTCTCCGGAGGGGTCGTCAGCATTGCAGAGCTGCAGATGAATCAAGAGTGACGATGACAGTCCCCACTGCCCGAGGATCTGGGGAGGAACTGATGACGCACGCAACGTGCTCTGGTGGACAGAATAACGGCCCCCCGGGGACATCCACGTCCCAGTGCCCAGAATCCGACATTAGATGGCCCTGGGAATTAGGGCAGCAGACGGAATCAGGTTTGCTAATCAGCTGACCTTAACTAGGGACATAACCTGGCAGGTGGGCCCGGTGCAATCACATGAGTCCTGAAAAGTAGAAGGGGGCGGAAGGAAGGCCGGAGCGCGCAACGTGGGGGCTCAGCCTGCTGGCCTGGAAACCAGGGGAAGGGGCTCTAGAAGCCGGGAAAGGCAAGGAAACCAATGCTCCGCTGGAGCCCCCAGAAGTAACCAGACCTGCCGCACCTTGAGCTTAGCCCAAGGAGGCTGTGGACTTCTGACCCTCCAGACGGTAAGAGATAAACTGGTGGTACTTTAAGCTGCTGAGCTCGAGGTGCTCTGTTATGGCAGCGATAGGGACCCCGGCCCGGTGCCTCACTCGGGCCCGCCCCCGGCCCCCCCCCTCCCCCGCTGCTGTGTCCATTGAACTCGCTGCCCCTGTCCCAGAATCAATGCCAACCATCAAATCTGAGGTCTCTGGGATCACGCAGCCCAGCAGCCCCTTCACAAATGGGGATACTGAGGCCCAGTGAGGCTGCCAGGGCCACACCAGGTGCCCAAGGCACCGTGCAGCTGCCCCTGCCCCTCGTCCCCAGGCTCCTGCCTCCAGGCGGAGCCGCAGGGGGCCTGAACTCACCCCTTCCTGCCCTGAGCGCTCTGAACTGTTAAGTTCCCCTCCATGTTGTCCGAGCCCTTTCCCAAAGTCGCTGGTGGCCAGGCGCCGCCCCCCCACCCCCCACCAGGCCTGGAACATTGGCCTCCGTTAGAGTTGTAATTTGTCAAAATAAAGGGCAGGATCTTGGGGTTTCTGAAGATCCCCCCAACAACTATTTTCTGGCCACGGTGGGGCTGGGGTGGAAGGAGCCCTCTCCAGGAAACACGCCAGCGTGGGTATCACGGGCTGAGTTGTGTCCCCTGCCGCGGGAAAAAAGACACCGAAGTCCTAACCCACACCCACCCCCACCCCCGGACCTCGGAACGTGACTGCATTTGAAGCTGAGGCCTTAATGATGTGGTTGAGTGAAAAAGAGGTCATGAGGGTGGGCCCCAATCCAGCAGGCAGGTGCCGCCCAAGAAGAGGAAATTTGGACACAGACACAACAAAGGAAAACCATGCGAAGACCCAGGAAGAAGACGGGGTCTAGCAACCAAGGAGAGGGGGCTTTGATCTTGGCCTGCAACCTCCAGAACCGTGAGTGGGTAAGTTCCTACTGTTTCAGCCCCCCCGCCCCCCGACCTAAGGCAGCGCTGGGACACTGATGCAGCGAGCTTATCAGGTCGGCTGGCTCTCACCTATCGGCACAGGAAGAGCGAGCCTCGGGGGAGACAGAGACACGCGCCAGGCTGGGGCGGGTCTGGAGCGTGGAGCCCTGCTCTGTGACCGGGCCTGCACCACCCCGCCGGAGGGGCCGAGATACTTCTGGGCAGCTCGGGGAGAGCACTGTCCAGGGAGCCGCCCCGGAGGTCCTGGCGCGTCTGTGGACACTACCACGGTGTCCCGAGCCCCTGCCCAGGGGAAGCTGAGGAAAGTGGTATGGCATGACGTCCCCGTGTCCCCGGGCCCTTCCCCGCTCGGGGAAAACTCCGCAAGGGGCAAGCAGAGGGACATCAGGAGTTAGGAAAATGCACGGACTCCCGGATCAGCTGCCATCTGGCTCCAGGAAGAAAGTGAACATCTGGCCATTAGAGCGTTTATGTAACCCACGTGTGAGCACACGTGTCTAGGCGCGGGCTGGTGCCCAGGCCGCGCGCCACCCCCCTGACTTGGCCCCGTGTGTGAAACGGGCCTCATAATAAGAGGGCTGTTGTGGGGGACCGGGTGATGCTGGACCACGATGCCTGGCATGAGGTCAGAGCTCAGCGAGCCCTCCCCGTGCCCCACAGAGCTCGTGCACTCGGGCACGTGTGCGCACACACGCACGCACACGTGGCTGGCTGGCCGGCCTCGGCTTTCTCCCGTGTAAAAGTACACGCAGGAGATCTCTCAGCTGGCTTCCGGCCTCACTATTCTGTAACCTGCACCTACGTAGGAAATGGTGCCCACACAGGCTCACACACTGTGACCCTTCTACACCTGCATTCTGATGGGCGTATTTGCATACGTGGCCCTGCTTGTGTTTGTACACACGCGTGTGTGCCCTTGCACAGAGGCACACACGCACACACACATATCTCTATGGATCAGGCTTGCCAGATTTAGCAAATGAAAATATAGGCTGCAGGGGGCGCCTGGGGGGCCCAGTCAGCGTAAGCGTCTGACTCTTGGTTTCAGCTCAGATCGTGTTCTTGCAATTCTTGGGTTCGAGCCTCGCGTTGGGCTCTGCGCTGACGGCGAGGAGTCTGCCTGGGATCCTCTCTCTTCCTCTCTCTCTCTCTGGCCCTCCCCTGCTTGTGCTCTCTCTCTCTCTCTCTGTCTCAAAATAAATAAGTAAACTTTAAAAAAAAAAGAGCAACATGCCTTATTTTAAAACATATATAGGTGCAATATTTGGGACATACTTAATACTAAAACACTGTTCATTTATTCAAAGTTCAAATTCACCGGGGTGTCCTATATTTTCTCTGGCAACCCTAACGTGTATAGGTTTGTGCACGTGCGCACACACACACACACACACACACACACTTTTACTCACGAAGACAGCAGGGTCCCCACGCCCAGCCTAGAACATGCCATCTCGTCTCCCCACCGGAATTTCCAAGGCCTTCCTGCGTCTCATAATCGAACCCACAGCTGTTCCCCTGGCCACGGTGCAGCTCCGGGACCCCCGTCCCTGAGGTCAATAGCCCGGCCCAGGTCTAGGCCTGCTGGTGGGAAGGGAGCACTTCCAGCCGGAGCCTCGGGGTTTGCCGGGACCCCGAGAAAGCAGTCGTTGCCAACAGCCCAGCTGTGAAGTCTGGCAGGAGAGGCCAGGCCCTGGGAAGAGCCCCACCCTGAGCCTGGCCTCGAGGAGAGAGGTCCAGTTGGGGTCAGAGATGTAATCTGAGCCCCCTGAGGCCCAGCGTGGCCTCTTCTCCACCCGGTGCTGCAATCCCCTGGTGGTAGAGAGTCAGCACAAGGGGGTCCTGAATCCCTCATTCCTCGGCTCAGATCCTTCAGATCCTTTGGTGCAGAGAGAGGAGTCCGGGGGGGGGGCGTGGGGGGCGGGGGAGGACCCAGACCTACCCCTCCCCGTGTGACCTGGGTGGCCACCCACCCCCACCCCCCTTTAGAAGAGAGGAAGTCTAGTCCCGAGCCCCGCAGCCCCGGGCCAGCGGATGTGGGAGCAAACATTTTTTGGTTGTTCCTCTGAGACATTTTTTTATGCATTCATAAAAATATAGATGTGTTTTGGCAAAAAAGCGGCCGTACCCTATAGTTTTGTGACCCGCTTTTTTCATTTCCTAACATAGTGCGAATATCTCCCTGCGTCAATAACTAAACATCTACCTCTTGACTTCTAGCAGCATCGCGGTGATTCCTTCTATAGAAGAGCCACATATATGAGTTTGGTTTCTAACTTAAAGCGTACACTTCAGGGGTATTTAGTATATTTGCAAGGTGGTACGACCACCACCTCTACCTGGTTCCAAAACCTTTTATCTTATTATTATTATTTTTTTAATGTTTATTCATTTTGGGGGGAGACAGAGACAGAGCACGAGCAGGGGGAGGGGCAGAGAGAGAGGGAGACGCAGCATCCCAGGCAGGTTCCAGGCTCCGAGCCATCAGCACAGAGCCCGACGCGGGGCTCGAACTCACGGACCGCGAGATCATGACCTGAGCCGAAGTCGGACGCTCAACCGACGCAGCCACCCGGGCGCCCCTCCAAAACCTTTTAGTCACTCCAAAATAAAACCCAGGGGCACCTAGGTGGCCTCGTAGGTTAAGCGGCTTCAGCTCTGATCTTGATCTCAGGGTCGTGAGTTTAAGCCCCACATCGGGCTTCACGCTGGGCATGAACCTACTTATAGGATAAATAAAGCTTTAAAAAATCCAAAACCCATACCTCCTACTCCGTGAGCCCCCGTCCTCCTTCCCCGCCCCCCCCCCCCCGCCCCCAGCTCCTGGAAGCTACCAGTCTGCTTTCTGTCTCTATGGATTTGCCTCTTCTGATGGAATCCTACAATATGTGACTTTTTGTGTCCGGCTCCTTTACTGTCACGTCTTCACAGTACAACCGTGTTGTAGCAGGTGTCAGGACTCCATTCCTTTCTGTGGCTGAGTCGTCATTAATACCCCGTTGTCTGGATGATCCGCATTTTGGGTCCCTCTGTCCTTGGATGGCTATCTGGGTTGTTGGCACTTTCTGGCTGTTGCGAACGGTGCCGCCATGAACACTGGGCACACGCATTGGCTGGGTGCCCGCTGTTAGTTCTTTTAGGCACGCACCTCGGAGTAGAACGGCTGGGGCACGGGGCAACCCCGTGTGTGACTCCTAGAGGGACCGCCGACTGGTGTCCACAGCGATTGCACCGTTTTACGTTCCCGCCAGCAGGGGACGAGGAGTCCTAATTTCCCTACCTGCCTGCCCACGCTTTACCTGCCTCTTCACTGTGCCCCTTCTAGCGGGCACCGAGGCAGAGACCCGGTTTTCGTGTAAATACAAGTAACACGGTTACAACCCTTGTCCGTGCCTCTTTGCACAGTGGGCTTCTTGTGTTAAATTCCTACCAGTGGAATTGTTCCGGCCAGGAGTGAGTGTGCCTGGGCGTGTGTTCTTGAAAAGGTGTTTGGGGGGGCGGGGGGCGGGGGCGCCTGGGTGGCTCAGTCGGTTGAGCATCTGACTTGATTTCAGGTCAGGTGGTGATCCCGGAGTCATGGGATCAAGCCCCTCATTGGGCTCCACACTGAGCATGGAGATGCTTAAGATGCCCTCTCGCCTTCCTTCTGCCCCTCTTCCCTGCTCGCACACTGTCTGTCCCTAAAATTAAAAAAAAAAAAAAATTTAAAGGATCTTGGAGAGTGTTCCAAATGGATCAATAAAGAGGTTGTCTACTAGGATAAGAGAATTATACCAAAATGGGCCCGAGAAGTAGGACCCTTGAATATAACCACTAAAGAATATTAGAGAATTAAATATCCTTTTATTCAAGGACTGTGTTAAGGAATGGAACAATGACAGACAACGCCAGGACTAGAAGACTGACAGGTGACCCTACCAGAACTTCAAGGGGCAGAGCCTTCTAATAGTATACAAAATTCACAGAGGACCGATAAGGAGGGACTCTCTCTTCTAGACCAGTCTAACCCGGATAACTAAGCCAGACGAGAACAGGACAAGAAAGGAAAATTATAGACACGTTTCACTCATGAATGTAAAGGTAAGACATCAAACAAATACAACTAATGCGTTAGCTGAATACAACACTGTCTGAAAATACATAATGCAGGGGCGCCTGGGTGGTTCAGTCAGTTGAGCGTCCGACTTCGGCTCAGGTCACGATCTCACAGCTCATGGGTTTGAGCCCCGGGTCGGGCTCTGTGCTGACAGCTGGGAGCCTAGAGCCTGCTTCCGATTCTATGTCTCCCTCTCTCTTTCTTCCGTTCCTCTGCTCATGCTCTGACTTTCGCTCTCTCAAAAATAAATAAACTTAAAAAAAATTTTTAAAGCAAAAACAAAAAGCTGCTTCATGCACGTGATGAAATGAA
The DNA here is from genome assembly GCF_018350215.1 of Panthera leo. Lineage (NCBI taxonomy): Eukaryota > Metazoa > Chordata > Mammalia > Carnivora > Felidae > Panthera > Panthera leo. The sequence goes on from NC_056691.1 coordinate 88,942,296, forward strand.
CTATATCCCAAGATTTCGCAAGGGACGGTTCACCATCAGGAAAAATCAATCGGTGTCATTGAACACACTCACTGATTAAAGGAGAAAAAAACAAAATACAGGATCATCTTAACAGATGCCAAAGGAGCATTTGTAAAAGTTCGACATAAATTCTTGGTAACAGCTTCTCAGCAGTTCAGAAATGGAAGGGAACTACTTTGGCTTGATAAGTGGGAGAACATTAGCAGCCTTCCCTCCAAGGTTAGAAACAAGAAACATTCAGGGCACCTGGGTGGCTCAGTCGGTTGAGCGTCCAACTTTGGGCTCAGGTCATGATCTCACGGTTCGTGGGTTCGCGCCCCGCACCGGGCTGTCAGTGCGGAGCCCACTCGGGGGTCCTCTGTCCCTCTCTCTCAGCAACCCCCCCCCCCAGCTTGTGCTCTCAACCATCAGTAAAACATTAAAAACAAACGAGAAGTGTTCTGTGTACTTTACTGCTTTTTCTGTCAACAGTGAGTATTTCTGCGGTTTGGGACACCCAGGGCGTGGGGTTTTGCAACGGCAGCCCTGGCAAATTCCTGCAGAGACCGAACGTTTTCTGGCGAGCTTGTTGACTGTTGGATTTGTTCTTGGCGAGTTGCCTGTCCCTATCATCTGTCCTTCCCTTGTTCAGGAACCTGAAGTGTGCTGAGAGCCCCTCACCTGGCCAGGTCAGCGGCCCGCCATGCTGAGAGCGAGATCTTGCTGCCGGACAGAAGTAAAAAGGTCCCCAGAAGCAGGTGGCCTCTCTTAGGATGACGGGAATGGCTTTCAATTATTCAAGGAACCAGGAGCCCACCTGCAGAGGTGTGGGCGTGGTCTCCCCAGGGTGATTGTTTCCAGGCTCCCCAGGTGATTCTGGTACAGCCGAGAACCAGCAACCTTGACCCTCAGCTGGAGAAGTCAATGGCGTCCAGCTGGGGTGGGGTGGGGGGGTGGCCCAGGCCTCTGCCCCCAGGCTGATTCAGGAAGGCCCGGGTACCTATTTCTACCAATCCCGCTGCAGGTAAGGAGCAGGGGCGTCTCACCCCCCCCCCACACACACACACACTGGTTTGTGTTTATTATGTTTGCATAAGTCATGCTGCTGCCAGAGCCACTGCGTGTCAATCCAGTGGTGTTTCCACCTGCACGTGAACCCAAACCAGGCTCTGGGTCCGCGGGACTGGACCGCAGCACCATCTTCCCATCAGCAACTGCGCAACTTTGGGCAAGCCTCTCGACTGCTCAGGGCCTCGGTTTTGGCGCCTCTAACTTGGGAGGAATGGGGTTGTTTGGAGAATTAGCTGTGCCGGAGTTTCAATCCTGGGACGGCTCGGGTGCGTGAGTAGATCAAGTCTCTGCCGTGGGGTGGGGCTGGGTTTCTGTCACTTGGAACCATTAGGGACTGGAGGGGACAGGAGGCTGTTGGGAGGTGGGGGGTGGGGGGCGGTCATGAAGGTGAAGGGTGTTCACTGTAACCAGGGTGGGGTGAGCAGGCTCACTGGAGACTGGACCACTCCTCAGTCCCCTACCCCCAACCCCGGGAAACGGGGGGAAGCCACGTTGACCCCCTGCCCCTGTCTCCAAGTCTAGGTGATCCCAGACAAGCGTACCAGTTGCTTGCACGGATAAAATCTAACAAATATTCTACTGCCGACACTTACCCAAACCTGTGAGCTGGCCACCTGTCCTTACTCGCTAGACTCACAAAGAACGGGTCCCGAAATCACGAGGGGGCTGACCTACATTTCCTGACATCTTTACGCGATCAGGCTTCCTTATCTGTAGTATGCATCCTCTATTACCTGCCTTCCGTGAAATGGTATCATTTGCTGCATAATTCTTATATTTCAGATATATTACACTTATTCTCTTTTTTTTTTTAATGTTTATTTATTTTGGAGAGATGGGGGGAGGGGGAGGAGACAGAGAATCCCAAGCAGGCCACGACTGTCAGCGCAGAGCCCGGCGCGGGGCTCGAACCCACGGACTGCAAAATCGTGACCCGCGCTGCAACCAAGAGTCGGACGCTTATCCGACTGAGCCACCCGGGGCACCCTCCTCCTGCCGCCATTTTTTCAGTAATCTCTACACCCAACGTGGGGTTTGAGCTCACAACCCCAAGATCAAGAGTCGCACGCTCCGTCGACTGAACCCGCCTTCTTGTCCCTTTTTGAATTGAGTTTTTAAAAGAGCCCCGCCTTGGGCTCTGTGTTGAGCGAGGAGCCTGCTTGGGATCCTCTCTCTCTCTCTCTCAAATAAAATTAATTAATTAAAACATGAAAGATATTTTTCACTTCTAGGAGTATCATTTGCTTTTTTCGAGATTTTATTTGTTTTTTGAATTTAATTTATTTTTTAAATTTACATCCATATTAGTTAGCATATAGTGCAACAGTGATTTCAGGCGGAGATTCCTTAATGCCCCTTCCCCATTTAGCCCCTCCCCCTCCCACAACCCCTCCGGTAACCCTCTGTTTGTTCTCCATATTTAAGAGTCTCTTCTGTTTTGTCCGCTCCCTGTTTTTACATTATTTTTGCTTCCCTTCCCTTATGTTTGTCTGTTTTGTCTCTTAAAGTCCTCATATGGGTGAGGTCACAGGATATTTGTCTTTCTCGGACTAATTTCGCTTAGCCTAATACCCTCCAGTTCCATCCACGTAGTTGCAAATGGCAAGATTTCATTCTTTTCGATTGCCGAGTAATATTCCATTGTATACACATACCACATCTTCTTTATTCATTCACCCGTCGATGGACATCTTGGCTCTTTCCATACTTGGGCTGTTGTCGAGAGTGCCGCTATAACCATGGGGGTGCATGTGTCCCTTCAAAACAGCACACCTGTATCCCTTGGGTAAATACTTAGTAGTGCAATTGCTGGGTCATAGGGTAGTTCTATTTTTAGTTTTTTGAGGACGCTCCATACTCTTTTCCAGAGTGGCTGCCCCAGTTTGCATTCCCACCAGCAGGGCAAAAGAGAGCCTCTTTCTCCGCATCCTCGCCAACATCTGTTGTTGCCTGAGTTGTTCATGTGAGCCATTCTGACAGGGGTGAGGTGGGATCTCCTTGTGGTTTTGATTTGTATTTCCCTGATGATGAGTGATACTGAGCATTTTTTCATGTGTCGGTTGGCCATCTGGATGTCTTCTTTGGAGAAGTGTCTGTTCATGTCTTTTGCCCATTTCTTCACTGGGTTATTTGTTTTTTGGGTGTTGAGTTTGATTTTAAGATTTTATTTTTAAGCAATTTCTGCCTCCAACATGGGACTTGAACTCACAACCCTGAGATCAAGAGTTGCACATTCCACTGAATGAGCCAGCCAGGCTCCCTGCTTTTGACGTGTGTGTGTGTATGTGTGTGTGTTTGCATACACACATGCATTTTAATCAGGGTTATATATATGTTTATTTATTTTGAGAGCTTGAGCAGGGGAGGGACAGAGAGAGAGGGAGAGAGAATCCCAAGCAGGCTCCACACTGTCACTGCAGAGCCCCACGCGGGGCTCGATCTCACAAACCGTGAGATGATGGCCTGAGCTGAAATCAAGAGTCAGACGCTCAACCGACTGAGCCACCCAGGTGCCCACCCCCTCCCCCCCATTTGCCTTTTCAATCTGTCCTTTCCCGATCGCTCTTTTTTTGTCACGTTGTGCCCTTGATCTCTGGACGTGGGGAACACTCTGGCCGTTCTGGTTCTGGACCTGACCATTCCCATACCCGCAGTCCTTGAGGGGTCATGCTCCTGCTGACTTGCCTTCACTATGTCATTAATCTCTGTCTTCGAGTTCACGGCTTGATCTTGGTCTGTGAGCACCCCCCTGGGGGCCTCCTTTGGCCACGGCATTTTCTTTCAGTGAGGGTTCGCTCTGCTTCTGCTTTAAAGCTGGGATGTCCCCCTTCCAGGCTCAGAACTGGGGCCGGAAGCCAGGTCCTGCGCCGCTGTTGCTGGTGGGGGTATCCCCGCAGCACTGTCGCCATAGGAACGTGGCCTCCGGGCACCTCTGTGCACTGGCTAAGCTGGACGAGTTTCCTGCTCTCTGGCCCTAACACTGCCCCCTGCCTCCCCCCAGCTGCTACCACCCTGGCCTCAGCACCTGGCTGTCCACGCGTCCCTCTTCAGCTCCCGAGGCCCCAGCTCACATTTGTTCATTTGTCTTCTGTTTGGGGACTCTTCTTTTATGACTTTTCCATCCGGGGTCCGTTTTATGTGGTAGGCGTGTCCCTCAGAGCTCCCGCGGTTCTGGTTGAAACACCAAGGCCCCTCGAGCCCTGGAATTTGAGCCCACGGGTGTGCAGCTGAAAACCCACGATCCTCAACCACGTCCCAGGCTTCTGACTGTTTGGGACGGAGCCACGATCCTCCCAAAGGCTGGCGACGGGTGCCGGGTGCCCCCACGCTGAATGGCCAGACTGCTTTGCTTTTAGAGTTCTCCTGGCTTCTCTGAAGGCTTAACTGCCTCCCCTTCGGGTCGCCTCTTCAGGTTTCTCCACGCGCTGCAGACGGGGCCTGGGCTCCGTAGGGTCTGTGCACGGTCACGGGAGCCCCGGCCGGGTCTGGCAGGCTCACCTGCGATCTAAGCACAGACCTTCACCACGGACTTGGACAGTGCCCACCTTTTTTTCTGCCTATTTTCTCGGCCACAGTTGGGGATGGGGGACCTCCAGGGTCATGAGATGCCTTCTATGTAGACAGGGTGATAAGTGAATTCATCTGAAAGCCTGGGACTGTGGTGATGAAGAGCCTACGCCTTGAGGTCAGACCGACTGGGACCCAAGTGGTTGTTCCGCTCAGAGCTGCGTGACCCCGGGGCAAGCCCACTCCTGGGTCTGAGCCTCGGTTTCTTCGCCCGCACCATGGGTATAACGATCGTATCGTAGTCCTGGAGTGCTGGTGGCTGGTGAATGAGCTTATCCACATAGACAGGTCGGCGTGTGATGGCCACTTGGCTAGAGCTGAATAAACGTGTGTGTGTGTGTGTGTGTGTGTGTGTGTGCGACCCACAGAGAGCTTTTCAACAGGGCTTTCTGGTGCCAGGTTCCATGCTAGGCCCCCCCCCTTTTTTTTCATCTTTTAAAAAATTTCTTTTGAAGTTATTTATTTTGAGGCGGGGGGAGAGAGAGAATGAGTGGGGTAGGGGCAGAGGGAGGGGGAGAGAGAATTCCAACCAGGCTTCATGCCGCCTGTCAGAGCTGACGCGGGGCTCAAACTCATGAACCATGAGATCACGACCCAAGCCAACACCAAGAGGCAGATGTAGGGGCGCCTGGGTGGCTCAGTCGGTTGAGCCTCTGACTTCGGCTCAGGTCATGATCTCGCGGTTTGTGGGTTCGAGTCCCGCGTCGGGCTCCGTGCTGACAGCTCGGAGCCTGGAGCCTGCTTCAGATCCTGTGTCTCCCTCTCTCTCTGCTCCCACCCCCGCTTATGTTCTGTCTCTCAAAAATGAATAAATGTTAATAAAAAATGTTTTTTTTTTTTTAAAGAGTCAGATGTTTAACCACCTGAGCCACCCGGGCGCCCCCATGCTGGGCCCTTTACGCACATCGCCATGTTTTTGCCTCACAGCCCTAAGAGGTAAGACTTTGATTATCAGTAATTGAAGGGGGGGGGGTACGTGGAAGCCTCGTGAGGTGGGCAGCCAGCTGAGAAAGGTGGGTGCTTCGAGAGGAGCCCTCCAGCCTCTGGCTGAAACCCAGCCCTCTTCACCAACCACATCCTGGCTCTTTGGGCCTCTGGGCTTCCAAAGGAGGTGGGAGGTCACTCTCCCCCCACCCCCCCCCCCGAGGTCGGGATCATGTTCTAGGCCTCTGGGCCCCCCAGCCCAGCCCCTGGTGTGTTCCCAGGCTGGCTGAAGAAACAAGCAAAATGCAGGATCTTCCTGTTTCCCTACCCCCCTTTCCTGCCCCAGGAGTGCCCCCTCCCCACTTGACAAAACTCTGAAGAAGGGCCGGAAAGTGGCAGGCTTTATCTTCCCCTCCTGGGAGGAGAGGCCTGGTTGGAATGTGTCCCCTGATAACAGGGCTTGTGAGGGGCTGGGGCGGGCAGCTGCTTGCCATGGGCTCGGGGACGTGTGGTGCTGACAGATAAGGGCTCTAAAGGGCATCAGAACCGCAGCCCCAACGACATGAGCCGTAGGCAGGGAGTGAGGAGGGGCCAATGTTGCCGAATTCCCATGCGGGGAGCACAACTCTGGCGGGGAGGGCGCCATTAAAAGGAGAATTTGCTAGTGATGAAATTTTCTTAATGATCCATTAAGTTATTCAGCAAATGTTACAGAGGCCAGGCTGAACGAACCAGCTGAGAATCAAGGTTAAGAGTGAGGGCTCTGGGGGCGCCTAGGTGGCTCAGTGGGTCAAGCGTCCAACTCTTGATTTCAGCTCAGGTCACGATCCCAGGGTCAAGCCCCGCGTTGGGCTCCATGCTGAGGGTGAGGCCGGCTTGAGATTCTCTCTCCCTCTCTTTCTTTCTCTCTCTCTCTGCTCCTCTCCCCAGCTTGCATGCTCGCGTGCTCTCAAAAAAAGGAAAGGCTCTGGAATCAGCCAGACGTGGGCTCAAGGCCTGGCTCTGTCACTTGGTGGCCTGTGACCTTGCCTTGTGGGCCTCAATGTCTTCATCTATAAAGTGGAAGAACAAACATGAGGATCTGAGGGGGTGACGTGTGTATCTCGGGCTCCAGGGTCTGGCCCATCCTCAGCAAACAAGTTTTTAAACCGTGACTCAGGAATTCTGACGGCCTGGTGGTCAAAGACGATCTTAGCTCCGCCTGCCACGGCGGGGCCGTGTGGGGGTCTAAGGCGGCAATGCGGGTTTTGCGTGGGGGTGTAGGGCAGCCCCCTGGAGCCTGGGATGGGAAGGGGTGCAGAGGGCTGAGAACCTGAACCTAACAGGCCTGTCCCCTGGGGCATTTGTCTTTCGGTGCACCTGCCTCATTTCGTCCTTTGCAGTCTGGCCCCTTCTGCTGTCATGGCCCCCCTCGCACGGACCTTCATTATCCCCTCCCCGAATCCTGGTGTGGTGTTCTTTCCTTCAGCCAGTGCCCACCCCATAGGACCGGAGGGCCCGAGGCCCAGTTCCAAACGCCTGGGAGAGTTCATGTTAAGACCAGCTTCTGTGTGGTCCCCTGCTGAGCCCACTCAGCTGTGGCAGCCGGCTGGTGGCCCCGTGTGGCAGTCGGTGGGCAACAGGACCCCCAGGGACCAGGACAGGGCTGGGCGCACAGCAGGCCCCCAAGAAAGCATTTTCTGGAAGAACAGCTCTTGCTTCGTAGCCCCCGCCATGTGCCAGGTGGTTTAGGAACACTGCCTGACCTCAGCCCCAGGGAGGGGGGGGGGTCTTGTCTCCACAGTTAAGTGAAGTGATTTGCCCCCCACCAGGCCACAAGGCAACTCAGAACTGTGGGGCGTCTGGCCTGCGGTGGGCGGTGCAGGTGGGAGCGATAGGGCACCAGGGAGTCAGGAATATTCCTGCCGTGCTCAGCCCCTGAGTCTTGTGATGCTGAAACTCAAGAGCCCCCTGACTCAGCAGGATATTAATAAGCCTGGCGGGCTCCCAGGGGGCCGGCTCTGCCAGGGGCTAGAGCCGGAAGACTGAGCCCTGTGGCCTGGGATCTCCCTCCCCATGTCCCCAGCTGGTCCCAAAGCTCCAGCTTCTTCCCCAGGCCCTCCTGATCCCCTGCCCTCCCCCCTGCTCTCCTGGCAGTGATTCTCCTGGAGGAGACCCCTCCCCACCCGCTGAGCATGCCTGAGAAAATCCCACTGAGGTTAAGGAAACCATCTAGAAGGGACCCAGAAGGAAAGATGGAGCCAAAACGCATGGGGACAGGGGACAGAGGGCAGGGGTCAATTGTTGGGGCTCTTGGGGTCAGAGGTGAGTTCACACTCCCGCTCTCCCACTCACCACGTGGGGACCTGGAACAAACCCTTTAACAGAGCCTTAGCTCCTTAATCCGTAAAGCAGGGGTCCTAAGAGCACCTAGCCCTAGATCTGCAGTGAGGACCCCAGGAGGTAGTTGTCACAGAGGGCCCGTCTCGGGAATGACAGCTCCTTCTCACCTGTCACCACCACATCGGGTGCGGGGTGGCTACTGACAGCTGGTTGGTCGGGTCTGGACTGGGTTTCTGTCCCACAGTGCCCTCTAGTGGGGAAGTGTGGTTATTGCCGGTCGTGTGGGCTGTACTCCTTCTGAACCCCCAGGAGTCTAAAATGTGCCCTTTCTGATGGACTTAAGTTCACGGTCCCTATTATGCACAGGAGGTCAGGCTAAGAGAAAGGAGACCCATTCCCTTCAGCCTGCCTTGGCATCAATGACCTCTGTCCAGTCCTGTCCTGGGTTCTGCTCCCTGTAGCCTGGACGAGTCACAACCTCCCTGACCTCATCTGTGGATGAGACATGGAACCTAGAAGGCCAGACCCAGGAGGCAGGCATTCAGGAAGCGGCGGTGACCAGGGGTCTGCACCCGGGGCAACCGGGGGCCCTGACAGTTGCAGATGCAGCAAGGCTTGGAGCCCCCAGGGGGAGGGGTCCCTTGCCTGCCATGGCTGCCAGACTGGAACAAATATTTGCTCCCAGCAGACCCAGCCTGTCTTTGCCCGGCCTCCTAGCACCCCCAGCTCCTCCCACAGGCTGAGGACCCCGTGTCCTTAAACGAATGTCCATTTGCTGAAGATTCCCGGGGGTGGGGGCTGCATCTCCTGGAAAGTATCTGCATTCTTCGTCTGGGCCATCCCCCCACCCCCCACCAAGACACAGCCCTCAGGCTTCCAGCTGTTTCCCTGAACAATCCCCTCGGCCTTTTCTAAATCCACGTTTGCCCAGGTCCTTCTGGATTTGTCAGTTTCAAACGCCAGCTATTAGCTTCCTACCAGGGCTGGTCAGGGCTCAACTTTCTTACCTCACCCCCTCCTTCCACAGCTCACCTTCCCTACGTTCCCCCAAAGTGCTTACACTCAACTTCCCAAAATGGTCCCATCAGAAGTTCGGTAAAAATAACCAGAGTTTATCACGAGTATGCAACTGTGGGACCCAATATTTCACTGAGATCTAGTCTTCAGCCTGCACGGGTGGCTGGCTGGCTGTCAGTAGAGTGTGTGACTTGCTTTTGGGGTCATGAGTTGGAGCTCCGTGTTGGGCGTAGAAATTACTTTAAAAAAAAAAAAAAAAGCAGCAGCAGGTGCCTGGGCGGCTGTCGGTTGAGCGTCTGACTTCAGCTCAGGTCATGATCTCGCACTTCATGAGTTCAAGCCCTGCATCAGGCTCTCTGCTGACAGCTCAGAGCCTGGAGCCTGCTTTGAATCCTGTGTCTCCCTCTCTCTCTGCCCCTCCCCTGCTTCTGTGTGTGTGTGTGTGTGTGTGTGTGCACGCGCGCGCTCTCTCTCTCAAAAATAAACATTAAAATAAATAAACTTAAAAAAAAAAAACAGGAGTCAGTTGCTCAACCAACTGGGCCACCCAGGTACCCCTGAATATCTGACTTTGGCTAAAGAAAGCTTCCTTTTCCACATTGTCAACTAATTTCCCTGAACAACCATAAAGGGATCACGTTTTTATGTTCTTAACAAGTAGGAAAAAAAAAATCCAACAAGTTCATCAAAAATCTACTTAAATTCTTTGTCTAGAAGATTTTCGGTTTGCTTTTGATTTTTTTTTTTTTCTTTTCAAGTAGACTCCACCCACACCTAATGTGGGGCTCGAACTCACGACGCTGGGATCAAGAGTCGCACGCTCTACCCACTGAGCCAGCCAGGCGCCCCTGTTTGCAAGATTTTTGAACAGATGAGAAAACTCCATCCCCAAGTTTGCAGATATAAGAGCTCTTATGTGTGACCAAATCACGTAATACTAGAAACATGCCAAACTTCCGTTTTTCGAAACGCCCTCTCTGTAGCAAACATTTGTCAAAAAGTAATCTTTGTGCCATTCTCTGCCTTGACTTCGGATAGCATGTGTCCACGTTTATTATGGCAGATCTCTTGGGTAGCACGCTGCTGAGAACCACTTGTCTTGGCTGCAAAGGCCAGGAAGTTGGGAGCCTGCGACTTTTTGTAAAAGAAATATGCGAAACCCATGTGTAAGTTACAGAGTCCATGTGAATTCCTTGCCTTGGGGTAACCAGTGAACTGCTCTGTGATGCCAACATTTCTATGATCATTCCCTTACCTTATGGGAAAAGGTTGGAAGGGAGGGGGGCGCCTGGGTGGCTCAGTTAAGCATCTGACTCTTTTTTTTTTTTTTTCTTTTTTTAAATTTTTTTTTTTAATATTTATTTATTTTTGAGACAGAGAGAGACAGAGCATGAACGGGGGAGGGGCAGAGAGGGAGGGAGACACAGAATCGGAAGCAGGCTCCAGGCTCTGGGCCATCAGCACAGAGCCCGATGCGGGGCTCGAACTCACGGACTGCAAGATCGTGACCTGAGCTGAAGTCGGACGCTCAACCGACTGAGCCACCCAGGCGCCCCAAGCATCTGACTCTTGATCTCAGCTCAGGTCTTGATCTCAGGGGTTGTGAGTTCAAGTTCCACACTGGGCTTCACATTGGACCCCACATTGGGCATAGAGCCTACTTAAAAAAAACATTGGGGGGCACCTGAGTGGCTCAATCGGTTAAGTGTCCTACGCTTGACTTCGGCTCAGGTCATGATCTCACGGTTTCGTGGCCCTGACAGCCAGGAGCATGGTTGAGATTCTCCCTTTTTCTCTGCCTCTCTCTCTCTCTCTCAAAATAAATAAATACACTTTAAAAAAAATCGGAAAATTCTATTATATAAAGTATACTTTGGGGACACTTGGTTGGCTCCATTGGTAGAGAGCGCAACTGTTGATCGCAGGGTGGTGAGTTTGAGCCCCACATTGGGGCTCGAGTTTATTTTATTATTTTTTTTAACATTTATTTATTTTTGAGACAGAGAGACAGAGCATGAACGGGGGAGGGGCAGAGAGAGAGGGAGACACAGAATCCGAAGCAGGCTCCAGGCTCCGAGCCATCAGCCCAGAGCCTGACACGGGGCTCGAACTCACGGACCGCGAGATTGTGACCTGAGCTGAAGTCGGACGCTCAACCGACTGAGCCACCCAGGTGCCCCTCGAGTTTATTTTAAAAAATAAAATAGGGGCGCCTGGGTGACTCAGTCGGTTAAATGTCCATCTTCCACTCAGGTCATGATCTCACAGTTCATGAGTTCCAGCCCCGCGGCCGGCTCTGTGCTAACACCTTGGAGCCTGGAGCCTGCTTCAGATTCTGTGTCTCCCTCTCTCTCTCTCTGCCCCTCCCCTGGTCACACTCTGTGTGTGTCTGTCTCTCAAACATGAATAAACATTTTTTTTTAATTCTTAAAAATCCAGGAACTATTTTTTAAAAATTAAAAAAAAAACCCCAAACTGTACTCCATGTACTTCTGGCTTCCTTTCTTCCCCAGGAGTGATACATGGAGTGATTTTTATGTTGTTATCTCAATAATGGCATCCCAGGATCCTCGGCTTGCCCCGGTCCAAAGCAGCTGCCCCATCAATAACTATTCTCACACAGTCGGGTTTATTTTTTCCATGAATCACCGTTTTTATTAAATGAGTCACTTCACGCAGACCACATCATCTTTGCTTTTGAGACTCACAGAAATTAAGGAGTAGTGCTCTGGTCTTTCATCAGTGATGCGGAATCTGGCAAATGCCTTAAAGCAGAGACATGGGGAAAACACCTGTAACACCCACCTGCCTGCACAGTATGTCCCAGTAGGTGTGTCTTCAGCCGCCCTTTCTGCCCAGCCTTCCAATAATATTTGCTGGTGAAGAAATACGTTTTTTAAAGGAAGGAATAGGGGCGCCTGGGTGGCTCAGTCGTTAAGCATCAGACTCTTGGTTTTGGCTCAGGCCGTGATCTCCTGGTTTCAAGAGTTCGAGCCCCGCATTGGGCTCACTGCTGTCAGTGCAGAGCCTGCTTGGGATCCTGGCTCCTCTCCCTCTCTCTCTGCCCCTCCCCTGCTTGTGCTGTCTCTCTCTCTCTCTCTCAATAAATAAATAAATAAACTTAAAAAAAAAAAGGAAATAGATGAAATACATTTTGGTTCTTTGCCAAGTTGTTTTTTTATTTTCGTTACAATTTTCACCACAGACAGTTTTATCACAGCAGGAAGAACAAAGGTTTCCCAACGGTACTTAAGTTTCTGCTTTTGCCGTGAAGAAACCTCCAAGGGGCACCTGGGTGGCTCAGTCGGTTGAGCGGCCGACTTGAGCTCAGGTCATGATCTCACAGTCTGTGAGTTCGAGCCCCGCATCGGGCTCTGTGCTGACAGCTCGGAGCCTGGAGCCTGTTTCAGATTCTGTGTCTCCCTCTCTCTGACCCTCCCCCGTTCATGCTCTGTCTCTCTCTGTCTCAAAAATAAATCAACGTTTAAAAAAATTTTTTTAAATAAAAAATAAAAAAAGAAACCTCCAAGGAAGACTTCAAAACATTTACATTAAGTTTAAAGAAATTTGGGGGAAGGAAAATATTGAGTATGATACAGCTTTAAACATTCTTGGAAAAACTGTGGAGGTTTGTCTACACGTTTGATTTTTACATGTTTTCCAACTTGGGATGGCTGAGTATCATATAACCTAGTAAATATATATCTCAAGGCCAATTCTATGTCCATTTAAAGACACTGTTTGGGGCACCCGGCAGGCTCAGTCAGTGGAGCATGTGACTCTTGATCTCGGGGTCGTGAGTTCGAGCCCCACCGTGGGTGTAGAGATTACTTACAAATAAAATCTTGGGGCGCCTGGGTGGCTCAGTCGGTTGAGCGTCCAACTCTCGATTTCAGCTCGGGTCATGATGTTGTGGTTCCTGAGATCGAGCCCCACCTCCCACTGTCGGTGTGGAGCCTGCTTGAGAGTCTCTCCATTTCTCTGTCCCTCTCCTACTCTCCCTTTCTCTCTCTCAAAGTAAACATTTTTTTTTAAATTTTTTTTTCAACGTTTTTATTTATTTTTGGGACAGAGAGAGACAGAGCATGAACGGGGGAGGGGCAGAGAGAGAGGGAGACACAGAATCGGAAACAGGCTCCAGGCTCCGAGCCATCAGCCCAGAGCCTGACGCGGGGCTCGAACTCACGGACCGCAAGATCGTGACCTGGCTGAAGTCGGACGCTTAACCGACTGTGCCACCCAGGCGCCCCTCAAAGTAAACATTTTAAAAGTTAAAAAAATAAAATCTTAAGACAATAAAAAATAAAAAATAGACTGGCTGGAAACCCCCCATCTCGAATAGTCTTCTGGATTAATCCAAGCCCTGGGACAGGGAAAAGGGCCAATGGCTCTGTAGCTCAGTTTTTATCATCACCACCCTCAGCCACTGTTTGCTTTTCCCTAGATGGCTTCATTGTTCTTTTATTGCTTTATTGATGTAAAATTGTTGGAGAGTAAACTGCAAGTTTCAAGTGCACAGTGTGATGTGTGTTGTTGTTGTTGTTTTAAGTTTATTTATTTTGAGACAGAGCGTGCGCGAGCGAGCATGGGGGAGGGGCAGTGCTATTGGCTCAGAGCCCAGCACGGGGCTCGATGCCGTGAACCGTGAGATCACGACCTGAGCCGAAATCAAGAGTCGGACGCTTAACCGACTGAGCCACCCAGGCGCCCCAGTGTGAAACCATCACATCGGTCTATCTCCCCCGCCTCCACAAGTTTGCCTGGGCCCCTTTGTCACCCTCTGTCCCCCCTCTCCCATCCCCAAGCAACCACTGATACATCACTCTAGATCCGTTTGCATTTTCTAGAATTTTATATAAATTGGCTCACGTGTCATGTACTCTCTGGCCTCTTTCATTCAGTCTACTTCTTCCGAGACCCAGAAATGTTGAGTCTATCCCCAATTCCGTGGCTCGTGGCCCTTCTTCCGTCTTCAAAGGGCATCCCTCCAGCCCGTGTTCCCGACGTCACACCTCTCTGCCTCTGACCCCCCTGCCTCCCTCTTCTAAGAACTGGTGATTACAATGAGCCCGCCCAGATGACCCAGGCTGATCTCCCCATCTTAAGATCCTTAACTTAATCAGATTGTCTGCAGAGTCGTGTACGGTAACGGTGGGAGGTTCAGGAGATTAGGACAGGGAGATTTTTCAGGAGCCATTATTCTGTCTGTTACGGCTACAATGAACATTGGTGTCTGAGTTTTTGTGTGGACATATGCTTGAGTTTATCTAGGAGCAGGCTAGTTGGATCCTACGTTAGTATAGGGTTCACTTCTTAAGAAACTGCCAGATGGGGGCGCCTGTGTGGCTCAGTCGGTTAGGCATCCCGCTTTGGCTCAGGTCATGGTCTCACGGTTCAGGGGGTTCAAGCCCTGCGTTGGGCTCTGTGCTGACAGCTCAGAGTCTGGAGCCTGCTTCAGATTCCGTCTCCCTCTCTCTGCCCCTCCCCTGTTTGCACTCTGTCTCTTGCTCTCAATAATAAATAAACATTAAAAACAACAACAACAAGGCAAGGATGTCTGCTCTTACCAATGCAATAATGTAAACAAATAAAAGTCCTGCAGATCAGAAAACAAGAAATAAAACTGTCTCTTTTGGCAGACTGCATGGTTGTCCATGTAGAAAATCCCAGGGGCGCCTGGGTGGCTCAGTCAGTTAAGCATCTGACTTCGGCTCAGCTCATGATCTCACAGTTTGTGGGTTCGAACCCCATGTCGGGCTGTGTGCGGACAGCTCAGAGCCTCGAGCCTGCTTGGGATTCTGTGTCTCCCTCTCTCTCCGCCCCTCCCCTGCTCACGCTCTGTCTCTCAAAAATAACAAACGTTAAAAAAAAAGGAAAAGAAAAAGAAAGAAAGAAAGAAAGAAAGAAAGAAAGAAAGAAAAATCCCAAAGAATCTACAAGGAAGTTACTAGAACTTGTGAGTCTAGTGGGGTTACAAAATATAAGGTCAGTATACACGAGTCAGTTGCGCGTCTGTATGCTAACTGCATTAGCTTCCCACTGCTGAGTAACAAAACCATCCTAACACTTAGCTTCCTGAAACAACAAGCTTTTATGATTTCACGTGGTTTCTATGGGTCAGGAATACAGAAATGGGGCTGAGGATCTGTCACGAGGTTGCAGTCACGATGTTGGCTGGAGTTGCGTTGTCACCCGATGGGTTGACTGGACCTAGGAGGACCCACTTCCCTTGATGTCCTCATCACCAAGAGAGAGCAGGGCAGAAGCTGTAACATTTTATGCTTTATGATTGAACCTTGGAAGTCACAGTCTGTCGTTTCTGTCATATCCCACTGGCGGCATAGGTCAGTTCTACGCAGGGCGTAAGGGCACTAACCACTCGAGGGAATGGAGAGCAGGAGAGTGAATCGCTGACGGCCTTCACGGGGGCTGGCTGCTACCCCAGTACTGAGCCCTGGACACTGAATTGTAAAAAGTACTGTGCATAATAGCACCACAACCCACGAGGTACTTGTGTCTAAACTAACAGAGGGGTAGCCAGTAGAGGTTTGCCACCCATCAGTTATACCACATGCAAATGGCACTTTCTCTTGCTTTAAAAAAAAAAATTACTTAATGTTTATTCATTTTTGAGAGAAGTGGGGGTGAGAGAGGGAAGCAGGCTCCAGGCTCCGAGCTGTCAGCACAGAGCCCGACGCGGGGCTCAAACCCACGGACTGTGAGATCATGACCCGAGCCGAAGTCGGATGCCCAACCAACTGAGCCACCCAAGCGCCCCTGCCTATTTCTGATTGCAGAAGATTTCAGATTATCAAATGCTACAGCAGGAGGGGGGAAAACCACAGCCTCTGGTCTAAATCTGGTCCGCTGCCTATTTTTGTAAATAAAGGTTTTTTTGGAGCATGGCCACACTCGTTTGTTGGTTATTAATCGTCTGCAGTGTTTTCACGCTGTAATAGCAGAGGGAAGCAGCTGCAGTGAGACCACACGACCCTCAGAGTCTGAAATATTCACTTTCTAGCCCTTGTTTTGCCAACCCCTAAAGGCTAGAGTAATTTAGCCTTTTGGAAAAAGGAATCTCCAACTTATATCATGAGAATACTTGCCAAGCAACTAGTAGGTAAGTACATATGTAAACTGCTTATCTATTGGTCAGTCTTCCAGCAATACAGACCTTCGAGCCATATTCTTGGAGCACCTGACTGGCTCAGTCAGCAGAGCATGTGACTCTTGATCTCGGGGCTGTGGGTTCAAGCCCCATATTGGGTGTAGAGATTACTTAAAAAATAAAATGTTTTTGGGGCGCCTGGGTGGCTCAGTCGGTTAAGCGTCAGACTTCGGCTCAGGTCACTATCTCACCATTTGTGAGTTCAAGCCCAATGTTGGGCTCTGTGCTGACAGTTCGTAGCCTGGAGCCTGCTTTGGATTCTGTGTCTCCCTCTCTCTCTGCCCCATCCCCACTTGTCCCCTGTCTCTCTCTCTCTCTCTCTTTCTCTCTCTCTCAAAAATAAATAAACATTAAAACATTTTTTTAAGATTTAAAAAAAAAATAATAAGATTGCTATGGGGCCTCTGGGGGGCTCAGTCGATTAAGTGTCCGACTTCAGCTCAGGTCATGAGTTCGAGCCCCACGTCAGGCTCTGTGCTGACAGCCTGGAGCCTGGTGCTTGCTTCAGATTCTTTGTCTCCCTCTCTCTCTGCCCCGACCCCACTCACGCTTTGTTTCTCTCTGAGAAATAAATAAACGTTAAAAAAAAATTAAAAAAAAAAAAAAAGATTGCTATTTCGAGTACCTGGGTGGGTCAGTCGGTTAAGTGTCAGACTTCGGCTCAAGTCATGATCTCACAGTTTGTGAGCTCGAGCCCCACATCAGGCTCTGCGCTCTCAGTGCAGAGCCTGCTTTGGATCCTCTGTCTCCCTCTCTCTCTGCCCCTCTCTCACTGGCATGCTGTCTGTAAAATAAATAAACATAAAAAAGAATAAAGAAACAAATAAGATTGTCATTTGAAACACAAAAAAACTTTGGGATTTAAAGGGCCCATTTTGGGGATCTGGAAAGCTAACTTATGGCAAATAATTCGTATTCTTCTTAAGACACCGTTTTGAAAGAGACGATCATATTCACAAATCGTGTTGTAACTTAGCACCAATTAACCGGTCAGGAGGGACAGAGTTCGTGGGATTAAAAACCCTTACATTTATAATCTTTCTCATCCATTACTGTCAATAATCTTCTTACTGGATCCATTTTGAGAAGGCAAATACTGATATTTTCACTTGTCCTATTGAAATTACACAAAACGTGCCAGGGCATAAAGGGACCATCGTTCTTTGCCAGAGCATAGCCCTGTGTGCCATCTTGGGGAGTAGCCTGATGGTGGAAAGTGGAGGTTCCATGGCCGGTTGCTAAGTTCAAACCCTTGCTATGTCATTTACCTGCTGCGCAAATGGCAGTTTCCTCTTTTCTAAAGTGGGAGTGACCAGAGTATCTGCTTCATAGGATTGTCGTAAGGACTTAACAAACTAAAGCATGCAAAGCACTCGCAAAGCGCCCGGGGGGCACATGGAGAGGAGTAACTATTTGTGTCGTTAGTACTAATTATGATTATTAGTATTTCAATGTGGATTCCCCCCTGCTGGTTCTGAGGAACACAATGAACTTTTTATTTAGCAACTTGACCTAAGTAAAAATTCCGGGTCATTTTTGGGTGATCCTCTGCTGGCAGAATAATCTTGTGTGTTTTCACCACCCTAGAAAATTTAAGTGATCTGGAATGCTCTTAATGACCTGATTCGGGAATATCGTCAAGCAGACTCTAAGGAAGAATGCTGTTCAGGTCGCCTTACGTGGCACCCCTTTATACGCGTAAGCCTCCCTGTTTCCAGGGGTCTCTTGGAGATTCGATCATGCAAGGGACTGACTCAGGGGGACTTCACTTCTTAGTATATCATCTGGCTGTTGCTGTTGCCATTTTTGCCACTACCTGTCTTTGTCATGCAGCAAGGACCCCTGAGTGACGAAGCACCTCCCACCTCCCGTAGGCCGGCAGGAAAACCTCCTCTCAGAAAGTCAGTCTGATCTCTCCTGGGCCTCGGGCATCTCACAGATAACAATCTTGATGCAGGAAAACATTTTTTGGCTTTTTGTAGTGGTGGATTTCTTGCGAGTCTTTCGTGTAACTTCTCCAATAACTTCAGGACGATCTATGCAAGACAAGCTCATTCCCACAGATGTTCTTTCTTCCTCCACCACAGTTAAGTCCGGGGCAGGGTTTATTCGCCCACAGGCCACGGAGCTTCTGACAGAAGCACCTGTGCGCAGATTTCCGCTGGTCACGTTTCTCCTGGATCTTTCCCCATTGGCCAAATGTCTTCAATCCTCCCCCCCCCCCCCCAACCACTTGCCTCTTGAGAGGAGTCTGAGCGCTGAGAGGCTCGCTGCCAGCAATCAGCTTTTTGCTGTGTTTCGTCCAGTTCCCTTGCTCCCGGACCTCTGTGTGCTCCAGAAGCTCTCCACCTGCTCGGTCAGATTCAGTTTCCTGCAACTGCTCCTGACGGGTCCTGTGCATCTATCTGCTGGAGCAGAGAAGCCTCCGATCCCGGCTTCCGAACCCTTAGGCTTCCCAGGCCCGGTGGCAAGCCCGGGGACCTTGCTAGGTGTCCCGTGTCGACCACGCCACCTGGCGTCATCGCATGTCCTCCACCAGAGGTCCAGCCGGCATCTCGGTCCTTCGCGGGCCGGCGGCCACACCCCGCCTCTCCTGCTAGCCCTCTTAGCCCCTCATGCCTCAGGCCTCTCCACCTGACCTGCTCCCAGACCCCTGGGGCCTGGGGATCGCCGCGCGCCGCCCAGCAACCAGCACCCGGAAGCGAGAGCCGCCCTCGGGCGCCCGCAGACCCCTGGGGTGGCAGCCTCCTAGACGTAACTTGGCAAATCCTGCCCCCACCGCAGCACTTCGGCCAATCGAGGCTGGCCACCGGGCAAGAGGCGGCAACTCCGTCCAATCGCGTCTCACCGACCCCGGGGGCTCGCCGAATCGCAAGGTGAAGCAGCCAATGACGCCTCCAGGAGAAACGAGGAAGGCGGGGAAAAGGGAAGGGGTGTGGCCACAAGGCCCCGCCTTCCACTCTGAAGGAGAGGTGGTGCGCCTGCGTGAGGGAGCCTGGGGCAGTAAGGCGGAGGCGGCGGTATCGAAGGTGGGTGTCTGTGCCTCAACCCTTCTTTGTAGGAATCTTTTAAAACCACCTGTCCATACTGTGAGAGCCAGTTTAATTAAAACCAAACTTACTGCGCTGATCCACTTATCCAAGCACTGCACGTGACACCTTCTATTTATGTTTATTCTATTAAAAAAATTTTTTTAATGTTTATTTATTTTTGGGAGAGAGACGCACAGAGCGTCAGCAGGGGAGGGGCAGAGAGCGAGGGAGACACAGAATCCGAAGCGGCCTCCAGGCTTGCAGCTGTCAGCACAGAGCCCGACAGGGGCCTTGAACCCACGAACCGTGAGATCATGACCTGAGCTGCAGTCTGACGCTTAACCGACGGAGCCACCCAGGCGCCTCTATTTATGTTTATTCTAAAAAACAAAACAAAACCCACAGCGCATGACATTTTACTGATATGTATTATGCAGACTGGTCCTCAGCTGAGTGAAGGCACCAGGGTCAATCTGTATCATACGTATGAGTAAAGTCTATCTCTCTGACTTTTTTTTAAAGAATAAAGATAAGCATAAATAGAAGGAACCTATTTTCCCCTCGCGCCCCAGTGGACCAGCTGGCATCCTCCCCAGGGTACTAGCGCGTCACTTCGGAGACTCTGCTCTAGAACAATTTCTTTTGTTGTCCGTAAAGAGGTAGGAAAGGGGTAAATGTGTAAATAGGCTTTGGAGACAGACTACCTGGTTGGAGCCCTGTCTCCGCTGCGTACTTGTTGAGTGATCTCAGCCAAGTCACTTAACCTCTCTGTGCAATTTCCTCAACTGTCAAATAAGAGTATTAACAGTACGTCCCAGGGTTCTTGTGAGGATTGAATGAGTTAATATGAAAGTGCTTAGAACAATGCCGAATCTAAAGACAGCACTTAATCAGTGATAATGATGTTGAGTGGGTGGGTGGGGTCTCAGCGCAGGTAGGGGCTCACTAGTGTCATCTGTCCTTATTCTTCTTTAAAAAAAATTTTTTTTAGTGTCTACTTATTTTTGAGAGACAGAGAGAGACAGAGTGCAAGCAGAGGAAGGGCAGAGAGAGAGAGAGAGAGGGAGACGCAGAATCCGAAACAGGCTCCAGGCTCCGAGCTGTCAGCTCAGAGCCCAACGCTGGACTCAGACTCACAAGCCACGAGATCGTGACCTGAGCCGAAGTCCGATGCTTAATCCACTGAGCCCCCCAGGGGCCCCTGTGCTTGCTTTTCAATTACAGGCTTTGAGTTGAAAAGATCAGATTCTACAGTGATTCTGCATGCATGAGCCTTTCACCTCAGAAACTTGACGAAAGCTTTCTAAGCCTCAGTTTCTCCTCTGTCAATGAGAGCGGACACAAGTATAAAATGACAACATGCGTGTGACTTCTTCAGCCCGGTGTCTGACATTTATCAGATGCTCATTCAGTAAATAAGCCCCGTAACAGAGACTGCTCTGTGGTCAGCAATTCCCGCTTCCTTCTCCTCCAGGGGACCCACTAGACTAATTCCCAGCTTCCCGTGCAGTCACGTGGGGCCACCAGACTGAGTTCTGGCCAGTGGAACGTGGGCAGACGTGATGTGCACACTCCCGGGCCTGCCTCCCTCTCCGTCGCTGTGTCTGCACAGCTGAGAGCGATAGTGGCAGGTTCCTGAATCCCTGCGACACCTCTTGGAACAGAGCAGCTCAACCAGGAAAACACTTGGGAGGAAAACAAAACATAGACTTTTATTGTGATGCCCCGCCGAGATGCTGGGGTTGTTTGTCACTGTGAAAGGTCACCCGAATACATGGTCATTTCTATTATTCCTGTAATGTTATTATTTTACTTTCTTTTTCTCCCTCAGCACTTCTGGTTCAGTTGCCACAAGATTAATCGTACTTTTTGAGGGTGTGTTGTTTTGTGAGGGCATTTTGGTTTTGTTTTTGTTTTTTGTTTTTATTTTTTTTTAACGTTTTATTTATTTTTGAGACAGAGAGAGACAGAGCATGAACGGGGGAGGGGCAGAGAGAGAGGGAGACACAGAATCGGAAGCAGGCTCCAGGCTCCGAGCCATCAGCCCAGAGCCCGACGCGGGGCTCGAACTCGTGGACTGCGAGATCGTGACCTGAGCTGAAGTCGGACGCTTAACCGACTGAGCCACCCAGGCGCGTGTGAGGGCATTTTCAATGTGTGCTCAACATGACTGGAAGCCCCTCTCTGAGCTCTGTATCTTTTCTGTGCCCTCACCCCTGCCCTGTGCCTCACATTCACAGAGCCCAGTTCCTCCGGCAATCCCTGTGGAATGATGAGAGTGGTAAGTATCTCTCGCCACCAATGATGAGGTGGGCACAAAAGTTGTTTCCTACTTCGTTGACTTGTTATTTCACCTACTTCTCCCCTCCCCTCCTTTTCTGATGGATTCCTTTGTTCATCCATTCACTCATTGGTTTAGCAAGTATCTGTTGAGCTCCTACCCTGTGCCGGGCACCGTATGAGACTCAGAAGCATAGCTCTGAACGTTCAATCACCATCCCAGTCCACCGGATCTTACAGTCTAACGGGCAAGGAAGATAAGCAAACAGTGTCATTGATGTAAAACACTGGCCCGTGAACTTCATGAACATTGTATGTCTTGTAAGTCACCACATCCCTGGCCCAAGTGCTGGCCAAGTGATGGAGGTGAGAAGGCTGGTCCTCTGGCAGTTTGGAGGTGGGCACCCACAGGGAAGGGTTCTTAAAGGAAGTGATGTCCAAGCTGAGGCCTGAGGATTGAGGAGGATTCACCCGGGTGAAGGAGGTTGTGTGGGCAAGGGGGGAGTTTATTCCAGGCAGAGAGAACAGGTACCAAGTCTGGAGGGGAGAGAAAGCCATGACTCTGGAAAGTGAGGAGGTAGAGAGAAGGCTGGAGAGGTCAGGAGGGGCCAGAGGATATTCCAGAATGCCAAGGAATACGGCCAAAGGCGTGAAGACCTGGTAAGAAAGACTTCCAACTGGTACTTCACTGGTTAATTCCCAGCTCAGACTCTCAGGGCCGGGACAGGGGATAAGCACCTGGGAAAAGCCACCGCTCGCCATGCTGCCAGAACTTCTGCAGGTGTATAACCTGACCTGTGGGGACACAGCCCAGGGAAGCCAATCATCTCATTATTCTTGTTGCATTTTAATTTGCACACCTGGGCCCCACGGGCATGTCCTTCCTCCCTCTCCTGCCCCCGGCTGTTGTTTGTGTCAGGTACTCCACTGGGATTATGAAAACCTGTACACCCAGCCTTTGTGAGAAGGGACTCGCCGTGATCACAGCCCATCATTGTTAATATACGTTCTTTAGGGGCGCCTGGGTGGCTCAGCTGGTTGACCATCTGACTTCGGCTTAGGTCATGATCTTGCAGTTCTTGAGTTTAAGCCCTGCATCAGGCTCGCTGCTCTCTGTGCAGAACCTGCTTCGGATCCTCTGTCCCCTTCTCTTTCTCTCTCTCTCTGCTCTTCCCTGGCTTGTGCTCTCTCTTTCTCAAAATAAATAAACATTAAAAAAAAAAATACACCTGGGACACCTGTGTGGCTCAGTCGGTTAAGCGTCCGACTCTTGGTTTTGGCTCAGGTCATGATCTCATGCTTTGTGGGTTCGAGCCCTGCATCAGGCTCCATGCTGACAGTGCAGAGCCTGCTTGGAATTTTCTCTCTCTCTCCCTCTCTCAATAACAAATACACTTAAAAAATTGTTTTTAATTTTTTTTAATGTTTATTTATTATTGAGAGACAGAGAGAGACAAGCATGAGCAGGGGAGGGGCAGAGAGAGGGGAGACACAGAATCTGAAGCAGGCTCTAGGCTCTGAGCTGTCAGCACAGAGCCCGACGCGGGGCTCGAACCCACGAGCTGCGAGATCATGACCCGAGCCAAAGTCGGACGCTTAACCGACTGAGCCACCCAGGCGCTTCCAAAAAAAATTTTTTTTAAATAAAAAAAATACACCTTCTTTAGACCAGCCTTGTACACAGCTACTCACCCTCCGGCCCAGGCGAATTCATTTTGTTGGCTCTGGGAAGTCAACAATAGATTCATATAGGCAGGGTAATTATTCAAACTTATTTACAATATTAAACTTTCCTTTAATTATTTTCCTCCTTTTCCCCCTTGATCTAACTTATGACCAAAGGTTTTGGTGCCAAACAGAATCAGTATGGCACAGTTATTAAGAGGATTAGCTTTGAAGTCTGGCAAAACTGGGTTTAACTCCTGGATGTGGTCATCACTAGCTGCCATGGGCTCTTATCTTCTCTGGGTCTTGCTTTTCTCATCTGTAGAATGGGGATGTTAGATTCAATAAGACAGTGTATGTCAAATGTTTAGCACATCATTTGGCATGGTAGGAGGAAGCCAGTATTCAAGATTCGAGGGGCATCTGGGTGGCTCAGTGGGTTAAGCATCTGACATCAGCTAAGGTCATGATCTTGCTGTTTGTGGGTTCGAGCCCCGCATTGGGCTCTCTGCTTGCTTTGGGTCCTTGGTCTCCCTCTCTCTCTGCTCCTCCCCTGCTTGTTCTCTCTCTCTCTCTCTCTCTCTCTCTCAAGTAAACTTAAAAAAAAAAAGATTTAAAAATGTTTATTGAGCTCCTACTATGAGTCACGTGCTCCATAAATAATTCAAAGTGAGTCTGCTTCTTCTGGGTGGGTTTGTCTGTTCTGCTTTTAAATTACCATGAAGGAAACGAGCTAAAACAGGTAGTATTCAAAGTGGTCTCCAGACTCCTGGGGGTCACTGAGCTCTCAGGGACCTGCAAGGGTGAACATTATTTTTATAATAATACTGAGATATGATTTGCCTTTTTCACTGTGTGTGGACGTTTTTGCACGGGTGGTACAACAACAGAGGTCGGTAAACCAGCTGGCCCCTTAGGGCGAATCGAGGCGGTCCCTCCAAGCTGTATTAGTGACCATTGCATTCTTCAATTACCACGTTCTTGCAGGAAAAAAAATAAAAGCCAGTTCTATTCGAGAGTGTCCTTGATGAAGCAGTAAGAATCATTTTATTATTAAATTTCGACCCTTGAGGACATACCTTTACAGTACTTTGTCTGACAAGATGAGAAGTACCCAGAAGGCACTTTTCTGCAACGTACCAGAAGGTACAGTGCTTGTCTCCAAGAACAGCACTCAGAGGACGGAGTTGTCAGCTGAAGCGGGCCACCATTTTTACCTGACAAACGATGGCGATCGAGACTAGACGGATTCGTTTTTGAAAGTGAACAAAGGGGGCCTGTCCTTTCAAGGAAAGCAACTGCCAGGATTTGTTTTCACTGACACAACTTGAAATTGCAGGCCAAAGTTAGAATTTTGGAAAACTCGTACCAGCCATTGTGAGCTTGACAGTTACCTGGTTAGTTTCTAAGATTTTGGTGGTGCTTTGAACAAATGCGATTTGGAAGTGTTGTCAAATTAAGTTTGTTGGCATCTGGCAGGTCTGTGTGAATCCGTGAATCAGTATTTTCCAAATGACCAATGCACGAGACTACAAGATGAGTAAAGGATCCATTGAAAGGGAAAGATAGACCAATGGATCTCGAGATCACAGAGTAGGAAAAGTTCACCGTTATGGTTTCAGCTTCAACATTGCCGCTAAGAAACTAAAACTTGACGAGTTTTGGTGCACTGTTAGAGAATAATACCCACAGTGATCGGCAAAGTCTTTTGAAACAGCCCCCCCCTTCTCCAACGGGGTGCTTCTGTCAGGCTGCATTTTCCTTATATACGTCAACCAGAACAACATATCACAATAGATTGATTTCAGAAGTAGCTATGAGAATCCAGCTGTTTTCCGTTAAGTCAGACATTAAAGAGATTTATAAAAAAAAAATTTTTTAATGCCAATTTCCTCGGTAAAAAAAAAAAAGTGTTTTGGAAAATTGAATTATTTTCATAAAACCATAGTATTTATATTAATATGTAATGGGCTTGTTGTAATTTTAATTGAAATAATATTTGGAATTTTTCTCAGTTTTAAGTTCTAATATGGTAAATAGAGATGGTTATAACCCGTATAAACAAAATCTCTTCGGGGTTGTGTTAAGATTGAAAAGGAATTCTAGTACCAAGAAGGTTTAGAAGCACTGACTTTGTTTACGACGTGCTATAAACTGTTCAGAGCATTTCATGCATACTGTCATCTGAGCCTTAAATCAAGCCAATGCGATAGCTTCTGTGAACTGTCCATTCCATAGTCTCTAACTGCCACCAAGGAGTCCAAAGCCACCTCCCTTCAAAAATCCTAAGCTTCTGGGGCGCCTGGGTGGCTCAGTCAGTTAAACATCTGCCTTCTGCCCAGGTCACGATCTCACAGTTTGTGGGTTCAAGCCCCGCATTGGGCTCTGCACCGACAGCCTGGAGCCTGGTTTGGATCCTCTGTCTCCCTCTCTCTGCCCCTCAACTGGGCTCCTCCTTCCCTCAGTGAATTTCCTCCCAGGGGTTCTTACTCAATTCTAGGACCTGCCATCCACCGGACCACCCTGCAATCTGCCAGCCTTGTCGGCCCAGAAGCTAACCCAGAAGGCTCCTCAGATGCCATTCAGGACAGAGCCCCCCCACCCCGCCCCGCTCCCCGGCTTTAAATACCTCACCTCACCTTGGACTCAGCTGCGTGAGTCTTTTAGAAATAGACAGAAAGTTGCGTATCTTCCTTAAAATTTAAATATCACCTGGAAGTTTGGAAATGTAAATGATACACGTGTAAACGAATGAAGGTAACGTAACTGACCAAGATCCCTGCAAAAATGCCATTTCAAATCAGATTACTTTTGTTGTGGTAAAAGACACACGACATAAAATCTACCTTTTTAACTACTTCTAAAGTGTGCAATGCAGTAACACTTAGTACTTTCACAGTGTTCTGCACCCCTCACCTCTGTCTGGTTCCAGGATTGTTTCATCATCCCGGAAGGAAATCTCATACCCGTTAAGCAGTCACTCCCCCTCCCCTCCCCCCCCACCTCCCCTCACAAACACTAATCTGCTTTTTTGTCTCTATGGATTTGCCCATTCTGGGGATTTCATGTTAAGTGGTTCATACAATTACGCGGCTTCTGTGTCCGACTTCTTTCTCTTAGCATAATGTTTTCAAGATCCGTTCCTGTTGTAGCGTGCAGAGTCCTTCGTTCTTTTCAGCAGCTAAATAATGTTTCAGGATGGATCTGCCGCATTTTGTTTAGCCACTCATCATCAGTGGACGGACAGTGGGGTTATTTTTACCTTTTGGCTCTTGTGAATAGTGCCGGTGTAGACTTTCCTGTGTACATTTTGTTCGAACATCTCTTTTTAATTCTTTCAGATATACCTAGGAGGGGAATTTCTGGGTCATAGGATAATTTTTTTTAAGTTTATTTATTTATTTTGAGAGAGAGAGAGAGAGAGAGAGAGAGCAGGGGAGAGGCAGAGAGAGAGGATCCCAAGCAGGCTCCGCACCAGCAACGCGGAGCCCAGCGTGGGGCTTGAACTCCCAAACGGTGAGATCATGGCCTGAGTCCAAACCAGGGGTCCAACGCTTAACCGACTGAGCCACCCAGGCGCCCCTTGCAGGATGATTCTGTTTAGCTTCATGAGGACCCACCAGACTGTTTTCTACAGCAGCTGTACCATTTTACATCCCCACCAGCGCCTAGGAGTATTCCAATGTCTCTCCATCCGTGTGAATGCTTGTTATCACCCATCTTTTAGATTACAGTCATCCTGGTGGCTATGAGGTTGCATCTCACCATGCTATTGACCTGCGTTTTCCAGGTATCTAATGATGTTGGGCGTCTTTTCACATCCTAGTGGGCCATCAGTATGTCTTTGGAGACATGTGTGTCCGAGTCTGTGACCCACTCCTATATTGGGTTGTTTGTCTTTCTGTCTTTGAGTTGCAGGTGTCTTTTTACTGGAGATCAGACCCTTACCAGATATTTGGCTTGCAAACATTTCCTTCCATTCTGTGGGCTGTCTTCTCTCTTGAAATCAAGTTAGATTTGGAGATCTCTTCTTTCTCTAGTGCCTACATTTCGGAGAGACAGTGGCTGCAGAGGACAAGACCTGATAACTAAATTCCCCCGCCGATGACCCTCCGGAGAGCAACGTGTTGAGGAAGGCGGTGAAGGGGCTCACGGGGGAGGAGGCGTGGGTACGGAAAGGGAGCAGGTAGGCTGTCTGGCCGGTGTCTGCCGTCCCTGTCCTTTATTTGGGAGCCCCCGGGAAGAGCTGACTCTTCCTTTCCTTCCTTTGCCTTCTCAGACCCCACCCCTCAATAATTTGTCGCTGCTTTTTCTCAGCTCAAGTTGCTCAGTTTTGAATCTTTCCCTCAATCTTCTTTTATTCCCAGTCTTGGCTCTTTTCCTCCCTGTCTCCCCAGTGGGAAAAGGAGGGCAAATTTGTAAGAATTCCGTGTGATGTGAACAGGTGTCAGGGCTCTCTGCCCTGGACTGTCCTTGTCATTGAGCCTCTCCAAGGAGATTGCGTTTAGTCTCTGTGCGTCAGGTGCTGAGACTCAGCTGCTGTCCGCGCCATGGTGTGAGCCCCCCTAGGTCTGTGCAGGGGCAGGGCCCCCCCGCCCCCCGCTGTGTGCTCAGACCCGCGTGTCTTATTTTTAGCTCAAGGCTCCCACCCTTACTGGAATGCACATTCCCTGGGATGGGGCCACTTTTCCAATGGCTACCAGCCAGCCCGTGGGCCCCTCCCGCTGCCCAGACACTCCTACCTCCAGGCCTTTGTTCAAGCCGGCCCCATCCATCTGGAATGTTCTTGCCCAGTCTCCCCAGCTGCAGTCCATTTCTCCCTGGACTATTACCCTTTTTTCTGCCCCCATTCAGATGACTGAAACAGGGACTCGCTCGCTCTCTCATTAGACAGTGCCCTTTGGAGAACAGGTGCAGTGAATACGAAAGCAGGGCCCTTCCAGGAATCCTGGGACGCATGGTCGCTCGCTACACAAGTTGCAGGCCTCCCGGTCCTGGAGTATATTGCCGGATAGCTGTGGGCAGGTCGCCCGGCGTCCTCCTGCAGTCCTGGGCCGCAAGGAAGCACTAGACCAGGTCAGAAGCAGGCCCTGGTGATTCGGACCCACCTCAGGCAGGTGCCCGGCAGGTGGTGAGAGCCACATATGTCAGTGTTCATTATTGCAGTTTTGTTTTGTTTTTCATGAGTTTTGGGAGTTTCTTGAGCATAGGGAGTGTGTATTTTCTCTTCTCGCCAGTTTCCCAGCACTCTGACTGGCTTGGCCATGACTGATCTCAGTATGAAGTGTTTTTGTTTTTTGTTTTTGTGTCGTTTTTGCAGTCAGACCGAACGTCTTCATTGGACAGAATGGGCGGAGGGCATAGGGCGGGGGAAAGCAAGAGGTCCTGAGAACCTGAAGGTTCATCCACGAGTAATCCGCCAACAAACCTTTCCCTCCCTGCACGCGTATGTAGCTCTCACCTTCAAGAGGGGGGTTATCTTTTCTTCCCCTGGAGTCTGAGCCCTGTGACTCACTCTGATGAACAAAACAATGCATCAGAAGCGACACCCTGAAGACAGACGCCTGTCTGCTTCCTCTTACTCCTTCGGAATCCAGCTGCCATGCTCTAAGAAGCCCAGACCATTTTTCTGGACAGAGAGCACATGGAGACTCCTGGAGGGTGATGAGACATCACATGGAGGGGGAGGCAGTGTGACAGCATGATTGACCCCAATCAACACCAGGTGGAACAGGAAAACTGTTCCCAAGCCCACCAAATGATGAGCCGTAACAAACTTTTTAAGCCACTGGATTTGGGGGCCGTTTTGTCACGCAGCATGAGTGACTGCAAGAGGGGCTCTGATGTGTCTGAGAACAGGAAGGAACGACTGTGATTATAGACATGCATTGAGTGCCGGCCAGATGCCAGCTCGTGCTGACAGGCAGTGCACAGAATTCTCATTCAGTTCTCACAACGGTCCTCCTCCCCGATTTTCAGAAGCTCAGAGAGTCGCAGTCACCTGTCTAAAGACACACAGTAAATGAGGAGAGAGACAAAATTCACATCAGGTTGGTCTGACTCCAAATTCTGGACTCTTAACCGTGGCTCCATGCTGGGGGCCCGCCCAGGGAAGGGGCACAGACCCAGTGCCTGCTTCTGGGTTTATCTGGGAAAGGCCCCACTGAGGAGGTGAGCTGAGATGAACCTGGCTGGGCTTCTGTGTATTGTGGAGTCAGTGTCAGTATGCATGCCCACGTTGCTCACAACACTCAGTCTCAGAGGAGCTGGAGGGAGGCTTGCCTTGAAACTAGACAGGGTCCACTTGAGAGGCTTCTGGGCCTGCCCCTGGGCTCTGTGCCTGGGCTAGCACTTTTAAAGGCTGGCTCTGGAGTCTGGGTGACCAGAAAAGCTCTCCTAACCACAGTGATATGATAAGCATCTGGGAACTAAGCAGCGGTAAGTGAATGTCCTGGAGCCTCATTTTACTAATCTGTAAAATGGGGGTAATAATAGACCCTAAGTCGCAAAGCCTGCTGAAGAGGCTGTGATTCACAGAAGCTCTTCTGGCTTCCCTTTGAGGCCAGGACTGGATATGGTACCTGCAGAGGTCAGATTCTCAAATTTTCTCTGCCTTAAATTTTTTCTTTCATTCAATAACTTCTCATTAAACACCTACTATATGCCACAGATTGTGTGCCAGGTGCTGGGGCACCTTGGTGGCTTAGATGGCTAAGCGTCTGACTCTTGGTTTTGTCTTAGGTCATGATTTCGAGGTTCGTGGGTTTGAGCCCCGTGTTGGGCTCTGCGCTAACAGCGCAGAGCCTGCTTGGGATTCTCTCCCTCTCTCTCTGCCCCGCCTTGCTTGCTCTCTCTCTCTCTCAAAAATAAATTAATTAATTTAAAAAATTGTTTTAATGTTTATTTTTGAGAGAGAGAGGCAGGGAGAAAAAGAGAGAGAGAGAGAGAGAGGAATACACAGAATCGGAAGCAGGATCCAAGCTCTAAACTGTCAGCACAGAGCCTGACGCGAGGCTCGAACCCACAAACCGCGAGATTATGACCTGAGCCGAAGTCAGATGCTTATCCAACTGAGCCGCCCAGGCGCCCCTAAATAAATTAATTTTTTTTTAATTTTTTTTTAATGTTTATTTATTTTTGAGACTGAGAGAGACAGAGCATGAATGGGGGAGGGGCAGAGAGAGAGGGAGACACAGAATCAGAAGCAGGCTCCAGGCTCTGAGCCATCAGCCCAGAGCCCGACGCGGGGCTCGAACTCACGGACCGCGAGATCGTGACCTGAGCCGAAGTCGGACGCTTAACCGACTGAGCTACCCAGGCGCCCCTAAATTAATTTTTTAAAAATATTGAATAATTCAGTGACTCCGTTTGGCTAAGCTCCTGGTCTTGTATACAGGGGACAGAGGTATGTATAGAAATGACAACCACCAGCCAGATAGAGGCTGTGATAGAGGGAATGTCAGAGTGTTAGAGAAGAAGAAGCCAGAGCGCAGGGAAGAGAAAGAAGAAACAGAACATAAAAGGAGATAGTTTTTTAGATGAGTTAAAAAAACAAATCAAAACAAAACAAAACAAAACACAGAATGTGACCATGGCAGGGTTTTGTATATTCTACAAGAAATCAATGTGAAAGAGATCCGTATCTAGTCATACTGTGGCTCAACAAAGAAAATCATGGATGTGGGGCACCTGAATGGCTCAGTCGGTTGTGTCCAACTTCAGCTCAGGTCACGATCTCAGTTTGTGTTCCATGGTTTGTGAATTCGAGCCCCACATGGGGCTCTGTGCTGACAGCATGGAGCCTGCTTGGGATTCTCTGTCCCCCTCTCTCTCTCTGCCCCTCCCCCACATTCTCTCTCTCTCTCTCTCTCTCTCTCTCTCTCTCTCAAAATAAACCAATGGGGCGCCTGGGTGGCTCAGTTGGTTAAGCCTCTGACTTCCACCCGGCTTGTGATCTCACAGTTTGTGGGTTTAAGCCGCACGTCAGGCTCTGTGCTGACAGCTCAGAGCCCGGAGCCTGCTTCGGATTCTGTGTCTTCCTCTCTCTCCACCCCACCCCTGCTCACGCTCTGTCTCTATCAAAAATAAATAAACATTAGGGGCACCTGGGTGGCTCAGTCGGTTGAGCGTCCAACTTCGGCTCAGGTCATGATCTCACAGTCGGTGAGTTCGAGCCCCGTGTCAGGCTCTGTGCTGACAGCTCAGAGCCTGCTTTGGATTCTGCGTCTCCTTCTCTCTCTGATTCTCCCCCGTTCATGCTCTGTCTCTCTCGGTCTCAAAAATAAGTAAACATTAAAAAAAAAAAATAAACATGTAAAAAAAACTAAAAATAAACTTAAAAATTCTTTTAACATAATAAAAAAGAAAACAATGGATGAAAACCTTTATAAGAATTATACAAAAATATTACATTTCCATGTAACAAAAATCATCAATCACATTTTGGGAAGAATAAAATTATGTAGATATAAAATCTGGATTAGGTCTCTAGGGATGGATGAAATTCCCCTTCTGTTCAGTTTGGAGGTCTGAAGGGGTTTCCCCACCCATTTGCAGAGTTGCAAGTTACCTAATATTTGGAAAGTAAAAAAAAAAAATAATAATAATAATAACGCAAGTGAAATAAATGTTTGCTCATTGGTTCTTGTCAACTCTCTGCTTGGTCTGCTCCTTCCTTCCTCTCAGTATTCCCACTCTGGACACTTGCTATTTACAGTAACTTCAATGATATGGAAATGTCTCCTTGAATGTGCCCCTCTACACGGTGGACAGTCTCTTGAGGCTAAGGGACCCCAGGAGCCTTGATCCAGCCCTCCTCATGCTCTGCTCCCTCCTTCCTCCCTCCCTCTGGTCTCTCTGGGGCCCTAGTTCTGCGAAAATTTGGCCAGGCTTGGCTGGCCCAGAAAAGGTGCTCAGTAAGTGGTACCCAGCGTCGCTGCTGTTGTCACCCCAGGAAAGCGCAGAAAGAAAAATGTTTCTCGAACAGGGCAAGCGATTTGGATGCAGCCCGATCCTTGGGTTTTGCAGGAGTGAAGCGTCTGCTGCCTTTGAAGTCCCAGGAACTTAGCAGCCCTCCTGTCCCCAGAGGGCGTCACTCCCCTACACCAGACCTGCCAGAGCAGAGCACTTGTTGACTTGGTTTTTACCCCCTTTGTGGTCTTTACTATTTCCTCCTCTGTCTTCCTGGAGCACTCAAGGCTGAAGCTTTTCATCTTATGTTGTCTCTTGTCAGATCATTAAAAAAGAGACTCCCCCCCCCCCATTCTTAGGGAGTCTCTACCCACCAGCCTATAAGAGCCACTCATTCTGCCATTCAACAAACCAGCCAGTATTTATAGAGCGCCTACTGTGTGCCAGGCACTGTGCTCTGTGGCAACCCCTAACCTTATTCGTTAGGCTGCAGTAGGTTGGCTTTCCTGTCAGGTCTTGCTGTGTGGCCTTGGGCAAGTTACTTAACCTCTCAGAGTCTCCGTTTCTCATCAGCGAATTGGAAAAATCACATCCGCCTCAGGGGTGGGATTAAATGAGGCAAACCACTCCAGACTGTTGCACACGGGGTAGGGCCTGTGGCTGTGGTTTAAGGTGTAGGTGATCAAGTGCCAGAGACAGGGGCAGATGGTTTGGATTCCAGGTCCCAGCCACATTTCCTTATGCTGTTTGCTTTTGCGAATTGTTTGTTGTTCTAATTGCCAATGTATTGAGAATGAAAAGCGAGAAGTCTTGGCTCTCCAGAGCTCAGACTGCAGAGGTAACCGAGACAAGAGTGCATTCTCCCAGACCTTTTGTTTTGCATTGACGCAAGTACACAAACACCGAAGACGATTGGCTTATTATTCCTCATTTTCCAAAAACGGATAAAGTATCTATATCGTGCAACAACCTTGCTTTTGAATTAACAATGTATTGTTTCTGTTTCCTCTCTGTGTACATATCCTATAACAAAATCCGGGCTCACGGTCGGTCAGGAGGCGCGGCAGTGCTGAAGGGGAGGGGGCGGGGATCCAGGCTCAAACCCCCTCCCTTCTCAGCCCTTCTTCCGTCTGGGCCTCACCACCTCAGGCCCTCTCCCTCTCTAGCCCAGCCCTTCTTCCGGACCACTCCTCCCCGCCCCCCTCCCCCGGCTCGCCCCAACCTCCTCCCCAGGACCGCCTCCCCTTCCCCTCCCTAAGAACCCCGTCCCCTTCTCTCCCCGGACCCCTTCTCTGGGCCTCCATCCCAAGTCCACCCGCTTCCCAGACCGCCTTCTCCCAGCTTCCTCCCCTCGTCTCCCAGCCCCAATTCCGGCCTTTTTCCTTCCCCCCTTAGCCCCCTCAGCCACCCCAGAACCCTAGCCCCCCATCTCTCGTACCCGTTCCCCTCTGTCCCCCTGGGACCCCAGCCCCCCACTTCTCTCGTGCCCCTCCCGTCCGCTGCCCGGCTCCTCCCCTCCCGGGACCCCAGCCCCGCTCCTCCCGTGCCCCTCCCCCGCCCCCGCTGCCCGGCCACTCCCCTCCCCTCTCCTCCCGGGACCCCAGCCCCCCCCCCTTCTCCGGTGCCCCTTCCCCTCCGTCTCCCCCGAACCCCAAACCCCCTTCTCCCGTGCCGCTCCCCTCCGCTGCCCGGCCCCTTCGCCTCCTCGGGGGGGGGCCCCACCCCGCCCCCGCCTCCCTCCGGCGCCCCTCCCCCCCCCACCGCCCGGCCCCTCCCCTCCCGGGGCCCCCAGCCCCACCCCCCCCCTCCGGGCGGGCGGGCGGGCGGCGCGGCAGGGGGCGCTGCGCGGGCCGAGGCGCGGCTGCGGGCGGGCGGGCGGCGGGAGGAGGAGGCCCGGAGGAGGCGGGGGCGGCGGCAGGCGGGGGGCGGGGAGCCGAGCGCGAGAGGGAGGCGAGCGGCGAGACACAGGCTCCGAGGCTCCAGCGAGCGAGCGAGCGAGCGACGAGCGAGCCCGGGAGGGAGGGAGGGAGCGAGGGAGCGAGCAGCCGCGCCGCCGCCTCGCAATCCGCCGCCATCCCGCCGCCTCCGCGCCCGACCGCCGCCCGACCGCCATCGCCCGGCCCAGTCGCGCCCGCGGAACCAGACCAGGTGGGCCGGGGCGGCGGGGGTGGCGGCGCGGCGGCGCGGGCCGGGGGCCGGGGGCCGGGGGCCGGGGCGGCGGTCGGGCGCTAAGATGGAGGCGGCGCGGCCCGGCGGGGCTTTGTCTCGGCGGCGGCAGACCGACCGACTGACAGCGGCGAGCCCGGGCCCGGCCGCCCGCCGTCCGCGAGCGCGCCGCCGCCTGGGCCCCGCCGGCCGGGGCGAGGGCCGCGGGGCCGGGCGGGGCGGCCTGGGGGCGGCGGGCGGCCGGACCCGGGCTCGCCATTGTTGTGCGGCGCCGCGCGGCCTGGGCGGGCGGGCGGGCGGGCGGCGGGGTCGGGGCTGGCGGGGCGGGGCGGGGGGGGGGGGGGTCGCCGCGTCCCGGGGCCGCCTCCCGCCCGCCGGGGGCCGGCGGCCCGGAGCGCCCCGCTGGCCTGGAAGTAGCCGGGGCGGCCTTCCTGCGCCCCCCGCCGCCCCCCCCTCCCCCCGGGCCGGCCTGCAGAGGCCCCACCCCGCCCGGGAGTCCCGGGGTCGGGGCGCCCCCCCTTCCCCCCATTCCCCGGCGGGCGGTGTGGGGGGCGGCGGCGGCGGCGGCGGGGGGCGCGGCGGTGCCCCTCCCCCTCGCGGAGTCGCCGGCCGGGGGCGCGCAGGGGCAGGGGGCTCGCCGCCGCCGGCCGCCCTTTCGGTGCGCCAGCGACGGGATTATTTTCGAAATACTCCATGCTCTGTTACTGAGCGTGTTTAATAATAAACAGGATGTCGCTCCTCGGGGCCTGCCAGATGGGGATTTTTCCTTCCTTCTTTTTTCTTTTTCCCCCCTTTCGCCTGAGTGAGGAACAGCGCTGTTGAGACCGTGGGCCTCTGGAGTGGATTTGCCCACACACAAAGCTGGAAGGCGGTTTTCTCTCTCCTCCCTCTCTCTCTCTCTCTCTCTCAATACCGTGGGAGGTCCGAGCCCACCTTTCGGCGAGGAGAGGAGGTGTTTTTCGAGGGAATGGGTAGCTCGGAGGAAGTGGGGGGAAACGGGGGCTGGGGAGGCTCCCCAGACGGTGTCATTTGCTCAATGGCTGCCAGGGAGAAACCTTTAGAAGCCTTTGGTTTACGGGGTTGTTAAATTGGCCCTCCCCCCCCCCCCTCTTAAGATTTTCTGTGCATTTTGTGTGGCTGTGTATACATTTATCCAGTTTGGTTTTTGGAACCAGCCGTGTGAAGTCCGAGCGTGGTTTCTCCGAATCTGAGCCTTTTAGCTCGGTTTACAGTGGTGTGGTGCAAAGAGGGCCTGGGGGGGGGCCCAGGCTTTGGGGTGCAGATCCTTCTGCCAGAGAAATCTAGGGTTCAGAGAGCCGTCATTGGCCTACATTTCGCATCCCCCACCTTGTAGAGTTAGGGAGGTGGTGAAAGATCTGGAAGGGCCCGGCCCGCAGCTGAGTGTTTAGCAGTAGTTTCTGTAACTGCCGTCAAGCCCCAGGATGGAATTTAGCCACCGTGATGCCACCCGTAGGGCTGACTGACCTGACAGAGCTGGTGCAGATGCCACAGGTGCTGGGCTAAGGCGTGGACGGGAGAGGCATCGAAGGCACCGAACGTCTCCGGAGCACTTGGCTTGTTCGGTGCTCAGCCTCTATGGGGAGACAAGGGTGGGAGAGAGTAGCGTGTGGAGCTCCCAGGAACCGATGGTTGTAAGTCCGTGTCCTCGGGTCTGGGCTGCTTGCCCCCTCCCAGGCACGTTTCCAGCTTTGTGTAAGGCAGACTTAGAACAATGAGAGATACCGAGAACAAGCAGAGGCCGGGGACTTTGGAGGATGACCGCTTTCCTTTGGGGATGGCAGATGACCACTTGGGGAGCCTGTGCCTGCTCGGGCAAGTGTCTCTCCTGGAGCCTGCATTCTGGTCTTCACCGGCTTGCCCTCGGCAAGTCTCTGAGCCGCGGCTCCTGCATCTGTGAAATGGGAATGATTATGCCTTGCCTGGAGCGTCGTTTGGGGCTCTTGTGAGCCTCATATTCTGTTTGTACAGCAAACCGCTTCGTTCTGTGGGAGGGTGACGAGAATGTATGTCGTTCTTGTTGATTTCCCGCTTTTCTCATCCTTTCTCAGCTCCTGAACTTTTTCTCCTGTTCTCCTGGCTGATGGCGCCGTGACTTCCCCACCCCACATTCTATCCTTAGCTAGTATTTGCGTGTCACGGCCACTACTCGGGGCCTGGAAGCAACAGAACGGCCTAGAGCAGCTAGGCTGCCCCGGGGTGTTTATTAGAGACCATAGGGAGGACTGAGGCTAATGCAAGGGAAACTGACCCGGGTCTCGGTCATGGGTGAGGGCCGAGACCCAGGTTATGTCTGGGCCACACCTGTAGCATGTTTGGAAACGGCCCTGGAGACGCTCTGCTTGGGCTTACTGTGCTTCTGCAGTCTTCCTGGGCAGTTGTTTTGGTACACTCTGGCATTCCCCCAACCATCTTGGTTTTGTTGTGTTCTCTCTTTTTTTTTTTTTTAAAGCCTCCTTGGAACCTCCTCCAGGCCCACTGGCTGCGGGACTGAAGACATCTTAGCGGGGGGCCCTGTCTTTAGTTTTCCCAGCTTCCTGCCTCTTGGCCTGTCTTTTCTGTCTGATTTCATTGTGGCCAGGTCTGGCCCTGCACTATTACTTAGGGAAGGAGAAGAATCCGCTGTCCTTCCCCTTAAGCTTTTGGATTACCTGTGAATTTCAGTTACCCAAGGCTTCCTGGAGGGGCCACGTTTCTGCCCATTGTGGGGGCCTGCCTGCAGCGGCCTGGGTCCTTTGCAGTCTCCTTCAAGCCCAAATGGGTAAAGAAAGAGCCTGGGGAAGGGAGAGCCAGAAAGCCCTGGGAGAGTAGAATTTCAGGAATGGCAAGTCAGAACTAGTTCCAGCACCGACTGGTTGCCTGGGGCCCTGCCGAGGGATTTTTGTTGTGCCCCTTCACCATCCCCCACCCCCTTTTAAATTTCAGTTCTCTTTTCTCCTGAAGGATTATTTTATTGTACTTGAAAGATTTTTCTTTTTCTTTTTTTTTTGGCTTGCACAAAGTCCTGACTCATGTTGCTAATGGCTGTGTGCTGGTTGGATGTCTCATTATTCTACCATTTAAGATTGATCATTTCTGTGTTGGTTTCTGTTTCACACCAGAATAGGCCGGGTGGGTCAGGACATGTATTTCTAAATTTGATAATGAGGCTTCTCTACTATCAAGCGTATGTGTCTTGTTATGGGCAGGCAGATCTTAAGTGGGGCCTGTCTACACTAGATTTTAAAGCCGTGCGCTCCCCTTGAAAAATAGTCTCCGGCAGAGAGCTGTGGGGCTTTGTGCTCTGAATCTCAAGAGTTTTTGGTCAGGGGTAACCAGACTGCTTTTCAAGTCGTAACTCAAGTTTCTTAAGAAAGTCTCGTTTTTTTCTGGGCCTCGTGTGGACTTGGGAACCTTTGGTCTGTCATTTGGACGGAGAAATAGAGCTTGTGGTGCTCAGGACGGATGAGAAAGACTGAGAGCTTTCTGGTGGATGGAAATTGTGGATGACAAGCTTTTCGGCTTCAAAGGTGCCGTCTGGACCAGGCCGCCTCACCTGGGAGCTCCAAGACCCCGACTCCGTTGTCGGACCTGTGTCACCGATCGTGTCTGTGGCTGGCGTGTGCGAAGCCTCAGCCCTGGGAGAGAGGCTTGCTCTGGTGACAAGAGCCAGAAGTCCGGGTTGAGTGTTGCTGTTAGCTGTACTTGTTGATTTTGTTTTTTGTCCCCCGCCCTGTGTGGCCTGAGCCGAGGGCTGGGTTGCTTCTGTATGATGCTGGCAGCCGCACTGGTTTGTAGAGCTCTCTGCCTGCAGCGGGAGCGGTCTGTGGGCAGAGTGAGGTCTATCTTAGGTTGCTGGCGGCCCTTCGCGTTCCCTCTGAGAGCACGTTCTTCTCCCACCTCTGCAGCTGGTTTTGGAGCTCGGGCTCTGGATCCTTTCTCCCTCTCAGCGGCGGTGTGGCGAGGCAGTATGTAGCGCCTTTAAGAGTCGCTGTCCTGCACCAGCTACTCCTTGAGCGTGTACTGTTTGCCAGGCGTTGTGCAAGGCCCTAGGAGTACGTTTTTCCCTATTCATAAGAATAACATCTTTATTAAAGAGAAAAAAAGGGAAATACTGAAAGAAAAAAGATAAAAAAATATAAAACACCTCTAAGCTCACCATATGGAGAGAACTACAGAAAAGACTGGTGTATTTTTTTCCTTTGCTTACGTATTTGTTTTTTCAAAGTTAGGCAAATACTATATACGCTGTTCACAATTTATAGTTCTTGGTTTTTTTAATGTTTATATTTATGATTTGAAAGAGAACAGATGGAGGAGGGGCCGTGAGAGGGGGACAGAGGCTCTGCGCTGAGAGCAGTGAGCTCGAGGTGGGGCTCGAACTCATGAACCGCGAGATCTTGACCAGAGCCGAAGTCAGACACTCAACCGACTGAGCTGCCCAGGTGCCCCCATGGTTTATAGTTCTTACCGTTAGAGTGTATTTTCTTAACTTATCGAGAACATATTTTTATTTCATTTTATGTTTTTAATTTTTTAAAGTTTATTTATTTTGAGAGAGAGAGAGTGCGTGCCTGCACAAGTAAGGGAGGAACAGAGAAAGAGGGAGAGACAGAATCCCAAGCAGGCTCCACACTGTCAGCACAGAGCCTGATGCAGGGTTCGAACCCACAAACCGTGGGATCATGACCTGAGCCGAAACCAAGAGTCGGACGCCTAACTGACTGAGCCACCCAGGCGCCCCTACTTTATTATTTTTTTTTTTTTAAGTAAGCTCTCTGTGCGACACGGGGCTTGAACTCACAACCCTGAGATCAAGAGTTGCACGCTTCACTGACTGAGCCAACTAGGCCCCCGGAAAACATTTTAGTAACTGTGTAATTGCTTTATATGGACTTGCCATGATTTTTTTTTAACTCTGTTATTAGACATTTAAGTTGTTGTTACCATTTTTCCTTCACGTAAACAAAATTTTAGGGCACATCCTCCCATGTAAATCTTGGTGTATGTTGCTCATGATTTCCCATAAGTGGCATTTCCTGGCCAGAGAGAATGCAGGCTCCTTCTTCAGTTCTGTTTTCTCCCTTAGCCCTTGTCCCTTTTGACTCCCAAGGTGGCTTCCTGCTTGAGCCACCAAGTTCTGGGTGTCTCGGACCTGGCTGTTTCAGTCCTGGCTGAGCTGTCTGATGAGTGAAGTTTGGGGTTTTAATCCATCTACTGGGTTGAGTCTGAACCAAGTGTCTTGACTTCGACATTTACCAGTCTGAGGCCACATGGCTGTTGGTGCCACGTTTGTGTTCCTTGGGAGCTTGTCCAGTGGGGAGAAAGCGAGCCCCTCCTTAAAGAGGCCTCCGGACCTCTCAACCCGATTGTGTCATCACCTCCCTTGATTCTTTCCTTTCCTCCGTTGCTGTTCTCTGTAGTTCTTTTCACAACTTTAAATACACTTTCTTAAACAGTTATTTTATTGTGAAATATACATAAGGTTTATCGTTTTAGCCATTTCTAAGTGTACGATCAGTGGCGTTAAGTTACAGTGTTGTGTAACCGCCACCCCCCTCCAGAAAGTTGTCACCTTCCCAAACCGAAACTCTGTGCCCGTCAAACACTGACTGCTCACTTCCCGTCCCTCAGCCCCTGGCAGCGACCGTCTGCTTTATGTCTCTCTGAGAGGAATCATACCCTATTGGCCCTTTTGTGTCTGACTTCATGCTTTCAGGGTTTGCCCAGGCTGTGGCGGGTGTTCGAACTCCATTCCTCTTGGTGGCCGAGTAGTATTCCATATTCTGTTTATCTATCACATTTCGTTTACCCCTGCGTCTGTCAGTGATGACAGCTTTTGAATGCAGTTTTGCTCTTTATTGACGGGTACGTTTTCCCCAGTGGGGTGAGTGAGGGGGGGGGGCCAGGAAGCAGCATTCTGTTTCCTGTTTGCTGTGCTCGGGTGTCTGACACAGGGAGGGGGCTCAGGTGCGGAAGCACTGGAGCTGCAGATGAGGTGCGTGGGAGTCAAGGCCATCCCAGCCTGGGTGTGGGGTGGTCAGGGAAGACCTTCTGGAAACTACAGCAGACTTGGAAATCAGCACCTGACCAAGAGCATGTGATTCTTGATCTCAGGGTTGTGAGTTTGAGCCCCATGTTGGGTGTAGAGATTGCTTTAAGAAAAAAAAAAAAAAAATTCTTAAACAGAACCAGGCACCTGTTGAAAACAGTACGCCAAGCCCCCTGGAGTATTAAAAATGCGTTTCTAAGTTGGAATCAGAACCGCGTGAGCCACGGTAGAAAACTTGCCGGTCAGCTTGCTTTGCAGAACGCGAGAGCCCTTTGGACGGGAACCTGTTAGGCGAGTACTTTGCTGTGGCTGGTGGCCAGCCCGGGGGAGGGCAGACAGGACTTCGGAAGCGCGAGCTGACTTCTCCCACCGGGGCTTCGAGATCATCTCTTTGTGTAGAAGGATGGGATGCGTTGCCGCAGGACCAACTGGGAAAAGGAGGTCATCCCCGGCACTCTTTCCACTCTTTCCACTCTTTCCACGGCTCCTTTGTGTCTTCCAGCGCTTTTTTCGGCAGGTGTTGTTTACATACAGTTCAGAGCTTAAAGAACTGCTCTGTTTCAGGCGCTACAGAAACATAGGCCTGTCTGGGAGCGGTGCTGCCTGGCCGACCTGCCGGGGGAGTGAATGGGCTGAGTGTTCAGAAATAGCTGGGGACAGTGGAAACGTTGTCCTAAGGCAGAAAGTGGAATTTTTTTTTCCCCTGATAGAAAATTAATTACAAAAGTATACACACTCATTAAGAAAGAGAAAAAGCAAGTGTATGAGGGAAAATGAAAGCTCTTTCCTCTAGCTTTCCAGGCAGTAACTACTGTTTACAGCTCAGTGTGTTTATCCTCCCAGACTCGAGTCTTTTTTTTTTTTTTTTTTTTTTTAAGTTTATTTATTTTGAGGGCGGGGGGAAGGGCGGGGGGGAAGGGCGGAGAGAGAGCGTGCGAGTGCTCTCCAGAGGATTCCAAGCAGGCTCTGCACTGTCAGCGGGAGATCGTGACCTGAGCCGAAACCCAGAGCGGGCCGCTTAACCCGCTGAGCCACCCAGGCGCCCCCCACGACATGCGTTCTTAAACACATCAAGAGCACGTTTTCATATTAATGCGTACCAGTGTGTTACGCTGCTAACACTTTTAAGATAATACTTCTGAAGCTTTTAAAAAATCTACAAGCGTATGAAGAAAAACAAAAACAGCTAGTAATTCCACGACTCAGATATTTCCAGTTGACTTTTTTCAAGAAAACAGTTAGGAAAGTTAAGCTGTATTAAAAGTGTAAGGGCTCTTCCCCAGTCTCTCTGTAGAGAAACCACCGTGAGAAGTTTGTCATTCCTTCCAGAAAAAAATTGTGCACACGTATGCCACGACAGTCCGTACAGATGGATTACGTCGTCTGTTTTAGCAATGCAGAGGATGTTTTGTGCATACACTTGGTTTAATCTGTTTCCCATTGGTGGACATTGGGGCTGTTTCTGACTTTTGGATATTGCACAGTTTTGGTAAAATTCTGCCAATTTTCTCTTGAGAAATGTATAATT
This sequence comes from Panthera leo, assembly GCF_018350215.1. Classification (NCBI taxonomy): domain Eukaryota; kingdom Metazoa; phylum Chordata; class Mammalia; order Carnivora; family Felidae; genus Panthera; species Panthera leo. Next base: position 88,983,995 of record NC_056691.1, read on the forward strand.
TGTACATAATTGCATGTGTTTCTGTAGTGTGGACCCTTCGAGATGAATAGCATTTTGGAAAGAATTCTGCTAAATTCCTCTTCAAAAAACTTTGTGTCGGGGGCACCTGGGAGGCTCAGTGGGTTAAGCATACGACTTCAGCTCAGGTCATGATCTCGCGGTTCGTGGGTTCAAGCCCCGCGTCGGGCTCTGTGCTGACAGCTCAGAGCCTGGAGCCTGCTTTGGATTCTGTGCCTCTTTCTCTCTGCCCCTACCCCACTCACACTTTCTCTCTCCCTCTCTCTCTCAGAAATAAGAATAAGTTTAAACCCAACTTTGTGCCCATTTGTAAGTAATAGTATAAATCTGAGAGCGGGTGTTTCTGGACTGTGGACTTTACTAACCCTAGAGCCTTTAACTTGTCCTTTTGGATGAATGAGCGCGGTTTCCCAAATCAAAAGCAGTCACTGTTTCGGACTTGCTCTAGTAGTCAGTGTCGAATCTTAGGGTTTTTTTATGGAAGCAGTATTCACTGTGGTCTTCTGGTGCTGGAGTGGTGCCCTGGGCACCTCACTGGGGGAAGGTCAGGGTGGGAACCAGAAGGAGGTTGTGGAGAGAGGCACAGGTAGCCTCTTGGCACAGATGTTTTCTTCCAGCCTTTACACACTGGAGCCTAGCCTCTCTGGAGATTTCTGAGGCTCCCGTTTTGCAGCCCTTGGTGGTTTTGTTGCTGTTAATATTTCTTACTGTGTGGAACTTACCTGGAGGCCAGCTCTCCGTTGCATTTCCTGCTAATGGCTCTTAGGCAGATCTGCTCAACCACTTGGCTTCAGGGCCCACGTCTCTCTCCCTTCTAGCTACTCAAGGAAATCACACTTCCTGGGCGAAGTGACTGCAGAAAGGAAGCCCCTGGAAGTGCCTGGATGGTATTTCATCAGGCGGGATTGGGAAGGATTTGTGCTTGTACCCAGGGGAGGTACCCTTTGGGATTACACTGCTCCTGCCCTTGAGGGCTGTTATTGTTAGCTTGAACTGGAAGCAGTCGCTGGCAGGGTTGGGAATGCCTTGCCCTCTCCTCTGCTCCCTTTCCTGATGGAGAGTAGCCCTTGGCTTCGAGGTCCACTGGCTTCATATCCAGGTTCGTCTATCCACTTGCGAGCTGGGTGATTTAAGGTTATTTAATCTTTTGGAGTCTCTGTTCTTGTCTGCAAAACGGGGGGTAGTAATGCCATCCTCCTGGAAGGGGGAGGGATCCAGTGGGTCCTGTACCAAAGTGTGTAGAAGGTACCAGGCACGAGGCAAGCAGGCTCGCAGTAAACAGTAGCTATTAATGGTTCCTGGATACAGCACTAGCCAAGGGCCTGGGGGTTTGGAGTAGGCAGGCGTATACACTTGGGGCTCATTTGTTTACTAGATGTGGCTGTTTCTAATAGTGTGCTAAGTCCTGTGCTACGTGCAGAAGACTTAGACCCAAATCAGATAGCCCCCGTCTTCACCTCCAGGAGCTCAGACACCTTAAGCAGGGGCCTCCCCGAGGGGCAGGTGCATCGGAGCACTTTCTGCCATACTTGTCTTCGTTCAAGGTAAATCTGGTCACTTGCTGGCGCCCTGTGCTGTTGCAGGTAAATGTCTTGCTAGGAATAGAGATAGGTGCACTCAGGCAGTTGACGGGTGCAAGGGAGGCCCTGCAGCTTGCTGGGCTACGACCTGTCTCGGCATCAGGCAAACGGGAGCGTTCATTTCCATCTACTTGCTGGAGGACCTTGAACAAGTGCCCTTCATCCCTTCGAGCCTCCACTTCCTGCCAGATGGGGATGAAACCTGTCATACGGTGTGGCGGTGACCACGGCACCTACTCAGCTCAAACGGTGTAAGGTGTCGATTCTGTATTGCTCAGTTTACCCAGACCTTAAAAACAATGTATCAGTAATGACACAGGCTTGTTACAAAAATGCCCGAACGCTTTAGAAGTGCCCAGAGTAGAAAATGAGTCACTTCTTCCCGCCCACTATTCTGCTTTCCGATGAGATAGGGCACCTTCGGGGTGGGATGGCCATAGGCTGCCATCCCTTTTTCAGATCAGTTGATGAGTGCTGTCTGGAGAGCAATTTTGTCTTCCACTAATGGGAAGGCTTTATGCATATGAATTCTAAATCGGAAGTGACCACTGGAAAATAGGAGCTAATAGGTGCTTATAGGTATATCTTAATATAAACAAAGGTAAATAAAAGACATTTTATATGTGGTGTCCATATATGTTGTATATTTAATGTATATGTTAAATGTATAATTGCCTGTGTTACAGATTTAGATAATATTTCCTATATTATATGTTTATATAATGTATATATTATCACGGGGGTCCTTTCTTGTTCTCTTAAGGAATAAAACAAAAGGCCCTCGTAGTTCCCTGCACCCCGGGCGAGTCATGACGCTGTGCCGGTCATACTGAGCAGTGGCAAGAGGAGATTTAATGAGCCAGCGTGGCCCTGCAGAGATCTTGCGGTTGTGCGATTCGGTGTTGACACGGGGAGTGGGGAACGAGGTGGGCCGTGTGGTCTGTGGTGCGAACTTGTTAGGGTAGAGAGCAGCACACACGGCCTGTGGTAGTTCGGGGATGGTGGCCGAGACGACGGAGCCGGGAGGGGGCCCGGGATTTGTGAGAATAGAGCTCCATCGGTGGGGGTGACGTCTCTAAGACCCGTTACGAATAATGAGTGAGTGGAGTTGGTGTGTCAGCCGTGGGCGCACATGTTCCTTTTGACCTGTGACTGGCTTGGCGCGCCCGTGAGAGCCCCTGGGGACCCTTGGCCCTTATTTTTGGGTTCTTCCTTTTTGTTACTTCAGACCTGGTCTTGCCCGATTGGAGGCCCAGTGGCTGTAATCATCCTGGGTTTCCTGTGGTGTCTGAGGCTTGGGGAATAAATAGCCTGTGGGTTCCGGGGCTCTAGTGCTTTGGGCTTTGTTGGAGATCATTTAAACCAACCGAGCCCTTTTAGCGCCCCCCCCCCCCCGCCCCCGCCTTCAGCATATTTGGGTTTGTTAATTTATTTTCTTCAAAGAGAAGGTGGATTTGCAGGGGCTGAGTTGTTGATGAAACGTCTCTGCGTAAGCACACCCCCTGGTGTGTGTGGCTCGCCTCTGGGTCGGCATGAGTCGCTGAGTGACAGAACACAGAACGGAGTGACCTGGGCCTGTTCTTCCTTCACCTGTGGCCTCCACGTGGGGGTGATAGTTAGGACACCCACCTCTGCGGTGGTTAGCAGGGTCCTCTGTGCAGTTGTGACCGTGACTGAGGCGGCCTGGTGAAGTATTTCCTCGCCGGATTAAAGGGCGCATCACCTCCGGGTGGCATGGCTTGTTGCTAGGGAGTCTCCTTTGGGGCTTGTCAGGAGGCCACTGCTGCCCCCCGCCCTGCCTCCTCAGGGTGCAGCCACGAGAGTGCCACCGTTGGAGGAGGGCTGCAAGATGGGGTCTTCGTCTTGTCGCAAGTGGGGCGCGTTCTGCAGCCCTCAGGGCACCCCTGCCAGAGGGCATCTGTCCCCCGTGAGGTTCACCGGGGGAAGGGTCTGGAGTCCGCAGCGCGGGGCGGGGTGACAGCTCTCATCTGCTGCCTCTCAGCTCCTTGGGCACAAACTGGAAACCTGCTCCGTGGAAGTGTCAGATGGTCCGCAAGCGTTGGCCCGAGTGCGTATAGGCGTGTGGACTGCGATGTCGGCTGGCGCATTATTTGTCATAGCACACAGCTGGAAGTCGTTTCTGTATCTGTCTGTAGGGCAGTGGGTAAAGGCACAGCTACGCCGTGAAATACGATCAGGCATTCAGACGATGAGATGGATCTGTATGTGTTTTCTTGGAAAGATGACCCCAGTGTACTAAGAGAGTGAGCTACAGCATAACACGGAAACTTCCCACGTTGGTGGGCTGAAACTCCAAGACCCCGGGCCGCTGCTAGGTTTGCGCGAGCTGAGAAGAAACGGTATGGAGGACGTCTGCCACGTTAGTGAGTTGGATTGACGTGTCGTGTTATTTGCATTTGTTACACTGGATGCGGGGTAGTGACGGGTACTGGTTGCGAAGGGCGTACAGGTGTAACAACCATGCGTGCTTGTGGGTGGTCGGGGCCAGGACTGGGCAGCTCGCGCATTACTGGCTCTTTTCCGGCAACAGCTTCGCCCAGGGTCAGTATTTTGGTCAGCCGCATCCCGAGTGCCCCCGCTCCTGGTGTTGGGGCCCTGACGGTTCACAGGAATCCACCCGATTCAGTCATGTGTCTCTGTTCATGGCCCTTGGAAACCGCTTTGTTGATCTGGTTAGAAAGAACAATCCAATTCAAATGCCGTCTCGGTTTCTGTTCTCTGCTCACTCAGACCTTACGATATAGAACATGGATTTTGGTGGCATTTGCAAAGTGCTTCTCACTTGCTAATTTACCGTTAACGGGAGGTAGAAAAGGAAGGAGAAACTGAAATAAAGGTGTATTTCTTTTTTTTTTGCCAGGTCCGTGGTAAGTTTTTCTTTTTCTTGTTTCTTTTTTTCCACTGTTCATTTATTTTGAGAGAGAGAGAGAGAGAGCACTTGAAAGAGTGTTCATGGGGAAGGGGCAAAGGGAGAGGGAGAGAATCCCAAGCAGGCTCTGTGCTGGATCTCATGAACTCTGAGATCGTGACCTCAGCCGAAATCGAGAGTCAGATGCTCAGCAGACTGAGCCACCCATGCACCCAGTCCTTGGTAAGTTTTGACCCTGGAGAGGGAGGCCTGTGTGTGGCATGTCTATCCCGAGTGTCCATCTCCAGCTGTAAATTGAAATTGCCTTTTTTTTTTTTTCTCTCACTAAATTAACTGTATGTTCAAAAGGTGAGGTTGGCTGGGAGCTCTGCAGACTGCTTATGGATTTCTAGCAGACTCTTCTGCAGGCTTCATCCCGTTCCTCTGTGCCTGTGAGCTGGGTGTGTAGTGACTGACCCCATGGCCCATGAAGAAAGGAGCCATAACAGAGTTTAAGTTGGTCAGGAGTGATGACAGGGTCCCTGGAACCATTCAGGTACGGTGGCTTAGAGACTCAAGACAGACCCCTGTAGGGGCACCTGGGTGGTTCCGTCGGTTAAGCGTCCTTCCGACTCACGGTTCCTGAGTTTGAGCCCCGATTTGGATTCTGTGTCTCCCTCTCTCTCCGTCCTCCCCACCCCCCCACTTGCTGGCACACCCGCTGGGGCCACAGGACTCTTGTTAGAGTCCCTCACCTGACGTGGTGCCTCCTCAGACCCCACCCCAGCCCACATTTGACCTGTACACTCACCACGGCCCCAGGAGCACTGGGAGAGCTGGGGGGTACTGTGGGCATTTTATTCTGGTGGCCACGTGGTCATTCTCTGGTGCCCACATGGGTCCATGCTTCAGAGCAGACCTGAATGTCAGACTGAGCTGGGTTTAGGCTCAGGTTTTACAACGTCCTAACTTGTTGATAGTGACCTTGGGCCAGTCTTTTAACCTCCCAGACTTGGTGTCCTGTCTGTGAAATGAGGTACAAATAACTGTTTCTCAGTGGTTTATCTGTTTTATTTCTTGGTTCAAAGAACTACTTTTAATACCATTTTATTCCAATGTATTCAGTTAAATTCATTTAATTATTTTCAGTTCATTTTTCTTCATTGTTTCTGCTTTCCTTTGCATTCCATTGTGTCTTTTTCTGACTTCTAGAATTGGATGCTTAATTTAATCTCATTCTTTTCTCTTGGAAATTTAAAGTTTTTTGGGGCACCTGGGTGGCCCAGTTGGTTAAGCGTCTGACCTCGGCTCAGGTCATGATCTCGCGGTTTGTGAGTTTGAGCCCCGCGTTGGGCTCTGTGCTGACAGCTCGGAGCCTGGAGCCTGCTTCGGATTCTGTGTCTCTCCATCTCTTGGCCCTTCCTCTGCTCAAGCTCCGTGTCTCTCTCTCTCTCTCAATAATAAATAGACAAAAATTTAAAAAAAAAGGAAATTTAACGTTTTTAGATTATTAAATTTCCTTTGAGTATAAATTTGTTTTAAGAGTTTTGATAGTGTAGTGTTCTGTCCTCCATTTGTGGTTTTCTAGGGATTCTGCATCTATGGTTTTGAATTTCCCTTTGATTCAGAATTTTTTAAGAGTGTTTTAAGTTTTCCAGCCGGTAGTGTTCTTTTTTACTTCTGCTTTCATTATGTCTTCTTTTATTGCACTATGGTCAGAGAGTTTTGCTTTTCAGAATTTGGGTTTTTCCTTAAAGTTTCATGTGTAGTAATTTCTTTCCTTCTTTCTTTCTTTCTTTCTTTCTTTCTTTCTTTCTTTCTTTCTTTCTTTCTTTCTTTCTTTCTTTTTTTTTAAAGACTTTATTTTTAAGTAATCTCTGCCCCCCAACGTGGGGCTTGAACTTACAACCCAGAGACCAAGAGTTGCGCGCTTCATCGACCCGGTCAGGCGGGTGCCATGTAGTCCCTTTCTGAACATGTTGGCTGATCTACCTTAATCAGACCATCTGTGATCTTCTCTCTTTTGAGTGGGCTTTATCCACCAAGGTGCAGAGATTTTTTTCCCAGTGTTTTCTATTTAACAATGATTTTTTTCAATGCCTTTTTTTTTTTTTTCATTTTGAAGTTACTCTGCATATATAGGTTTGCGCCAGTCCGTGTTTTCGTTACGGATTGCTCCCTGATGCTTATAAAATGACTCTCTGTTCTGCTTCTTTTTTGTACGTGCTTTCATTCAGCATGATATCTGTGAGTTTCATCAGTGTGGTTTGTGTGTGACAGTTTATTCATTCCCATTGTTGAGTAGCATTCCATTATGTGGGTATGATATTTATTTGTTCTAGTGGTGATAGACTTTTAGCTTCTGTTAGTTTCCATTTTGAGCTATTCCCAAATGATGCTGCCGTGCACCTTCAAACAAATATCCCTGGACGTGTGTGCGAACTTGTTCTGTTGGGTACGTACCCAGAAGTGGGAAGGTTGGGTCGCAGGGTCGGCATATGTGTGGCTTTAATGGATGGCTGCCAGTTTTCCAGTGATTTTACCAACGGGCACGTCCACTGGCAGTGCGGGGCAGCTGTCCTGGCCACGCATATCACCAGCGCTTGGCCTTGTGAAGATGTCAGTTCTCCCGAGTTTGAACTCTGGGTTCCATGTAATTTCGGTAAAAATCCCAGCAGGCTTTCTTTTGTTGTTGTTTTGTTTGGAAATTGACAAACTGATTCTGAAATTTATACGAAAATGCGGAGAGCCAAGAATAAAGCAGTCTTGAAGAATAGCAAAGCTGAAGGACTTATCCTACCAGATGTCAAGACTTTATAAAAGCTGCAGTAATTAGGGCAGCACAGTGTTGTCAGAAGGATAGACAATAGGCTGTTAGAAGAGAGGTCTTGAAACAGACTTCACAGAAGGCCGTTTACGACAAGGGTGCCTCACGACAAAGGGAAAAGATGGCCTTTTCAAAAAAGGTACTGGGAAAATGAATCTTCTGCCTCAAATCATATCCAGAATCAGGTTTACATAGAGCATAGAGCTGACCATGAAAGATGAGACAGTAAACCTTCTAGAAGAAAACATAGGACAATATCTTTCCGATCTCAGGTGAGACAAAATCCCTTACGTGGGAAAGCACACCAGAACGTATACATTGGTTGATAAATTGAATGACAATAAAACTTGAATCTTCTCCTTTTTTGCAAATGCTCAGTAAAATGCAGCAAATGCTGTTTTCAGATTACACAGATACATTAGGTAGTTGTGAGCTCTGTTTACCTCCTGGAACCCTCCCCGTCTTCTTGCCTGTCGTGCAGTGGCCATCTTGGGCTTCCTTTGCATGTCATCCTGGGACTTTGTCCCTCTGTGCTGGATCCCTTGTTTCCTGGATCCCATGTGTGTACCAGTCGGGTAATTTGAACATCAAGTAATTGCAACCATCTTAAGCTGCCTTGAACCACGAGGACGTTATTGACAGAGGAACCAGGTATGTTAATTGTCTGGGTGGGTCATGAACCCATGCTGAGCCGCTGAGCCTACAGCCCAGCCCAGCCAGGGGAATGGGCTTCTAGACCCTGCATACCCCCCCCCCCCCAAGCAGGGTGTGGGTCAGCCCCCTCAGGCTGGGGAAGGATGGGATCACTTTTCCTCTAGGAAAGAGGAAGGGAGAATTAGCATCTATGATGTTTGCTTCTGTGTTGGATTGCTCTCTCGTTTGTTAGAGTATATTCCTCTGGAACTTTCTATGAAGGTATATGTTTTGAGTCCTCATGTGAGTCTGAAAGTATCTTTTTCTTTGCCCGTATTTGATTTGGTCAGCTGAGTATTGGATTCTAGGTTGAAAATCCTTTTCCAGGGAGGGGAATGATGTGGATGAGAAATGCAGACACACATCATTGTTGTTCATGAGTCTTCATGGCCGTTCTCATTGCTTCTACCTGGTACGTGGGGTGCTTTCATAAACTTTGGGGTTCTTCTCTTTGTCCCTCATAATACTGGAATGTCACCTTGTACTCTGTTCTTTTCACGTCCGTTATTCTGAGCACTAGGGGTGCCCTTGCAATCTTGGGCACTTCAGCTCTGGGGATTTTTCATGGTTTTTTCATTTGATAAATTCGTCTCCCCTCTTTTCCTCTCTGTTTTTATCACTCCTGGTTAAATTTGGACTCCTGGGTTCATCCTTTAATTTTGGGTTGACAGAAAGACTAGCGTTCATCTCTTTGTTAATTTCCTGAGATTTTCTTCACTTTATTTTTCATTTTTTCTATTGAAATTAAAGTTTAAAAAAATTTAGAAGAGTTTGGGTTTACACAACAGTTGTAGTTTCTGTATACTGTGCTGCCGGTTTTTCCTATTACGAAGTTCTAGTGTTAGTACGGTTCTTTGTCCCAATTAATTACCCAGTACTGATATGTTATGATTAATTGAAATTTTATTAGAGAGCATGTGCACACGCAGGGGCGGAGCCGAGAGACAGGGAGAGACAGAATCCCAAGCAGGCTCCGTGCTGTCAGCACAGAGCCTGTCGTGGGGTTCCACCCCACTAACCTGTGAGATCATGACCTGAGCCCAAATCAAGAATTGGCAGCTTACCCAACTGAGCCACCCAGGTGCCCCTTAGATTTTGTTAGTTTTATACTTAATGTCCTTTTTCTGTTCCAAGATACCACATTTAGTTGTCATGCCTCCTTGGTTCCCTCCAGACTGACCCTTACCCGATTTGCCTTGTTTCTGATGACCTTGACAGTTTTGAGGGGTACCGGCCCAGTATTTTCTAGAATATCTGTCAGTTGAGATGTGTCTGCTGTTTTCCTCGTGATTCACGTGAGGTGGTGGGGGTTGGCCTGTCCTGTGTTTAATACTTGCTAGGGCTTTTTTTGATTGTCCCTGAAGAAAAGAAACCCTGTTTTTATTGGATGGGTGTAGGATCTTCCGATTTTCTGAGGATATTAATTTTATGTTACTTTCTTTTTTTCTTTTACTGTTATTTTAAAATTCACTTATTTTTGAGAGAGAAAGGTGGGAGAGGGGCAGAGCCAGAGGGAGACACAGATTCCAAAGCAGGCTGCAAACTCTGAGCTGTCAGCACAGAGCCTGACGTGGGGCTAGAACCATGACCTGAGCCAAAGCCAGACGCTTAACCAACGAGCCACCCCGGAGCCCCTAATTTTATGTTACTTTATTTTTTTTGAATCTTTGGTTCCTGGTGTTGTGTGTTTCTTGCAGGTTCTTTTGTCTGCGTTTTTCGTATCAGCCTTTTTGTGAGGCCCTTCAGATGACTGTGGTCTTGGGCACACACAGCTGATTGAGGATGGGGTGGCTGGCTCTGGGTGGCCTGCCTCCCTGTAGGGTGAGTGGGTGGGAAGCCGGCCTTCTTTTCTCAAGACCCAAGTGTTTGTGTCTATTGGTTTTCAAGAGAAGACTCCTTCATCTTTGCCAGGGACGTGGAGAAAGGGACAGAATGTGTTTATCCGCCACCCTGCAATGAGGCCCACAGCAGAGAGGGCTGAGGCACCCCACGATTCGCCTTGTGACTCAGGTTTTCACCTAGCTTTTTTTTTTTTTTTTTTTTTTTTTTAAGTCTTTTCCTCATTTCCATTCCCTTTGACCCTGGCGTTCTCAAGTCTAGACTTCTCTTGTTTAATTTATACAGGCGGGGGAGGGGTCTTTCAAGAAGCTGTCCCACCTTCAAATCCCTGCCTCCCCGTCTTACAAGGTGCCCACCGCCTCCCAGTGCCTCCTGAGCTCTCTCTAGTGTCCTGCAGGCCTGTCTGAGGATCTTTCAGTCTGTGAAATCAGTTTCCACTCGTGTGTCTGTTTCTCGTCTGCCAATATTGTCCCTGACCTTTGGGTGCTCTTTGTGTATTTTCATTTTAGGGGGTTTTGGAAGGGTGAGCTAGAAATGCCTGTTGTCCGTGTTTAACCAGAATCCCCCATACTCTATATAGTGTTTTTTGGATGGAATTGAATTAAGGGACGTGTGTGCATATATAGAGACTCGGTCATATTTACGTGCGCGTGTTTGAATGTGTGCTCGTGTGTACCCGTGTACGTATCTGTCAGTTACACCGCTCTGCTGCTGCTGTCCCCCACCCCTCCCCCACTACAGTGAAAGGGCTGGTTGGGATCCCTGGTCATTTGTCTCCACCTCCTTGCGTGTGGAGTGTGAACTCTGCCCTCCCCTCCAGTTCTCTTGAGAAGGTTGGGAGCCGGAGGCTTCTGGGGCTGCAGGCGCGGTGGAGGGAGTCCTGGCGGGAGTCCGGCGCAGGGAGGAGGGTGGGAGGGGAGTAACTGGAGCCGCGAGTCCTCCACCAGGCGTGTTTGTATCACGTCTCGCGACCGGCATTTCTAACAACCCGCTGAAGTACACTTCCTGTCCCTGCGTGTAGAGAGGCAAACGGAAGTGGCTGAGGTGGCCCTTGGACTCCTGGCACTTGCTTGCGTGTGTGCAGAGGGTGCGACTGTCTGCTCGAGGGGGCTCACCCTTGGTAGGGGGGCTTTGCCCGAGAGCCCCTTAGTGGTCACTGGGGCAGGTGTGAAGCGATGGGGTCAGTGGTGGCTGGTGTTCGGCATTTGTAGAACCAGCCTCTGTCCCTGCACCTCCCTGTGTGTTTATAGCCACGGATCTGTGAGGACTCGGGCTTTGGGAAGGTGGCGGGATGCTTTCCCCTGGGCTGAAGAAAGATGCTCTCTGCCCACGGTCCTCCCTCCTCTAGCCCAGCTTCCAGCCTGGGCTGTGACATCATTCCTGCGGGGAGGCTGTGGCTGTCAACAAAGTCACTGCCGGGACTCTCCTTCTGTGTGCCTGTGCACCGCCTGTCCCTCTCGGAGCTATCCTTAAAGTCATTCGTGTAATTTTCTTTAAAAATTTTTTTTAAATGTTTATTTATTTTGGTAGAGTGCGAGTACGGGAGGGGCAGAGAGAGAGGGACACATGGGATCCGAAGCAGGCTCCAGGCCCCGAGCTGTCGGCACAGACGGGCTCAAACCCACAAACCGTGAGAGCGTGACCTGAGCGGAAGTCAGAAGTCGCTTGACTCACTGAGCCACCCAGGCACCCCTGTGCAGTATTTTTTACACAAGTAGCAAATCGGTTTAGAATTTAGTGACAGTGTTTTATATGACCTTCCTTGCCGAACTCTTTTGAAATAGGAAACAAAAGCAGAGCAGAAGAGCGGAACGGGAGGCAGGTGGCCAGAGTACTCATACTGGCAGAGGGAGAGCTGCCAGTGTAGCTGGGAGGTGGTTGACTGTATATATATTTTCTTAATGTTTGTTTATTTTCGAGAGAGAGGGAGAGAGACAGTATGTGAGCAGGGGAGGGGCAGAGAGAGAGGGAGAGACCGAATCCAAAGCAGGCTGCAGGCTTTGAGCTGTCAGCACAGAGCCTGCTGGCCCCGTGTGGGGCTTGAACTCACAAAGCACGAGATCGTGACCTGAGCTGAAGTCAGAAGCTCAACCGACTGAGCCACCGAGGCGCCCGTTTTTCTGTATGTCGTAAAGCTTGTGACCAGTATGTATTCCTTTTCCTAAAGAATATTACAGATGAAGAAAGGAACTGGGGCTAGGATCACCCCCTCCTCGAGGGGGTCTGTGGTAACACTGGTGTGGGATTGCGTTGAACACCATGCTTATTGCCCTGAAGTGGGAAACGTTGAAGCGGGGGCAGTCGAGTGTTGTTTAAAAGGTAGTTGCAGCGGACTCTTTATCTCAAGGGGGTTTTCTGAGAATTAAAGCGTGTCTGTCTCCTGAGAATTAATTATGGGGTTCACCAACAGATCCTGAACATTGAACAAATTTCTTGCCGTGGTTTTAGAGGCCTGTGCTCTGCATCAGGGCTCTTAAGCTGTGACACCCCGAAGTGGGGACAGGTCCCTTGATCGCAGGAGGAGGCGGGCACAGGTCCCAGGTGTGGCAGCACCCAGGCCTGTGGGAGCCCAGAGGTGGGGAAAACGAAGGCTTCGTTGCTTGCACGGGAATCCGGAGGAAGGAGTGCTGTGTGCCAGGCTGACGGTGGGGCGGGGCAGCTTGAGGGCCGGACTGTGCAGAGCCGGTGTGACAGCTGCCCTTGGCTGAGAACCTTCTAAGGGCAGGCGAGCTCTGGGTCACGTGTGTTGTGTTCCTTGTCTCATTTATTCCTGACGTCAGACCTGGGAGGTGGGTGACAGTATGTTCATCGCTGTTTAGTCCACGAGGAAACAGGCCTAAAGTCACAGCCAGTGTGGGGCGGAGTCAAGATACAAGCCGCTTGTTTTGCAGAGCGGAGCCTGGTGGCGTGGGGGGGAGACTGGAGGGGCCTGTTTGGGGCCAGGGTATCGGGCCGGAAGTTCGGGCTTGTTTGTGCCGTGGTGGGAATGCCCGATGCCGTGCCGATGAAAGGGTTACAGCAGGGGCTGCAGATGGAGTTCGGTCCCGGAGGGGGCCCGAGGGTCAGTCCAGTCCGCGAGAGCTGAGCCTGTGTGTGGTCCGGGGAATCAAGGATGGGGCTGGCAAACCCAGCGTGCAGAAGAGGGGCCTGGGAAGTGCTTGGGTCCCTGCAGCACACGCCTTCTTTCTTGTCTTTAATTTCTGTTGCTTCCTGAACATGCTGTCCGGGAATTGGGGGGCTGGGGGTGGGGGCTCTGGTGCCCAATGGTGGGGACCAGAAACCTCGTTTTCATCCCTTTGTGCTGTCGTCTGCAGGCACCCCTCATACTTTTCCTGCAGAAACCTCGAGGCCGGGCATTTGCAGGTGGAAAGACTGGCAGGGGACGCACAAGTACAGGTCCCTGCTTTTCTCACTGCTGCCCCAGAAGGAGCCTCTGAAAGCGGGGTGTGTGTGTGGGGGGGGGAGTGGAAGGTTTGACCCCTGCTGTGGCTGAGGGGGAGGCGGCAGAGTTCCCCTGCGAAACCCAGCTAGGATCCCCCACCCCCACGTCTGTCGCATGCCCCTGCTCTATCCTGCTGTGTATGCGAACCTCTTTTAGTTGAATCCGTCTAACTGTAGCCCATCATTTTCCTTTAGGGTGGGGTCAGCAGACTGCTGCTCCGAACCCTCCTGCCTCCTGTTTTTGTAAATAAAGTTTTATGAGAACACGAGTCTTCTTTTGCGCGTGTTGTCTGTGGTAGCTTCTGTGCTGCAGTGACAGCCTTGGTAAGAGTGGAGTGGCTGTGGTGGGGACTGCGGCCGCAGAGCCTGACATACTGTTTGTCCTTTCACAGAAAAAGGGTTCTGGGGACAAGCTTGGAGTCTCGTTGCCGACACAAAAAATGAGAATTTGGAGTAGGTGGCGCGGTGCCTTTCTTACATTAAAGTTCTCTTCTGCCCGAGAAGAGAACATGCCTTTGGCGTGTTGCAAAAGGGCGGAATTACTTATTAATCTTCTAGCTGGCTTTTGTGGCGATGGTTCTTCACGTCTGACTGAGATTTAACAAGTGTACTGACTAATGACCACGTCCTTTCCGGCCCCACTGGTTGTTTTCTCAAGCATTTATCCAGCCTGCTCTCAGTTTCCACTCCTGTCGGATCAGGGTTTTTGATATGTTTTGTGTGGCAGTGGGGTCTTTCTGTTCCTTCTCTACAGGGACATTCTGCCGCCTTTTCCCCCCACCCTGGTCTGGGAGTTCTGCCTGTGCCGCACTGTTCTGGCCCTGTGTCAGCGGGTCGTGGGTCGTCCGTGATCCCTTGGCCTTGCTCTGAGAGAGCATCTTGGAGCTGGGGCACACAGTGGGTCCTTCCTCAGTGTTGGTGCTGTCTCCGGGTGTGGTCTTGTGACCTTGGACAAGTTACTTCTCCGCCCCAACTACGCCTTCGCGTCCTCTGTAAAGCAGGTTGGTGGCAGTAGCGTCTTCCAGAAAGGGCTCTTGGGAGGAGCCCTGTGAGGGCACGAGAGTGGTGGCTGGTCAGCAGGGTGCCTGGCTCTCAGGAGTGAACGTGTAGCTGCAGTGGTCCCCTGGTGATTTATAGGCCATCCCAGATCGCCTGGCCAGGGGGGCTTCTGACTCTGGCCGGGACCCAAGCAGAGTGAAATTAATCCTGTTCCCGGAAATAGCTTTTGATAAGATGGGAGTACAGGGAGGTTTTCCCTTTGGTGGGCAGATAACAGACCGGCTCAGTAACCTGCTTGACAGGTGGGGCTACTGTCTGGAGAGGCGGGGCTTGGGTATTAAGTTGCCTTTCTTTGTTGGCGAATCTTTCTGGTTGTTTCTATGCCAGCAAATCCTGGGCCTCTTGAGCTTTTTTAGATAACTTGCCAGAATATGCATGCAGACCTTTTTTTTTTTTTTTAAATGTTGGTTTATTTTTGATAGAGCAAGATGCCCACTTACGAGCTGGGAGGGGCCGAGAGAGCAGGGGACAGAGGATCAGAAGCTGGCCAGCCCCAGGCTGACCGCAGAGAGCCTGATGCAGGGCTCAAATTCACAACCCTAGAGATCATGACCTGAGCTGAAGTCAGACACTTAAACCGGCTGAGCCCCCCAGGTGTGCCTCTCTTCACACATGGATCTTAGGCCCTTTTTTTCTGTGCCTAATGGCAATATTTTCATTTAGGCCAGCCATTTCCAAAATGCTCCAGGACCCTGCGGCATGCCTCCCTGGTGTCTCAGAGTGGCTGCTGTGGGAAAGAGTGGGTTACAGTGTAGGGGGTGGGGTGTAGGCCGGACCCCTCCTGGCAGGGCATCCCTGGCTGTTGTGTATGTAATATGGAGGGTCCAAGTTAGGTTTTATTTGGGGAAAGAAAATTAATTCTGGTACCTACAAAAGGGAGAGAAAGCGGTGGCTACAAGCCAAGCGTGGTCATGCCCATCTGCAAGGACCTGGTGCGTCTCAGCCAGTTCTTGTCCCACGGATCCGGCCGTGAGTCAGGCTTGAATGAACATGCTTCTGATCCACCGAGAACGACGTTCTCTCGCCTTGACCGGCCTCATGATTCACAGCCAGATATTTGCCTGCACTTTTCTGCCATCTGATGAGGCCTGTCAAGCATGTTGTGTGTGTATGTGTGTGTGTTGGTGGGTAGCAACTCAGCAGATACCTGTAAGCCGTTCAAACTCCTGTTAACAGTTAATGCTCCCGGCCTGAGGTTTATGAAAACCAAGGGGCAGGCAGAGTAGCCAGTTGGGTGTGGGGCTGGGCTGGGCCCCAAATATGGCAATAATACCCGAGTGACTATATTTGTGTTTTTAGATTTGTGTCCAGTGAAATCTGGCCTAATGAAAGGAACTTGGTATGCTGTCAGGCTGGTGTCTGTAATCTAAAGGCCAGACGGTAAATAGGTTATGCTTTGTGGGCCTCCTAGGCCTCTGCTGCATATTCTTCGGGCTGTCAGTAATTCGGCGACCCCAGTTCTAAAGGGAAAATGGGGGCCGGGAGACCCTGCGTCTGTACGGTCTTCCCGTCCAGCGTTAGAATGAGAGGTATCCGGCCCCTCCCCCACAGGTGCTGTCTCCATAGCAACGGTGACTCGGTGGCACTGCCCGGCAGCATCCCAGGTTCGGTCGGAAGATAGAATGCAGTAGCACGTGTGTGGCAAGAGACGGCCACCTTGACCGGGAGTCATTCCTAAATGCTGTGGCTGTGGGTTTTTCCCACTGGCGTGTTTGATTTTTGGAACCGGCTGCCACTTGTGAAATCTTGCTGTGGCCCCTCCGTTCTGTGGACAGGGAGGCTGAGGGCAAGAGAGGCCGCTAACGTGGCCCGCAGGTGCAGAGCTTGGGTGAGAAAGCAGGAGGAGGGGGGCCACCAAAAAACTGCGCGCGCAGGTTGAATGTGGGCGTTAGTTCAGCGCGTGCCTGTGCTGGCTTTTCTGAAGCCCCGTTTGCAAGGGGTCCCAGCGCAGTAGGGACTCAGCTATTTGCTGAATGGTTGGATTTCTTGGGAGGGCCTCAGGCAACAGCTGCGGGCCAGCTAACGGTCGTGGACAGAATTCTCAGTTCCCGGGAGAGTGGATCCCCTTGGCCCGGGGTTTTTCTTTAATTTTTCCCAGGGGTGCCAGGAGTCAGGGTGCGGTCAGGCTTCCGGTCTCCCAGTGCTTCCTGGGGGTGGGGGTGCGGACAGGTTAGTTCTCAGAAGTGTGTTGTCCCCAGGAAGGCCCGAGGGAGCCACCTGTGTTCACTCTAACCTCTGCCCGTGGGCCCAGGCGGTGCGGAATCAATCCAAGAAAGACCTGTTTGTATTCACGAACTGGCAGGAGTTTGGGCTGACAGATTTGAAGAGGACTTTTGATCACTATCTGTGGAAACAAGTATTTTCCGCCAGGTCTCATAATTGAAAGACCTTCGATGTGTCAAAATCAAGCCCATTAAGGTTTCGTGTGGGAA
Source organism: Panthera leo (assembly GCF_018350215.1). Taxonomy (NCBI): domain Eukaryota; kingdom Metazoa; phylum Chordata; class Mammalia; order Carnivora; family Felidae; genus Panthera; species Panthera leo. The sequence goes on from NC_056691.1 coordinate 89,000,753, forward strand.
TTGGATAGGCTGGTCGATGATTTTTTCTTCTCTTTGTCAGTTTGGTTTTTAATTTAGTAAAGGACTCTGTAGTTACGTAAGTTTAACAGTGCTAAATGTGTAGTCCCGCAAGGCATGTGGCCAGGAAGGGGGCTTTATTCACGCTGGTTTTATTCAGCACTGTGTGTAGGTTCACGGGTCAGGTGAAAGCCGTGGTCAGGGGTGGCAGAGAGGAGCAGTTTTCATCGCTGTGCCCAAGTGAAAAATTCTGGAACGGGTTCCTTATTGATTAGCTGTGTGACTGTGGGTGGTCCCGTCGTCTCTGCGGGCTGGACATGGGGAGGGGAGGGCCCAGCCTGCTGTCTGCTGCATCCCACGCCCAGCTCAGTGCTAGGCACAGGGCAGTGCCTACTAAAAGCCTGTTAATGAGTGCATTCTCTGTTGTAACCGGTTACTGTAAGTCCAGTGACTTAGAACAACACAGACCTATCCTCTTACAGTTCTGGAGGTCAGAAGTCTCAGGTGAATCTTGCTGGGCTGCATACAGTCAAGGCGTGGGCTGGGCTGGTTCCCTCTGGAGGCTCCACGGGAGAATCGTTTTCTTGCTTTCTCCAGCTCCCAGGGGCTCCTGCACCTCTCTGCAGTGGCCCCGCTGATCCTCGAAGAGCACGCCCCAGCCTTAGCTCCGGATGGCACGCCTTTCTGACTCTGGCCCTCCCGTCCCTGTCCTAGGGACCTTGTGATCACAGTGGCCCTGTCCGCATAATCCAGGATAATATCCCCATCTTGAGATCCTTACGTGAATCATATCTGCAGAATCCCTTTCTCGCTGCTAAGGTAAGGAAGTCACAGGTCCGGGAGTTAGGATGTGAACTTCTTGGTTATGCAGCGTGCTACACAAGTTTGTAAAAAGTACTAAGTAGACAAGTCCCTAAGGGCCCAGTTCACAGTCCAGGGAATAATTTGCTCTGCCTGGGCCCCTCCCCCTTGTGCCGAGCCCTGCCCCGTCTCCTGGCTGAGCAGTAGGGCCTCTTCCCTGGTTCTCTCCCCACTCTCATCTCTTTCCCTCCTGGAGACTTTTTTTTTAAGTTTATCTATTTATTGTGAGAGAGAGCGAGTAGGGGAAGGGCAGAGCGAGAAGGAGAGAGAGAATCCCAAGCAGCCTCCGATGCAGGGCTCGATGCAGGGCTGGAACTAGACCTAGACCTAGAACTGGAAGCGAACTGACGAACCCGTGCCGTGAGATCCTGACCTGAGCCAAGAGTCTGGACGCTGAACTGAATGAACCACCCAGGCGCCCCTCCCTCCTGGAGACTTTTCAAAGTGCTTGCTCAAGGCTTTTTCTTTTAGGCTCAGGGTCTGCAAAGTTTTCTTACCAGTGGCCACACGGGGTTATCACACATTCTTTGTTTTTTTAAACAAAGGTGAAAACGGATTTAAAAAATCATTCTTAGCTTGAGGGCTTTGTGACAGGCCACTGGCCGGTCGCCGACCAGTGTTTGCCACCCCTTGGGGACTGGGACTGTGAGCTCTGTGACGCAGGCTCCACATGTTGCCGTCACCGCCCACCCTGGAAGTTTCCAGGGCTTGTTAGTAGTGTGGGGTGTGTGGGTGTGGTGTTTTGTATTTTTATCTGCATGATCTTTTGATTTGATAGAAGTGTCTAGAAGTTAGATCTCTTCTGATCTTAATAGAGAATTTCAAGTTGACTTACATTTGATAGCCTGTTAAATGCCACTTATTCTGATGAAAATGAAATCTAGTCCCTGCCTTGAGCGTGGGGGAGGGATGTTGTTCCCAGTTGGGACTTTGGGGCCTGGCAGGGCAGAAACTCCCTGGAGCCAGCTCCGGGGAGGGAATTTTAAAGAAAGAGGTATGTTATGGAACCCCTGGGCACCAAAATCAGAAATTGGACACGTTTGGCCAGTTTCCATTCCTGGTCACTCTGCTCCTGGCACACGAGGCAGGCGCGTTGGGGGAGGGTTGCTGGCATGTAACCTGGAAACTTGGGAGCTGTGAGCACTTTCGAGCGTTTCTGGTTGGTTTCTTCATGGAGGCTGCTTCTCCTACATCTTGAATGAAAGGGTGGATGTTCCCGGCTTTGTGTCAGAACAAGCTTGGTTCACACTTGGTGTGGCACCGGGCTCCGTGTGATGTCACTGTCCCCTGGTTCGCTTTTCTTGGCCTCGGTTGATAATTGATCTTTGCCTCTTTGCCCCTTGCGCTTTATACAAAGTCTTGGATCATAACGTATAGGGTTTTATCTTAGAGTCATCTCTGGGGGTGCAGAACACTTTGCCAGCACACTGCACGTGTTCCTTCTGACCTGCGTGGCTTCGGAAGAGAATAAGACGGCAAAGCGTACTGCTGGGGCCACCAAGGTCTTATTATTACCAGTGGATGTTTTTACGGTTCCCTCCATTTTGTCACTAAAGACATTATTAGCACTATGCCTAAGCGGATGGTTTAGCTTTCTTCCCATCCATTAATTCCAACGGGAAGTGGTGGGCACTTCTCCGAGTTTATCATGATCAAGTTTTAGAACCTGTGGCCCTGAGTCCCCAGTGCCTGCCCTGTGGCACTCACCCGCCCTCGGCAGGCACACGCTAGGTGTTTGAGTGAATGCATGAGTGAGTGAATTAATGCTTTAACGGCTAACAGACTCGGTGAAGCCCGTAGGAAGTCAGAAAGTGGCAGGGGGAAGGGGCTTCTTTCTTGGTCATCCCCTCAAGATTTTCTGAGTGGAGGGGGCGGTGTCACCGCTACGGCCCCCCAGGTGGTCTCTCCCTGGAAAGTCCTTGCTTCCTCTTCTACGCCTGCGCCCCAGAGAACCCCGCTTATGTTCCCCTCGCAGGTGTTTTTTCTCTGGAGGCTGGTTCTTTAGTTTGAAAAGTGCACACACCCAGCTGTTCCTGAAGACTTACTGATTTTGGTGGCTTCCCTTTGATTTGGTTTTGCTCATCCTCGACATGAACAGCCTTCCACAAGCAGGTTACATACGTCCCCGCTCTGCCTTAGTTTTTCATGTTAGGTCGTTACAGCGGTGAGGATTTGGTTTTCCATCTTGAGGAGCGGTCCTTGACTTGGCCGGAGGACTCTGTGTGGAAAAGTTTACATTTCTGTGTCACTGGTGAGCAGTAGACTCTGGTCAGTTCAGACAGAGTAAGACTTCTGAACTTGGGTTGGGGAAGGTACCTACAATGAAACGCACTTTAAATGTGGGCGAAACAGCCTGTGCACGGTGAGGGTGTTTTTCTGGGGACAGAATCCAGGGCTTTCTTCAGGTCGTCAAGGAGATCCGTGATCCCTGGTGGGTTCAGCCCCCTGGCTCAGGGACTTTGGCGGATTAACACTCTTTTTTCTTTTTTTTTTTTCCTCTCTTACATTTCAAAGGCAGATCGGGAGCGGTGCCGAGAAAAATTTCCTTACTAGATGACATTTCATCGCAATGTCCGATCGTTTGGGGCAAATAACCAAGGGCAAGGATGGGAAAAGCAAGTATTCGACTCTCAGCCTGTTTGATAAGTATAAAGGAAAATCAGTAGACGCGGTCAGATCCTCAGGTAAGAACCGGGCTGGAGGCCACTTCTTCATGCTTTCCCTTCCGTGAGAAACTCCAGGTCCTGAACTGTGAGGACCCAGGGTCCCCGCCTGGCCGGATGGTCTTCGGGGCACGGAGTGGTCACCAGGCAGTTCTGGGGACGTGCGGTCACCCCCTGCTCCTGTTCGATGTCTGATTTCGAGCAGGAATACCCCCTCTCTGCCACAGTGGGATTGTTTCCTTAACCGTGTTCCCTCGTTGGCCACAGATAGTTCTTCCCCTGCGAGGTAGAATGGAACTGACTTTGCGTCAGAGCAACCAGTTTTAGGCTTCGGGGTTCTGACGTTCTGGACCTTTTGTCCACACCCCGGGAGGATTTTGTGGATGTCAAGGGCCCTGCTGAGCCTCGGGCCCGGCCCCGGGGCTAGGTGGAGGCTGGCCCTTGGGTCCTGCCAGGGAGGCCGGAGCAGTCTCAACTTGCGGAGAGGTGGTGGAGAGGTGGTTACCGTGTGGGCCGGAGGTTTCTGGGCCCGGCTCCCCGCCCCGTCATAAACTCCCCACGCCTGCTCCTGCCCGCTAGTAAAGTGGAAGCCTCTGAAGACCTCAGCAGCTCCCAAGTGTCTGAGGCCTCGGTGAAGGGCTCGTAAAGTGGCGAAAGCAGCTACCAGGCCATTTGGTCTGTGGGCACAGGGCCGCCCTTGGTGGTGGTTCGGCCGTCTGTCGTCGTCGCTTAGAGCTTGCGAGAGCTTCTGAAACTCCTCCCCCGCCCCCACCCCTCTCTCCCTACAGTTATTCCTCGACATGGCTTACAGAGTCTCGGGAAAGTTGCCACAGCCCGGCGTATGCCGCCCCCTGCAAACCTGCCAAGCTTGAAGTCTGAAAACAGAGGAAACGACCCCAACATCGTTATCGTTCCCAAGGACGGAACGGGATGGGCAAACAAGCAGGACCAGCAAGACCCAAAGAGGTGGGTGGCGAGCCGGGGCCTCACGGAGCCCGGCAGCTCCCTTTCCTTCTGCAGAAGGCAGAGCTGGAGAACCGGGTGACCCCAGAGGAGGGAGGCTGCTTTTGCTCGGACTCCCCCCGCTTGGTTGGTTCTTCCTCCCTGCCTTCGCTTTTCCTGGCTTCTGGAGCTGACGCGGCCTTGCCTCCGTGGGCCGCCTTGTCCCCAGTGACCAGTGTCGCCTGTGCCTCATTAGGAAGGACCTCCTCCCCCCAGAGGGGCTTATGCAATGCCTCAGAGCCAGTGCCTGAGCCAGTAAGGGCCACTGTGGCCAGAGAGGGTGCTTGAACGCTCCATTCTGGGGCATCCTGTGTGCTGGGCTCCGGGTTGAGGAGGCCGACTTCTAAGTGCGGGGTCAGCGGCGTCCCACACAGACTGCTGCGGTTAGTTGCTCCAAACAGACCCAGTTATGAAGGGTGGCAACCCAGAATCCTCATTATCGGGGGCGGGTGTGCAGCCTCGGTAGGCTCACCCCTCTGCCAGCACGCCACCTCCGGGAGCCTTCGGAGGCCCAGGGTCTGGCACAGAAATCCCCATCACGGCAACAGAGTGAGTGTCGTGGCTGCTGCTGCGTCGTGTGGCCGGTGCCAGCTCTGCCCCGGGCACGTAACCTGGGCCGTTCCCTCCTGCCCAAGCCCGTGTCCCTCCCCTTCCACTGCAAGTCTTCTGGGCGCCAGCCAGGGGAGAGGGTTTGGGATTTGCACTGGGAAGGGACCAGAGAGGAATGGGACCCTGATGCTGGGGTTTGCCCGTCGGGGGATGAGAACAAAACTCGGTCCCGTGCGTCTTCCTGCCCTCCATCTCTTGTGCCCTGGCTGCCGAGGCTCGGGATCCAGAGAGTAAGCGACCCAGGGTGCAGCCTGCCAGCCAGTGTCCTTTTATCTCACCGGGAACGGCCGCGGTAGCTTCTGTAAAACTTCGCGCAGTTACTTGACACAAGATTTAGAGAGTGAGCACGTCACTCGTTCGGATGAGCATAGGGTAGCAGTAACCACACTAGGGTCTGAAAAGCTGTTTTTAAAACTTCTCTCACGATTTGTTTAGGGGTCACACTGGGCCGGGGGTGTGGCCCGACTTTCAGGGTCAGCCGGGCTACCTACTACTAGCTTTGCGGAACTCGGAGAATTGCTTGATCGGTGCGCTCCGGCATCCTCCTGCGCGGCAGGACTACTGCCTTGCCTGCTGCTTGTAAGAAATAGACCGGGCAGCGCAAGTCGCGCACCTGGCGCAGCACCTGGCAGGGGACACGCGGCAGGTGCCGCTACCACCGCTGTCATTCCAGAGTTCACACGGTAGATGCTATCGTACATTCCAGCACGAGTGTTGCGATGCTGCTGCTACGGGAAGTTCCAGAGAGAGGACGAGGCATCGCTTCCTCCCGGTATCGGCTCCCGCCGACACGGGCACGGGAGGGATGAGGCGGCTTTCGTGGGGCCGGTCGCGCTGAAGCATGCCAGCCAGGGAAGAGGTAGAAACAGAACACCGGACAAGGCCGTGGACCCCAGGCGCCGTCCTCTGTTGCCCCGGGGCCACGTCCTCCTTGGGAGTGTCAGGGAGGTGACAGAGGGAGGGCCACAGCTGCTGGGACTCCATGCTGAGGTTTGGAGAACACGGAAGCAACACTCGCTGGAAGCTTCTGTTGTAGGTAGGAGATGAAGTAAGAGATGAGTGGCCTTCATTATGGAGGAATCCTGCCCGGTGAGTTCCTTGGATCCCATAAACCCTGGAAGCCTGTGTGTGGAGCATTTGCCTTCAGCTTACTGGGGAGCCCCTGGCGTTGGGCGACTGGCGGAGTAGACTGCTGCCCTCCTTGGGTCCCATCGGGATGAGGGAGTGCGCTGGAAGGCTCTGGGTGAGCAGACGTCTTCCTCGGAGCCCCTACTTGTTTGGGGACTGTGTCTCGACTCACCCCGCCTTCCGGGGAGCACGCTTGGGCAATATCTCTTAAGCTTCAAAACCTCTTTTGATCCAGCGGTCCTGTTTCTAAGAACTTAGACTACTGGACTACCTACACAAAAGGGTGCCAAGTTATGTATAAAAAGTGCTCATTGTGGTTTCGCCGGTAATGGGAAGAAAAGATGGGAATTGTTAAGTTAGGGCCTATCTAGCCGGCTACACTGTGTCACTAGAACAAAGAGGTAGATCCAGGCGTTGTCCTAAAAACATGTTCGATACAGTAAGTAGGAAACAGGTTACGAATTGTATGTGTGGTGTTAAAAAAAATACTATGTTCATATATATACACACACACACACACACACACACACACACACATATAGAAAAATCTGCTTGGCATCTCTCTCTGGAGGATGAGATCGTGACAAATCCTGTGTTCTCTATATTTATACATTTATTTTCACTATGGGCATGTATTTCTTCTATAAGCCAGGAGAAGAAAAAAATCACGTCGCGAAGCAATCAGTCCCCTGTACAGCTATGAGCTCTTGGTCAGGAGCGAGGGGCTCAGAGCCCCTTCGCCGTGCTGACTCAGTTTCCCTGTTGGCAGCCCCTGCAGCACCTGTTAGTGGGGAACCTCTAGCCTTTGCAGGAAAGCCCTGCCAGGGGGCCGAGGACCGTCCTGCCCGGCAGACGTCAGCGGGCAGGCCTCGGAGGGGGTCCGGCTTCTTGTGGGCTCTGAGGCATCAGAGTCTGCCGGAGAGGTTCTGTGCTGCCCCTGGGCCACCGAGCAGCCGCCGCTGTGGGAAGCGCGGAGGGGACCGCGCGTGCCCATCTGACCCCTGCGCCCCCTGCCTTGTCCAGTTCCAGTGCGACGGGCTCTCAGCCGCCGGAGTCGCTGCCGCAGCCGGGTTTGCAGAGGCCTGTCTCCAGCTTACAGAAGCCGACACAGTCGAGCAGCCAGGAGGTAGGTGCCGCGTGACCTGTTCCTTCCAGGGGTGAGCCTGGCGGGTGGCTGCGGAAAATGAGCGTGGGAGGTTGTCCTGGTTCCCGGGAGGTGCCTGAACGCGCGGCTCTTGGAGAAAGACCCCAGATGCAGAACGGAGTACGGACACCTGATTTGCTTCCTGGTGACCTACCTGGAGGCAAGGTCGCTGGGGCCAGCTCTACGCTAGGTCAGGGTCCCCTGAATGTGCGCCGTGGGGACTGGTTAGGCCACGGGAACGTTTGGGGGTCAGGTAAGTGGAAAAAATTAAGCATGCGCCTTTACTGTCACACTTCTCATCAGTGTCTTTAACGTGCTGACGTGTGCTGTGACTCTGTAAAGACACAGTGGGGACAGCATCCCCCAACTCATTTGTCCTGGGAAATCTTTCTAACTGACTGACTTTGGAGACTACTGTCCCTCAGAACACACTTGGGAAATACTGATCTGTGACCCTTTATTTGTCGATGCATTTAAAGTGTTTTCCCCGGGGGTGCCTCGGCTGGCTCAGTCAGTAGAGCACGCAACTCTTGATCTTGGGGTTGTGAGTTTTGAGTCCCACGTTTGGTGTAGCGATTGCTTGAAAAATAAAGTCTAAAAATAAGTAAATAAATTAAATAAGTAAAGTGTTTTCCTAAGCAGAAAGTTAGGATTTAACCGAGCCGGGGCTCGTAATATATTCAGCCCCTCCGAGTCCGTCTGGGTTTCGCGGCCAGCAGGAGGGTGTACTTAGCTGGTAGTTAGAAATCTGGATGAGAGGTCTCCTAATCCTGTAGAAAACCGCGAGGCGCGTGGACGGGTACCTAGCATTTGGCAGCTCTCTGGAAGACAGCCTGAACGGTGTGCTCTCGTTCTGTACTGTGCCCTGGGCAGCAGAAGGTCTGGGGTGCCACCCAACCACGGGGGACAGTGTATGGGTCTGCCAGAAGGGCACCCTCCCCCACCCAACACTGAACTGTGCCTTTGGAACTGAAGGGAAAGGAAAGAGAGGTCCACGTTCACGCGGAACTCTGTATTCATTGGCCTGCATCCATGGGTGCCGTCACGCAGTCAGAGCACAGAGAGTCGAGTTTGGATCTGTCTCCTGGGATCGGCAGCTCAGAGATCGGAGAGCCTCGGTTTGACAGCCCTGGCTGGATGTCCGACTCCCCTTCAGAGCCGCCCGAAGGGTGTCTGTTATGTGGCGTACCCAAGCACGGCGGGGTTTAGGCTGGGGCCTGGTGTGGTCCCGGCATCTGTCAGCAAACTGCTGGAGGTCAGAGCCCTGTCCTGGGGCTGGCACGCCGCTCGCTCCGTCCAGGGCGCAGCCCTTCCCGCCGTGGTGGGAATGGGACCCCCAGCGTTTCCCAGCCCCTAAAGCCTCGCCTCAGGCACGGCAGCCTTCTAAGGGCAACGTTAGTAACCCCTCCTCGGCCCCGGGAGCCCTTCTCTAACCGGTCAGTGCCTCTGGTGGGCGAGGGCAGGGGCATCTTCGTGCGGCCCGCGGTTGCCGAGTGGGAGGCTGTGGGACGGGCGGTGCCCCTGTGCCTCCTGGGGACCTGCCGGCCCCGGTGGCACTGCCCTGTGACGTTGCGGGCACATCCCTTCTGTGGTCTGTGTGCGTGTGTGCGGGGGGCCTGTGGCCACCCCAGGGCGCTGAGGGCAATTCCTGATCGGTAAATGGATTGTTACGCCTGGCCGGCTCCACATGGAAGGTGAGAGAGGCCGCCGTCTGCCCTGAGCTTGGTGGTACTGGAGGCGGGGGTGCTGAGAAAGGGTGATTATTTAACGTGAGGTCTGACCCAGGAAGTGCTGCCCCAGCTTTGTTTTGTGTGTTTGCACCTTCAGTTGGAGGGGAAGGCCGTTGGTTGAATGTCGTCGGGAGGGGCAGATGGGCTCAGTGGTTGGGGACTCCCGGGGCTTGGGACACAGGCAGAGTGGGGCCAAGTCCCTCTGGGCTGGGCCCGGTCGCTCCTTTGTGAGCCTCCGCTGGGATAGGACTAGAACCTTCCCAGGGTGTGGGAGGATTCGCTCGGGCAGGGCGTGCCCAGCACAAAGCCTCGCCTGCAGTGAGTTTTCAGCACGCTCAACTCCTCGGCTCGTGTGCCGAGCCAGGCAAGTGTGGATTAGCGGAGGAGGGAGGCCTCTCACTTGAGTAGTTGTGCCTTGGAGAACGACAGTAATTAGGGAGAGCGGTGCGGTGGCCCTTCCAGCGGAAGATCAGACACGCCAGCCTCCCGTGCCGATGCTCCTCGGTTCGCGGTGGCACACGGGTTTTGAGACACGTGTTAGAATTGGGGTCTGGTCTTTATCTCTGGAGCAAGGCCTCGTAGCTGCCAGTGTTCCGGAGTGTCGCACGAAGCAGATGTGGGTTGGAGTCCTGGCTGGGCTGTGGAACCGGCCGTGGGAGCTGCCCCCGCCCCCCGCGCCGTGGGCCCAGGCTGCCGTGCCCGGGTGGGGAGCTGGGTGGAAAGCAGGCCGACCGGGCTGGCTTTGTTTTCATTTCCTTCTTTCTTCCAGAACACAAATTCAGTGCCAGGTGGACCAAAGTCATGGGCACAGCTGAATGGAAAGCCAGCAGGACACGAAGGTGGTAAGTGTGGTCGGGTGGCGTTGGGCTGGGTGGGAGGGAGGGACGAGTGCCTTTTCCGGACGGTTCTGCCCGGGTCTAGGCAGCCCTTGGCCAGAGCTTTGCGGGATCTCTCACCCGACTGAGCTGCTACCCTGAGGAGCCTTACCTCTGCCCCCGGGGGTGGGGGCGCTGCGTCTGCCAGGCCTGTCCGCTCCCTGGTTTCACTGAACCTTATTACTCCTGACATCCCCCCTGGGGGCTGTGGGGAGGCTGGGCGCTGGCCCTGCTGCTCCTGGACTCCGCCGTGTGGTTGGTGCCCTTGCTACCTGCTCAGCGGTGTGGCCGACACGCGCCTACTTCCTCTCCCTGGGGCCTGCAAGGAGGAGGTGTGGTGTGGTGTGGGGCGAGCTTCGGGCCTGGGCTTCTAAATAAGCCAGGCCCTGGGAGTTGGGCTGCTTGCTCTTTGGTGGGTGACACCAGAGCATTCACGGCTCACACGCTCCTTGGTACCGTTTGTGTCGCGCCCGACACGGGAAGCGTCAGAGGTGTTGCCCGCGGGACCTCAGCCGCGGCAGCTGTGCAGAGGGGAGATGGCGGGGAGGAGCAGGAAGGGGAGATGGTGAGAGGGCTTCCCGGGCAGGCCCAGAGCAGAGGGGAGGGCCCACCTGGGCAGAGAGGGCGGCCAGACTGCTCCACTCCCCACCCCCCAGCCACCACTGACAGCTCGAATGTTTCTAGCATGTTGTACGGACCAAACTGGGCGATGCCCCCGCACGGGAAGGAGAGGGCTGCCGGTGGGAGTGGCGGGCCACGCTTGCTCTTCCTCCCACCACCCTCCCCCCACCGGTCTCCCCACCGCGGCGCCCTCGGCCTTCTGCGTGCCCCTGGCCGCCAAGGCTTCGCCAGCTGCCTTCTGTAGCTCGTGTAGAGAAACAGCGAACATCCTGCCTGCCCTAAACCCTCCGCTCCTACCCAGCACGTGCCCCTTCTGGGCGGGAGTCCTGTGTGGTTGGAGGCTCTGTCCCCAACTCGTCAGTCAGTGTGCGCACTGACGTCAGACTCCGGCTCCTGTGGAGGGGCTAAGGGCAGGAGGGAGCTTTACGGATTCTCCAGTCCGTGGGGTGAGGTGGAGGGGGCAAGATAAGCGGGGGCGGGGGGGGGAAGGGGAACGGCGACCAGCATTTCAGTCCCCTAAAATTAGGTCTTTAAAGAGGCTTTTTACAGACAGTGCTCACTAGACTGTGTTAACAGTGGTCTTTGCTTTCTACAGCTTTTACTCTGTGGGTTAGGATTTTTTAAAGTAAATCACATGCATTCATTTTTATTTAAAAAGAACTGCAGAGGGGTGCCTGGGTGACTCCGTTAGTTAGGTGTCCGACTTTGGCTCAGGTCATGATCTCGCGGTTCATGAATTTGAGCCCCACGTCGGGCTCTGTGCAGACAGCTCGGAGCCCGGAGCCTGCTTCAGATTCTGTGTCTCCCTCTCTCTCGGCCCCTGCTCCCCTCTGTGTCTCTGTCTCTGTCTCTGTCTCTCTCTCTCTCTCTCTCTCTCTCTGTCAAAAAGAAAACAAACATTAAAAAAAATAATACAAAGAAATACTAGAGTACATTGGTACAGCCCCTTGGCGGGCAGCTTGGTGCTATCAGAATACTGATGTGTGCACCCTTTGACCTGGCATTTCCACGTGGAGGAAGATCACCCCAGAAATGATGCTTGCCAATGTGGGAAATGGCGTATATTCAAAAGATACTCATTGCGAAATTGTGGTAGGGAAAGATGGGAAACGGTCACTTGAAATGTCCATTAAATGTTGGTGCTTTAAAGAAATACTACTTGCCTCTAGGGAAAAAAAAAAGTAGTTTTCCACGGATCTGGCAAGATCTCTAGGATATATTCTTAAATGAAAAAAAAGTTCAGAATAATATGTAGAGTATGTTACTATTCATGAAAAAAAATTGGGACGAGGGAAAGTGTACTTATAGAAAATGTAGGTGCCATCAAAAAAAAAAAAAAAAAAAAAGTCTCCGGAAGGAAGCCTGAGAGGGAGGGGGGAAGCCGCCTGTTTTCTCAGGGCGTCAGAAGTAGGCAGGTGGGCACGCAGGCAGGAGGGAGTCGTCTGTTTGTAGTTTTCTATGCTTCTTAACTTTTGAACCATGTGATTGTGTTTCTTATGAAAAATAAGTGATCTAGAAAAGAATTCTGAAACACAGCAGCACCTTCTGTAAATGTGTGGTTGCTCATCTGGGAGGCAACAGGGCCCAGGAGCCCGGGAGGAGGGACAGATGCATCCTAGGCCTCTGCTGGGGCTGAGGTGGGAGCAGCCCCCGGTTCCCCGTCCTGTGCTGCCGTCACGAGTCTGTGGTGCCATCAGGGCGGTGGGCACTTGGTGGTGTTGCCCACACACATGTTCAGACTCTGCAGTTCAGAAGGGCTCTTCCTGCGTCGATAGACCACTGCACGGAGAGTGGTGTTTGGGCCTGTTGCAGCTGGGTCAGACCGGGGCGGGGTGGGGGGGCCTGACTGGTGCGGGTGGAGGCCAGGGGGATGGTTCCATCTGGGACCTTAGAAGAAGCCCCTGACATTCCAGCCTCAGATTCTCACGGCAGAGATCACATAGCACACGGCATTGGTGGTGAACGTTGTAGAGCACTGAAAACCTTAGGAATGCTGCTGCTTTGGCTTGAGATTTTGGGTTCTTTGTCCTTCTGGTCTGTGGAAGGGAAGTTTAATTCACGCATAGAGTAAGACCTTCGTGACTGCTGAGGCAGATAAAAGTACTGAGTGTTTGTTTTCAGGCTCCAGATCTGCGTGTGTTTAAGGCATGACTTTCACATTTCATCCTTGCCAAGGATTTTTTAACCTGGGTCCAAGTCCCCCTTCGCAGAGTAGTGGAGCTCCTTCGTGACACCGGGAGATTGTGTCACCCTGGCGGGTGTATTTGACCCTTGGACTTTTTGCTAAATAGGGATGTTATGCCTTGTGCGTCTGCACCAATCCCAGCTGCTGCTTTCTGCAAAGTCCGCTGTAGTTCATGGGTCCGTGAAACAGTGGTGGGGAAGAGGGGGGAGAGTTTGGTTTTATCGCCTAGGGAACGAGGCGTTTCTCAGTTAGACATGGGCCATGTGCTGTTACTGTCGTGTTAAGTTTAGATGGTGCTGGGCATTCGGTCCGGATAAAAGCACCAAATCCCACTCTGGACCATAGAATGCACCTTTTGTTATTATCTGTCCAAAATAGATCAGAGGTCCCCAGTGTTAAGTGCTGGGAGGGGCTCCTGCAGAGATAAAGCAGGGCTTCTTCTCAGGGGCCTGTGGCATTGGGGAACGGATGGGACAGCAAAGGAGGGAATTGATCCCAAGACGGCAGGTGTAAGCTGTCCGGTGCTCATGAGGGTGGAACGAGGGTGCAGACCTTTCTGTTGGCATTACCTCCACACGAAAGCAGTTGACCTCCCTGGGCTGATTTCCCTGAAGACTGTGTTTGTGTGTCCCCCGGGGCCACCAGGAGGGCCTTACTGCCTTTTTCCGGCAGCGTGAAGGATCCGAGCTGGAGCGGCTGTGCTGTCCTCTCCCTTGCTCCTGCAGGTTAGCTGCTAGGGCCTGGTGTAGCCTGCGCCTGGCCTCTCCTTGTCACATGGGGTCTCCAGTGCCACCCTGCCAGCACAAGATGCCAGCACAGATGGGGCACTTAACAGGAGCTCACGCCAGGGCAGTGTGGCTTCCGGCCCGTGGAGCGGCTGAAGCAGAGAACTGTCGATGCCCATCTCACTTGCTCCCTAACTAAATCTTTCTGGTTTTCTTGGCAGGTTTAAGGGGCTCAAGCCGACTGTTATCCTTCTCTCCCGAGGAATTTCCGACGCTGAAAGCAGCTGGAGGGCAGGACAAGGCTGGCAAAGAAAGGGGCGTCTTAGATCTGTCGTATGGGCCAGGACCAAGCCTCCGCCCTCAGAGTGAGTGAGCTGCAGTCCCTGTCCGGGCACCTGTGGGGACAGCGGGGCTCCCCCTCATCTTCCTGCCTCTCTGCCTGTTAGAAGCATACGTGTCCTCAGCAAGCCGAGCTCCCGGGGCCCAGGCTCCCTGCCTGGAAAGCGTGGCTACTGACCCTTTGTCTGCTCTCTGCCTCTGTGGGACTTGCCCCCTGGGTTGGGCCAGGCCTGTCTGCTTCCCCAGCTGTCATCAGACGTGAGTTCTGCTCTGCTCAGGTGGTCCTGGCAAAGACAGACTGAGGGCGCGTTAACTCTGTCCCCGAGCCAGGAGCTTGTTTTCTAAGCCAGTGGTTCCTAAACCTAGCGGAGTCCTGTCAGGGTCCTTTGGGGAGTTTGTTAAAAAGTCTGATTTCCCGCCCTCCTCCGTCCTCAGCCAAATTAGAATCTCTTGTGTGTGTTTTTTTTAAAGTTTATTTATTTTGAGAGGGAGAGAGAGAGAGAGAGAGAGAGAGAGGGAGTGAGCTCATCCCTGGGGGAGGGGCAGAGAGAGAGGGAGGTCTCTGCACTGTCAGTCAGCACAGAGACCCAATGCAGGGGCTTGAACCCATGAACTGTGAGGTCATGACCTGAGCTGAAGTCAAGAGTCGGACACTTAACCAACTGAGCTGCCCACGTGCCCCGAGAATCTCTGGTTTTTAACATGTTCCCTTGGGGATTGTTTGGTAGCCAGTCTAGGATTTGTCTCCGCAGTTCCCTCACCTGGGGTCTAGCCAAGGAGTTGGCAGGATTATATAGCAATACTTGCAGGTAGGATTTTCTTTTTAGTGGCCTCGAGCGGTTAGAGGTTAAGGTTTTTTTGAGGAATGAGATTTTTCCATCTGTTCTAAGCAAGGGTTGTGAAATAGCTCTTATGTACTTTGTTTGTTTGGGATGGGGGGGAGGGGAGGGCTTGATCAGGTCTTGAAATGGAGGGACTTCTGTCTGCCTGTCCTGATTAATCCCCAAGGTGTCCCGGGGTTAGAGTTAGAACTGACACCCGATACAGGAAGTGATCACTAGGTGGCTCCTTAATGAGCATGTTACCTTTTCAGGGGCCTGTGGTGGGTTATTTTGTCTGCCCCAAATAGGTAACCAAATTCTCAGGCCGAGAACTGTGTAGCTTTCTGGGATTAAGATGACCTGCTTTGTAGGACCACAGAAATTTAGACCTAGCAGAGGCTCCTGGGATCAGTTCCGTCTCTTCATTTGAGGAGAAGGAGAAGAAGCAGGAGTGGCCAGAGCAGTGGCCGTAGGGCTTGCCCAAGGTCACACTCAAGGCGGTCATATTGCCGGGAGCCGACCCTGATTTTGTGGCTCCTGTGCTGTGTCTCTTTCTCTTGAGGGTCAAGTACTCAGGGGCTTTGTGTTTCACCTCCTAGCCATACGTTGACTGAGAAGGGGCAGGCTTATCTGATTTCTCATTGGCCCGTAATTCCCCCACATCTTGCTATGTTTGGCAGTGGGAAACGTCATCTTAGAAAGGTCGATAGGTGGGAAGGTTTTAATCTGTGACCTGTAGGAGAGCCCTGTGGGCTGGAGCAGGACCAAGTCGGGTGAAGGCCTGGTGGGTAGGGCCCCAGACCCTTTCACGCCCCCACTTGGAGGGAGAGGGGCTCTGCTTCATATGACCCGGGGAGTCTGTGTGACCAGAGATGTCACCTTGAATCAGAGTCGAAACACGTCAGGACTTACTCCAGTTTTAAAGATTTCATTTTTAAGTAATCTCTACACCCAGAGTGGGGCTCAGACTCACAGCCCTGAGGTCAAGAGTTGCACGCTCCTCTAGCCAGGTACCATAGGACTCGGTCCAGTTTTAACGTAAAGGCCAGTGCTGCTCCTGACGGGTCAGTGATCGTGGGAGAGATGGCCCAACGCGGTTTCATCTGGGCTGTCCTGATTTCTTTGGGGTGGTCGATCTGTGGGTGTGCGTGGTTTATATTCACCCATGAAGACCGCGTCTTGCTTCTACCTGCCTTCTCTGTGAGTGGACCTTATTTTGCGTTTCTCTTCACGCCCGACTTCCCGCAGCAAGTTCATACTCGTTGGCCAGGTGTCCGTCCTCCACCTTCCGTGACAGATTCGACCACTTGACTCGACTCTGCACTTTTGGGGCTTTTGTTTTTGGTGAATGAGGGGGTCCCTTGACCTTCAGACCCTCATACAATCCCTCCTCCCCCCCTCCTCTTTCCTTTCCCCTTTTGCCCCCTTTCGATTTCCAGATGTGACAAGCTGGAGGGAGGGCGGTGGGCGAAACATAATTTCTGCCACGTCTCTGAGCGCCTCCCCGACTGAGCTGGGCAGCAGGAACTCGAGTGCGGGAGACGGAGCCCCCTCCTCGGCATGTACCAGCGATTCTAAGGACCCCTCTCTCCGCCCGGCTCAGCCTGTCCGCAAAGGGGCTTCACAGTTCATGGGAAATGTATACCACCCACCTACATACCATGACATGCTTCCTGCTTTTGTAAGTTTTCAGAGTGTGCATATTTTTTTTTCCCATGGAGTCGGATTGCTTGCGAAGGCAGAACCTACTCTAAGTGGTTGAATATCCACCTCGGTTCCCCCTCCCAGTGTCTTTGCCCCGATACACCCTGCCTCGGAAGTGCCCGTTACTTCTGCGTTTGCTCTCCCCCTTTTCAGATCTTAAGGGTCTTCGGCTTCTTTCCCTGGTGATGTAGATACTGTTTCAGCCTTGGTTCTTTAGCAAAAGGAGAGGCAGGCATTGCCCCGGACACCACGAGTCCCCAGGTTCACTTACTGACGGCAGGAAACAGATGGGGGAGATGGTGGTAGGATTAACTGGGAAGTTCCAAGACTTGCCTGTCTCTTTCTCCCATTTTCTATTTTTCCCAAACAAATTCGAGTGCAAGGGGAACTTAGAATTTGAGCCATTACCGGAAAATCCTGTTCATTGATGTTATGTTTCAGATGTGTTCGCCACAGTCATCAGAGAACCAGGGTACCGTGGAACGAGGACCTTTCCCCCTCCCCCAGCTCCGTCTTGAGCCCCGTGTCCCTTTTAGACAGTTCCAGATGAATGACCAAGATGGGTAAGGCTACTGCATTAATAGTCCCGTGTGTAGAAATTGCCCCCGGTGGTTGTATTGCACAACATCGTGGGCTCATGTGCGAAGGTGTCTTGTCTCCTGGAGACTCTGAAAGCCAACTCAGAGCTCAGAGTCCTGGAGACTCTGAAAGCCAACTCAGAGCTCAGAGTCCTGGAGACTCTGAAAACCAACTCAGAGCTCCAGGGTGTGTGGGGTGGCTGGGATCTGGAGCTAGACGAGCTTGTATTATGATCGCGAGTTCTTGACAGAGTTGGAAGTTTTGGCATGTGTTTGTGGCTGCTATGCGAGGCGTTAGTGCCGAGTATATAAAACTGTGGAATGAGGCGATACTCTCTGGGACGTATTTGTTCGGTGTAGGTTTCTTTTATCTTTTCATTATTAGTTTAACTTTTTTAAGTTGCTTCATTTATTTGGAGAGACACAGACCATGCGAGTGGGGGAGGGGTAGAGAAAGAGGGAGACGGAATCCCAAGCAGGCTCCGCACTGCCAGCGCAGAGCCCGACGCGGGGCTCAAACCCGCAAAACCGAGAGATCACGACCTGACCCGAAACCAAGAGTCGGACGCTTAACCGACTGAGCCCCCCACCCCCAGGCGCCCCCGTTAGAAGTTTTTTTTTTCTTTTTTTCCCTTAAAGGAGAGGATTTAAATATTAAATGCAACCATGAACCTTTGCAGTGTGGGACATATTTTTGGAAAAGTATTGGCTTTTGCTGCCATCTGTGCACTTGACACGAGGCCAGATCTTTACTCTTCTCGCCCTCATCAGAAAAGAAAGCAGGCTGGGAACGACTCGGCCCATCCGCCCGCTGAGGCAGCTGGTGGGACGGGCGCCGCGGCCCACGATCATCAACGCGGAAAACCTGAAGGGCCTGGACGACCTGGACGCCGACGCCGACGACGGCTGGGCAGGTGGGTTGTGGGGCTTTCAGGGTCGGGGTCGCCTCTGCTTTCCAGGGCTGAAGGCCCCCCGGCAGCAAGGTGTGCGTCCCTTAACCAGCCACCTCGCCAGAGGTGACTTCCTCTCTGAGCACTGACTCCTGTTGGCCTTTGGTCTTGATCTCAGATCCATGGGAGATTTTGTTAACTTGCCAAAAAGACTTTTTGGAATGGGAAAGTTAAACCGAACTGTAAATGGGGTAATGAGCCCCCAGCTTCCCATCACCTAGCTTCAACAACTACCATGCCCCGTCTGCCAACCTGATGATTTTCTCTTAAAATCCTTTTTATTTGCGTTCACGTACACGTGAATTCCATTGACAGGTGCCCATTTTAATGATGCAGTTTTGACAAACGGATACATGTGTGCCGAATGTCCCCCCTCCCCCGCCCCCCACCAGACTCCCCCCCCCAACTCCCCACTCCCAACCCAGGGCCTCCCCTCTCCTGAGGGGAGTTCCTATCGAATAGTACATTCATTCATTCGGTACCCAGGAGTGAATTGTTAGGTCAGAGGGAAGGTGTGTGATCGGGCCTGTGAGACCCACCTAAACCTTTCTCCACGGTGGCTGTGGGGAACGCGGGTCCCCTGTATCCTCACGACGCTTCCACGTGATTAGTCTTTTTAATTTTAGCCCTTCTGGTGGGTGTGTAGTGGTGTCTCATTGTGCATTTCATTTGCATTTTGCTGATGACTAATGCTGATGAATAAGTTTTCTTGTGTTATTTGGCAACTGGTAGATTTTCTCGTTTCTTCGAGCGGTAGGTTACAAGTAAGTCATGGGTACGAGTCCTTGGCCACTTACTTTTTACAAATATTTCCCCCATTGCTTGTCTTGTTGGTTCATTTTTTTTTTTTTAGCACTGTTTTGATGAGTTTTTTTATTTTGATGAAGGTTAATTTGTAAGTTTATGTTTTCTATGGTTGTTTCTTTTGCGTCCTATCTGAAAATCTTCGTCTCTCCTTGACAGCAAAGATATTCCCTTATTTTCTATAGTTTCAACTCTTGTTTTGGGGTCTGTGATTTACGTGGAATTAACTCTTGTACATAAGATGGAGTTGAGGCTCGTTTTAATCCGTCAGGATATCCGGTTCCGCACCATTTGTTGGGAGAACTTTCCTCTGCCTATTGAATTGCTTTGGCACCTGCCAAAAATCAATTGACCAGATAAGTGTGGGTCTATTTCTGGACGCTGTTTGTGTCCTGGATGTATTGATTCATTCATGCCACCACCACACTGTCGCTCTATAGTAAGTCTTAAAGTTCAGGTAGCATAAGCTTTCTGGCCTTGTTCCCTTTCATGTTATTTGACTGTAAGGTCTTTTCATTCCCGTATAAATTTAGGATCAGCCTGTCAGTATTTACAAAAAGCCTAGAGGCATTTTGGGTAGGACAGCGTCGAATGTATTTCTGGATAGATGATACCTTGGATCTCCCATCCAGGAACTTGGGTGAATCTCTGACTTTCTTCAGTTCTGTTTCAGTTTTCAGTGTTGGAGGTCTTGAACATCTTGTGTTGAGTTTATTCCTAAGTAGTTGATGTTGTTTGGATGCTGCTGTAAATGGCATGATTTTTTTTTTTTTAAGTGTAATTTATTTCTTATGTTTGGTGTTCCTATAGATAATACAGTTGATTTTTGTGTGTGGACCTTCTTGTAGGCACTTTGCTGAATACGCTCTTTAGTTTTACTAGTTTCTGTTGATTTCTTAGAATTTTTAAGATTTTTTTTTTTTTTTTTAGAGGGAAAGAGCGAGAGAGTGCACACACCACATAAGTGGGGAAGGAGGAGAGGGAGGGAGAGAATCCCAAGCAGCCTCCACACTCAGTGTGGAGCCCACGTGGGGCTCTAGTTCCCATGACCTGAACTGAAATCAAGACTTGCATGCTTAACCAACTGAGCCACCCAGACACCCCCATTTCTTAGAATTTTCTACATAAACCATCATGTTGTCTATAAATAGGGATGGTTTTATGTTTCTTTTTCAGATTATATGCCTTTTATTTCTTTTTTCCTTTTTTTTTTTTTTTTTTTTTTTTTTTTTTGAACGTTTGTTTTTGAGAAAGAGAGTGGGAGGGGGGCAGAGAGAGAGAGAGAGAGAGACAGAATGCGAAGCAGGCTCCAGGCTCCGAGCTGTCAGCACAGAGCCTGCCGTGGGGCTCGAACCCACGAACTGTGAGATCATGACCTGAGCCTCAGCTTAACCGACTGAGCCACCCAGGCGCCCCCTACCTTTGATTTCTTGCCTAAATGCTGTGTGGTACTTCAGTACAGGGTTGTTTCAAGTTCTTTGTTCCTGATCTGGTGGAGAAAGCGTTTAGTGTTTCACCATTAAATCTGATGTCAGCTGTAAGGTTTGGGTGTTCTTTATCAGATTGAGGGTTTCCTTGTATTTCTGGCTTGCTGAATGTTTTCTAAATCACGAATGGGTATTGAATTTTGTTAAATAAATTTTCCTGTGCTGTGATTATAAGGTTTTTCTCCTTTATTTTGGTAATCTGGTGGATTGCTTTTTTCTTTCTTTGTTTCTTTGTTTGTTTCTTTGTTTGTTTCTTTCTCCTTCCTTCCTTCCTTCCTTCCTTCCTTTTATGTACATGAGCAGAGAAGAGGAGAGAGAGAGAGAGAGAGAGAGAGAGAGAGAGAGAGAGAAAAAGAATATTCCAAGCAGGCTCCCTGCTCAGCATTGAGTCTGATGCTGGGCTCAGTCCCACGACCCTGGGATCATGACCTGAGCCGAAATCAAGAGTTAGATGCTCAACCTACTGAGCCACCCAGGTGCCCTGCACCAACTGATTTTTTTAATGCTAAACCAACCTTGCATTCCTAGACTAAGCTACACCTTTTTGTATACCTAGATTCAATGTGCTGATATTTTATTAAGGTTCTTGGCCTCCATGTCCATGGTGGATATTGGTCTATAATAATTTTCTTTTTTTTTTAATTTCTTTGTTGGGCTCATAAGATGAGTTGGAAAATGTTCCTTCTCTACTTTCTGAAAGAGTTTCTGTAAGTTTGGGATTATTTCTCCCATAAATGCTTGATAGAATTCACCAGTGAAATAACCTGGCGCTGGTATTTTCTTTGTGGTGACATTTGTGATAATAAATTTAATTTCTATGAGTAGTTAATGGGACTGCTCAGATTCCCTTTGTTGTTTTGTGTCAATATTGGTACGTTGTGTTTTTCAAGGGATTTATTTGTTCTTTGTGATTGAATTTATTGGTATAAAGTTGATAGCAATTCCTTTTCTTTCTGATGTCTGTAAGCTCTGTAGTGATGGACTTCTTTCTTTCTCATTAATTGGGTAATCTGTATTCTTCTTTTTCTTACTTATGCCAAGGGCTTATTGGTTTTATTAATCTTTTACTAAAAGGCAGTTTTGGGCTTTCATTTTCTCCATTGTTGGATTGTTTCTATTTCATTTTATCTGTTCATTTTAATTATTGGGGCTCTCTAGATTTCTAATTTAATTCCATTATAGTCAGAGAGCATGCACTGTATGATTTCAGTTCTTTTCAGCTTACTGAGACTTGTTTTATGATCAGAACATGATCTTTCTTCATGAATATTCCAAGTGCGTTTGAAAAGAATGCGTATTCTACGGTTGTTGATTATTACATTCTGTAAATCTCAATTTAGTCACTATCAAGGTTGTGGAATGTGTCTTTCAGACCTTACGTAGTTACTGATGTTTTTGTATGATCCTCTCAGACAATGAAGCAGTAAATTCTCCACTGTGACTGTGGATTTATCTGTTTCTCACTTTAATTCTATCAGTTTCTGCTTCATTGATTTCAAAGCTATTGTTGGGCATATGCACATTTATAATTTTCATGAGTCGACACATTGACCCTTGGTATTGTTTGCAGATGTCCTTTATCATTGGAAGTGCTTCTTGGAGTGTGTCTTGTCCTATGTTACTACTGCTCCGGTGTTACTGTGTAAACGGTGTGTCTTTTTTCTTTAATCCTTTTCCTTTCAACCCATTTGTGGTTGTATTTCAGCGGATGATCTAGACAGCATATAGTTGCCCTTGCTTTTTCATTAAATCTGCTTTGTCATTGTATTGGGCTTTTTGCCTTTTTACTAAGATACAGTGCATATAACAAATTTCATATACCATAACATGTACCCTTTTAAAGTCTGCAATTCATTGATCTTTAGTATATTGACAAGTTTGTGCAACCATTTCCACTGTCCAGTTCGAGAACATTCTCATCAGCCACAAAAGAAGTGTTGTATCATTAACCGTCACTCTCACTTACCCCCCAGCCCCGCACACAGCCTCTGGCAACCACTGAGCTACTTTCTATCTCTGTGGTTTTGCTTATTCTGGACATTTCATATAAATGGAAGCACCAGTATAGAATGTGGCCTTTCACGTCTGGCTTCTCTCACTGAGCTTGTTTTTCAAGGTTTGTCTTGTTGAGGGGGTGTGTCTGCATTCATTTTTTTTTTTTTTTAATGTTTATTTATTTTTGAGAGTTAGACAAAGCACGAGTGGGAGAGGGGCAGAGAGAGAGGGAGACACAGAATTGGAAGCAGGCCCCAGGCTCTGCGCTGTCAGCACAGAGCCCGATGCGGGGCTTGAACTCACGAACCACAAGATCATGACCTGAGCTGAAGTCGGTCACCCGGCTGACGGAGCCACCCAGGCGCCCCTGTCTGCATTCATTTTTGTGGCTAAAGTACCATTCCCCTGTGTGGATCTCCCACAGTGTGTGTGCCCACTTGCCAGCTGATGGGCACTTTCTGCCCCTGAGCTGCTCAGGCCGGGGAGTGCCCTAGGGCACAAGCAGCAGCCCACGAATCACGCTGGCCGAGCCTCTGTGTTGCCAGATGGATCTGGGTCCTGTCTGGTTTTTGCCTGCTTCTTTCGTTCACCCTTCTGCACTTTCCAATATAATTCCAAAATACTTTGTCCCGATTTAAGAACTGTCCTCTGTGGGAAGGTTAATCTGACGGGGCCGCCTTGCTGTCACCCGAAGCTGGAGCTGTCCCTCACTTGATCCGCAGTGTCTGTCTGGTGGTTGCGGTTGGCTGGGTGGCCCTCCTCGTCAGCTGGGCCAGGACGAGCTCCGACCGGAGGAAGCCCCCCCCACCCCTCGCCCCGTGTGGCGCTCTTGGCGCTGCTGAGTCTTGGCTTTGCCCGTTCTCCCTGGCCCTCCCCGGTTACAGGTCTTCACGAGGAAGTGGACTACTCCGAGAAACTGAAGTTCAGTGATGATGAAGAGGAGGAGGAAGTTGGGAAGGACGGCAGGCCCAAGTGGTAAGGATGCCCCCCGGGGCTTGACCGCGGCCAGAGGCGCACGCATCGGTGCCGGTCAGCGTGCCAGGCGCATTGCCTCGTCGCCCCGGCAGCCTCACTGGGGCAGATTTGGTTTCCATTCTGCGGATGGCACAGCCGTGCGGGACGGGAGCCAGGGCGCGCTGGCCGGGTGGCTGGCGGGCCGGCTGAGTCCCGGTGGTTTCAGCCGCTGTGCCGGTGTCCCCCTGAGTGTGTGTGTATACGCCGCTGGTTCCACAGATCACTTCTGTGGGTGTGGTGCCCGGAAGGGTTTCTCTAGCCAAGCACGTTTGGGAAACCACCGGGGTTCAACTTACCCCTTTACTCCGGGGTTGTGCGTGCTAGAGTGCACATCAGGGATCTTGGGAGAAGCACCGGACGGGGGATACGAGATTTCCGGAGCTTCCTCGACCCCTTCGGTCTTCCCTTTTCTGGGTCATTTCGTTGGGTTCATTTTACTTATGACGCCTTTTGCAAAATCACTGCATTGTAGTCTGGTCCCCCTAGTTTTTGTCATAATAGATTGATTGTAGAATGATTGGCTAGGACTTTTTATTTTTAGTTATTTACTTATTTTACGTTTATTTATTTTGAGCTGGAACATGAACAAGGGAGGGGCAGAGAAAGAGGGAGAGAGAGAGAGAATCCTAAGCGGGCCCTGCACTGTCAGCGTGGAGGCCGATGTGGGGCTCGAACTCACAAACTGTGAGATCATGACCTGAGCCGAAACCGAGAATCGGATGCTTAGCCGCCTGAGCCACCCAGGCGCCCTATTTTTATTATTTTTGGAGTAAATTCCATCCCTAACGCGGGGCTTGAACTCCCAGTCCTGAGATCAAGAGTCACACTTTGTATGCACTGAACCAGCCAGGTGTCCATGGCTAGTACTTTTTTTTTTTAATTTTTAATTTTTTTAATTTTTTTTAATTTTTGAGACAGAGAGAGACAGAGCATGAGCAAGGGAGGGGCAGAGAGAGAGGGAGACACAGAATCCGAAGCAGGCTCCGGGCTCTGAGCTGTCATCACAGAGCTGGACGCGGGGCTCAGACTCACAGAGTGTGAGATCATGACCTGAGCTGAAGTCGGACCTCGACTGACTGAGCCGCCCAGGCGCCTCTGGTTCTTTTTAAATAGTACCTACAGCTGCATTAATTTGCTTTTTATTTATTTATGTTGAATACCAGCAAATATGGATGCTTTCTTTTGTATGGAATTGCCTATGTTCTTTGCATATTTATTAGACTTAATGTATTTCCTTTAAAATGTGATCAATGTTATATATTGTTTAGGTATTAATGCTTCGCTGTTTTTCCTTAAAAAAATTATTTTTTAATGTTTATTTTTGAGAGAGAGAGAAAGAGAGAGACAGAACCCAAGTAGAGGAGGGGCAGGGAAAGAGGGAGACACAGAATCCGAAATAGGCTCCAGGCTCCAAGCCCTGACATGGGGCTTAAACTCACAAACTGTAAGATCATGACGTGAGCTGAAGTCAGACGCTCAACTGACTGAGCCACCCAGGCACCCCTTGATGTTTTTCCTTTTGTCTGTTTTATTGTCTATAACTGAATGTTCAGAGGGCCAAGTTTGCGAGCCTTGGGGTTTTTTTTTTTTTTTGGTTATTCGATGTTCCTCCCTTTAAAGCTGTTCTAGAGGGAGCTGGTAGTGACCTTCTGCTAGTTTTTCACTGATACACAAACAGTTAACTATCTGAGGCTTCTCTAATTTATTTTAATGCTGTGTGATTTTAACTGAAGTTTTAGACGCACTTGGGAAATATCTTGTGGGTCAGTTCTTGGAACACTAAGCTCAGAAGGAATTGTGAGCAAGCATTTAAATCAAAAGCAAAGACATAAAATATTACAGACTTCTGGAATAGTAGGACACTCTGTTCCTTGTCTCTTTCGGTTGATGTGAATTGAATATTCAACCGAAAGAGTTAGGCATGGATTTGGACGCAGCTTTGCTAATGTGACCAAGGACATCTCAAATTGAGAATCCCCAAACCACCCCCCGCCCCCACCCCACCCTGCTGAACCTGATCTTTCTACGGTGTTCTTTGAGCTGGTTGTGAGTCTCCTCCTCCAAGCTCCCAGGTCTTCCTTACATCTTGTCTCCCCACCTGTTGACGGCTTCCGGACACTTCCCTGGATCCCAGCCCTTCCCGCTCACCGTCTCTGGGTCGCTGGGACCTCATCCTTTCTTTTCCAGACCGCTCAGAGGTTAGCCGGCTCGCCTCCTTCCTTCACACTGTGCCCTTGTCATCTTTCCTGGGGGGTCGGGAGCCTCGTGTGGTTTCCGCGCCTTTCAAGGTGAAGGCAGTAGTCACTAGCACTTAGTGCCCTGCCGTGACCTCAGCCACCTCCGCGGCCTCATTCCCCCCCGCCCCGGTGTGTGTGTGGACACCTGCGGACACACACGTGTGGGCCACACCTGACTCCCTGCTTTTCTCGGAACTCCTTGATGTGTGCTGGGCACTTGTTTTGCATACACGAGGTGCTTGGTAAATGCGCACAGTGTTTTTCCCTGGTGCCTTTGTTTCCCCCGCGGCAGGTAAAGGTGAGCAGGGGCTGGATCTCCATTCCCTCCGAGCCTCCCTTTGGAACCTCTCCCCTTTCTCACGTGGAGTCTGCTCTGCTTTCCTCCTCTTGGTCTCTGTTACGGCATTATTCAGTGAGCCTTCTTTTGCTATTTTGAGGAAAATCGATCGAGCACCTCCTTTATGCAAAGCACAGGGAGGGAGCCCTGGTATGAGGAGAGAGACCTTCCTCTGGGATCTTAGGTTCCAGTCTAGTCACTCCTCCTGGGAAGGCAGCTCCCCAGCCTCTCTGACGCTCCGTTACCACCCCTTTAAAATGGGGGTGAGGACTTGTTTTCCCGTAAACCAAGTAATGGGTGTGAAACATCCTGCCCAGAGCTTTGTGTGCAAGAGGGACTTGGTAAATGTTGGTGCCACCGGACTGTGGTGTTCTGGGCGTGTCCTCTCAGCCGTGAGGGGCTGGGTCTGTTCGAGGGAAGGACACTGGTATGTGGGCGGCTGGCTTCGGCATTCCGGAGGCCCTGTGACGGGTAAGATCAGACTGCACTGGGGCCGAATGGGGAAACTCACATTCACTGTGGTTTGTCCTAGGAACAGCTGGGACCCCCGGCGGCAGCGGCAGTTGTCGATGAGCTCCGCGGACAGTGCTGATGCTAAGCGTCCCCAAGAGGAAGGAAAGGACTGGGGTGAAGCAGTGGGTGTGGCCCGTGTTGTCCGCAAAGTGCCAGAACCTCAGCCACCTTCTAGGAAGCTTCACAGCTGGGCATCTGGCCCAGACTACCAGGTACCATGGGCACTGGAGGGGTTCTGTGCATGTGATGAGCTTGGAAGGCGCACACGCGTGCATAAAACTCCTAGGTGGACGTTTCTTTCTCCTGTTTTAATTAAAAAAAAAAAAAAAAAAATTGTCTTTGAAAATTTCAAAACAGTTAGCTGGATACAAAGACTATTTTTCTCTGAACCTTTTGTAGAGTAAGTTGCCGGGCTGACCAGGCCCTGTCACCGCAGAACACGTTGGCGTCTATTTTCTACCTCCTGGGTGACCTCAGCCAAAGCTAGGAAGGCAGCATCGGTAACCACTGCCATCTGGCCCCCAGACCCCCTCCGTCTTGTAGCAGTGGTGGCACTGATGTTCTTTGTACGGAAGAATCCGGTTCAGAGTCCCATGCCGCCTTCGGTCCACGATAGCCCCTCAGCCTTCCTTAACGGTCAGGACTTGGACACTTGTGGGGACTGTAAGCCAGTTATTTTGTAGACTGTACCTCGAGTGGGGTCTGGTGCTTCCTCACGATTGGGTTCGGGGTTTCCATTTGTGGCTAGAATCTCTCAGGAGTGACACTGGCTCACGTTGCCTCCCGCCAGGTCACTGATTCCACTCTGCCCGCCTGCTGACAGCCTTCGCTCTGATCTCTTGACTAAGGTTATGATGTCCGCCGAACTTCACGCTGTGGGGTTTCTGTCTTCCACATTCGTAATTGATGAGAATTTTGTGGGGAGATACTTTGAGGCTATGAATGTCCTGGTTCTTATGAAACTTGGAATTTATTTATCGATACCAATGGGTTATGATCTGTGCCTCTGATTGTTGGCTCTGAAGCCCCAAGTATTTTTGGGTTGGCTGTTGGGAACCTCTTCAAGCTGCATCTGTCTTTATGTGTCTCCATCCTTATGGAGCAAATCCCTTGCTTTCTGATTAGACAAGTTGGCTTTTTTTTCTTTTCTCTTTTTTTTTTTCCTCTCTCTCTCTTTTCTTGCCCTTTCAAAATTTTTCTTCAGGCCCACCAGGAGAACCTTTCCCAAGCTCATTTTGTCCTTACCCTGCCTCGGTCTGAAATCAGCCCTTGTGATATTGAGAAACCAGTATGTGGTCACCAGGAGTGCTCACTGCTCTTGGGTCCTTTTGGTGGGCAGAGTGAGGAAACGTGTGTGTATACATAGATATGTGCGTGCACACGTACGTACATGTTCGTGTTGTCTTTATTATTTACTCCCGTGTCTGCGTGGAGAACTATGAGTTCACAGTCATATCTCAGGTTCCACACATCCCAACCTAGTTCTCTCCCCCGCGTATCTGTAACTCCTGTCTCCCACAGTGAGACACCTGTTCCCGTTGTCCCCAGTATTCACACTTCCTCGATCAGCTCCCCTGTATGTGACCCGTCTCCCGTTTCTGCCCCCACCCTCTCTCCCTTGTAAAGATGCCCTCCTCACTCACTCAGCCATCCGTGTCGTTCCCCCACTCCCAACCCCACAGATGCCCTGAATCTCCCCTCTAGGCCACCTCTCCTTACGAATTGCCTCCTGACCCAGCTTGATGGGGCGCTCACTCCCACACCAGCCACATGTCCACACGGACATCCTCCTCTCCCTGCCCGGGTTCCGACCACCTGCTCTTAGCCGCCGTGACTTCCTGGTGCCAGACCTGCCACACTTCATGACTTCATGACTTTGGGACTGAATTGTGCAGGAGGCACGGTGTTAGGGGCAGAGAAGGCATTAATTTAAATATATTTGGGGGAAAAAAACCCAAAACAAACCTTGCTTTTTTTTTTTTTTTTTTTTAAGAGAGAGAGGGAGAGGGAGAGGGAGAGCTCACCAGCAGTGGATGGGCAGAGGAAAAGAGAGAGAAATCTTACGCAGGCCCAGCCATGAGATCATTACCTGGGCCGAAATCAGGAGTCAGGCTCCCAACTGAGTCACCCAGGCACCCAAAACTTGCCATTTTTAATGCACTTTGCCATTTAAGGGAGTCTGGTTCCATATCTTATAAAATGAAAATACCTTTATCTTCAGGTTTGTTTGTTTTTTTAAAATTGAGTACCAGGCACTGTGCTGGGTACAGGGGAAAACAAAAACGAAACAAAATTGACATAGAGCTAGGGCACCCGGGTGACTCAGTTAGTCAAGCATCTGACCCTTGATTTTGGCTCAGGACATGATCTCCCAGGTTCATGAGATCAAGCCCCGCGTCGGGCTTTGCGCTGACTGGGTAGAGCCTGCTTGGGATTCTTTCTCTTTTTCCCTCTCTCTCTCTCTCCCTCTCTCTCTCTCTCTCAAATAAACAAAC
Organism: Panthera leo; assembly: GCF_018350215.1. NCBI lineage: Eukaryota > Metazoa > Chordata > Mammalia > Carnivora > Felidae > Panthera > Panthera leo. The sequence continues at coordinate 89,029,567 of NC_056691.1, forward strand.
ATTAAAAAACAAATCGACACAGACCTATTCTTGGAAATTACCCTGCAATGAATCCAAATTTTGTTCATATATTGGGGTTGGTGAGTATTCAAAGAAGATTTCGTTTTGATCTCATAACAATGTGAATTAACTGAGTCGGGAAAGAAAAATGTAGTTTTCTGCATTCCGATTTCTGAAAAGTTCAAGTATTTTGCAGAGCATGGAGTCTATGAAATGGTAGCTACCGTTAGGGGAGTTCGGAAAGGCGCGTCAGCCGTCTCGATGGAAGTATTCATACACTTCGGGTGCTGCTCCTGCCTCTCTGGGAGCACTGGGGGCTGGTGGTGGAGGCTCTGTCGTGCCACTGTGCCCAGCGCTACAGAGCGCGGCCGGGGCTGGTCAAGGGCCACGTGAAGGACAGTGCAACACGTCGGCCCCAGTTACATCGTGTGAAAGTACTTTCGTGCTTCCAGGTCAGAAGTTTCTGATCTTTTACAATTGTCACCGTTGTCTCTGGATTATGAGAAGCCAGCTGTCAGGAGGAAAAGTCCTTGACTGCGGTCAGCGTGTTGCATAGCGCTTTTGTGGAGGGTTCACGAGCAGACCGGAGAAGGCCCAGACCGTGTTTGTTTATGTTTGAGGACTCGTGACACTTCTGTGCATCACTAGCACTCAGAATGGGAAGCTGTGTGTTGTGACGGTCACCTCGCCGGAGTTCCAGTGGCTGGGGATCGGTAGAACTTGGCCGTCGTCCGTGCTGGTGCATATTCTGGGTGTTCCCTGCAGATCAGGGAGGAACCTTCCTGGTGTTGAGTGGGCTTCTCTCTGTTGCTGTCCGGTAACTGGCGACCGGTGAGAGAGACTCAGGAGTGGATGAAGTCGCCAGAAGAGATGTTTTTAGATGAAGCGTCACTTTGTAACCGTCGATCTGACTGCATTTTAATTTCTCGTACCTCTTTATTCCCAGAGGTTTCTGTATTTTTACGGGAGAAAGACTAGAGCCGTTTTGCAACTCAGGGGATGAGCGTGTGGTCCCTGCTCCCGTCCAGTAGCCGTGGAGGCCCTTATCTTGTGTGCCCATTAGTGGTGGTGGGAGCACCAGGGTGCTGTTTTGTTTGTCGGTCACCATGCAGAGTGTGGTGCGAATCCTTCCTTGCACACCCACCATCCCGAGGGCCTCCTCTATCCCCAGCTTACAGTGGGGAGCTAAGGGAGGGAGGGTTGACACTTGCCCAGACCTCACTGCAGGTTAGGAAAGGGCCCGGAGACCCAGGTCCGTGGCGCGCGTGACTGCTGCCTCTCGAAGGTGCTCGGGGATCTTGGGAAGCAGAACCGCTCCCATGCTGGGGTGGCCCCGTCTCCTGGGTTTGGGGTCTGTTGTTCCAGCAGACTTCATTCTCTTGGCAGAAGTCCTCGCTGGGCAGCGTGTTCCGGCAACAGTCTGTCGAGGACAAAGAGGACAAGCCACCTCCACGGCAGAAGTTTGTACAGTCAGAGATGTCCGAGGCCGTGGAACGAGCCCGAAAGCGCCGGGAGGAGGAGGAGCGCCGAGCACGGGAGGAGAGGCTGGCAGCCTGTGCCGCCAAGCTCAAGCAGCTGGACCAGAAGCGTAAGCAGGCTCAGAAGGCGGGCGAGGCCCCGAAACCGGCGGAGAAGGAAGTGCCCCGATCTCCAGGCACCGAGAAGGTGCCCCCACAGGAGAATGGCCCTGCTGTCCGCAAAGGTAGGCGCTGGGCCCTTGTCCCATCAACTGGACACCCTAGGCTGTGGGTGCCTCCCTGCCTTACTGGTTCAGCCTGTGGCGGGCAGCTGGAGGGGGCGGGGAAGCACCGGCCGTTGAGCTTCGGCATGGGTTCACATCCCGTGTCAGGGACTGAAACCGGCTGGCTGCGGCCACTCACCTCCCTGGTGCGCGTTCCCTCATCTGTAAAATGGGCTGGAATTAGTATGCACTTTGCCACACGCTGAGGGGCACGTGAGATAACGTACAGAAAGCACCTCGTGCAGCTTCTAGATACGGAAAGTGTGCGCGCTGCCCGCTTGGTTGTCATTCCGTGCCTTGTGGCCATTGTCACCCCTGCCACTGCTCAACCAAAGATGCGGATGGTGGCGGGCCTCAGTGCAAGCCCAGGGCCCTCTGAGTTCACTTAACAAAATCACAAAGCGGGGCGACTGGGGGCTCAGTCGGTGAAGCGGCCGACTTCAGCTCAAGTCACGATCTCACGGTTTGTGAGTTGAAGCCCCACGTCGGGCTCTGTGCTGACGGCTCGGAGCCCGGAGCCCGCTTCGGATTCTGTGTCTCCCTCTCTCTCCGCCCCTCGCCTGCTCGTGCTCTGTCTCTCGGTCTCTCTCAAAAATGGATAAACATTAAAAAAAAAAACCCAAAATCACAAAGTGGGGCGCCGGGGTGGCTCGGTCGGTTAAGCGTCCACCTCTTGATTTTTGCTCAGGTCATGATCTCATGTTCGTGGGATCGAGCCCCAAGTTGGGCTCTGTGCTGACAACGCGGAGCCTGCTCGGGATTCTCTCTCTCCCTCTCTCTCTGCCCTTCCTTCACTTGTGCTCGCACATGCACACTATCTCAAAAAAGAAAGAAAGAAAGAAAACCACAAAGTATCTTTGTGACCTTGGGGAGAAGCCCGCCTGTTTGTTAGAGTATGTTTTTCCTGGCCTGGATTCTGAGGGATGGACCCACATGGCTCCATAAGAGATGTGGAACAGCGTTGCACGTCGGAAAGTGCCTCGTAGCAGTTGTAAAGAACCTGTTCTTTGTGACCAGCTTTGTTCTTTGGGACCTTCTTAAACGAACTAAAACCAACTCTGTTTAGGAGAGAGGGGCCCGATGTTAGTTTCAGACCCTGAAAGCTTCTCAGGTGGGTCTCACTCGTGGTCAGGGTCTGCTGGTCCTCAGCCCCCTTCTGGCCAAGGAGCACCGAGAAGCCGCCACTGTCCTGTCCATCGCCTCTCACTGAGGCCCGAGTGCGGCCTGTGCTGGTGTCCACACTCGCTGAGACAGGCGGTGGAGAGTCCAGGAAGCGGGTGCCACGGTGTGAGTGTGTTCAGTTGAGACCGGCCTTCGGGGTGTGTGGGCACCTGCTCTGTGCTGCTTCCGTGTTCCCCCTGCGCTGCACCGCTGGGCCCCTGAGGCTTTGCATCAGGGTTTGGGTGTCCCCGGCAGTAAGATTAAGAATGCTGATGTCTTTTCTACTTCGTTAAAGCTGTAAAGGTGGGTGGAGGTAAGGAAGAAGGGAATTTCAGAGAGTATACAGATGGGAAGTTGTGGGGAGCACTTGCTACCGGCCTTGCATGCATTGTCTCCCTTAAGGCTCACAGAGGCCCGTGGGATGGACAGGGTTGCTGTCCTCCCTTCACAGATGAGGCAACCAGCCAGGGGACGCGTGCTGACTTGGTGGCCAGCACGGCCTTTGGCTGCATTGACTCGTGTCGCTCAGGTGATGGCTGTGGGCTGTCGCCGAGCTGGTGGCTGCTCTCTCATTTACTGGGGTCCTTTTCAGTAGAACCCTTCTCTTCTGGAACCCTGGTGGTTCCTCTGACCTCTCGACCCTTAGCGCTCTCTCACCTCTGAAGCGATGGCGTCGTGGGGAGCCCCTGAGCTCGTGCACCGTCCGTGCCGACGAGAGCAAGCGTTTGCCGTCAAAGTTTGGCTGGCCCGGCTTCCGTGAGCTCACCGCAGCCGTTTCTCTGGTTACTTGTCCTCCAGGCTCCCCTGAGTTTCCCGCCCAGGGAACCCCCAACACGTTTTCAGAAGAAGCCCCCACGGCTCCTCCGGCTGTGGCTCAGAGTGGCAGCAGTGAGGAGGGCGCCAGGGAGGCTGGGTCCCCCGCACAGGAGTTCGGCAAGTACCAGAAGTCTCTTCCTCCCAGATTCCAGCGCCAGCAGCAGCAGCAACAGCAGGTAAACAGATCGGACCGCTGAGTGTGGATGTCCCCTGTCTCCTCCTCTGGTCCCCTCCCCCTTCGATGAAAAGAAACAACTCGAATGTCCCCATCACTGGCACGGATGTTAGGGGCTGCACCTGAAAACTTATGGCCTTGGAAGATCATCCCTGGCCGTGTTTTGTTTTTCCGAGTGATTTCTCCCGTGGATGAATAGAATGGTTGTTGGTAGCGTCTTCCCTTGTCTGGTGTTGGTGAGGCAGTGGCAGCGGGGTGTGCACTCACCCAGTGCAGTCTCGCTGAAGAGTGGTGTTTTCATTCAGAGCAGTGTACTGCATGCAGCCTGTCCGTAGGCCAGTGTTGTCCGCCCTGGGACCGTCCCAAGGAGTGAGGAGGCCCGGGAGGGCTTGGAAAGCTGGCAGAGAGGTGTACTAGTTTGGGATAAGCACGGGGGTTTGTAGGGGTGGAGTTGAACTGCTGTGCCTCCTGGTCCTAATCGTGCAGCTTCTCGGGTCGAGTGTGGCCTCAGATGGGCCAGGAACAACGAGTACCGGCCTCAGAGGGGCAGCGAGGGTTTTGTGGCACCTGCATTCTGGTTGATCGGTGTTATCAGTGTCCTCTTCATTAGTGTCTTGTGAGCTTTAAAAGGGACCTGCTCTTCACCCCAGAGAAGATTACGTGGGTGATGGTTGTAATCGTGCCGATCTCTGGTGGCCAGCCGGAAGCACCGTTGGTGATCGTGTGTGTTCCAGGAGTGATCAATGAAGGAACAGATGATTACTGATGAGCAGTGCACTCGGGTGGGAAACAGATGAAACGTGGACCTCACGTAGCCCAGCAGCTAGACGTGCAGTAAATCATCCTTAATGACCACGAGCCCGGTACAGAACATGTGTGCCTTAGGGACACAAATCAGGATCTCCAGCATCTCCAGCCTTTTCCAGAATCTCATTTAGTTGCCTGTGAAACCTTCACCCCAGAGCCTCCTTCCCCTGGGCCCCTACGAGGTCTTCCGGAAGCTAATCAGGTCCTGAGCTGTAAACACGAAGCTGTGTTCCTCGTGTGCTGTGACGGTGTTACAGTGTGAGCCAGCACTGTGCAGTTACTCCCCGGCTTGGTGGGGAAGTACTGACCAGGAAGGTCTCTGGGGTGACTCCAGCCAGACGCAGCAGCGAGAGCTCCTGTGTGTAACGCTTCTGGGGGGCGGGGACGGGTAAGTCCTTCCTCGGGAAGAGAAAGGAGTCTGAAAGCACCAGGACTGCGGAAGGAGCCTGGCAGACAGACTGTCTGGTCAGGTTCCCCGGGGGCCTGGGGTCCAGACGGAGGAGGAGCTCTGGGCGGAGGCCCACAGAGTCGTCCTGGGAATCCAGCCCGGGCCTCTTTGTTTGCAGATGGGAAGGGTGCGGCCCGGTCCGATTTTCTTGTCTGACTCTGCACCTGGGTCCTGCCGGAATGCTGATTCTGGGTGCACTGGAGAGGGCAGCCCCGGAGGTCACTGATGTGAAGGGGCAGGGCTGGAAATGCGCCCCCACGGGGTCTAGGACCCGATTTCGAAGGTTTTGCTGATACTCATCCATTTGTGCACTGGATTTTCCATGTGCCGTGACTGGTGGTAGGCCGCAAGGATACGACAGTGAACCCGGCGTGTAGTTTCTTACGGTTTTGTGAGGGAGACCGGCAGCTCAAAATGATCACCCGTTGTCAGTGCTACAGAGGAGGAGGACCAGTGCTGCAGAGCAGAGGCAGGGGCCTCATCTCGTCCAGGGACTCCGGGTGGCTGCCCGGAGGAAGGGCGTTTTGAGCGGAATCCTGAAGGAGGAGCAGGGATGAGCCAGGATGCAAGGGAGTAGGAAGCCTCCTAGACGGAGGGCCCAGTGTGCAACCAGGGCCCCATGTGGGCAGGCAGTCGTGTGCAGTGAAGCTGGTGGGCGGTCGGGCAGGTCACGTGGGGCCTGGTGGGACTCGGGCTGTTCCATGGAGAGCTGTGGGGAGCCATCAGAGACTCCTACAGCCCGGGGTTAGTGTGCCTGTGTGTGTGAGTGTGTGGGTACGGGGGGGGTGTGTGGGGGGGGTGCGTGTGTGTGTGTGGTGTGTATATGTGTGAGCGTGCGTGCGTGTGCGTGTACGCACCTGCACGGTCTCTGCCCCGAGCACCGGTCTGACCTGTTCTCTCTCTGTCTGCTCAGGAGCAGCTGTATAAGATGCAGCACTGGCAGCCCGTGTACCCCCCACCTTCCCACCCACAGCGCACTTTCTACCCCCACCACCCCCAAATGCTGGGCTTCGATCCCAGGTGGATGATGATGCCTTCCTACATGGACCCACGGATCCCGCCCACTCGGGCCCCAGTGGATTTCTACCCGTCCGCCCTCCATCCCTCGGGTAAGCGAGCCCCAGTGGGCCACCCCAGTGGCGTCCAGGATGGTGTGGTGTTCGGGGTGTTGCTTCGGGATCCAGTCTGGCCGCTCCTGTAACGCACGTGACCAGTCTGAGTTTTAACTTAGTTGTTTGCACCATGAGGGCGTGGATGGTACCAGTCGCAAAGAATTACTGGGCAGAGTCTTTCTGATGATGCATTATATGTTGTTTTAACTAGTTCCGATGTCCCTGCAATGCCTTTTTGTTCCTCTTTCCTTTTTTTTCCCCTTGTTTCTTTCTTTTTTTTCTTACTGAAGGATATCTCTCTTTCCATTCTCAATGTTTTTTTGTGACTTCTCTCTTTTTTTCCTTGATTTCTCCTCCCCACTTTTAAAATGCCATTTTTAAGTATTGTACTCTTTTGTAATTGCGCTGAATACTTAGCCCAGTAATTTCTGATTTTTAGATGTAAGTATTTAAGTATTACTTTAGCTGTAAATTGCTATGAACAGGAGTTTTAAGATACAGCATTTTTGTTACTGTACGGTTTTCAGTGCTCGTCAGATTTTGATTTGTTACCTTTCTTTGGTTGATGGTTTTTAATAGTATGGCATAAATTTTCCAAATACAGAGTTTTAAGAATATCCGGATGGTGTTAATTTCTAACGTGGCTGCTTTGTGGTCAGATACCATTGTCTGTATGATCTAGAACAGGGGTCAGGAAGCTTTTCTATAAATGCCAGATAATAAATATTTTGGGCTTTGAACAGCTACTCCATTTTGCTGTTGTAGAACAAAAATGACCAAAGACGATAGTGATTGAACGAGTGTGTCGCTTTCCAGTAAAACTTTATTTTTAAAAACAGGTGGCGGGTCGGGTTTCACTCAAGGGCATTCGTATGCCGGCTAGCTCCCGATCGAGATTGCTTGGCGTTTTGTTGAGATTTTTTTTTTGTAGGCTATTACATACTCTTTATTTAACATTCTGTGTTTTCTTGAAAAGAATATTCTCCAATTGGATGTGGTCCATTCCATCGAACTTGCTGGCTGTGCTGTGCGAGTTTCTCTCACATCCATCACGATTTGTTACCCCCCCCCCCCCCCCCCCATCACTTACTAAGAGGTGCGTGAGAATCTCCCACTGTGACTGTAGGTGTGTTGAATCCCTAAGCCTGTCGGGCTTCGCTCTGTCTGGAAGCAGACGGGTTTGGACTGATGTATCTCGTTCTCCTTATCCTCACACAGCACTGTCCTCCTTAACTGTGCTGTCCACCTCTCCCGTCCACTGTGTCTGATACTGATGTCATCATTCCAGATTTCTTTTGATGAAGATTCATTTGGTATCTTTTTACCATCCGCCTCCCTGAGCCCTTTTTTGCAGGGGGCGTTTGTAGGTACAAGATGCGTATGGTTTTACCCACCCTGAAAATCTGTGACTGCAGTCGCCAAAGTGCCTCTCTTTGGATTTGGGGCGATTATGATATTCGGATTTTCTGCTGTCCTACTTTATGCTTTCTGTTGATCCCGCCTTTCTTACTTTTCTTCTTCCTTTCTTTGGATCAAGTTTTCCTATGCTTCGGGTTGTTTTACTTCTGCGTGCTGTTTGTACTGTGTTAGTGGTTACGGGACGTTCTGAGACGTGCCTGTGACTGGCATAGGCTGATGGGCGTTCTCACCCTTCAGCCGAGCTGGTTAGCTCATCAGTCTGCCTTCTGATTTCTCCCTCGAGTTTTAGTTCTTGTTTTTATGCCACCAAATCGGGCATTGTTTCTGTTGCTTCCTGCAGTCTGCTTCTGCGGACTCGCCTGTCCCTTCGCTGTTCCTTCCCGTGTGTTCCATCTGGGTGCGATACGCTTCTTTGTGAAGTACATTCTGTCGAGTTCTTCAGGAAGTTTTTCTGGCAGTAGGTTTTCTTGGCCTGAAAAAGTCTTTATGACACCCTTTCTCTAGCTGGGTGTAGAATTCTGGGTTGGCACGTCTCTTTTTCAGGACCAGGAAGGTAGTAGTCCATTTTCTTCTGGTTCTGTGGCTGCTCAGAGTGATTCGTTTCTGTGGAACCCACTCTGTGTTCTTTCTGGCTTCTTTACAATCTCCTCTTTCCTCTGTGGTTTCGTCTCCCCGTGTTGTGTCCATTTTCTCTCTGCTTGTGTTCAATTTCTCTCTCTCTCTCTCTCTCTCTTTTTAATTTATTGCCCAGTGAGTTTTTTCAGTGACTATATTTTTTATTATTGGAATTTCTTTTGTCAATTCTAGTGTGTGTGTGTGTGTGTTTGTGTGTGTGTCATGTTTTTCTTAAGGTTTTAATTCCTTTTTTATGCTTTTAATAACTTAAAACCTGATTTCTAGTATTTATTATTCTGTTATCTGAAGTTCTCAGGCAGGTAACCCTGTGGGCTTACTGTGGGCTAGTGGTGGGCAGCTTCCCACACATGCTGGGAATTTTGGGTTGTGAGCTCATTTTCAACAGAGCTGTATTTGTTGTGGGGATCCGGTACGGCTCGAGGGGAGAGTCTGTCCCTCCAGTTATGTTTTCTCTTGCCTTCCTAGAACCCCTTGCTATTCTAACTTGGGAAAATTCTGGACCACTCTTGGGGAATGCATCTAAACCCTCCTCCCCACAACCTGCATGAAAGCCAGCACAGTTATACATTCCTAGCAGCAAACTATTTTTCCCTAACCGGCCCAGGCCAGGACACAAACTTAAGTTGTTGCCCTGTACTAAAGAGCGTGTGTGTGTGTGTGTGTTTTAATATTTTTATTCGTTTATTTTGAGAGAGAGCGAGCCACCCATGTGAACAGGGAAGGGGCGGGGAGAGAGAAAGAATCTCAAGCAGGCTCCACACTGCCAGTGCAGAGCCTGATGTGGGGCTTGAACTCACGAACTGTGAGATCATGTCCTGAGCCAAAATCATGAGTCAGGCACTCAATCGACTGAGCCACCCGGGTGCCCCAAAAGAGCATAGATTTTTAAATCTGCCTTTGAATTGAGGGCCTCTGTCTTGAGCAGCTTCTCCTTGTGCAGAAAGCTCCATACCCTGTGCTGCCGGGGGTCAGAGTCCAAGCCCATGGTTACTAGGACTGACAGGTGTATTCCCCTGCTCCCCTCCAGGAAGCACCGGCTTGTGGCGCTGGCCGGTGGCTGTGGTTTCAACTCCCTGGAGATTTCCCAATTGCTTGGGAACACAGCTCTGCAAGTGATATGTGTGATGACCTATTCTGCCCCGCGCGTTTGTGGTAGCAGGGTTTTCCAGGTAATAAGAGCTGTGAAAAGAAGCCAGTGTGCCTCATAATGAGTACTTAATGAGTGGTGTATAATTTCAGGGTTCCAGAGAGGGTCCCCACCGGCTGACTCACACTAACTTTATGTTGGAGTCACGTATCAGTGGCATTTGAAGAGGGCGCTCTAGAGCTAAAAGAAAGCTTTAACGCACCGGCCTAACGCAGAGCTGTTTTCTGGCCAGATTATCTCTGTGTAAAAGCCACACAAAATGTGTGTATGCTAATAAGCTCTGTGAAGAAAGTATCTGAAAAATCAGATCTTTTTCTGTCCACAGACTTAGGCCTGATGAGACGTTTAATTTCTGCACCACCTCCCTCCTCACTCTCCCCAGGTTGATGGACGTGGACAGATAGGCCACGGTGGCAGGGAGGGGGGTGGTGGCACACTTTCCCCTGGTAGCTTATGTCTGGAGGGACCGAGGTGTCCTCTGTGTCTTAATCACCTCAGGCCCGTTAAACAGTTTATTGTCATCTGTGCACCACCATTCACCGTATAAAAACGTGGAGTGTGGCAGTCAGTCCTAGGGCTAGAGATAAAAGGAACTGGGGCACCTGGCTGGCTTGTTCAGGAGAGCATCTGACTCTAAATGGTCTAAGGGTTGTGGGTTTGAGCCCCATGTTGGGTGTAGAGATTACTTAAAAATAAAATCTTTTTAAAAATAAATGAATAAAGGAACCGATGGGGGCACCTGGGTGGCTCAGTCGGTTAAGCGTCCGACTTCGGCTGAGGTCACGATCTCATAGTTAGTGAGTTCAAGCCCCGTGTCGGGCTCTGTGCTGACGGCTCAGAGCCTGGAGCCTGCTTCGGATTCTGTGTCTCCCCCTCTCTGTACCCCTCCCCTGCTTGTGCACTCTCTTTCTTTGTCTCTCTCTTTCTCTGAAATATAAGTAAACATTAAAAAAAAAAAAACAAAGCTGACACCAGAATCCCTTCCTAAGGCTTGCTGCTCGGGGTTTGAAGCCTGCAGACGGCAGCTCTTGGTCCGTGTGCCTCTTGGCCACACGGCTGGTCTTCCTCGCGCCTGGGCAGGAGACCTCAGCGTCCCTGCTCACACACAGACCCTCGTGGCCGACGGGTTGACCTCTCTAGCCTTTTGCTGACATGATGGGCTCTCTAGTTAGATATTTCCAGTTTCCATTTGCCAGTTTGAGGCACTCTTCAGCATGGGGTCCTGAACCTGGAGCTCAGGTTGGACTTCACAGGTCTTAGAATGGATCCGTAGACCCCTCCCGTCGCGTGCTCGTGCGCCTTCAGAGGTTCCGTGTTGAGAGAACACGGAGGGCTCGGCGATGGCGAGCAGGTGGGGTGCTGTGTCCGCCTGATAGGGTAACTGGTAACTACGGTCTCCCTCGGGCCTTGGGTTGCCCCCGAGGTCGGAGTGCGGCTCTCTGCGCTGGCTGATGCAGGGTGATTCTTTGCCTGTGCCTCCTTCAGGACTGATGAAACCCATGATGCCCCAAGACTCCCTCGGGGGGACTGGCTGTCGCTCTGAGGACCAGAACTGCGTGCCCCCGCTGCAAGAAAGGAAAGTGGCCGCCCTCGATCCGGCCCCCGTGTGGAGCCCAGAGGGCTACATGGCGTTGCAGAGCAAAGGCTACTCGCTTCCGCAGCCGAAATCAAACGACGCTTTGGCCGTGGACATGCATGTCAGGTGAGCTGGAACTCCGCCCTCCTGGCCTGCGAGTGAAGGCAGGATGTCCAAATCCTGCTCGTGCGGGGCTCCGGGAGGGGGCGCTGTCCCCACAGGCAGTGTCTTCCGTGGACGGGGAGTACGAGGAGGTTTGCTGGAACGCCTTTGTGTGAGAGGCGCTCACCTGCCGGCGGGGCTGACGGCCGAGGAGAGGTCCTGGGTCAGAGGCAGATCTGCTGAACCTTGGGTCAGGGCGAGGGGTGGGGTCTGGCGGGGCCACGTGCCCGGGTCGTGGCTCCTTCCTGTCCAAGTGGAGCAAGCTGGCCCTGCTGGCCCAGGGCCCCAGACTCTCCGTGGACTCCCAGGCTCCAGCTTGTCGCTTGAACCAGAGGATCCCCAGCTGCTACGCCTCCAGGTGGCACGCTGAGTCCACCAGCAGCCCCCGCATTCTTCACTCTGGACTCCAGGGGCCGCCGACCAATCCATGGCCCAGCAGCTCTGAGACGTGTTTAAAGCTAGAGCAAATGTTGGTGCTTGTGTTTTTTTTCTTTTTCATTTTCTTTTTAAAAAAGATTTTTTTTTTCTTTTTAAAACTAAGCTCTGTGTTCAGCATGGAAACCAGGAACCAAGCTCCAATCACATTGACTGATTTTTCTGGTTCCTTTTCAGGAATGAAAGCTCTTACTCTGCCCCCCACGGAAGGTCAGGGGGTGTAGGTGCCCAGCGCGATCTCCTTGAGGAGAGAGGGGAGGAGTTCTTGAGTGCTTTTGACAAGAAGGCCCCAGCAGACTTTGACAGCTGTGTCTCTTCTCAAAGAATAGGCCAGGAGCTTTTGTTTCCACCCCAAGAAAATGTTCAGGAAGCGGGTGCTCCTGGGGGTCACAGCCCAGACCTCAGGTGTTCCCCACTGGAGCCCGACTTTGCCCCAGCGGAGAAAAAGCCAGAGTATAGCAGTTGGGACGTTAGCCACCCGCCAGAGTCCACGGACACGGCCAGCGGCATCGAGAAGGGGACACCCCGGGAGGAGCCACCCTTTAACGTCTCCTCCTGGGAGAAGGACGGGAGCCCCAACAAACAGCCGTCCCTGGAGCCCGAGTGGACTGCCGAGCCCCGGGGCCCCGGCAGCCAGCACCAGGAGCAGACCAGCAGGACGCGGAGGTCGGGACCCATCAAGAAGCCCGTCCTGAAAGCCCTCAAGGTGGAGGACAAGGAGAAGGAACTGGAGAAGATTAAGCAGGAGCTGGGGGAGGAGAGCGCCCGCGTGGCCAAGGAGAAGGGGCCGGCTCGCAAGGCGGAGAAGGACGAGGATGAAGAGAACGACCCCGCGCTGGCCAACTCCTCCCCCTCCCCCTTGGAGGACCAGGGCCCTGCCCGTGCTAGTGTGGGCCGCGAGGCCAGCAGGTGTGACGAGGACGAGAAGCCGGCCAGGGCCTGGGAGGGCAGACCCCCCCGGGAGTCCAGTGACACGCCCGCGACAAAGAGGAACAATTGGATCTTTATCGACGAGGAGCAAGCTTTCGGGGGCCGAGGGCAGGCCCGGGGCCGCGGCCGTGGCTTCCGAGAGTTCACCTTCCGAGGGCGGCCGGCGGGCGGTGGCCCAGGCCTCTGCGGTGGGGGGGTGCTCGGGGCGCGGGGCGTCTACGGCGGCGGCCAGAGGAGTGGCCGCGGCCGGGGGCTGCGGGACTTTGGCCAGCCGGAGGACTTCCCCAGGGCCAAGCCGCGACGGCGCATCGCCAGCGAGACGCACAGCGAGGGCTCTGAGTACGAAGAGCTTCCCAAGCGGCGGCGGCAGCGAGGCTCGGAGAACGGGAGCGAGGGCTCGCTCCTGGAGCGGGAGGGCAGCACCCTGAGGAGGGGCGACTTCAGGGACTCCTGGCGCTCCACCAAGGCATGCTCCGAGGACCACGGCGGCCCGGAGGCCAAGAGCCGAGGCCCTCGCGCCTTCGGCCGGGCGCTCCCTCCCCGGCTGAGCAGCTGCGGCTACGGCCGGAGAACCTTTGTGTCCAAAGAGGCCGCCCACTGGCAGAGCAAGGGCCCGGGAGCCTCCTGGCAGGAGTACAGCTCCCCAGACACGTGCGGGTCCCGGCGACCCGCAGACAGAGACTGTGTCCCTGACGCCTACAGACATTCTGACTCGCTTGGCGCCAGGGCCTTCGAGGACGGCCGCCTGGAGGACAAGAGGCCCTTCTTCCCCGATGACCACGCGGCCGACTCGGAAGGCGCCGAGAACCGGCCCTTCCGGAGAAGGCGCCCCCCGCGTCAGGACAAGCCCCCTCGCTTCCGGCGCCTCCGGCAGGAGCGGGAGTCCCTGGGCCTGTGGGGGCCGGAGGAGGAGCCGCACCTCTTGGCGGGGCCGTGGCCGGGCCGGCCCAAGCTCTGCCCCGGGGACAAGAGCGGGTCCCCCGAGCTCTCGTACCAGAACTCGTCCGATCACGCCAACGAGGAGTGGGAGACGGCTTCCGAGAGCAGTGACTTCAGCGAGCGGCGGGAGCGGCGCGAGGGCCCGGGGGCCGAGCCCGACCCGCAGGCGGACGGCAGCCTGCCCGGGGCCGCCGCGGGTGAGAAGAAGGAGCTGGCCAAGAGGAGCTTCTCCAGCCAGAGGCCCCTGGCCGACAGGCAGAGCCGAAAGCTGGAGCCGGGGGGGTTTGGGGACAAGTCCATTAGGCCAGGTGGTGGTGACGCCTCTCCCCGTTATGACAGCCAACAGAACGGGACGCCTTTGAAAGCCAAAAGGTAAAACGCAGACCGAACCCCAGGCTCTTCTCTGTTGCTGTTCTGTTACCAAGCCTGTCGTTGTAAGCAGCACCCATGCATGCATGCCCTGCCGTGTGTCCGGCGCCCCGACTCCGTCCCTCTGTCGTCCTCCAGGAGGGCCGCTGCCCACCCGGGCCGTTGTGTGTGGGCGTCTCCATCACTCGCTCTCACACTGCTTGTCTGCCTCTCTCGTGGCATGTTGTTGTCGTTGTTGTTGTTGTGGCTTGAAAACCGAAACCCAGAGCCCCAGCCCGTTGGTCCTCGAGCGGTGGCTGCCCCGGCACCCGTCAGGAGAGCTCAGCCTCCATAAGTACCCTTTGCCGCCCCGCCGAGGGGGACGCTTCCTGTGCACGGTGCCGGTCCCCCAGATTCCTCTGCCCCTGGACTGCTCTCCCCGCCGCGTCCTGCTGGGCCATCTAGCCTCCTGGTCCTGTAGGGACAGCTCTTCCCAGGTGGCTCTGCCTCTTGGCGGTGAGGAGATGCGGCTCCGTTTCAGGGATTGACCACCTCCTGGTGGGAAGAGCCAGGCAGTGGCAAAAGCAGGTGAGCTGCCTGAGGCCCTGTGAGCGTCTCTCAGGGGATCTGGAGGCTTCCAGGTGGCTCAGGTTTGTGTGGCTCATTGCCTGCAGGCTGCCTGGAATCCGGGAGAGGGGAGAGCCCGTGCAGAGACTCACTCGTGCAGCCTGTTTTTCTGATCCATGCCTCCGCCTGAGGAAGGCCACTTCCTACCTCCCAGTCTCCTGAGAATCCAGGGCCAGAAACCTGGGGGCCAGAAACCTGGATTGGAATCCACTCAGCCCCAAAGAAGGAGCCCTAGGGGAACGCTGAGCTTTCCAGGTGTTGGGCTGGCCTAGCTTTCCAGGCCCCAGCTGCTGACACGGGGCTTTGCTTCTGACTTCTGCTGAGAGCCTTGTTGTGCGGCCTGGCCCGGCTCCTTGACTCCCTGGTCAGTCTCCCGTGTCAGGAGCGGTAAGGGCTGTGGCCCTGCTCTGGGCGGTCCCCTTCGTTCTCTCCTGTCTGCAGCCCTGCTGAGTTTGGCACGCAGTGGGAAAGAACCGAGGCGCTGAGCCCTGGAAGGGGTCAGAGAAGAGCAGTTGTCCCCGTGAGCCGGCAGAGCCACCGCAGCAGTGTGGCCGTAGGAGGGCTGCCGCCGGGGAGCAGCTTCGACTGCGCAGAGGGGGCGCGCTGTAGGTCGGGGCCCTGTGTCCACGTGCGTGCCGTGTGCACATGCTGATCGTCCCTTTCTGTCCTTCCCCAGCCTCTGGCCGCTTCCGAGCTAACACGGTTCCTCCTTCTTCCTAGGTCCCCGGATGAGGCCTTGCCCGCGGGTCTCGGTTGCAGCAGTGGGAGCAGCCACTACGTGCTGGAGCGGGTGGCCCACGGTGCCTCTGACATCCCCGAGGCCTCCTGTGAGACGGCGGAGGAGGCGGCCAAGCTGGTTGCTCAGAGGGCGGGCGAACAGGGAGAGACCATGAAACAGTTTGACCTGAACTATGGAAGTGAGTCTGTCCCCTCACATCTTCAGGCCCCTCAAAACCGAGGGCCACGGTGGCTTTCGAGGGTCGCTGGGTTTGCCCATCTGTTCTCTGGACATCGTGGCCTCTGGGCAGGTGGTGGGCCAAGTTCCGGGGCGACGCTGGTGAGCCGAACGGATATGGTTCCTGCCCTCCTGCTGCTCACAGCCTTGCCACCCCCCGTAGCAGCCCCGGTGCCCCAGTTTTACAGAGGGGGACCCCGAGGCCTAGCGAGGTTGTGTGGTGTGTCCAGGGTCACGCGGCTGGCTGGTACCAGAGCAGAGACTTTGGTCACCAGCGTCTTTTCTTAAACTGTAGTGTTACTGGCGTCTGCGGTGTGAGACGACCATGTGCCGAGGAGATCTGGGCAGGGGGGAGAAGGGACCCTTTCAGGATTTCCATAGACTCCATGTACAGTCTGCTCCTTGGAGGCATCAGGCCTGGTGCCGCCCGACCTTCGGAGCTGAGCTGTCCTTAGATATGAGAAACCGGTAGGGTTGGGTTATTCTTTCTTCCGATGAATGGAGACACTGTCCCTTCTTGTGAAATCTGGGTTCAGATTCCATCATTGAAAACTGCGGATCCAGCCCTGGGGAGGAGAGTGAGGTGGGCCCCATGGCGGGCGAAGGCTTCATTGAGGTCCTGACCAAGAAGCAGCGCCGTCTGCTGGAAGAAGAGAGGAGGAAGAAGGAGCAGGCCGTGCAGGTAGGGGGTGTGGGGTGGAGGGCAGGCCGGCACAGAGAAACCCAGAGCGAGGAGAGAGAGTTCTGAATCAGGCCCAAGCTAGAAGAGGGGAAGGCGGGCACAGCAGCGTGCTTGTGCCCCCGACATCCACCAACCCTGTTGTCGTGTGGGAGTAGGTGATGTTAGCCCAGTGCTTGGAGAAGGTGACTCATCCCAGGTGACAGCAGGGCGCAGACCTCCCTCAGGCCCCCCAGACCCCCCTCCTCCCACCACTCCAGCCTGTGTGGGATGAGATTCGTCACCCAGGGCGTCTCGAGGGCCGGGGACCCTGTATTTGAACTGCAGTCAGGCATGGACCCTGCACCCTTGGCCTCTGCAGCCTGCGTGCACCGGCCTGTCGCCCTTCCCGGGGATGGTGTGGTTGGCCTTGCCATTCACCCGTGGCCGAGGCCTTGAGATGCCAGCGTTCCTGCACCCCTGGGGCAGTTTCCCGTGGTGTGGTTCTGGCGGGGAGAACTCGTGCTTCACGCCTCACGTCTGGGCCGGACAGCGTCACCTCTTTTCTCCTTAGGTGCCTGTCAAGGGTCGAGGTCTTTCCTCCCGTATTCCTCCTCGGTTCGCTAAAAAGCAGAACAACTTGTGCCTGGAGCAGGGTGATGTGACCGTGCCTGGCAGCAGCCTGGGCACGGAGATCTGGGAGAGCAGCGGCCAGGGTAAGAGTTGGGTGCTTGGGCTCAGCTGCTTGGTCCACGGCTGTCCCCAGGGCAGGGGGTCTCTTCTGTGGGAGTGTCCTGCTTTGGGGCTGTGCATGCCTGTGGGGTTTGCCTGTCTCCTGCCTCCTCTCCGGAGCCACGGTGTCAGATACCGTCTCGGCACCACCGGCAGCCCCTGAACAGCTGGAAACTCCCCCGCCTGCGATTTGGGGCAAGAGCACACCATTCCTTGCGTCCACTGATCTGGACAAGGGAGGCCCCGTCCCTGCCCGGCTCCGGTCACGGGGGGAGTTGGCTCGACTCCTTTGCCCCTGTCAGGCACCCAAGAAACTCAGCTTGTGGAGGAGCACCAGGTGACCACCAGGGAGGAGGAGCGGGTCCGAAGCTTTCCTGTCTGTGCCGCGTGCCGGCCCTGACGCCGGGCGCTCCTGGCCGCTCCTCCTCATGCTCTCCTGAGCCAGACAGGCTTGAGACCAAAGTGAGGAGACCTCACTTTTTGGAAAATTTATTTTCCTGAACTTAAAAAAAAAAAAAAAAAAAAAAATTCAAACCCAATGCCCTTTTTTTTTTTTTGGTAACTCTTCGTTTTAAAATACAAAAGCAATTTTTTTTTTTTTTAGCGTTTGTTTTTGAGGGAGGGCACGAGTCAGAGGGGGGCAGAGAGGGGGGGCAGAGGACCAGAAGCAGGCTCTGCGTTGACAGCGTGAGCCGGACGTGGGGCTTGAACTCACGAGCTGTGAGATCATGACCTGCGCCGAAGTCGGACGCCCGACCGACCGAGCCACCCAGGTGTTCCTGAGATACAAAACCATGTTAATCGAGCAGATTCTTCATTAATGCCTGCTTGAGGCAGAGCCCTGGAGAGTACACAGGTGAAGAAAAGCATGATGCTTCACAGGGGAGCCTAGAGAAATTATCCATTTCCGGTGTGTTAAACAAAGTAGCCGAG
Source organism: Panthera leo (assembly GCF_018350215.1). Taxonomy (NCBI): domain Eukaryota; kingdom Metazoa; phylum Chordata; class Mammalia; order Carnivora; family Felidae; genus Panthera; species Panthera leo. Next base: position 89,047,324 of record NC_056691.1, read on the forward strand.
GACCCTGGAGTGCAGTGACGTGACCCCAGAGCCACATGACAGACACTCAAAATTCTGGGTCCTAGGTGTTGATTCTTTGAATCTTCCCTCCTGGCCTGTCACGTTCCGGGCTAAAACCTAGGTTCCAACACGTTACAAATAACACTGGACGACGTTCAAGTCTGATTCAAAGTATGATCTTCTCTTCATAAAATATGGCTGTGAGTTGATTTGGTAGCACACGTGAGCAGGGTATCACACTCCGAATGTCCTCAGATAACCTCCCAGGTTGTCGCTCGGAGCAGGCTGGACGCCAGCCCCTGCCCTCGGGCCTTTACCGCCAGGACCCGCCTCACCGGCCGCTCAGCCCGGGGGCGCGCGCACGGCTTCAGAGGGTCCCTGGCTCTGAAAATAGCACGTCGGGTTTGCGTACATACGCAGGCTCTGCGGCTCTGGTGGGAGTCCTGGAGTGGTCCTCGAGCTAACAGAGGTTGAGTAGTACCAGCCTAGATCCTCGAGAGACTCTGTGAAGCTGCCAGGCTCGTAGAAGTGAACAGTCGGCTTAAGATTAAGACCACGTCAGTACACGGAGTAGCGGTACAGCTTTCTCACGGACGTGAACGAGAAGTTGCTGGCGTGCCTTCCAGAGCAAGTAGCGGATGAAGTAAAGGGAAGCACGCTTCTTGGAGTGTGAGGATGTTGGGAAGTCGGGTGAAGCTACCAGAGCAGCTCCAGTGCCCTGCATGGGGCAGGAGAGCTGGGAGGGGCTGCGCCAGCCAGGCGGTTCCCCTGCGCGGCCCTGACTCTCTGTCTTGCGCCCTCGGGCAGCCCTCCCCGTCCAGGCCCCGGCCAGCGACTCCTGGACTAAAGCCGCAACTGCCTTCAACAGCGCCGAGCCTGGCTCCGCCGAGGTGAGTGACCACTGAGCCGCCCGCGGGCAGCGCGCGAGCCCGCCGCCCCCACGGCCGGCTCGTCCTGGGCCTCGTGCACCCTTGCCCAGCCCAGCTCTTCCTCGCCGAGCCGATGAGCCCGGCCCAGAGCCTGATTCCACCGGCCCTGGCTTGGCGCTGGTCTTTGTTCCTGACTTCTGGGGAGGGTGGGCGACCGGGCCCGTGGTGGCAGTCAGGCCCTGTCTGACCTGGCCACAAGGGAATGACCTTGGCGGCCCCATCCCTGGCGCCCATTGCATATCGTGGTTTTTTTGATCGCGTCTTCAGTTGCTGGGTACTGTTGGCGGGTCAGGGCCCGAGTCAGGACGGGGCTAAAGAGGACAGGCTTACGGGGGTGTGTCTCAGCCACGCACTTGGTCCCACTTCCTGGGCAGTCCCGTGTTGGAGTTTGGGGGTCAGGGTTCTCACCCGTTTTGTGCCTCGCACAGCAGGGTTTTAAGAGCAGCCAGGGGGATAGCGGTGTTGACCTGAGCGCCGAGTCTCGGGAGTCGTCTGCAACATCCTCCCAGCGCAGCTCCCCGTATGGCACTCTGAAGCCGGAGGACATGAACGGGCCTGGCCTGGAGCCCAAGGCTGACGGCCACAAGGAGCAGGCCCAGAAGCAGCCCGAGCCAAAGGTCAGCTGGAAGTCCCTCCACGGAGGCCTGGGCCGGGGCAGGGGACTGCCGTCCCTGGTCTTCTCCCCTCTTCCTGGTGCTCAGAAGCTGGGGACTGGGGTCCTTCCAGCCCGTGTTTCTCAGCATCTCTGGTTTTCTATCAAGGACTCGGATCAAGGCTCAGGACAGAGCAAGGAGCACAGACCGGGACCCATTGGCAATGAGCGCTCTCTGAAAAACAGGAAGGGCTCAGAGGGGGCCGAGCGGCTGCAGGGAGCCGTCGTCCCGCCCGTTAACGGGGTGGAGATTCACGTGGACTCTGTGCTGCCGGTGCCGCCCATTGAATTTGGAGTCAATCCAAAAGTGAGGCTTGGATGTGTTTCTTTCCCACCCCCCAACCCCCCTCACAAGTCCCCCGTGGTTTTGAACTTGGAGAGGGAGGGGAGGTGCTGAGACGGGGCCGTCACCTAGAAAGAGCCGGGGGACAGAAGCTGAGCAGGTCTCTGGGGGAGTGTGTCAGCCTGCAGGATGAGGCAGGTGCCACTGAGCTGCCTTCTAGATTATTCTGACACCAGCCAGGTTCTCAGGCTGGGCAGACCAGTGATCTTCACTGTCTCTTTCGGGATTGGCCAGTGGGCACACGCAGGGAGCACGGAGGGAGGGTCACGGGGTGGCGTCCTTTTTTGGGTGCTATCTGGTGGACGCTGCCCACTAGATTTCTTGAGTCTTGGAGACTGGATCGAATTAATGTGTGCCTCTTCTGAAAAGCGGGCAGATGATTTCAGTGAGCTCTTCCTTCTCTTCAGGACTCGGATTTCAGCTTGCCACCTGGCTCTGCCTCTGGGCCCGCAGGGAATCCGGTCGTCAAACTTCAGGATGCCTTGGCCAGTAACGTGAGTGTGTGTTTCCCCCTGTTTCTTGTGCTGGCAGGCCCTGGAGAGAAAGGAGCAAGGCTTCTGGGGGGCTCTGAAGCCAGAGGAGGGGGCCAACACCAGCTTTGGGGTCAGGCCTGGGTGCGCGGCACAACGCGTTCTCTAGCTGGTTACGTGTCCTCGGGCATGTTGTGTAAATGTCCTGTGCCCCGGTTTTGTGACCTTACCACGGGAAAACAGAACTTCTCAGGTCCCGGTTATTTGACGTTCTGTGGTTACGTATGTTTGGTAGTGCTGGGATAAACCAACGTGTTTACTCAGAATCCCTCTGATACGCTGAGGGGCACTGGGCACACATGGGAGGGTCTGTTGGCCACATGTGTGAAGAAACGTTACCAGGGACCTCGTTCAGTTTCTGGTGGGGGGCGGAGACGGGACCTGGGGGTCTCCACGCCAGGCGTCGGCGCCTCTGTGCTGGCAGCCCGTCGTTGTGCCTGGCGCGGCCGCCCCTGCCCGAGTGCTCCGTGGGCTGTGGGTGTGCAGGTGGCTCTCCACAGACTTCTGTTGAGGGAATCGGGGAAGACCACCGACCGGAGCAGATCAGCTTGGGTGTCTGCTCCCGGCAGGTTCACCGTAGGGGTCTTGAGCGCCCGCGGGCAAAACCAAAGGTGCGTTTTGCTCTGCTGTCATGTCGGCCCTGTGCCTGTCGTGTTCCATGGTCTCCTTTCCCCTTCCAGGCTGGGTTAACACAAAGTATTCCCATCCTCCGGCGTGATCATCACATCCAGAGGGCCATCGGCCTCTCCCAAATGTCCTTCCCCACCGCCGACCTCACCCTGAAGGTAACGCCAGGCCGGCGCTAGGCGAAGGCTGCGGGGCGCCTTAGCTTGCCGAGGGCTGGAGCACGCAGCCCCGCCCGCCCGCCCATCCCGGGGCCTCGATCTGTGCCGTCCCCCGCCTTCTTGGAAGTAATTCTTCCCTCCCCTTGCTTTCCAGATGGAGTCCGCACGCAAGGCTTGGGAAAATTCACCCAGTTTGCCAGAGCAGAGCTCCCCGGGAGGCGCGGGCTCGGGAATCCAGCCCCCGTCCTCTGTGGGCGCCTCCAACGGCGTCAGCTACAGCTCGTTCGGCGGAGTTTCCATGCCGCCCATGCCCGTGGCCTCCGTAGCACCCTCTGCTTCTCTTCCAGGTATCTCCTCCCTCACCTGAACCAGCTCAGGGAGGCTCCCTTCGCTGTCAGGAGAAAAGTGGTGCCGGCCCTGAGCGCCTCCCCCTACCCTGACTTGAGTGTGCAAAAGTAGGGGCTTGTTGATGGGCCGGGTGGTCCTGGCCTCCCAGGTGCTACAGACCCCTGGCCCTCCCCTCTACCCCGTGTCCCTTCTGTGGTGTGGGAAGCAGACCAGGGGCAAGCAGAGACAGGGCTTGGAGTCAGAGCCGGGTCACATGCAGGGGCCGTGTCCTCTCCGCCTTCGAGTGGCTCAGCCCTCCGGGCCACGGCCCCTTCCTTCCTCTGTGAGATACACCTGGCTCTCTCTGGGCTGTTAGCTCGTGACACAGAGTCAACCTGCAAAGTGCTTCGTGTCGGCCAAGCCCTCGCAGGTGGCCCACCAGTGGTAGACCGCTGTGTTGGTGCCCCCAAGGGAGAGGGCAGGGGTTTTGAGGGCCCAGCTGCCAGGGTCTCGACGCATTTCCAGTGGACCGTCCTGCTCTCCACCGTGGACTCCGTGCAGGGAGACAGGAGTAGGGGCTGAGACCAGGGCTGCCTGAGCTGCAGTGGAGCCCCTCCCCAGGGTGTGGTTCAGTGGGCCCGGGGTCTGGTGAGCGAGGTCAGTTGTCCATCCCCCCGGGCCCGCGTTCCCCTGGGGGCGAGCAAGTGTGGGGCTGTGGGGCGCAGGGCCAGCAGCAGGGGACCGAGCAGGCTCTGCACACACTCCGTCCCTCCCACTGATTCCCCAGGAGAGTGTGCGTGTGTGGACGTTCAGGAGGGGTGAGGCTTGACCCTGTCCTGTCTGCTCTCGGGTTCTGTTTGCAGGCAGCCACTTGCCACCTCTGTACCTGGACGGCCACGTGTTTGCAGGTCAGCCTCGGCTGGTTCCTCAGACGATACCTCAGCAGCAGAGTTACCAGCAGGTGATGACAGCCGGACAGGTGGCCCCGTGGGGGATGGGGATGCAGCACACGGTGGAATTAACTTCCCTTCTCGACTTGCGTACTGTCTTGTTTCTGTGTCCCCTCACGTGGACCGCCCAGCACCCAGCCCATCCTAGCAGGCAGGAAATGTTTGGTGAATGAACACAGGAGAGGCAGGGAAGAGGAATGGAGCTTGGCACTCTAGACTCCTAGATCCCCTCTGTCAGTTCTTCCTGTGTCCTAGCTGGGGAATTAGCTGAAATGGAATTCTCTTTGGTATCCTTTGGTATCAGGTATCCTTCTGATGAAGAGAAGAAAGGCCTAGACTCCCAGGCATGGATGCGTTAGAAAGAGGTAGTTTTAGAAATGTGCAGGTGTTTGTTTTCGTGCAGGATGGGCATATTTTCTGTGCTGCAAGGGGCAGAGTTCTGGAAGTCTCCCTCCTGAACCTGGTGCGGGGCCTTTGATGGTCTGGCACCCCATGGACCTGTGTGCCTGGATGGTGGGGCCCTTGGGCAGAAGTAGATTTGGGGACAGAGAACAGAGGACTTGGCCTGTCCTGATCTCTTTATGAAACATGTTCTTAAACATTACGTTGTTGAGATTTATGATGTATCGATGTTCACCTAACCGGATCATACTGAATGTAGTTTTCGTGTATGTTTCCCGTTGACAGGTGCATGCTGAAATGCACCTCTGTGGACAGCTGTAGCCAGAATTCGTTCTTGCTGTTGTATAGAACCCAATGTAGGAAATCATGGTTTGGGGTTGATACCCAGGTTTTGCCTTTTCCCCAAGAGCAAGGAAAGCACCGGAAGGCCATGCTCCAGTTTGCATTTGGGGCAGTGTTTGAGCTGCTGCGTGGAGCAGGGGGTGTGGCGGGGGGGCAGACACCCACCCTGGAGGGCACTGTGGTTACCTGCCTGGCTTCCCACCACAGGCTGCCGCTGCCCAGCAGATCCCGATTTCCCTTCACACGTCTCTGCAGGCTCAGGCCCAGCTTGGACTGAGGGGCGGGCTCCCCGTCTCCCAGTCTCAGGAGATCTTCAGCTCCTTACAGCCCTTCAGGTGAGGTGCAGCCAGAAGCTCAGGCCCCCGCGGCCCGTGGATGTGCCCCTCTGGACTGTTTCTGCTCCACAATTCTCTGCTTGGCGGTGGGTCGGGGGCGTGGTGGTCTCGGCACCGCAGGGTCATTATTAACCTGCTGCAGGAGCTGCCGTGGGCTTGATAACATTCGATGGTTGGCCTTGTTTTTCCTTTCCCTGTCATCCTGCCCCTCCTGAGCCCCTCCTCCTCTTCCCATCTCCCACCACCCTCGGTGGGCTCTTCCCACACATCTGAGGTCCTGTGCTTTTGGCATCCACTGGGTTTTCCTGTGCCTTGTACAGCCTGGATGATTTCGCTCGTGTAATCGAGTGATGCTCAGACTGTGGTCTCTAGACCTGCAGCATCAGCACCATCTAGGAGCTTGTCATAAATGCAAATCCTCAGGCTCTGTCCCAGGCCCTTCTGAGTCAGAAACTCTGAGGGGGAGGCCAGCAGTGTGGGTTTTAGCAAGCCCTCTGGGGGATGGTGGGGTGTGCCCTCATTTGAGACCCCCTGGTGTAGTCCTGCACCCGACCCACTATCTGTCTGGCTTTTGCAGATCTCAGGTGTACATGCATCCCAGCCTGTCACCGCCCAGCACCATGATCCTCTCTGGAGGCACGGCCCTGAAGCCTCCCTACTCGGCCTTCCCAGGCATGCAGCCCTTGGAGATGGTGAAGCCCCAGTCCGGCTCCCCCTACCAGCCCATGAGCGGAAACCAAGCCCTGGTCTACGAGGGCCAGCTCGGCCAGGCTGCTGGCCTGGGTGCCTCGCAGCTGTTGGACTCCCAGCTTCCACAGGTCAGGAATTCAGCCCCTCTCGCCCAAAACACTGGGCTTTTTTCTTCCACCACGGCTTTCTCCCTCGTATCTGCCTCTCGCTGCGTGCTGACTTACATGCTGTTTGCGACCATTGGGACTGGTCCTCGGGCTGCTAGAACTGGGGCCAGGTCTCCCACCTCATGTGCCTATCCCAAGAGTGCTGCTTCTCCCGCGGCTTCTCTCCCGCCCTCATCCTGGGGGGGGCTTGGAGATGAGGTGTGTGCGTCCTCCTGGCATTCCCACCGATGCTTCTAGACCGCTGTCCCTCCCTTCTCCCTGAAACCCCAGCTCTGGAGCCCATAGTGTTGACTATCGCACTGGCCTCCGTGTTGCTGTGAGTCCATATTTTGAATCTAGCGTTTGGCTTCATGTCGTCCTCTCCCGTGACCGTCCGCAATATCAGACACCTTCGGGGGTCACCCCTCTCCTCCTTTGGCCCCTGGTCCAGTCTCTGCGACACAGCTCCTGTTACAGCTGCTGGTGGTTTCGACGTCCGCGTAGATGATACGCCGTCTGTGTACGCACAGGCCCCGTTGTCACCACCGGTCCGCTGTGCCCATGATCCTGTCTGGATTGGTCACTGCTAGAAACTGTACCTCTTTCTTTATCTCAAGATTAAGGGTCTACCCAGTCACCGCCTCTGCTTTCTTAGCTCTTTCCCTCTAGCCACCCGGCTCCAGCCACCTTTTTATCACCTTCCCCCTATGGGCTCACTTCCTTCTCTGCTCACTTCTTCTCTTCTCTGGGCCCCCCTGCAGTGTTTCCACCTTGGTGGAGTCCAGTCCCGCCTTTGCACAACCGTCTGTGCCAGGAGAACACCAGCCCCGCTCAGACCACCTGCGGCTGCACGCCGGCAGCCGCGCTCAGGCCCAGTCCCTCCCCGCCGCCCCAGCACCCGCTCCTGACTTGCAGCTTCCTCCTTACCACCTTCCACCCGCCTGCATCTTGCTTACGGTGTCCCTAGAGAAACAAGATCTCGTGTCGGGTCTCCTGCCACCAGGGTGGGCTAGTCGTGCCCGGGAGAGGCCCCCTCACCCCCCGTCCCTTCCAGCCAGCCTCCTGCTCGCTCCTACAGCACATGTCCCGTCAGCACACAGACGAGCTGCTCGCAGGGCCACCCTCTGGGGAGGAGGGTCCTCCGGATTATTCCCAGACAACCCTATTGTTCCTCCTTTCAAAAAAAAAAAAAAAACCCCAACAAAATTGTGTAAGCACACGCATCAGTTCCCAATGGTTACTCTTTGCTCTCGTCCTGCTGCCCCGTCGGCCACACTTGACCCAGAGATGCTCGTTCCCCCAGAGTCCTGTCCTTCGCTCAGTTCACGGGCACCATCCTGGCGAAACCCTCCTCGTTACCCGCCTGGTCTGTGGCTTCTCCGTGTCCCGCGGGCTCTGCTCTCCGACCCCTGTCTAGCCCTGTGGCTCTGCGTCCCATCCAGACTGTCTTCCTGGTGCCCCCAGCTGTGTTCTCCAGCCTGTGGGTCACGCGTCGCCTCTGCTCTGGCGTCTTGCGGCATCTCCTGCGTGACACGTGCTGGCACCGTGTCCAAGACCTGAGTTCTCCCGGTCCTCCTGGCTGTCGTGTCCGTGTCCCCTGTAGGTCCCCGCTGCCCCTTGCGCCTCCTCTGATCCTTCCGCAGGGGTCCTGTTGGCCCTACCTGTGGAAAGCATTCCGAATCCAGCCACGCCTCATCCCCGCCCTCCACCTTCCTCCCCATCCAGGCTCCCGTGGGGGCTCCTCCCTGATCTCCCGCCTCTGCTCTTGGGCCTGTCAGTCTGTTCTCCACACACCAGCCAGGGTGCCCCCGGAACACGAGTCTCCCGAGATACAGCGCTGTCCTCCTCCTCGTCCCGCTCCCTGCCGTGTGCAGGGAGGAGCCTGGGGTCTGGAGGCTCTGGCTGCTGCTCGTCTCAGTGATGCAATTCCAATAGATCCTTCTGACCCTCCACTGTGGACTCAACGCAGGGGGTGAAGAGGAAAGTGACTGAGAGACGACAAGTGGCTTCCTTGCGCCAGTCCCGAGTCTCCAGGCCCCTCTCCTCCCTGTCACCCCCCCCACCGCCCCCACTTTCTTCTGATATAACAGCCTTCAGAAGGATCCAGAGTCTCCAGTTCAGTTCCAGAACCCCTGAACCCCAGAACCCAGTTGTGTCTTGTTTTGTATCACCGTTAGAGCAATAGCAAAGCAACAGAGGAGTTTTGCCTTTTTGTGCTGCACAAAAGAGGCCAAAGATACACATCCACACAGCTTTCGTCTCTGGGGGCTCGCTTGGACGTTGCTTCCTAAGAAGCCTTCCTGACCTTCCCTTCCTCTTCCCCATCCCCCACACACATGGGGTTTGGTTTGCTGCCCACATTCCACATGCTGGGTCCTTGCCGCTCCCTGGTCTGACCATGTCCTGGCGCTTCCCCGGCACGTAACGTGCACTGAGCGGACCCTTGCTGGGTGCGAGCAAGAAGGTCTGGGGTGCACGTGGCTCTTGCAGCCCAAGAGAGGAGCCGCGTGCGTGGCCTTGGGCTTATCTTCACCCCCTGCCTTGTTCTGGCGATCAGACCTGCCCCTCCCTCAGAGGGTGTGCTCGAACAGAAACCCAGAACCTATGGCTGTGCAGAGGCCTCTCTTTAGCTGTCTGGAAACGAGAACCTGAAGCATAATCTGTGTTTGCTCTTGGGGGCAGGTGTGACCAGTAGTCTGTGGCTTTCTCCCCAACATCCATGCCTCCTCTTGACTGTCCCTGTCATCCAGCAGCTGACGATGCCGCTGCCTGGCTCCCAGCTGCCTCTGCCTCGGTACGGCTCCGGGCAGCAGCCCCTGATTCTGCCACAGTCCATCCAGCTGCCACAGGGGCAGAGCCTCTCCGTCGGGGCTCCCCGACGAATCCTTCCACCTGGGTCCCAGCCTTCGGTCCTTAACACCAGCAGAGAGGTAAGGATGACTTCATCCTGTCGCGTCCTGGGGAGAGCCCTTACTAGCTAGTCAGGAACCACTGTTGTGGCAGAAAGTGCCAGAGGTCTAGGTGAGGGGCAAGCTCTTGGCCTCACCAGACCACTGGTTTCCTGCTCGTGGGGAACCCCATGGCGGGCCCCCCTTGGTTCCCGTGTAAGCTAGCGATGGGAACCAAGGCCCAGAGCAGAGGGGAGGAGTGTGGTAGCTGATGCTGATGCTTGGGCCCTTCGGCCTGTGGAGCCACTGTGGGGCCATTTCAGAGACCGGTCCCCCAGATCCCCAGAAAATGTGTCTGGCCTGGGCTCTGCTGATGGCCGTCCCGGTGGTGACGCACAGTCCTGTCTCCCCACTGCACTTCAAAAAAACAAAAACAGAGTACAGTTCCCACTTCAAGAAGCCGCCTCCTGAGCCTAGACTGGGGGGCAGGGGAGTACGCGTTTCTTTAGAGAATTCCTCTGTCCGCAGAAGTCCTCATCGGCTCTGCACGGGCGGTTCAGTGAGGGCCAGGTGTCTCCAGGGCCATCGAGTGACCCCTCATTCCTTCTTGGTGTCTTTAGTCCTCTCAGATGGAGATGAAGGGCTTCCACTTTGCCGACAGTAAACAGAATGTTCCTTCAGGAGGCTCCGTGCCATCGCCGCAGACTTACAGGTAAAGAAATGCCCTGGGAGTCGGATGCTGCATCGCCGAGTACTTGGTCTAGATGCGACTCAGTGGTGCTGGCGAGTCCTAGGGGACCAGGGAGAGCCCCGGAAGGGCCCTGAGGCTGGGTCCCCTTGGAGGCCACGTGTCACCTTGAAGTTTCAGTGCTGGGACACACTCCTGTTTTAGTTAACCATGGAGAAATCAGGAACTGTCAGAGCAGTTTGCCTTTAATCGTCATAATAAAATGCTCTGGTTTGGGAGAGCTTTCTGGAAAGGTAGGAAAAGGAACAACGGATGTTTTACTAGTGTGAGGCCCATCCCGACTGCTCACAGCTTTCTCACCAGATTTTACAAAGGATTTACTGGCCAGGAAGGTACACTCCCTGGAAGGCGGGGAGAATTCCCTTTCCTCAGGGCTGCCTGTCCCCTGCACCGAGCCTCTGGCCCTGCCAGGCCGGTGGCTGCTGGCCTCACAGGGGCGTCCGTGCCTCCCACAGCGCGGACCGGCACCTTCTCTTTGCGTCCTTGGCCTCGGTCTCTGCCTCCAATAGCTGCCTCGGGTCCCTTACTTAGCTGGATCTGGAGGTGGCTTTGTGTGAATCCCTGTGCTGAATTCCTTCTACTAGAAAGTGGCAGAACCAGTGGTTCGCTGACCTGCTCGCCCCTGAGGAGAAGTGTGCGGGGACGGGAGGCAGCATGCTGTGGCGTGGGGCCCACGGGTGGGTGCAGCCAACTCTTGTCTCATGTGGGAGAAGCCTGGAGAGCCCTCGGGCTTGCAGGGCAGGGGGTGGGGAGAACAGACGCGCACGGCTCGCAGCACCCTTGCCCTGTGAGAGGTTAGCAGCCCGGTTCCGGGGCGGCCCGGGCCCCTTGAAGGGAACGCTGTTGCACATCAGGTCGCCATCTCGAGTCTTCGTGCCGTGGCCACGCTGCCCTGTCGCTCCTGGAGTGTCGAGGCTGCGTTTCTCCTCTGTCCCGTCCGTCTGGTCATTCCATACTTCCACATTTCCAGAGAAAGGCGTTTTTTGTGACCTTTTCCCCATTTCATCATCTTTTCTGTTCTTCTTTTATTCTCTTGGCTTCACTTATTTTTGTTTATTTGTTTTGTTCCCCAACCATATTTTTCACAAAGGTCAAAACAACAGAACTGTAGGAAAGGTGCAGCCAGACAGCCACACAGAACAGTGAGCGTAGTTTGGACTAGAGGAAGCTTCGCAGATGAACAGATGCTGTGTCTCCGTGGCTGCCACAGGTGGCATTTAGCCGCATCCAAGGACAGAGACAAACCAGAACACGGAAACTCACATAACAGGAGTCGTCCGTGTCTATTTAGCGTAAGAATGGCAGCAGCCAACTCTTTGGAGAAAGACTATGTAGAAAACATAAACATTAACGGATAGCCTTTGTTCGGTCGGCATGTTACTGGGGTTGGGAAAATTGGTATATTTTCACAGAGCAGCGTTTCCCATGTTTTCTGGACGCAGAGCTTCTGAGGCACGTCCTGCCACAAAAGGGCCCTCCGGTCAGGTCCTTGGACGTGCTTATTGGGGGGTCATGCTCCTCAGCACGAGAGGGGTCTAGGTACCCCCACCATCGCGGGTCCTGACAAACTCAGCACATAGCACTTCTCAAGCTTTTGACCACAGAATCTTTTTCTCCACGTGGCATGTAATTAGCGTCCACGAGAACTGATTGTCCAGTCAGTGGAACACATTCAGAAAGACGTCCTGAAAGATTTTTGTTGCTCTTGGTTTCCCTTTCCGCCCCTCCCACCCCCATCGTATACAAAAGTGAAAACCTAAGAAAATACTCCGCACCGCCCTTAAGTCAGCTGCATAGACCGTGTGTCTGGGTCACAGAATCCCATTGGCCCAAACCCCCCAAACCCTGAGAGACGGTCGGTGCCCGTCCACCCGTCTGGTCAGTGTCTGCCCACGGCAGGGGCCTCGGCCTCTGTGCCCTCGGGTGCGTCTGCGTGAGCCGCCCCGGCACCCTCTGCACTCTGGCTGTCCGAGGTCTTGGCTTTCCTCTGTCGGAGAGGGTGCCGCCCGAGCCAGGGCCGCGCTGTGTGCTAGGCTTGACTCCATTGTCTGGCGACGCGCGTGTTCTCACCCCCTGCCTTTGGTTTTTTCAGGCCTAGCTCTGCTAGCCCCAGTGGGAAGCCCTCTGGATCAGCAGTTAACATGGGCTCTGTGCAGGGACACTACGTTCAACAGGTAGAAGATGGCTTTCCAGACCTTCCAGCCCCGGACGCTTAGGCCCATCTCCAGGCGCCAAAAGAGAAGGGACTGTGTCCAACCCATTTGAGTGCTCCTCTTATAAAGAGAGACGTGCCCTAAGCGCTTAGAGTGTGGCGCCGGGAGCCGGCAGCCGGCAGCCTGAGTCCCTCCTGGCGAAGGCATTTCTCCTCTTGACGGGCGTCTGGATCCTTCCTTGTCCTGCAGAGAAGGGAGGATGCGGATTCCTCTGACGAGGTGGTGCCAGAAGGTGGACTCTCCTTCCACAGCGATTTGGGCTGTGAAGGCGCTGGGACTCGGTTAGGTCTGTGGGTCAGCTCTAGAAGCCGCGTGTGTGTGCATGTGCGTGTGTGCGCGTGTGTGCGTGCGCGTGCCGGCTCCAGTAAGTGCTGTGTCTCGTCTCTGTCTTGGCTGGGTGGGATTACACGTGGAACGACGCCTTCCCATTCTGTGACAGAAGGGGTTTCTCAGGGTCTCTGCCTTCAGGCACCGTTCTCGGCTACTGCTCTAAAACGCGATGGGGCTCCAGAGCTCCTACGCATCAGGCGTGGTTTTTTACTAGAACCGCATTCCTGGCTGGTGGAGGTGGAAGTTTGATTGGTTCCCTGGAGGGTCGCTCCTTGAATTGCTTGAACTGAGCTGCTAAAGCTTTCTTCCAGAGTTTGCACCCCGGTGGGGGCGGGGGGGGGGGGCAGAGTCGAGGCTGGCCGCTCTGTGACCCGTCCACTGCGCAGAGCTGCAGGTCAGTGGGACCCTGGCTGGGAATCTCGAGGGCATACTAGGGTCCTGGGGAAAGGTCTCCACGGAGCGGGAGACGGGGGAGGTCCAAGATTGGGGAGGACCAAGTCCACCTAGTGGCCCCGTGCCCCTCGGCAAACATCCGGGAGTTCCGACTCGTGGGGTGCACTTGGATCTGGTCGGGGGCCTTTTACCCTTGGGGCACGGGGGGCACGGATTTGAAAAGGTCTCTCGGGTCGGCCTGGGAAGTGCTGCTCCTTCAGAGGCCCGTGGGCATCGCAGAATGCTTCCCGGAGGACCCAGCCTCTTCCTGCCTCTCCGAATCACCGCCCTCAGCACCCGTGGGAGGGGAGAGAGCATCTCACGCCAGTGTCCTTCCTACTCGTGCCAGTTCCTTCTCAGTCCGGTCCTTCCACCAAAGGATGGGCTTCTTAGGGTGGCTTTTCTCTGTGACTCAGAAGCAGTCAGGGGGCGGTGGGGGCTGTGTATCCAGACCGGTGTTTCTACGGAAGGGTAACTGTCTTTGTCCCCATTCATCTGTCCAAAGGCCAAACAACGAGTGGATGAAAAACCCAGCTTGGGAGCTGTGAAACTTCAGGAGGCCCCCTCGGCCGCCTCCCAGATGAAGAGAACCGGAGCAATCAAGCCTCGGGCGGTCAAAGTGGAGGAGAGCAAGGCCTGAAGGTGCTTGGCCACGCCTCGCCCCCCGCCTTGAGGCCAGGGCCCCCGCTCGGCCTTGACATCTCACCAGATCCACCGTGCAACCACCCGGCCCGGACTGAGAGACCTCCCTTCTCTTCTCCACTCCTGAGAGCTCCATCGTCCAACCGGCTTGCCCCCGTGGATACGTGACGTTGACCTGCTCGCTTTAATACGAAACAAGCAAGCAAGCAAACGACCCCGACCCCATGTCGTCCCCGCCTCCTTTCCACCGTGACTGTGGAGTGACTCCCACCTTTGTGCAGTACAGATGAGCTCCCCCCCCCCCACCCCCACCCCGCTCCGCCGCTGGGTCCCCAGCCTTCCCGGCCCCAGGCACAGTGGTTTGTCAGCAGGGCCATTGTAGTTGGAGGCTTTCTGTTGTAAAAAGCAGCTGAAGTTTTTACAAAGGCGGAAGGAAAAGAAAAACAAAAACACAAGCTATGTCTGCGTAGCTGAACTTTTCTACTTTGCCGTCCTCTCCCTCACCTCCTCCTGTTCCGGTCCTACCCTTAACCGCGTCTGCCGCTCCGCTGGTCCGTCGCTGCGATCCCTTAACACCTGACGCAGGCGGGCGCCCCCCACCCCCTGTGCTTCCTCCGTCGGTGAATCGGTGCCGGGCCGTGCCGGGGGCGGCTGCCTGCTTGGGAGCAGCGAGCGAGACAGGGGAGGCGGGTCGGTGTCACGGCTGGATTCTCGCCCCTGGCCTGAGGACCCCTGGAGTGTAGGGACAGCCCAGTGAAGCTGATGACGATTTTAGCGTAGGAATTACACAGAGTTTCTGTCCTGGACCCTTCTACGGCCGGTGGACATGCTGACCCCGGGGCACCTGAGGTAAACCACGGAGATACACAGTCACCGGCGTTTTCCGGCGTGACCCGGACGGTGCGAGCTGACCGCGCCGCGGGCCCCGCGGCGCCTCCGCGTCTAGGGCTCTAGCACCTGGGGGCTGCTGTCTGACCCGCACGCCCTTCTCGAAGCCTTCCGTGACATGCCCTCCTCTTTTCTTCCTGAGCCTGTCTCTTGTCTGGATCTTCCTGTCCTGCCATCTTTCACCCAGCTCGTCCCTGGAGATCGTGAGGCCCCTTCTCGTGGGGACAGGGGCGCACGGACGGTTGTCTGACTGGGTCTGCGGCAGAGGCGTGTGGCTTGCAAGGCTGCTGGGAGGGATCCCTTTCTTTTTTCTCTTTCTTTCTTTCTTTTTTTTTTTGGCTCCCAAGGCAGACCCGGGTTGTTGGGACAGAGGCACCGGAGCTGGGCAGTGGGTGTCCGTCTCTGCGGACGACTGGGGCAGGGTCCCGGGGCAGGGAGGGTTGAGGGTCTGACCCTTGTTCTCAGCAGCCTGGGGGCGGCCTCGGGGGGGAAAACGACAGCCTCTTAAGTCTGCAGCGATGCCTCTGGCAAACTGTTTGTGTGAGCCATTTTATGCTGGTTTTTTGTTGTTTTTTCTTAAAATAAGAACTAGAAGGAAATCGTCCCAGGTTTTGTCATTCCAGGGAGAGGGGAAGGGAAATGTCAAGTAATGCACGTGCTCTGCAGAGCATCTAACCAGCCAGCCCACTGGCGGCTCCTGGGAGGATCTGGCTCAGAGGACAAGCAGCCGGTGAGTGGGGACGTGCCCCGCAGAGTCCACCCTGAGTGCCACCACAGACGTGTAACACCCTGTGGCTCTGAGCTGTATGTTCAGTGCAGAACCGGGCAGGGCAGGGCCTCAGGAACTGTGCACGCGACTCCCTGTCCCCGTTCCCTGCTCTAAGGAAGCGGGGGCACGTCCTGCCCGCAAGGGTGCCGGGCGTCTGCGGGGCCCACCCGGAGAGGGCCGGCTTTCCCGAAAGCCGCCCTGTTGCTTAGTCTGCAGCTTGCCGCGCTCCCCCTCCTGCCTCCACCCTCAGACCTCGCTTACCAGCTGGTCACCTTCATGCCTGAAGCTTAGCTTACTCTGAGGTCCATTCTCGAAGGGCCGCTCGCTCGAGGAGTTGCCCGCACTCAACCGCCCCCGTGTGCGCACCTGCTCTTTCTCTCCCCTGCAAGTGTGTGACTGCTGTCCCCGTGACCAGCCGCCCTGCCGACAGCTCCCCTCTGCCACCACCTGCCCCCGCAGGAGCCACCCTCGCTCACCTGTACACTTAGAAACACGGCCACACCCTCACACCTAATTCAGGTGCACGTTGTATGTCAAAAGGAAAAAAAGGCTTTCTCGTTTTGAAATTCAAAGAACAGTCGTGGATGCTGTTACACACTCAAGACGTACCCTGCAGGCAAACCTGCCGTCAGGGTGACAGTCCTCCCTGTTTTGAGAAAAAATAAAAACAAGGTCACGTGTTCTCCAGCCCTTCTCTCTACCCTTGTATTTTCTCTCCTCCCCCTCCCCAATAAAAAAAAAAAAAACAAAACACTAGAATTTATTTATATGTATTGATGTTGTAGGTCTAGGTGAAAACCAGTAAATGTTTCACTGCTCTATTTATATATAATGTCTGAATTATTCTGTGCAGGAAAGGCCAGGAAATTGCATGTGAAGTTCAGTGCATTCACCACCTCCGTGTGCCCGAGCTGCCGTCTCTTTCCCACTAAGATGCAGATTTTAAATTGGACTCGGGGCAGAGGGCAGACCTGAGGCCTGCCCGACGTCCCGTCCCTTCCTTGGTCTGATGAAATGCAGTTTTTAGTGCAGAGGTGTTTAAGGTGCAATATCTCTTCCTTTCATGTGGTTTTAGAACCGCGCTCAAGGTTAATGGGGCTTAGGGTCTTATTTTGGTTTCAAACCCTCATCCTCAGAGTGTAAATCCACGCAGAGGCCTCTGCCAGGATGCCGTGGGGCCTTTGGTGGGAACAGGTGAAGACCAGCACTTAGCTTTCCTGCTGCCGAGATTGGGGGGAGGGGAGGGGTCGGAGCTCTCTCACCGCACCTTTGCCTCCCTTCTGATGCTGGCAGCTTGGCCTTGGCCATTGATGGTGCAGCCCGTTGCTCGGCAACAGGCGACCCTGCAGGAGCGTCCGTCCAGTGCCAGCTACTGAACGGGGCGAAGTCTCAGAGTGTGGGGTCGAGTATCCGAGAGGCATACACCCACTGAAAACTTCTCTGCCAGTTGTATTTGGTCTGGTTTTCTTTACTGTTGCTTCCCCCTTTTTAATCCACCTTACTTTTGTTTTCAAACTTGGAATTCATACACTTCTGGCTCTGGGTTCCTCAAGAGGGAAAACAAAGGATGGACCTACACACTCAGAAATCGGTTGGTTGAGTTCAAAGCTGTGGTCATCCAGCCACTTCTGGGGATATTGGGGTATCTTGTTAAATGTCGACATCGGGTCTCCAACTACGCCCTCGCCTTCCCGTCTTCAGGATCTGCCTTCTGGATGGTGGGTGAGGTTTGTGAATGATGCTCAGAGCCAAGGAGGCCGAGGGTGTGCACGTGGTTGCATGGCCGTGTTCAGAGACGGCCCACCGAGGCAGTGTGTGGCAAACCAGTAAAGCCCCTCCCCGCTGTTCTGTTTCCCTCCACCAAGCGGCTGCATGTTGCCCCTCAAATCTGTATGTCCCTTTGCACTTCTTGCAGAGCAAGCCTGGGTTAGAAGGTCAGTTGGAAATGGCCTTTGACAACCGAGGACACTGCAGAGTGCCTCTGCTTTGTCATGGTTTGTGATGAATGGGAAATGCAGACTTCCGGAAAGCCAGCTCATCCTGCTTGAAAATGAGATGGACCTAAGACAGAGCTCACCTGGGACAGGGTGGCTCAGTGTTGGGGTCTGACACTGTCCCCTAGCCATGCCCTCCTCCAGGACCACCAGCACATATTTGGCTAGTGATGTTCAGGCGCATCTGATCTTGCTGTTCACCATTTCCCCACCCTGGCTGGGGGACCGTGTCCCCAGGACCCTGTGTTCAGCATGTTAGGAAGCCTCAGAGTGGAAATTTCTACTAAGGCTCTGTGTGGATGACTTTCTTCCATTGTTTAAAGGGGATACTGTACTCTAAGCTTTTGACTTCATGCCTTGTGTAGTAAAAGGGTTTGGGTTTTTTGTTGTTCTTAAAAGGGTTGTGTTTTGTTTTTGTTCCCTTTTGTTTTTATTTTGGCCTTTCCTCTCTTTGTCTTTTCATGTAGACCAGATATTTGAAAGGGCAGACGATGGCTAAAGGTGTAACGTGCAGCTTGTTTATACGTTTTCTGGGAAGCTTTTGCCTTGGATGGGAAACGGAATCATGGATTCAGCAGGCCATGGTGGCACACTCACCCTTTGCCCTTTCCCTCCGATCAGTACCTATTGTTTCTCCTTTCAAATATGTGATTGTACTAGCTCTTTCCATATGAAAGAATTCTCCTTATTTAAATAAAAAAAAATTAAAAAAAAAAAAAAAGCCCTAAAGCTGAATGTGCTTTCTCAGGCTGTGTGTCCCTCGATTTCCCGTCATTTGACAAAATTAGAGTTTTTACAGAGTGCTTGAGGAAATCCAGAGTGACTTGGCTGAAATGCTTTAAAGCAAGGTGGGGGAGGGAAGGGATCGAAACCTGTAGGTGGGGTGCATCTTCCAAATGGGTTTGCATTAGCAATCTCTGCCCTTTATCCGTTTGAGTGATATTAAAGGTGTGCAGGACATCTGCCTGCCCTCCGCCCTCCCCCCTGCTTCCCATGAGAAGTGGGTGGGTCAGAGGAGCAAGCATTTGTCACTTTTTTTTTTTTTTTTAATATTTTTAAGTAAGCTCTATGCCCAAGGTGGGTCTTGAACTCATGACCTGAGATCAAGGGTTGTATATCCTCTACCCTCTGAGCCAGCCAGGCATCCCCGATTTGACGTTTTATTGGTGGTGACCCCTTCTTTTGCTGGGAGGAGAAAGGAGTGCAGCGCTTTGGGGTAGGAGGGAGGAGTTCTTTCGTCTGGGGCCAGTGAAGGATCAAGAGCTTGGATCGGAGTCCCAGCGGTGATCCTCTCAGTTCTGCTGCCCACCCCACACCCCACAACTGCAAGACTGGGAGCTGGGAAGGACACTTCCCCACCCCAGAGGCACACTTTGAACTGTGCCCACCTCATGGGGTCGTGTGGATTCAAAGAGGTAACGGTAGTAGTTAACGTAGCTGCCTGGCACCAATTAACGTAAGAAGCTTACGAATCACTCCCAGGTTGGACACTTTCCACGAGAAATGACTCCTTCTGAATTGGGACCTGGGCATGGGCTGTCTCAGCTCTAGCATCGGTACCCTTTCCCTGGATTTACTGCCCCCAGGGACAGGAGTTTAGGGAACTACACCAGGAGCCAGCCCCACTCCTCTCCAGGCCCAGGGAGCCCCGGCACGGTCTACACAGCCTTGGGAGAAGCCTGCTTGTCAGAAGTAACCACCACATTTTTTAAGTTCATTATTTATTTTTGAGAGTGTGTGCGCCAGCAGGGGAGGGACAGAGAGAGGGAGAGAAACTCAAGCAGGTTCCAAGTTGTTAGCACAGAGCCCAATGCGGGGCATGACAAGGGCGGAACTCGAGTCGGCCGCTTAACCGTCGGAGCCCCCCAGGCGCCTCAATCACCACACACTTAACCGATGTTCTCTAATGCTGGGTTGACCAACATTCCCGGAAATAAAAATTCTTGCAGACGATCAAGAACCTCAATTGCGGTTTTCAAATCAGCAGCACCCTTCCCGTCCTCGAGACGAAAGCATACATACCCCAGAGGCCCAGGAAGAGTGAGGCCGGGGAGAACGGTGGTGTCGCCGTCGGTTAACCGTCCGGCCCCGCCGTTCCCTGGCCAAAGACGCTGTGTCTCCTGCAGGGCAGGCTCGGGCAGGCTCCTCGCGGGGTGCGGGGACCGCAGGCGCGGGGGGGCCGGGCGGTACGGGTTCCGTGGGGCGCAGCGGCCGCACGGACCCTGCCCGCCCTCCCGGCGCACGTGCTCACCCGCGGGCTCGGGGCGGACACGCCCACGCGGGTTGCTCGCGCTGAGAGGCACGCGGACAAGGCCCTACTGTCTTGTTTTTTAAAAAGACACCGGAGCGTTCCCCGGGCACGGCGATCTTCGAACACCCACCCAGGCCGCCAACGACGTACCACAGAGGCGGACCTCCGCGCCTGTGCGCACGCGCGGCGCCCGGGCCCGGGACGCACGCGCGCTCCCCCGCGTAAGGCTCCGCAGGCAAGGCGAATCGAGCGCCGAGCAGGCGGCGCGTGGGCGGTGCCGCATGCCGAGCAGCCTCGCCCCCGCGCGCGGCGAGGAGCCCTAACGGTCAGCCCCCCCCCCCCCCCCCCAGCAGATCCGAGGCGGGGCCGGATGCGGGAGCAGCGCTGCGGGAACTCGACGAAACCCGAGTACGTTGGAGGCGTCAGGGACCAGGGCCGGGTCGGCACCCGGGAGAGCCTGCGCGGGACGCGCGTACGCGGCCTGAAGACGAGCCGGGGCGGGGGCGTCGGCGTCGGCGTCGTAGCCGACGGGGGGCGGGACCGAGGGCTAGTGCGAGCAGAAAGGCGGGCGCCCCGGCAGGTGCAGCCTTGGGAAAAGGAGGGGTACTCGGGCGAATGGAACCTTTGGGGCGGACGGTGGCGCGGGACAAGTGCAGCCCATGGGGGAGGGGGGGGGAATGTCTGGAAGAGCAGTAGGGGCCTCCTGGGGCAGATGAGATCTCTGCGGAGAGGGGGACCGCCAGACCCCAGGTGCAGCTTTATTTGGTGCGACAAAGGGGGCGTCGAGTAGATGCAGCCTTAAGACGAGTGGCGCTCAAGGGAAGATGACGCCTCGGGGACGAAACGGGGGCGCCTGGGTGCAGAGCCACCCCCACGGTGAGAAGGGGGGCGCCTAGGTGATGGTGCTGCGGCGGGTAGGGGAGGAGCGGAGATGCTGGCGGCAGACGAGGAGGCTTCTGAGGGTCAGAAGGTCGAGGTCACCGAGGTGAGCGGGCTTCTGAAAGCAGCTCCTTTCCAAGAAGTGCTCAGCTGGTGTTCGTGGGGTGCGTCGTTGAATGAGTGAATTTTCGGGCACGAGGTTCCCAAACCCTCACCTTAGTTGTCTGTTCGTGTCCTCCCGATTTTCTCTCAATGACCCCACGACGCGTATGGTTCTTCCTAGAGCCGCCTGAGAGCCAGGGCGGCTGTGATCCTTTGGGAGCCTTCAGGTTTGCCGCTTATGTATCGACGTCATCTCTTCCTTGCTTTCTAGGGTGTTTTCGAGGACCCGCTTTTGCTTTTCTACGGGATGTTGGGATTTTTGAAGCACCCCGTCGTGGTGACGGCTGACATCAACTTGAACGTTGTGGCTCTGACTGCAATGGGGCTACTGAGCCGCCTGTGGCAGCTCTCCTATCCAAGGGCTGTGGTGTAAGCCAAACAACTCCGTTGGGGGGGGGTGGGGGGCGGCGGATTCGGAAAGGGTTGTCATTTGTTCATGCGCCGGTGACCGGAAGTGCCTTTCTGAACAGCGGAGGTGGGAGGGTGGAATTCTGGGCTTCCTGGTGACAGGTGCTTCTGGCAGAGGAGAGGCCGGTTTGTCCCCCGGACGGCCCCTGCTGAGTCTGCCTATCACGTCTTGACCCGTAGTTTTCTAGCAGGTGAAACCTGGCCCATGAAACAGGTGCCACAGCTTAGGTAACCACTTAAAATCAAGGGTGGAGGGAGGAGGATTGATGAATTCGGAAGTGAGTCGTCACTGACCTTAAGAGAGCATCTTTTATTATAAAACGGGACGTGACTGCTGTTATCGCAGCGCTATCCCCTCTCTGGTTAATACCTGTGTACTTTCTGTTTAACTTTTCGTGGCCGAAAACGTTGGACGTACACAAAAGTAGGGAGAACGGTATGACGACCCTTACCAAACACCCAGCTTCAACAAGTTATCAACTCCTAGCCACCCCTCCCTCGTGGTGGATCTTTTTAAGCAAGTCATAAACAGTATGGTTAAGTAATTCGGTATAGTTCTAAAAGATGACGAGTCTTAAAGAACAAAAACCATATTAGCGTTAGCACGCCTAAGAAATTAACGGCAATATCGACAGTGTCATCGAATGTCCCCGATTGACTGAAGCATTTGTTGCGGTTGGTTTCTGCGTGTTTTGCTTTCCCACCTGCCCCTGTTTCGTTTGGTTACCAGGTGTGATTCTGGACCCTTTGTCACACAAGTGGTGGCGAACGAGGGGATTAGCGTCAGGTCTCTGTGGCTTTTCAGTAGGCCGCCTGCTAGCACGTCCCTCAATGGGAACAGTGGGGGTAAATAGAGTCTGTGTTAGGCAAACCTGCAGAGTATGTGTGGCTGTGCTTCTGTGCGTTTTCCCTCCTGTCCTGGTGGATGATGCCGTGCCCGTGTCTCCATATTTGGGGACGGAGTGCAGTTGAGGCAAAAGTTCCGACCTTTGCTGAGCACTTCCTAACATTGTTTGGGAACGGGTATATGGTTGCCCTTGCGCCTTTGTTTGCTGAAGATTTCTGGTTGAATCTCGCGTGGGTTTGCTTTTCAGTTTCGATGAAGTGTATTATGGGCAGTACATCTCTTTTTACATGAAGCGGATCTTCTTTTTGGATGGCAGTGGACCACCGTTTGGCCACATGCTGCTGGCACTGGGAGGTAGGATTCGTTACCGAGAGAGAAGTATCCTTTTAAAACTTCTAAGCGAGGGCGGTTTGTGGGTTCAGGCCCCACATTGGGCTCTGTGCTGACAGCTCGGAGCCTGGAGCCTGCTTCAGATTCTGTGTTTTTGTGTGTCTCTCTCTCCCTCCCTCCCTCCCTCCCTCCCTCCCTCCCTCCCTCCCTCTCTCCCTCTCTCTCTCTCTCTCTCTCTGCCCCTCCCCCACTCACTCTCTTTCAAAAATAAACACTAAAAAAAAAGAAAAATGAAAAAAAACAACTAACTGAATAAAATTGTGGCAGTTTATTAAGAAAAGTAATAATGAAATCAGACCTGTAAGTGAAATTTCTGATTATTTGTCATTGTTTCCTTGTTCCCTGCCACGGTCTGGCAACTCCAGAATCGTTTGCTGAATGGCTGAGTTACCGATTCGTCTTCTGTTTCAGGTTATTTAGGAGGATTCGATGGTAACTTCTTGTGGAACAGAATCGGAGCAGGTAAAAGTCATCTTCATGGCCTTTACTGATGTGTACGTATCACAATGGAGGGAGAGTGGCTTTCATAGGGATTAACAAGCGTGGTTTATGACGTGTCCAGGGTATGGGAAGTTCGGTCTAAGCGGAAGACTTCGGAAAGATCTGGTAACTCTCTTAGCGTTTAGTCGTGGTAACTATCGCATCCTGAGTTTTTGGCATACGTAGCACGTTGCATATGTGGCATCGGACGACAGTCACTTTTCTGTACGTGTAAATTTTCTACATTGCCGCAATGTTTTGGGGGAAAAGTGAGGTAAATTTGTAAATGAGGAAAGCACCAATTCCCGAATCATCGGGCGTTGTTTTTAGGCGTAACGAGAGCTAGGTTTTGAGTGCGTGCGGCTCGTTTCAGAGCTTTCATTTGTAGCTTGTACCTTCGTTCCTGACACGGCCCCTAGTCTTGCAGACTTGCATTTTCGGTTCTGTGAACGCGATGCCCTGTTGGAAAACATGGCTGCAGCATATGAAGGTGTGTGCGTGGTGCCTTTAGCTGAGTGTGGTTGTTCTTTCAGAATACAGCAGCAACGTGCCCGTGTGGTCTCTGCGCCTGCTGCCCGCCCTCACGGGGGCCCTGTCGGTCCCCATGGCCTACCAGATCCTGTCGGAGCTTGGTTTTTCTCACTGTGCCGCCATGGGGGCCGCCCTGCTGATGCTCATCGGTAAGACCGGGCCTCGGCCTGCTTTGGGGTCACGCAGGGAAGAACCGAGCACTGGCCTTTGTTATGTGTGAGCGTGGTGCCCAGATGTGCCCCCGCCCCCCGTGGTGTCTCCTACTCCCAGGATGGAGGGAAGTATGCCCGGTTCGCCCAGATTTGACTCTGGGAGTCACCTGACTCCCAGGCTGCAGGGTGGCGGGACCGTGTGTTCAGACTTGCGCAGTCCTATGTGGGGGTGGGGCTGCCCAGACGGGGCTCCCGGGTGCTCCGTGGTGCCTCTGCCTCCAGCCAAGTCTGGCCCGGGTTTATGGACAACCGAAAACTAAGATGAGAAGTCATGTGAGAAAATACAAAGAACTAGGGTTTGTGGAGTGAGTGGCCCCTCTAACGGAGGCCCTGAACCAGTGTCCTGTCCTAACGGGCAGCCCCACCAAGTTGGTATTCCTTGGGCAAATGGGAAAAATAGAGACTCAGGTTCGGCGACTCGCCCAGGGTTGCATAGGTCTTGCTGGGCATGATTCTCACCTAAGAACCTGCCTTCGTGGTTCTGGACCACACCCCGTCCGGCCCCCCAGTCCCGAACTTCCCACCTCCACGTGCCGTGACTTTTAGGGCGGGCCCTTCCCGTGGGTGCTTCGACCTCCGTACATCTGCCCTCACTACATCACAACCGACACGTGTGTCCTCTTTGCAACAGAGAACGCTCTCATCACTCAGTCAAGGCTAATGCTTTTGGAGTCCGTGTTAATATTCTTTAATCTGTTGGCTGTGCTGTCCTACCTGAAGTTCTCCAACTCCCAAAAACAGAGGTATGCAGGATGTGACACGCCCTTCCTAGTTCGTGAGAAAGAAGGGCTCGGGTGGTTTGTTGACCTGAGACGGTCTGATGCCTTTTCATTTCGGAGAGCCGCCCGCTGGCTACCTTTTGTCACCTGGACTGGCCCTTTGCTCCTTCCTGACTCCAGAAATACGTTCTCATTTTTGCATACTTTAAAGTAACTGCAGAGATGTCCCGGCTAAAAAGAGATTTTGCCAGGGCCGACATTTGGGAGACGAGCATTTGTTTTTTCCCGTCCTGAAGCTCGGGGACAGCCAGCCGACCCCGAGAGGTCTGAGAAACGTGCCCTCTCTGGCCTTCGGGTGGTCTTTGGTGACCCGTCCCCAGCTTCGCTCTTCCTCTTTGACCCCAGGCCCTTCTCTCCGAGCTGGTGGTTTTGGCTGACGCTGACCGGAGTGGCCTGCTCCTGTGCCGTGGGGTGAGTTTGGTCCACGGGTCTGAGGCGGCGTTGGCGGCCTCCTGCTTCTGAGCCTCGTCGCAACGGCTTCTCATCGTGTCCTTTCAGCGTCAAATACGTGGGTGTTTTCACGTACCTGCTCGTGCTCGCTGTCGCTGGCGTCCACGCCTGGCACCTGATAGGAGACCGGAGTCTGTCAAACGTAGGTGCTAAAGTAGAGCGGGGCGTGTGGCTGTCCCGGGGTGGGGCAGAGGGCTGTGATGGGCGCGGCTGGCAGAAAAGGCTTCTCAAAAGGCAGACTTCTGTGAGTCCCCCACGGGCGGCCGCGTGGAGCCCGGAGCCCTGCTGCTGACCTGCGTGCCTTGGCGTGGGGCAGGACGTGACGTGTCTCCGTCCCGTATAGGTCTCTGTGCTCTGTCACCTGCTGGCCCGCGCGGCAGCTCTGTTGGTCGTCCCGGCCGCCATGTACTTGCTGTTCTTTTACGTCCACCTGAGTCTGGTCTACCGCTCTGGGCCCCACGATCAAATCATGTCCAGTGCCTTCCAGGCCAGCTTGGAGGTAAGACGCGGTGCCACGGCCCCCTTAGAAAGAGGACAGGGACAGGGCGCCTGGGTGGCTCAGTCGGTTAAGCGTCCGACTTCGGCTCAGGTCATGATCTCGCGGATCGTGGGTTCGAGCCCCGCGTCGGGCTCTGGGCTGACAGCTCAGAGCCTGGAGCCTGCTTCCGATTCTGTGTCTCCCTCTCTCTCTGCCCCTCCCCTGCTCGTGCTCTGTCTCTCCTGTCTCGAAAATAAATAAAAACATTAAAAAAAGAGGACAGGGTGGACTCAAAGTTTTCTCACATAAACGTTGACTGTTTAGGGGAAAACCCAGTCAAGAGGAATCTGCTTTAGTATTTTTAAATTAATACTGCACATGCTGACGGTGAGCTATTGCATGAAGGGGTTAGCTCTTCAGTGTGACCTGCCCCGGGACATCATGACGTCCTGCAAACTCCGGGCAGCTGCAAATGCTTCCGAGGACGAGCTCGACTCTGGCATTCGTTCATACTGACTTTGCGGCGATAGTGAGATGTGCCAGTCGGGGCGGTTAGGACAGGAGACTCCAGTCAGACGGACCCGCTCCTGAGTGCTGGTCTGGGTGTTTGCACAAATCTGTCAGCTCATCCTGTTCCTACTTTTCTCACCTTTTGAATGGACAGGGTTGCCCTTCTCCGAAGATGCTGTCGGATCTTCGGGGTGTTGTGGAAGGGTAGGTGAGCGCCTGGCCCCAGAGCCAGCATCCAGTCCTCAGCAGCTGTGTTGGCGATTACCTAACGTGACATTACGATTAGGTCCCCTGTCATCACAGTTATGTGACGTGATAACAACGGCCACCACTGTGAATATGTCCCCCCCCCCCCCCCACCCCATGGAGGTGTGGCCATCAGTGAGGCTGGTGAGATCGGCACCCCCCTTTCTCACTTGCCACCTTTTCGCTTTTGTCTTAGGGAGGGCTGGCTCGGATCACGCAGGGCCAGCCCCTGGAGGTGGCCTACGGTTCCCAGGTCACTCTGAAGAACGTTTTTGGCAAACCCGTGCCCTGCTGGCTTCATTCCCACCAGAGCACCTACCCCATGATGTAAGGAAAGTGGCCGTTGCAACTCGAACATTGCAACACGTTTGGTTTGTTTCACACTTTGACTGTTACCAGCTTTCACTGTAAATGAAGTTCATGGGGGGACGCCTGGGTGAAGCGTCTGACTCTTGATCTCAGGGTCATGAGTTCAAGCCCTGCGTTAGGCTCCACGGCGTGGAAAAAAGGAAAAAAGAAAGAAATACACGAGACAGAAAGACTTTGGGCTCTGAGAGTCTGATTATCAATAAACCGTGTCGTTTCTGTGTATAAAACAGAGGGACTTGAGGAGCAGGGGGCCCGGGCTCTGTCATGTCAGCTGTGCGCCCTCCACGCTGGACACCGCCTCCTGCCGGAGTCTTCCAGCCCCGCTTAGACTTAGACGTTCATCCTCCCCACCCCCCCGCGGCCCCCCACCCTGCTAGGTGACATTCTCAGGGACCTGGAGAGGAGGCTGCTTGCCGCCCGCTGGCAGACGCGTTTCTGTGTTGGTTCCTTCACAGATACGAGAACGGCCGAGGCAGCTCGCACCAGCAGCAGGTGACCTGTTACCCCTTCAAAGACGTCAACAACTGGTGGATCGTAAAGGACCCTGGGAGGTGCGTGCAGGTGCTGGGCCTCCGGGACAGGGCTCGGCTCCTGGGCTCCTCGCCGTGTGCACCTCCTCCCTCGGAGCTCCGAGAGCAGCTCCGTGCTGATGAGCCGCAGTCGGGGGGTAGATCCTTCCTCCGTGAACTGGCCGCTCTCTGTGCCACCCCTGGGTTCTGTACAGGTGCATCCCAAACGCTCCTCTGTCACCATCCACCCCACCTTCCCCGGACATTCACCTGCTCAGGCCTCCCAGACGGAGGACCCCCTTGTCCCCCTCTCCCAGTCCACTCCGTCAGCCAGGCTGTGCTGTTGCCCATCCAGTGCAATCCAGACCTCTGCCCTCGGCCCTGCGTTTCTGGAGTGAGGCAGGCTCCACGCGTGCCGCCCCTCTGGCCGGAACAGTCCTCCTCAGCTGGCTCCTCTGGGAGGCGGCCTGGACCGCCCTCCTCCCTGTGGGTGGCCCGATGGCTTCCCCGTGTCCGTCGTGGCACAACCGTTGGCTGCTGCTTAGCTTGCTCTCTCGGCGGCTGTGTTCCCCATTTACTGTGGTGACGTGAGGCCAGCGGCCACGTCCGACTGTGGACCGCACGCACGGTGCCGACCCGACGGGCCCTTAGTACGCTTTCATCGAGGGCTTGCCGGAAAACAGATTCCATCCGTTCGAGCGATTTCTGGGCGGGTGCAGGTGTGTCTGCCACTCCGCCGTTTGTAGAGAAACACAGAGCAACCAGAGCGTGGTGATGGCGAGCGGGGTCACGACAGGAAGCTTGGAAAGTGGCCTGAGGTCTCAGAAAAGAGTTAACCAGGCTTCTCTGTTTTGATTTTTACGAATTCACCTCCCATAAGGTACAAATTGCCGCCGGTGGGAGAATGTGGAGCCCTTGCCGCCCGGTGGGCGCGGTGCTTCTGCGGGGGCCCGAGCTCGGTCCCAGCCGGCCCTCTGTCCCCGCAGGCACCAGCTGGTGGTGAGCAACCCTCCGAGGCCCGTGAGGCATGGAGACGTGGTGCAGCTGGTGCACGGCATGACCACGCGCTTCCTCAACACGTGAGTGTCCCTGCTCGGCCCCCTCGGTCCCCCTCGGGCTCTCCGTTTGGCGAAGCCGCGTCTGCCTCCCCTGGGGCGGCCCCGCGCGGGACCCTGCACTCGGTGGGCGCGAAGGAGCAGTGCGAGCCCGGGAGGCCCCAGAGCTTCGAAAGACAAGTTTGGGGCGAGCACGGGAGTTGCTTCCCGCACA
The DNA here is from genome assembly GCF_018350215.1 of Panthera leo. Classification (NCBI taxonomy): domain Eukaryota; kingdom Metazoa; phylum Chordata; class Mammalia; order Carnivora; family Felidae; genus Panthera; species Panthera leo. The sequence continues at coordinate 89,075,429 of NC_056691.1, forward strand.
GGATGATGTGAAGTCCGGTTGCTTGAAGCAAACGTGAATTCGAGAAGGATTCAAACGTGGGCTCAATGGGGCTGGGAAAGGTCCTTACGTGTGGGTTCTCAGCTCTCACCTCACCTGACCCGAGCCGTCCGCACATCGATGGGCCAGGGCCCCGTCTCTTCCTCCACCCGGCTTCGTGGGTCATCTCACGGCTCTCCAGGACGCATGAATTGTGCCTCGGGTCCCGGCCTCCCCCCGGAGGCCACACCGCAGACCTTGGCTTTGGGGTACAGCAGGTTCCTGGCCTCCGGCCTGCTTCTCTCTGGAAAGAGTCAGTTGCTGAGCCGTCCCCTGGGTCCTTCTCTGTGTTCCCTTCCTCTCCTCAGATAAGACCACTTCTTCCCATCCTCGTTCTCACTGCGGCCCAGGCCAGGCCTGATCCCTGTGCTTGTTGGGGCCGGTGCCCCGACCTCTGCCTCTATTCCCCCCACCCCCGACAGCGGCGCCCTGTGAACACAGTGCCGGCCTTTTGGCCAGAAGCACTCCACTGGATTCCACGGTGTGGCCCTGACACTCAACATCCCCACTTCTCCTGGCTGCAGGCCCCCTGGGATCTGCCCCTGGTGACCCCCTGGTCACCTTCCCTGCAGTCACCCTGGCCTCTGCTGTCCCCACACGACCAAGTGCTGCACCCCTAGGGCCTTGACACTTGCTCCATCGGCCTGGAAAGTTCTTGGACTCACGCCCCCATGGCCTGCTGTGTCCATGTGTCCACTGAAACGTCACCTCCTCAGAGCGTCGCCCGGGCACTTTCCCTGCTACTTTGGTTTTATCGGTGGTGCCCTACAAGCCTGGCACTCTCGCGTCCATATGTGTGAAGGTCTGCCTTCTGCAGGGTGTGAGACAGACTCCGTTCCCTGTGGGGTCCCCAGCTGCTCCATAGTGCCCAGCGCACAGTAGGACACAGCGAACGAGGGTGGTGGGTGTTTCTGGACATTGGAGGTCGCCGGCACCGAGGGCACCTTGTCCCCCGAGAGTGCTCTTCGTAGCCCAGACGTTTCTGAGGCCTGGCTGTCCGGGAGCTGCCGGATGCACGTTGTCGTGCTTCTGGGGGATCGTGGGCGCTTGTCCAGCGACACGACGCCTCTGTCAGACCCCTCGTCACGTGTCCTTTCCCCCAGAGGTGTGACTGTGGCAGGCGGCTGCCTTCTCAGTGTCACGTTTATCAGCAAGCCCCAGGGTGGTGCGTCCTCGGGGACCCTCGAAGACCTCGTGAACGCCTTTTCAGAGCAGCCTGAGGCAGTCCCTCCGCAAGCCTGTTTCCTTCTCCAGGCACGACGTCGCGGCGCCCCTGAGCCCCCACTCGCAGGAGGTGTCCTGCTACATCGACTACAACATCTCCATGCCTCCTCAGAACCTCTGGAGACTGGTGAGTCCCCACCGGAAACGGGGCTTAGTGGCCGTCAGTACTGCATCCTTTGTAATGTGACCGTTCAGAACCGCCACTTGGAACGGTTCCGATTCAGGGGCGCCCAGGGGCTCCCTCGGCGGAGCGGGTGACTCTTGATATCAGGGTCCTGAGTTCGAGCCCCACGTCGGGCGTAGAGATGACTTGAAAATCTGGAGGGGCGCCCGGGTGGCTCAGTCGATTAAGCATCCAACTCTGGATTTCAGCTCAGGTCGTGATCCCAGAGTCATGGGATCCAGCCCCGCATCGGGCTCTGCACAGAGTGTGGAGCGTGCTTAAGATTCTCTCTCCTCCTTGTTCTCTCGACTGAAAAATAAAATCTTAAAAAAAAAAAAAAAAACACAATTCTGATTTCGATGTAAAATTAGTGACTTTTAGTCATAAGGTCATAGGTGTTTTCCTTGGGGACAGAGACTTCCCCTGAGGCAGTGACGAGGTTACGGAACGGTGGGTCAGCGCTCCACGCCGGCTGTATGGTTCACGTGGGCCTCCAGGTGAAGGTTCCCTCTGACTTGGTTGCTTGTTCAGCCTCCAGGTCACCGAACACACGGGGTCGGGGGCTTCGGCCCCCCTCCCTTGACCAGAGGAGCCTGATGTTAACCAGCGCCCCCCCCCGCCCACAGAGTTTCCCCAGGGGCTGCTTGGCCCTTCAGTCAGGTGGTTCCTTGGGGTGGCCCTTCGCTGAGGCGGCGGGCGCTGTGGTCGCCCTTCCTTGGAGCCTCCAGGGGCACGTGCCGTCCCCACAGAGTCACTCTCCGGGGCTGCACGCACGTCCAGCAAAGAAGGCAGGAGGAAAGCGTTCCGTGGCTGGGTCCTTGAGCCCGCAGGAGTTAAGGACGTGCTCGCAGACACCGCTACGGTCCCTTGAGCGTGGTGACCCGCTGGGGGGCCCTCCCTAACGAGAGGCGGGCTTTCCTCGCGGCGGCAGCAGCTGCCCGCCGAACACCAGCCTCCTCGCCCCACTTGTGGTTCTCGCAGGCGTGACCGGCACATCCCACGGGGTGCGGTGCCGCTCGTAGGCCGTCCCGGCAAAGCCAGGGCCGCGAGGCTGCTGTCGGTGCTCGTGTGCACGCTGTGTCTCCCGCTTTGCGTCTCCGTGGGCAGCTGTCTGCCTGCAGTCTGCTCGTCTCCCCCCGCCCCCAGATGTCCCCGCTGGACGCACACACTCCGCGCCCAGCCCAGCCTGGAATCTCTACTGAGGGTCCTATCCGCCGCCCTTTCTGCCGTCCTGCTGTCGCTGATTCTTTTCCTCCTCCTTCCCCCTCTTCCCCTCTCTTCCCCCCTCCTCCCCCTCCTCCCCCCTCCTCCCCCTCCTCCCCCCCTCCTCTCCCTCCTCCCCCTCCTCCCCCCTCCCTTCCCCTGCTCCTGCTCCTGCTGGTAGCACCTTCAGCCCCACGCACCCACATTTCCCACGGGAGCTCACAGAGCTGGGACAGGGCCGGAAGATGGCTGGCATGGGCCGTGCTCCTCGGCCAGGCCTCCTCGCCGTGCCCACCAGGCCCCCCGGGCCCTCTGGTTCTCACCAGCAGCACACGGCCTCACGGGGTCTTCTTGAGGCTGTGATAAGATATGACAAGGCCAGTGCTCTTGTGACGTTCGTGTTTCCGTAATGCACTCTGGGGAGTCCCTTCCAAAGACCTGTCGGGGACCACGTGTGCACTTGCCAGAGAAGGGAGCTCTCGGAGGTCCCTCAACTCTGCAGGAGGGCAGCGTGTGTCCCGGACCCGCGGCACCGGCACCTGTGCTTGGGTGTCCGCAGCGAGGTCAGGGCCGCCGTCCTCTTAGCTTCCCGGAGCTTGGCCCCTCCTGTCGGCCTGGGGCAGTGTCGTCTGGTGACCGGTCCTCACGTTCCGTGGAAGGAAGTGGGGGACGTAACGAGACGACGGACGGGGTCTGCTTTCACAGGACATCGTAAACAGAGACTCCGACGCGGGGGTTTGGAAGACCATCTTGTCCGAGGTCCGCCTGGTGCACGTGAACACCTCCGCGGTCCTGAAGGTGAGAGGGCGCCGCGTCTGGCTCGCCCGTCTGGGCGGGGGGCTCGTGAAATCGGTTTACGGATCCTTCGGGCCGAACGGGCTCCTAGCGGGCAGCACATCTGGCCAAGGTCCTCGCCGTGTTTCCTGCCCACTGACGAGGGAGGACTTTATAACTTCTCACCACTGAATCCCGCCGTGACGGCCCCACGGGGGAGAGGCTGTCGCCCTTGGGGGCTGCAGACAAAGTGACCGGTTGGCGGGGGCGGCGGGCGTGAGCCGGGGCCCCTAGCCTCCCAGTCACGCCCCGCCTCCCTTGGTTTTGCCAGCTGAGCGGGGCACACCTCCCAGACTGGGGGTTCCGGCAGCTGGAGGTCGTCGGGGAGAAGCTGTCGCGGGGCTACCACGAGAGCACCGTGTGGAACGTGGAGGAACACCGCTACGGCAAAAGTGAGTCCGGCCTGGCCTGCTGGCCACCCGTCGCCGCCCCTTTACCAGGACGCCGGCCCCGCGGGCTCTGGTTCCGGCGGGGGCTGGACGCGCTGTCCACGCTGCTCCCCGCTCAGCCGAGCCGTGAGCAACCGAAGCCGTCACTCTGAAGTGTTGCTGGAAGGCGGTATGAGCTGAGCTGTCTGACTGGAAGGATCTAGATTTGGTGGGTAGATTTGGTCCCGTTGCGGGGGGAGAGCCGAGCGGAGTGACACGGTCTGACGCAGCCGCTGTGGGCGGTCTGAGGAGGGGGAGGCCCGCTTTTCACCACGCCGACGGCTGTGTCGCGGGCTCCCCGACCTTCCGCTCACGTTCTTCTGGGGCCGGTGTGTCTGCCAGGCCAGGAGCAGAAGGAGAGAGAAGTGGAATTGCACTCGCCCACGCAGATGGACGTCCACAGGAACCTGAGCTTCCTGGCCAGGTTCCTGGAGCTGCAGGTGACGTGGTGGGGGCGGGTGGGTGGGCGCACCACGGCTCTGCGTGGGGGCGCGGGCTCCCGGCCACACGGCACTGCGCCCCGGAGAGCGGCTCCCTCCCCGGCGTCAGCCTGGGGCCTGGCTCAGTGGGGCGGGCTCCTCTGTCTCTGGAAGTGGCCAGTGCCCCACTGACAGCCCGGGGGGCCTGTGACGTCGGGGGCAGGAGTAGTCAGAGCCCAGCCAGCAGCGTGGCACACGCTGAGCCCCCCGGGTCAGGTCATCGTGTGCCACGGTCAACACGGTGGGGCCCGAGAGAGGTCAGAAGCAGAAAGCCGGCCTCCCGTCTCTAAAAGCGTTCTCAGCACCAAGTTCAGTTCTCTCGTCTGCAGACAGGGTGGTTGGAGCTCTGGGGCCGCGTCTCAGGGGGAGCGGGATGCCCCCGTGACCGGGACAGGTCCCTGCGCGGTGAGGCGTCTGGCTGTCCGCCCGCCTCAAGCCTGTGGCCTTGTTGCAGTGGAGAATGCTGACGGCCAAGAGCGACGGCTCGGAGCACAAGTACAGCTCGTCGCCACTGGACTGGGTCACGCTGGACACCAGCATCGCGTACTGGCTGCATCCCAGGACCAGCGTAAGTGGGTGGGGTGCTCGCGCTGGTCGTAAGTGGGCGGCCGTCACAGTCGTCCCTCGAGACTCCCGTGGCGTTAAGAGCAGCCACCACGTCCTACCCAGCCTGGCTTCCTCCAGGGCCTTCCTCCGCACAGAAGCCCACGTTGGGCTTTCTCCCTACACGAGTCGGCAGCACAGGGTCAGTGCTCCTGCCGGGAGAGTGCTCCCTCCCCCACGTGACGAGTAAGGTCCTACGCGTCTGCATGTTGACGGAAACCAGGCATTACTGCTCTGGGGGGAGCAACGCTGTTCCCCTTTCCTGACAAAAGCTGTATTTTCCGCGGAGCATGAGCGGCCGAGCCCGCCAGTGCCGTTTCCATGTGTGTCGTCGTCCCTCTTGTCCCAGTAGGACCAACGGCCCTGGAGCTGGCGCCCAGTCGGTTGCCAGCAGATATTCCCCAAATTTTCATGCTGAGAACGCTCACCTCTCTCGTTCCCGCCGGAGCGGGGGACGAGCCATCACTTGCCGGGAAGCAGGGTCCTTGGCCCTTTGTGGCTCTGGGTTGGCACTTGATAATGGAAGAGTGCCGGCCGCGCCTGGCTGGGTTTCTGCCTACCAGATCAAGGAGCTTAGCACTTTTCCAGAGGGAGACTCATTGGGAATAGGCACATCCATCAGCAGTGGGGTCCCAGCCTGCGCCAGCGTTTGGGCTGAAGGCCGGCAGACAGGCGAGCGTCCTCGAGGGTTTATCCCTCTGGGCGGTCGATGGCCGACGGTGTGTCCCTGTGTGCTCACAGGCTCAGATCCACCTGCTTGGGAACGTCGTGATCTGGGCTTCGGCCAGCCTCGCCACTGTGGTCTACGCTCTGCTCTTCTTCTGGTACCTGCTTAGACGCCGAAGAAAGATCTGTGACCTCCCTGAGGGTTAGTGCGGCCAGTTTCTTTCTTTTTGTCTCTTTTTCGAAAGCAAACATTAAAAAAAGAGAGCGTGAGCAGCAGAGGGGCAGGGAGAGAGGGAGACACAGAATCCAAAGCAGGCTCCAGGCTCCAAGCGCCGGGCTCGAACTCACGAGCTTGTGAGTCGCGAGATTGTGCCCTGAGCCGGTCAGACGCTTAACCGACTGAGCCCCCCAGGTGCCCCGAATGTGCAGCTTGTTTCTGACGGGCATTCACAGCACTTCCGGTGACAGCCCAGCCTCACCAGGATCCTGCACCTTAGACGATTTTCTGCATAGAAGGAACTTAAATCAACGTTTGTCTCCCTAGAGACAAAATGTTGCGGTTGACTTCCCCGGTTGTGCCAGAGGCTTCTCCGGGGACGTGTGGGTACCAGGCAGCGCTTGCTGTGACCTCAGGACGTGACAGCCTGAGTGCCTGCACGCTCCGGCATGGCTGGATGGCACAGAGTGGCCAGCAGGCGATCTCTTGGGCAGGGGTGCTTTACAGTAATAGAAACCACTATAAACCATCTTGAGACAGAAGAGCTGTAAGGACCTGGGCAGGGCGGGGCCACAAAGGCCTCGGGAGCCGTGTGGCCCGTCTCCACTCTTCCCGCTGACTCTTGGACCCAGCGGGCCGGCCGGGCGCACAAACACAGCCCCTTATGGCTCTTACGGGAGGCTGACCCACCTGGTGGTGATCCCGGACAAGCCGGGGACCGTGGGGACCAGCTGGGCCTGCCCCCCGCCCACCCCGGGGGCTGGTGTGGCTCAGAGGGTCGGGATGGTGAGGACCCCGCAGGAAGCCACTGGAAAGTTCTTACGACACAGTCCGCTCTTTCCCCAGAGATCACGGGAAGGGTCAGGAGGCGGGGGAGGAGCGAGTGGGCACCCTGAAAGATGAGGCAGGCGGCTCCAGGGACCCACAGGGCCTTTGCGGGCGAGGCCCGAGTCAGCAGCGCTGGCTCAGGGCGACCTTCCCGCCCCAGATTCCTGGCTGCGCTGGGTGCTGGCGGGGGCTCTGTGTGCCGGCGGCTGGGCGGTGAACTACGTCCCCTTCTTCCTGATGGAGAAGACGCTCTTCCTGTACCACTACCTGCCGGCGCTCACCTTCCAGATCCTTCTGCTCCCCGTGGTCTTGCAGCACATCAGCGACCACCTGTGCAGGTACAGGCCCTCCCCGGGGCCCCGGAGTGACGGCTTCAGTGTGGCGTGGGACGGGCTAAGGTCCCAGCAGGGACGCCAGGGGACGAAGCTGGGGCTGGCTGGGAGAGGAGGTGCGGGTGTGGGAGACGGGGAAGGACCCCCGTGGCGGGGCTGCCCGGTGCACAGAGCTACAGCACAGATGTGTAAACCCGAGTTCTGGAAGCTGGCCCAAAGGGCATGCACTCGGGATCCGGGTGGTCAGGGGCCGCAGAGCCTCTCGGGAGGGCTGTGGTGCGATGACGCTGGACGTGGGGACGCTACTGTGGGATCGTGGGTGTAGATGGAAGATTCGGGAAGGTGCACGAGGGTCACTTTCGGCACATCAGGCAGGGCGTGAGGAGGGTGACAGGGTCCCTCATGCCCGTGCCCTGCCCTGGTGCCCGCAGGACCCAGCTCCTGAGGAGCCTCTTCAGCGCCCTGCTTGTGGCGTGGTACTCCTGTGCCTGTCACGTGTTCAACACGCTGCGCCCGCTCACCTACGGGGACAAGTCACTCTCCCCCAGCGAACTGAAGGCCCTTCGCTGGAAGGACAGCTGGGACATTTTGATTCGCAAATACTAGCAGGACACAAACCCGGTGAAGGTCTGGGCCGGGGCCGGGGCGAGGCAGAACTTTTACGGGGGTGTTCTTGTGACAGGGTAGCCCTAAGCCTGGCCGGCTGGCCGGGCTACCGCGGTTTCATTTTTCAAACAGTCCCGGGATAAGCAAAGTTTGTTTTGAGCAACAAAGTTTCTTTGTTCCAGGCGTTAAAGAACGCGGCCTTCTGGGTCCACTAACGCCCAAGAACCTCCCGAACCAGGCTAGTGTGGGACTCACGCGGGAGGAGAAGCAGGAAGGGAGCGAGGGTCGTGCCAGCCAAGGCCCCGGTCGCTCTCCCGAGCGCCCGCTGGACCCGCTGGGCTACGGCGGTCTCAGCCCCTGCCCCCGGTGAGGTCTTGAGGACGCGCTCTGAACACGGTGGTGTCACACGAGCTACCGAGTGAGAAGCCTTTGAAGAAGGAGAGGTGGGATTCTGGCCGCTGCAGTGAGGACCCTCACTGCCGCCGACTCTCAACCCCCCGCCCCTGCGGGGTTCGGCTGAGGTGCGTGGCCGAGCGGCACCTGCCGCACGTGACGTGTATTCCAGCCCCGCGGATCCGTGTCCTGAACCTGCCTCCCGTGTAGAATTAAAAAAGGGACAAATTGGTATTGGTAACTGGTGTTATTTATCGATTCTCCCTCCAGAAGGGGAGAAAATAACCTGGACAAGACTGTCACACACACCTCCGAAAGCAGCCACGGAGCTCGGCCAAGCCCAACTGAGGTCCCATCCGTGTCACTACACACAGTACTCGCTAGAAGGAAACCCGAAGTGCCCGTGCGGTTTAGCCAGTGGCAACGGCAAAGCGTCGCTTTTACGGGAACGGTGCCACTGGGGAGGGGAAGACAAAGCAGGACGACATGGAGCCCGGGCACCGTCTGTGCGGCCGCGGACTCTAGGTGTGTGCAGGGAGACGGGCTGCCTTTGGACGGTGCGCCCCGACCCGGGAAGGCCTGTCCGCAGAGCACGCGGGGCCCAGGTGGCTCCTGCAAGCGGGGAGGCCTGACCCCGAGTAGGACTGTGTGTGGACACGGCGGGCGCCAGCCTGCCTCCTGTCCCGACCCGCAGGGCCGGGGACGGGGCTCGGGCCGGGGGAGCGGGGCCCGTCCCCTGCGGCCGAGGCTGGCTGAGGGAAGCTTGTTCCCAGGGCTCCTTCCTCGACTCTGCCCTTGGCGCACAGGCCAGGAGGAAGGAGACCCCTCCGTGGCTCCTATATCCGTGCGTGCCAGACCGGGTCGCGCCCCACTGCGGGGCACGAGACTCCGTCACTAGGTCACAACTAACGGTAGAATAAATAACAACGAAACAAAACACTCGCACGTGTAACACGTAAAAAGGGGAAACGCTCCCTCTCCAAACCTATGTTTCGGTCACACGTTGCGTGGGAACCAGATCGTCCTGGACAAAGTCCCTCACGCCGTGGGTTCCCGTCGAACACGCTGGGACAGCCACCGCGTCCAGGCGGGCTGCCCGATGCTCCCGAAATAACGTGACTTGCTCGCCACACGTTCTGCGGCACGCTTCTCAGGAACTTAAAGACGGACTCGAAGCTTCCTGAACGTGAGGAAGCAGGTGAAGGCAGCAGGAGGGCCTGCCGCCATCCCGGGGGGGCTGAGGGTCACAGGTGCAGGTCTGCCCACAACAGGGGGGAACCCCGTGATCCTCGCGCTCCACCCCCACCCCCACCCCCCGTCTGTACCGTGAGACGCAGAGAGGAAGCAGCAGCTGCGTCCCCGGGGGGAGGGGGGGGGCAGGCCTCTCCGGACACAGCCCGAACAGTCGAACAGTCTGTCGGGGCGGGGGCGGGGGCGGGGGGCCGGCCCGGGAGGCCGGGCGCCCCGCCGCTCAGTGGGGCCTGCTGCTGGACTCCAGGTGCGATCGCTTGCCGGAGGTCAGCACCGCGGGACGGTCTCCCGGCTCGGGAAACGTCCTCTTGTGGCTCCGCCCGTTGGACCCTCGGTGCCACTTGCAGATGTCGCCGCTCAGGATGTCCTGGATGTGCTGCACAATCAGGTTGATGGCCACTGCGGCAGAGACAGAGCGCACTTAGCCGCGCCCGTTCCCCCTCGAGGCCTCCAGGCCAGCGAAAAAGCTGCCGCGGGCTCGCTGGGCCGCGCCTGCCCGCGGCGGCCCTGGGCCTGGTGGCACCGCGTCTCAGCAGACAGACAGACGCGGGTCGGGCAGTGAGCACAGTAAAACTCGGCGGCCTGGTCTGCGGGGCTTTCTGTGAGCCAAGAGCCTGGGTCGGCCGCTCTCTGTGAACGAGGGGCTCCCCACGTCGATACACATCTTTTCGCAGCTTTACTGAGCTATAACTGGCGACCGGCATCGGGTCAGCTTAAGGTGTACGACGTGTCAAACCCCTTTTTTGACACTTGGAACCTGTGTCGTTAACGTGCACGGACAGGCAGCCGTCCCAGCCTCAGGAACGGTGCCAGGACCGGGCAGGGTCTGCTTTGGGGCTCCGGGGGGCAGACGGAGGAGGCGGGGTGGGTTCTTACCCATGTTGTCCACCCCTCGGGGGATGATCACGTCGGCATACTTCTTCGTCTGCAAGGCAGAAAGGGGGGTCTCGTAAGGATCTGTCCCCCCCCCCACCCCCCCGGGGTGACTTCTAGTTGTTTGAGGCCAGATTCAATCAGCCCCAGGGCGTGGCAGGGACCGGTGTCGTGGCAGACAGTGGGGCCGGGATTCAGGGCTTAGCCAGGAGCCGGAGGCAGTGGCCCGAGAGGCAAAACAAGGAGGAGAAGCGGAGGCAGCCGGAAGAGACGTGTCTCCCCCCTGGTGTCTCTCGCGCTTTCCCGTGGACACCACCGTGGGAACATTTCTCTGTGCAAACAGCGCACCGAGCCAAGTGCAGCGGGGCGTCCCGCCACAACACGTGACCTTCCTCCTCAGGAACTAGGAAGCTTTCTGCAGGAGGCCCGGTGCGGTGAGCAGGCCAGTGGCAGCAGACTGGATCCTGGCCGTCGTCAGCACCTGCTCCCTCGCTAACCCCTCCCCAGCAGGTGCCCCTCTGGGTACGGGGCCACCGAGGAGCGACCCCAACTAGATGCCACTGAGGGGGACACACGTGAATCAGGCAAAGCAGAGGGAGAGCAAAGAGAAACGGGTCGGGGCTGAGGGACCGACCCGCGGAGCGTGCAATGTCGCAGGCGTGTCGATACGGACCAACAGGACATGTCACAAGAGATGAGCCACACGGGCCGGCGGTGGGGACCCACCGAGGACGTGACAACAGGGGGCCAGGCTGGTTCCACAAGGTTTGCTCACTGGTGGGGTGCAGACGAGGGGACGGCGAGGGGCAGGAGGGATGGAACCCAATGCAGAGCTGAGAAAGGTCGTGCTCCCGGGGGGGTGGGGGAGGGACACGGCCACCCAGGCTGGACTCGGTGTGAGGCTGTGAGTAAAACGAGTGGCAAGTTCAAGGGCGGTCCACGCAGGGTCACCATCAGACCGGGCACCCAGAGTTTTGCCGTAAACCACCTACTTTGCCAAACATCTTCCTGTGAATAACAGGATATAACCATTTACTTCTCTAACCATTCTCCGGACGCTTCAGGAAACGTGAACGTGAGATTAAAAAACGTTCTCTTCAAGCAACGGGAGAGGGAATTCGTTTGTCCAACTTAACCGAAGCAGGAAGCCGCGTTCGAGGGCCTTTGTGCCGTATCTCACTTTTAAGAAGCAAAATATTAAGTTTCCCCTGAGAAGCACCTGGAAACCCTATCTAGTTAGGACAGACGGTGGAGGACACGACAGATGGCCGTGCAACAGTCAAGGCCTCCCCGCAGGCCACCTGGACCTGGAGAGCCAGCCACGTGCAGCCTGGAGAAACACGCGGCAGGGACAGGGGGACGAAGTGCCTACGGTGTGCCAGATCTGTGTCCGTTTGGGCCGCGAACAAACACGTCCCTGCCTTCGTGGCGTTTCCCGTTCTGAGAGGGGCCAGCAAAGCAGGGAGTGTGAGACCAGAGGTGCCTGGAGAAGGGGGAGCAGGGGGTTCCTGGGGTGAGCACGTGCGGTGAGTCAAGGCCCGCAGCAGAGAGGAGGTGAGCCGCGTGGACGTGGGGGACGAGGGGCTTTTCGAGGCAGAGAAAGTGATAACGCAAAAGACGCTTCGAGAGCTGGGACCGGCCTGGGAACAGCCTGGGAACGAGGTGCGGTGGGCTCATCTCTCCATTCGTAAATCGGACCCTGCGCACCCACGATTCAGCTCTCACGGAACAGGGCGCCAGGGGTCCCTCTCGAAAAGGGAGAAAAGGAGGGTCCCGAGTAGGCGAGAGGTACCGGCAGGCAGAACTCCTCGAAGGCCGGCTTCACGAAGGTGGTGTACTGGGTCAGAATCTGCTCCAGATCCCTCCCGCGGTGCACGTCCCGGAGAACTGGGGCAAGAAGAGGAGGGCGGTGAGGACCGGCGGCCGGCCTCGGCCAGGGGCAGAGAGGCCCGCGTCCGCCTCACCTCTTCTCGACAGCCTGACGTCCGAGTCCGTGTCCACGAAGAGGCGCAGGTGAAACATGTCGCGGACCTCCTGGCTGTAGAACACCAAGATGCCCTCAAACAGGACCACATCTGCAGGGTAGACCACCGTGGTCTCCGGTAACCTGTGAGGTGAGACCCAGAGATGGGCCCTGCTGGCGATCCGGGGTCCCGGGGGGCCCGGGCCCCGTCGGCGTGGAGGGGGACAGATCACAGCGGGGGAGGGGTGGGTGTGCAGAGAGACCACAGGGCAAGGCTGCCGCAGGTCAGTCTGTGGACGCCCCGGCGGGGACGCGCTAGCCGCCCCCGCCCCCCCTGCACACGGTCCCTCTCCCTGGAACCACTGCTCACCTGGAGTGGGTCACAAAATCATAGGTTGGGACCTCGACGGTTTTGCCCTCCACGATGTTTTTCAGAGTCCTGTGCATCAAATCGTTATCAAAAGCATCTGCGGGGGACAGAACAAAAGGCAAGACTATCTATCCAGGTGCCCTTGTGCCGGGGACGGAGCGACTTCCTCTGCCTCGGGGTCGGCCAGCCACGACCCCCAGGAACATTTTGGGCTGGGAGCCGCCCCTGCAGACTACGTTTACGGGGCCGCTGCCCAGGTTCCCTGTCCCACACAGAAGTCTGCACCCAGTGATTTCCTGAGTGGCCAGCCCAGGGAGGTAGGTGGGTTAGAAATCTACTTCTATTTTTCTTTTTTTTAATGTTTATTAATTTTGAGAGACAGAGCGTGACTGAGGGAGGGGTAGAGAAAGAGGGAGACACAGAATCCCAAGCAGGCTCGAGGCTCTGAGCTGTCAGCACAGAGCCTGACGTGGGGCTCGAACCCACAAACCGTGAGATCGTGACCTGAGCCGAAGGCGGACGCCTAACCGACTGAGCCACCCAGGCGCCCCCATCTGCTTCCGTTTCTGAGAAATAACCACCGACGGACACTCCTCAGGCCTTCCTCCCACGTGACCCCCAAGAAAGAAAGATGGGTGCCAGCCACAGGGTGAAATCTCCTAGCAGTGGCAGGCAAGGGCAGGCTGGCTCTCTCCCCTCATCTACCCCATTTCCACCTGTCCCCTGACCAGACCAGATCAGACCAGAGTCCGCCCTCTGGTTTACCCACTGCTTCCCCTGCTGGCCTCTCAAGGACTTTGGCCCCAGGGCAGGTGGGGAAATGTAAAACGCTGTGCACAAAGGACCCCAAACAGCTGGAGGGGTGCATGGATTTCTCCCCCTCCGCCGAGACGACTTCCTGGGACTTCCTGGCCGGCTCCAACCAAGGAAGCCGGGAACGCCTGGGGGGCCGCTCGGGACCCAGGGGGCCAGGCAAATTCCATGGAAGCACTCGGGCCTCTCTGCATCCCCGTCCGACCGTGGAGCCCAGACCCCTTGGCCTGTCCTCCCCTGCTCCCCTCAGGGTCTCGCGCTGCACCTGGGTGGTCGAAATTGTACTGGCCCTTCAATGCCTTGGCTTTCTGCTCTGCAGTCAGGACCTTGTAGAACCTATCTTGGCTCAGGATGACCAGCTTCCGCTGCCGGTGGTCCACTTCGTTCTGGCCCAGCAGCTCCATGATCTTCTCACACACAGTGGACTGGGAATACACAAACAGGATTCCCGCCTGGACCCGCTCCTCCCGCCACGGGGCGGCCCTTTCCCGGCCGTTTCTGCAGGGAGCTGGCTTCTGGGGACACCGACCCGCCAGCCCCCACGGACTGCCCAGCAGGCCGGCGACAGGCGGGGCTGGGCTCGGGGTAGGGCCGCGGGGCACTGGCAGGGGCAGCACGCACTGGGGGCCCCAGAGGAACCAGGCCGGCGGGAAGGCTGTGGGGGTGGGGGCCCGAGGGCAAGCGCCCCCCGCCCCGCCCGCCCACCACGGCCGCAGCCCCGCGCCCCTCCGCCCCCCGCTCCGCCCACACCCTAGAGGGGGGCGCCTTGGCAGCCGGAGCTGGGGTCTCTTCTCTGGCTAGAGGCCGCAAGGGGCCGCCCGGAGTCTCAGGGGGCCGGGGACCGAGCTGCACGCAGGCCCCGCCGGGCCGCTCAGCCCCTTACCTTCCCGCTCGCGGTGCCGCCGCTCACCCCGATCAGGAAGGGCCGCTGGTGAGGGCGGTCCGCCTCCGGCGCGGCGCCCTCGCAGTCGCCGCCTCCAGCGGAAGCCATCGCGGGCTCCGCTGGCCGGCATCGGGGTCCTCGCTCCCGGCGCCTCCCGGAACCAGCCCGTCCGCTCGCCCCCGCTCGAAGGTCGGAGACGCCCCCCCGGGCTCCACTTCCGGGAGCCCGGGGACGGGAGCGCGCCGAGCACGGCGGGAGTTGTAGTCCAAGGCAGCGGAGGGCGGCCGCGCATGCGTCAGGCGGGCCGCCCACCGTTGCCGGCGAAACGGAGGCCCGCTGACCTTCGGCGGCGTCCGCCGGAGTCTCTCGCGCAGCGGGTTTGCGGCGAAGGACGAAAGCCGCCAAGTACCGCGTTTGGCTGTAGGAGATTCCAGTCGCGGAGCGGCCAAAGCATCAGAGGCGGTGGGCCGGGAAGTTCCCTCCGTCTGCGCCTCAGGTGCCTAGGGGCTTCGGGAATGATCTCCCGAGACTGCAGTCCGGGGTGGGGTCAAGGGGAAAGCCAGGGCCGGCAAGTCAGCCTCCCGAGCCGCGTGGCCAGGGTGGGAAACACCGACTTTACGGCCTCGTGAGCTGTCACCCCGAGAACGCGGTACGGATTCTGCTCCTATCCAGCGTCCGCGCCGGCGCACAGACAGCCTCCCTCGCCCCGCGCTCCACACCGGCCAGAGTTTCCTAAAATTCCTCCGATCGCGTCGCTCCTCCCCCAACCCCCGTCTTCAGCGGCTCCCCACCAAGTCTCCTTAACCTCCCCAGCACTTGGTGACAACGATGACTTTTTAGACGCCTGCACTAGGCGGGCTGTGAGCCAAGGAAGCAGACTGGGTACCCCTGTCCCCCTAGTGCCTGGCGCAGAGAAGACAAACTCTGATGAGCTCAAATGGTCTGTTTCCGCAAGGGATCAAGACTCTCTTTGCAGGTCCGGCTCCCCATGCAGCGTGAGCCCCATCATGAGTATTTGATGACAATGAGGTATGAAGCCACAAAGACTACACCAGGCAAAGTCGCTGTTTAGGTAACTTCAAAAGTACTAGCCGGGTTGGCTGGGTGGCTCGGTCTGTTAAGCGTCCGACTTCGGCTCAGGTCATGATCTCACTGTTGGTGAGTTCAAGCCCCGCTTCGGGCTCTGTGCTGACAGCTCAGAGCCTGGAGCCTGCTTGGGATTCTGTGTCTCCCTCTCTCTCTCTGTCCCTCCCCCGTTCATGCTCTGTCTCTGTCTCAAAAATAAATAAACGTTAAAAAAAAAATTTTTAAGTACCAACCCATCTCAGGAGGGGCTGCAGGCAGCTTCTGCTGGTCAGAGGGTAGGGGTGCAAAGGGGACTTGGGCCTCCTGAGCTCTGGGACTTGGACAGACTGAAGCCAATGCAGGGACAGGAGAAAGCCACCTCCTCACTGAGAGGAAGGACCTTACACAGGAGCTAAAGTCAGGAGGACCACTCACCTGCTAACAGTGAGCATATGGGGTCCGGAGCCGCGCTCTGGGCTGAGAGAGGGGCCAGCCCTTGGGCTCTGCTGAGTGACCTCTGGCGGTTCTGTGATCACTTTGCATTTCCTCTGTTCCCAAACGGGGAAACGTTATGACTTGTTAAAATTAACATTTGGTAAGTGGCGCACGGTGGGGCGGGAGGGATGGAGGTGGGCTGGGGGGGGGGGCGGGGAGGGACTGCTGAATGGTGAGCAGAGTTTCAACAGACCACAGAGAAATTGAAGCAGAGACATTGACTACGCACAGGTCCTGGAGGAAATACACATCACCGTCTCCAGGGGCCACCCAGGGAGGTCAAGGCAGAGTGCAGACAGGCAGGACCTGGTCACCTGCCTTTGTTAGGGTCCGTGGGTGGCGTGCTTTGGGGGTCCTGGGCTAGGGCCGGATCGGTCTACTCAGACCAGAAGAGCGGGGAGAAGCCGCGTGGGCGCAGGTCACGAGGGCGGCCGCGACGTCCTGGGAGCTGCCACTTGTCATCACTCTGGCTGCTCCTGTCCTCCCCGGGGCCTGCGCTCCCCTGAGGACCCGTGCAGGGGAAGGTCTCTGCAGTCTGCTGGGCGGGACAGAGTGGCCCACGAGGCTGCAGTCCCGCGGGGGGTGGAAACACATCAGTGAGGCCGTGATGCCAGAAAGCTCACAAAGGGCTGGGGTCTGACCCAGAGGAGGGGCCTGTTCTGGGTTTTCTTCAATTCTGTATTTGTCTCTTTGGCAATCCGTTCATCATGGGGCCAATTATATTAACTGTATTTTCTTATTTTTTGTACCCTTGACGCTCTGGCCTTTGGGGCCCTATAGGCCCCGGGAGAGACTGCCCTTCCGAGGCTAACCAGTTCTTGGAACAGCAGAGAGAGCGTGTCTCTTACCTGCAAACCGACCGGTCCCCAACCACTTCTCGTCTGACTCTCACTCAGGCTCCCACCAAGCCCCGGGCCTGGACCTTTCCTCCCCGCTGCCCAATCCTACCCTTTGCAGGGCTGACTCTTCCCAGCACCCCTTCCCCAAGGTTACACTCCGGCCCCGCCCCAAGCTGGACCAGGCGAGCCTCATCCAGGTCATTAGTGGCCTGGGCACTTTTCCTGGGGGGCACCTGCCAACCGCGGCAGTGTAAGCAGTAGATTCTGCAGTCGCTTGCTTGAGGCTCGTCTGGAGAGCAGAAGCCCCGTGAGGGCAGGGCCCTGGCCGAGCCTCTGCTGGGCATGGTAAACTGTTGCTGAGCGGGGCTCGGGGCTGAGGAGGCTTTGGGTTTCTCAGCAGCGAGGCGGGCCTGGTAAAAATGAACGGTGACAATCCTCTGGGGTTCTCGGCTCCTGTCCTCACCACCCCCCCCCCCCCGCCCCCTGCTCTCCAAGGCCGCCCTCCTTCCCCACCCCCTCGGCCCACCCAGTCGCCTGCAAAAATGTCAGTTCATGCCAAGCACGTCTTTAAGCTTTTATTGAACACAGGTGGGCACTCGGCACTTAAAGCTGACCGGGTGTCAATGCTTTAAGTAGCGTTTATTGCCATTTTCCTAATCACAGAAGTAACCCATGCTTGTTGCAGAAAACACACACACACACACACACACACACACAAAACTAGAATCACCCATCACCCCTCACGCGGGGAAAGCAGCGGTTTTGTATCCCCATGTCGGCTCTCTGGCCTCTTGTGGCTATGGCTACACGGTAGGATGATAAACAAGATTTGGCTCCGAATCTTAAGTAACAACAGTAAAGCCTCACATCAGCCCTATGATGTGGGTACCGTTATGCTCCCATTTTCCTAACGGGGAAGTTGAGAAGCAGAGAGATCACATGGCTTGCCCAGGGCTTCCAGTCCAGATAGCTGAGCTGGTAGGCGCAGCAAGTCAACCCAACCCCTACCCACACTCGCGCACCTTCCAAACGCCGAGACGCGCATACCCTCTCCCTTCCAAGACGAGAAAGGGAAATGTGATAGACCAGGCCCCTGAGTGAAGAAGGTCCTCGTAGCCAGCGGTTGAAACCGAGTTGCCCACGAAGGGGTCAGGACCAGATGGTGCCTTGGAGGTGGGAGTCAAAGCCACAGCCCCCCAAACAGCCGCTGGTTTCCGGAAATGGCCCTGTGCCTACTGCTGGAGCCTGAAGGGACCGCCCCTTAGTGAACCTGAGTAAACCACCATACGGATGGCTCTGGGTAGAAAGAGTCCTCCCTAAGAAGGTGGAACCGTTGGCGAGCTCCATGCCCGATGCGAGGCTTGAACTCACGAACCGGAAGATGGTGACCTGAGCCGAAATCAAGAGTCCGACGCTCGACTGACTGAGTCACCCAGGTGCCCCTGTTACTGCGATATTCTAACGGTGATTTTCTATTTCCCACATTCCTTCTGCTATTAGGTTCTGCTGTGAAAAGAGAATTGCCTCTTCGCTCCCATTTATGTATCCGTTCAGTCATTTATATCAGCAGGGGCTTATGGGTATTTTATTCTCGGGTCATATGACAATGGCGTCGTTATTTTGTTACTCAGGCTGTTCCACTTTTGGCCACACACACCAGTTTTATGTTTGTTCCCGTGCCCGTCCCCCTTTTTAAAGCACATCGTTACCTTCCTGTATCACGACACACTCCGGGCTCATCTTACGGTTTTCCCTGCCCCTGACCTGGGATCCACCCCTTCTGTCCAAAGGGTCCTCGGTTCTTTTATGGGAGGGTAGTATTTAGAAACCGAGATCTGGGTGCCGGGTACAGTAAGGACAGCTTTGTGAACACACTACTCTTTAAATGTAGTGTAACGTCTGCTCCCTCCATACATAGACACACATCTTCCCTCCCCCCTGCCCATCCTTTGTGCTGTTACTTTCGCGGTTGTACAATTATTATTATTTTTTTTTACAATTTACTTTCAAACGTGCCAAAGGCAGGGGCGCCTGGCTGGCTCCATGGGTACGGCATATAAGGCTTGACGTCGGGGTTGCGAGTTCAAGCCTCATAGTGGGCATAGAGCTCACTAAAAGTGCTGGCAACATTTGGTACGTTGCTTTTTTTTTCTTTTTTTTTGCCTTAGTTACCTTTCAGCACCATTAAGACTAAGGAAATTTTTTGTTGTACTCTGCAGTTTTCCGTTTCGACATGTCTTTGTGTAGATCCGTGTTTCAGTCTGATGTCATATTGCTTCTCCCAGAATCAATTCCCTCAGTGTTTTATTTCTGATGTCAACCTTTTTTTTTAAAGTTTATTTATTTATTTAGCGTGCAAGTTGGGGGGTGGGGGGGGGGAAGCCGAGAGAGAGCATCCCAAGCAGGCTCCGTGGTGTCAGCACAGAGCCGGGCTTGGGGCTCAATCCCACAACCCTGAGATCATGACCTGAGCAGAAATCAAGAGTCGGATGCTTAAACAACTGAGCCACCCAGGCGCCCCCGTGATGTCAGCTTTTCTCAAGGACATTTTTGTTTTGTTTAATGAGTGTTCTTTTGATAGCGTCTTGTTCTTATTTCGTGATTGTCTTCTCTGAGGACACCGAAGGGAGGTTGTTGGTTTTTTTTTTTTTTAACGTTTATTTATTATTGAGAGAGAGACACAGATCATGAGCAGGGGAGGGGCAGAGAGAGAGGGAGACACAGAATCCCAGGCAGGCTCCAGGCTCCGAGCTGTCAGCACAGAGCCCGACGCGGGGCTGGAACTCACGAACCGTGAGATCATGACCTGAGCCGAAGTCGGGTGCTGAACCGACTGAGCCACCCAGACGCCCCCCTGAAGAGAGTTTTTTAAAGTTTTCTTCTCTCCACACCATCTGTTTACCCAGTTTCTTCCACTTGTTTATCTGTGTCTGTCTCAGGTGAACCTGCTTTTCTCAGTGAGTGGCCCTCCTCTCTCTGATGGTATCTAAGGGCGGGGGACTAGCGAGATGGTTGGAAATTCTGTGTGTGTTGGGGGGGGGTGGTAATACTTCGCTGAGTATTTTCATGGAGGAACCCTGGTATTTGTGTATCTTTTCTCTTGCTCGGGTCATATTCCCAGGAGAGGATTCTAGTCTTCTGCCAGGAGGGTGAAGGCCCATCCACTGGCTTTCTCTGAGCCAGCAATAACCACAGCGAACGTCCAGAACTTAGACCAACAGACCATTTTCCCCCCAGCGGGAGCATTTTGTTACTGACGTCGTTTAGAATTCCTGTCACTACTCATCAAAAGCAGACCAACTTCCAGTCATTCTGTCTTTAAATCTTCTTCCAAGGGGGGCACCTGGGTGGCTCAGTCGGTTAAGTATCTGACTTCGGGTTAGGTCATGATCTCACCGTTGGTGGCTGGAGTCCAGCATCGCGCTCTGTGCTGACAGCTCCGGGCCTGGAGCCTGCTTCAGGTTCTGTCTCCTTCTCTTTCAAAAAAAACAGAAATAAGAAAGAATTTTTAAAAAAAATCCCCTAAAAACGACGCACCCCTTGTTGCCGGCACCCACCAAGGTTTCCCGTCCTTTCCACCTGTGGGTGTAAAACTCAGGCCGCACCCCCCCACCCCCACCCCGGGCTACCACCCCCTCCCCCCCATCGCAGCGCACGGTCCCCAGGGCTGCCGGCCTGGGGGGGGGGGGCGCCTTCCTCCTCCTCGGTCCCCGGGGACCTTCCCGTCGCCCTGGGGAGCGCAGCTAGGAACTGAAAAAGCCGTCTGGCTTTGCCGGGCAGCCCGGCTTCGGGTTCCCCGGGCTGGCAAGCTTCGGGGCTAGAAGTCGCGCACACGTTGTTTGAAAACTCAGGGGATTTCACGTGAAAACTCTGCATTTCGGGCATTTCTTGCTGGGAAAGATGAAAAGGCAGGTCGGGGAGCCGCGATTCCCTGGGGCTCGTGGGCCCTGCCGTCCCGCCGGCCTCCTGCACTTGGGGGCGGGGGGGGGGGCACTCGCGGGGACCCCGGCCCCTCCCCGCTGCCGCCCCCCACCCCCGCTCGGCGCGCGGGGCCACCTGCGGACGCAGCCGCCGGCCATCAGGGCGGTCAATCATTAACCAGCCGCGCGGCCGCCAGCAGGAAACCCGAGCCCGCGGCGCCAGGCGAGCCCGGCCCGACGGCGGCGGGAGGCGGGGCGCGGGCAGCCGGCGGGGCGCGCCATGGACGCAGGTGAGGGCTCCCGGGGTCCCGGCGCCGCGGCGAGGGGCGGGGCGGGCCCGCGTCCCCGACCCGGCCCTGGGATCTCCCCCCACCCCGGCCCAGAACCGGGGAGACCGCGAGGCTGCCGTGGAAAGTTCTGGCAACTCAGGCGGTGCCCCCTTGCAGCCCCTTGGGCGCCCCTGCGGGAGGGCGGGCAGCAGGTGCCCCGAGTGGGGCGATTGGGTGGGGGCATTTTCCACTCTCCTCGCCGCGCCCCTCCTTCCCCTGGTGAGCGCGCACCCCTCCGGCCAGGCCGAAGTCCTTAGAGGGAGGGCAGGGGGCCCTGGGCGGGGAGGGACACGCGGAGGGAAGAGACCCCACGGAGGCGGGCGCCACGGGACGGGGTGCAGGGCGGAGCAGAGACGGGCGGACAAGGACGGGGCCGGGGGAAGCTCGTTCCGGAACTCCGACGCCCCCCCCCCCATCGCCCCCGGGAGCCCCAGGCTGGCGCTGGGCCCGGGGTGGGGGGCGCCCCTGGCTCCCAGCGCAGCCGGACCCCCGGCGCCGCCCCGCCCCCGCCCTCGGAGCGGCTGGAATGTCCTAGGAGGCTCGGGTGTCGAGAACCCGAGAACCCGAGGCCGCGGGCCCAGCAGCCCCGCCGGCTGATCGATTTACTCCGCAGCCCTATCTCCGCGCCATCGGGCCAGGTATTCGCCCCGGCGGGGCCCCCCCGGAAAGCTGCGGGTTTTGTTAGGATAACCGGGGCGGTGCCGGCCGGCCTCGACGCGGCCCCGGCCCCCGGAATGCGTCTGCGTCCGGCCGGGGCTGCGGGTCCCCGCCGTCGGCCTCCCTCGTCCCACCTGTGCGGTAGGGCACCTGACGATGGCCGGCGAGGCACGCACAGAGCTGGCCGCAGGTCCACGGTTGTGACTTTGCAGTGCTCGTGGCACAGATGAGGCGCCTGAGGCGTGGAGGGTTTGTCGGGGGCCCTCGGGGGCGGGGGGGGGGGGCGCAGCCGCATTTGCTGCGCCAGCTCCCTGTTCGTGCAGGCGAGCGGTCTGCGAGCCGCGGCCCCGCACCTCCGCACCTCGTAAAAATGCGCGGCGACGCTGGCCGCTGTTCCCCGCACTGCCCTTAGCGTTGGCTGCGACGTCTTAACCTGCAGAGCTCCACGCACGCGGCAGCCCCCCCCTCCCCCCCCAGGCACGCGGACCTGCTGAAATCATGGTGCTTGGGTAGGATTTGTGTGCAGAACCGTGTCTCCGGGCCTACAGCGCTGGTCCGTAGTAGGTACTCGATAGGAGGGTGGGATTGAGTGGTTGGTTGGCCGCCTCCGTGTATCCCATGCGCACAAGGTCCCATGCGCACAAGGTGGTTTGCGGTGGGGGGCGGGGCGTGGATTTGAGTTCAGTCAGCCAGCTCCCCCTTAGCAAAGCCAACTTCCCATTTTCTCCCGTGTTCTCTTTGTGGTTGGGGCCTCGGTTCTTCCAGAAACAGCCCTTGGCTGGGGTGGGGGCACTGGCAATCCCAAGAGCCTCTAACAAGGCCTCCACACGGTTGGGGTCTGGCTGGTGCCCCCTGGGGAGTATCTGGGCCACCCCCACCCTCCTATAGGTCAGCAACTGCTAGGTGCCCCCTGCCTCCCTGCTCTTCTGGGAAGTGCCCAGCTCTCTGGGTCAAACTGGGGGTGCCTGGATGGCTCAGTCGGTTAAGCGCCCAACTCTTGGTCTCAGTTCAGGTTACGATCTCAGTTCATGGGTTCGAGTCTCAAGTCGGGCTCTGTGCTGACAGCATGGAGGGAGAGATGCTCTCTCTCCCTCTCTCTCTGCCCCTCCCCTGCTCCTCCCCCCCCCTACAATAAACATTTTTCAAAAAGTCACAGATCTTTCTGGCTCTAAGGGTCGACCTCATTTCTTCTCGCTTTCATTTCCCCTGTTCCTTACAGACGACCCCCCCCCCCCCAAACTGGCCAGAACACCTCATTTCCTCATCTTCCAGGCTCTTCCTGACCTCAGCTAACAGTAGCCGGTGTCAGTTGAGCACTTGTTGGGCGTGCCCCCATCTAATCACCACAGCACCCCCAAGAGGTGGTGTTGTCCCCATTTTAAGGATGAGAAAACTGAGGAGGCACAGGGAGGTGAAGCAGCCCGGCCGGCCTGGTCCCTGAGCTCCAGCTCCTGGCTGGAACCCAGCCTCGTCCCAGGGCCGAGGGCCAGCTCTGCCCTGGACGCTCAGGGAGGAGATCAGGGGACTGGTCTGCCTGTCACTCCCGATGACGCCCTCCTGTCCTGCCTCTATACGCTGTCGGGCAGGTGTACCTCCTCAGTCCTGCCTGCATCCAGCCACTTGCCCACAGCCCTCCTTTCTGCTCAGGCCACTGTCCCTTCTCCCTTTGTCCCCACGGCCTCCTTCCCACCCTTCCACTCTCATTCCAGCCGTGTCCCGGCTCTGGCTGCCAGGCGAACCCTTCTCTGTTGGTCAGTAGTTGGCTTATGCTGTGTAACCAACTAACCGGAACTCAGCTGCGTCAAGTGACAAGCGTGTATGTTTCTCAAGCTGCTGGAAATATTTGTGCACAAGCCTGTGTGGTCGTATTTTTTGTTCCTCTTGGGTAAGTGGCTGTGAGTGGAACAGCTGGGTGATATGGCGGATGTATGCTTCACTTTCGGAAGAACCGACTAAGTGTTTCCCAAGTGGTTGCCCTGTCTCTGCTCCCCGCTGTGGTACCTGAGAGCTGCGGGTGGTGTCCATACTCGCCAAAGCTCGCTCGGCCCGGGTTCGCTGTTGTTCCAGCCTTTCTAACGGGTGCGTGGTGCCGCCTCCTGCCTGGAGTTGGCATTTCCAATTCTGACGGCATTTCTGGTGACCAGTGACATGGGGCATCCTCTTATGCGCTTACGGGTCATCTGGATGTCCTCTTGGGTGAAGCGTTCGCAAATACTTCCGCCATTTTCTCATTGGGATGTTTGACCTACTGAGTTGTTAGAGTTGTTTCTACATTGTTGATAAAACTCCTTTGTCTGATAACGTGTTGTGAATATTTTCTCTCATTCTGACTTGCCTTTGTATGTGTTTAGTGATATCATCCTTTTTTAATACTGGGTTTAAAAAAAAAAACCCAGCGTAGTTAATATTGGCACAGTGTAGTGTTGTATGGGCTGCAGGTGTATAATATAGC
This sequence comes from Panthera leo, assembly GCF_018350215.1. Taxonomy (NCBI): domain Eukaryota; kingdom Metazoa; phylum Chordata; class Mammalia; order Carnivora; family Felidae; genus Panthera; species Panthera leo. Next base: position 89,099,372 of record NC_056691.1, read on the forward strand.
GATTCGACAATTCTGTACTCAGTGCTCATCAAGGGTGAGTGACCTCTTAATCCCTGTCACCTGTTTCACACCCCTCACCCACCTCCCCTCTGGTAACCGTGTGTTTGTTCCTATAGTTAAGAGTCTGTTTTTTGGTTTGTCTCCCTCTTTCTCTCTTTTCGTCCCCCTCGCCCCCTCCGGCTCCTTTGTTTTATTTCTGAAGCTCCACATAGGAGTGAAATCATACGGTATTTGTCTTTCTCTGGCTTGTTTCATTTAATACACTCTGGCTCCATCTACGTGGTTGCAAATGGCAAGATTTCATTCTTTTGATGGCCGAGTGATATTGCATTGTACGTATGTACCGCATTTTCTTCATCCGTTCATCTCTTGATGCACCCTTGAGCTGCTTCCCTAAATTGGCTGTTGTAAACAATGCTGCGAGCAACACAGGGGTGCATGTACCCCTTTGAGTTAGTGCTTCTGTATTCTTTGGGGGGAATGCCCAGTAGTGCAATTATTGGATCATAGGGTAGTTGTGTTTTTGCTTTCTTTTGAGGCGCTTGCATACTGCCTAACACAGCGGCTGCATCAGTTTACGTTCCCACCAACAGTGCAAGAGGGTTCTTTTTCCACATGCTTGCCAACACGTTTCTTCTTCTTTTTTTTAACGTTTATTTTTGAGAGAGCATGAGTGGGGGAGCTGCAGAGAGCGGGGCGGACAGAGGATTCAAAGCGGGCTCTGCACTGACAGCAGAGAGCCTGATGTGGTACTTGAACTCAGGAACTGTGAGATCGTGACCTGAGCCAAAGTCAGACACTCAACCGACTGAGCCACAGGCACCCCGTGTTGTTCCTTGTGTTGTTGATTTCAGCCATTCTGACAGGTGTGAGGTGATCGCTCATGGTAGTTTTGATTTGCATTTCCCTGATGATGAGTGATGTTGAGTATCTGTTCTTGTGTCTGTATGTCCATCTGTATGTCTTTGAAGAAATGTCTATTCACGTCTTCTACCCATTTTTTTTTTATTTAATTTTTTTTTTTCCAACTTTTTAAATTTATTTTTGGGACAGAGAGAGACAGAGCATGAACGGGGGAGGGGCAGAGAGAGAGGGAGACACAGAATCGGAAACAGGCTCCAGGCTCCGAGCCATCAGCCCAGAGCCTGACGCGGGGCTCGAACTCACGGACCGCGAGATCGTGACCTGGCTGAAGTCGGACGCTTAACCGACTGCGCCACCCAGGCGCCCCCAGTTTCAGGTATTACATTCAGGTTTATGATCCCTTTGGAGTTAATTCCCGTGGATATTGTGAAGAAGAGTCAATATTCACTTTTTTCCATGCAGGTAATCAGGTGATCCTATATGGTTTTTTTAACCTGTTTTTTAAAATTTTTTGAAATTTATTTTTGAGAGAGAGAGAGACAGCGTGTAAGCAGAGGAGGGGCAGAGAGAGAGGGAGACACAGAGCAGGATCCACGCTCTGAGCTGTCCGCACAGAGCCGGATACAGGGCTCAAACTCATAAACCATGTGATCATGACCTGAGCCAAAGTCAGACATTTAACCAACTGAGCCACCCAGGTACCCTGATCCTATATCAGTTATGAAAAAGTCTTTCCTTCTCCACTGAATTGCCTTGGAAACTCAGCCAAAAATCAACTGACCAAGAAACTCTGGCAAAAATCAACTGACCAAATATGTGTGTGTCTTTCTACACTCTCCTATTTTAATGCTCTATTGATGTATGTGTCTATTATTTCATTAGTAATGAACCATCTGGTCTGTGATGGGTTTATAGTAAATCTTGAAATCAGGTAGAGTCTTCCAATTTTGCCTTCCCTTTGAAAATAGTTTTGGTTATGCTAGGTGCTTTATATTTTCATAAACATTTTATCCCTTTATTTTTTATTTTTTTTAATTTTTATTTTAGAGCAGGAGAGGAGCAGAGAGAGGGAGGGAGAGACTCTCAAGCAGCCTCCATGCTCAGCACAGACCCCAACAGGAGGCTTGATCCCAAAACCCTGAGATCGTGACCTGAGCCGAAATCAAGAGTCAGATGCTCAACCAATTGAGCCACCCAGGCACCCCATTTTCATAAAAATTTTATAATGAGCTTGTCACTTTCTGCATTTTAAAAAAGCCTGCTAGAATTTTTATTGTGACTGCAATGAATCTATAGATGAATGTGGGGAGAATTGTTATCTTCACAGTTTGAGTGTTCTGAACAACGAACATGGTATATACCTTTCCATTTATTTAGGACTTCTTTAATTTCTCAGTGGTGCTTTGTAATTTTCAGTGTAGATGTCTTGGAATTCATTGGTTCGTTTTATTCCCACTTATTTTCCAGTTATGTTGGTGCTACTGTGAATTGGATTTTAGTTTTAATTTTGTTTTTTAATTATTTGCTACTAGTGCATAAGAACATAATCGATTCTGTAGATTAACCTTGTAACCTTTGACCATATTAAATCCATTTATTTGTTTTTGGAATTGGTGTCGATTTCCTGGATTCTGTACATAACAAGCATATCATCTGCAGACAAGGAGAGTTTTATTCCTTCTTTTGCAGTTTCTTGAATTTGGCAGTGATCTTACCTCGTCTATTAAAAAAACCCAACTATAATGGTGTTATTTTCTTCTTTGAATGTTTGATAGACTTTAACAGTGAAACCGTCTGGGCATAGAGTTTTGTTTTGTTTTGTTTTGTTTGTTTTTGGTAACAAATTTAACAGAAATACGATTCAGATTTCCTGTTTGTTCTTGTGTCAATTTTGGAGAGTTGGAGAGAGAAAGAAATTTCTTTCATATACGTTGTCAGATTTGTTGACCTAAAGTTGTAGTATTCTCCTGATTTCCTTTTAACATCTGTAGGATCTGTGATGATAACCCCTTTTTCATTCCTGACATGGCTATTTGTGTCCTCTTTTTCTTAAGTCTAGATAGAGGTTTGTCAATTTGATCTTTTTAACCATCTTTTGACTTTGTTAATTTTTTCTATTGTCTGTTTTCTATTTCATTGATTTTTTTTAAAGAATATATTTCATTTTTTTAAAGTAATCTCTGTACCCAACATGGGGCTCGAACTCATGACCCCAAGATCGAGAGTCATATGCTCTTCTGACTGAGCCAGTCAGGTGCCCCTGTTTCGTTGATGTTTGTTCTTTATTGTTTCATACTTCTATCTATGTTGCGTTTACTTTGGTCTTCCTTTTCCAGCAAGATTCCAGGGTGGACTCTAGGTGACCGATTTGAGACCTTTCTTTTTTTCTAATGTAGTCATTTATTTATTTTTTAAGGTTCGTTTACTTATTCTGAGAGAGAGAGAGAGACAGAGAGAGAGGGAGAGATGGAATCCCTAGCAGTCTCTACACTGTCAGTACAGAGCCTGATGTGGGGCTCGAACCCACAAACTGCAAAATCACGACCTGAGCCAAGATCAAAAGTTGGATGCTTATCCAGCTGAGCCACCCAGACGCCCCTCTGATGTAGTCATTTAAAGTTCTATGTCTCCCTCTAAGAACTGCGTTAGCTGGATCTCACGCATACTGATACTTTGTTTTTACATTATCATTCAGTTCAAAATGCTTTCTAATTTACCTCATGATTTTATTTTTGATCCATGAATTCTTTTCAAGTATGTTTAATTTTTATTTTAATTTTATTAAAAAAATTTTTTTTTCATAGAGAGTGCAAGCAGGGGAGGGGCAGAGAGAGAGGGAGACACAGAATCTGAAGCAGGCTCCAGGCTCCGAGCCATCAGCACAGAGCCCGATGCGGGGCTTGAACTCACGGACCGCGAGATCGTGACCTGAGCCGAAGTCAGAGGCTCAACCAACTGAGCCACCTAGGTGCCCCGATGTTGTTTAATTTTTACGTATTAGGTATTATCCTATATATATCATTGTTACTGGTTTCTAATGTGCTCCTGTTGTGGATGGTCAGAGAATACAGTTTGGGTTATTTCAATATATATATTTTTTAACATTGAGACTTGTTTGATGGCTTGGCATGTGATTTTTGTGAATGTACCTTTTGTCCTCGAAACGAACAGTGTCTGCAATTATTGGATGTTGTATTCTGTAAACAGCGGTTGGATCAAGGTAGTTTATAGCATTGGTCAGATCCATTAGGTCCCGAATGATGTTTTGTCCAGTTATTCCATTAATTGCTGTAAGAAGAGTGTTAAAATCTTTTATTTCAATTGTATATTTTGTGTACTTCTTCCTTTTATCTCTCTAAATTTTTGTTTCATGTATATTGAAGGTCTGCTATGAGGCACACATGCCTTCCTGGCAAATTGTCCCTTTTATCATTATGAAGTGTTCTCTTTATTACTGATAATACTCTGTCTTGAAGTCTATCTGATATTAAAATCCACTGTAGGCTTTTTTGCTTACTGTTGGTATGGCATATCCTTCCCACTCTTTTACTTTCAACCTTAGTGTGTCTTTCTATTTAAAGAGTGTCTATTTTAGGTAGCCTTGTAGGCCTTGGTTTTTATTTATTCTGTCCATCTCTGCTATTTAATTGGAATGTTTAGACCGTCAACATTTAATGTAATTATTGATATGGTTGCGTTCAAGTCTATAATTTTATTATTGTTTTCTGTTTGTCTTCTCTATGGTTTTGCTCCTCTGGTTTACCTCCTAGTCCCATCCCTTCCCCCGGTTTGGGTAATATTTGAAAAAATCCCTGCTGGGGATTCTCCTTTCTCTACCTCTGCCCCTCCCCTCTTGCACTCTCTCTTTCTCAAATAAATAAACTTAAAAAAGAGAACACCATACAATGTTATGGTTTTCGCTTTCAACAGTCCTACGTATATTAACAAACTTAGGAGGAAAAATAATCTTTTATATTTACCTCGATAATTGTTTTTCCTTCACCCGAAATTTCCAAGTCTCTTTCTGGTATCCCTTCTTTCAGCCCAAACAACTTTCAGCCTTTCTGTTCCAGAAGGTCTCTGGCAAGGTCTCCTCCCTGTTTCATCTGAGAATAGCTTGTTTTACTTGTGGTACACAGAACAATAAGGATGACCCCCAGAGCCCCCTCCCCTAGCTAGTCAAAGGAACACTGATCTCGATGCTGCTGCGATGGGATTTTGCAGATGGAATTAAAGTCCCAAGTCAGCTGATCTCAAAATACAGAGATTGTCTGAGTAGGCCTGACCCAACCAGGTGAGTCCTTTAAAAGCAGAGAGATCTCTCTAACTGGTAGCAGAAAGAAAGAGAATTTTGAAGCATGAGAAGGATCTGATGTGCCGTGCCTGGCTTCAGAGACGGAGAGGGTCACGTGGGAAGGACTGTTTGCAGCCTCTGGGGGCAGAGAGCCTCAGACCCACAGAACTGGAATTGGCCAGCGATTTGAATGAAGCTGGAAGTTGATTCTTCCCTAGAGCTCTAGATAGAAGCTCCGTGCAATTGATGCCTTGATGTTGGCCTTAAAACCCTGAATTGAGCCGCCTGGACTTCTGACTCACAGAACTGTGAGCTAACACATGGGCGTTTTGGTTATTTTTTCCTCATTAAAGAAAAAAAAATTGTGATGTGGGGCGTCTGGGTGGCTCAGTCGGTTGAGCGTCCGACTTCGGCTCAGGTCATGATCTCGTGGCCCGTGGGTTCGAGCCCCGCGTCGGGCTCTGTGCTGACGGCTCAGAGCCTGGAGCCTGTTTCAGATTCTGTGTCTCCCTCTTTCGCTGACCCTCCCCTGTTCATGCTCTCTCTCTGTCTCAAAAATAAATAAATGTTAAAAAAAAAAAATTAAAAACAAAACAAAACAGTAGCTCCCTGCGCCCCCCCCCCCCCCCCCCCCCCCCCCAGCTCATGGTGACCACCACTCTCCTTTGGTCTCTGAGCTTAATGACCCTAGGGACCTCCTATCCCTGGACTGCCACAGTATTTGTCTTCCTGCGACTGGCTGCTTTTACTTAGCATCATGTCCTTAAGGCCACTCCGTGTTGTAGAGTGTGTCCGAATTTCCTTCCTTTCTAAGGCTGAGCAATATTCCATCGTATGGATGGACTGCGTTTGTTATCCAAACATCATCCATCAGCAGGCAGTTGGGCCGCTGCTCTTAGTGGCTGTGAATACTGCATCTACGGACACGGGTGTCCACAGGTCTCCTGTAGCCCCTGCTCTCAATTCTTTGGGCTGTCTACCCTGAAGTGGCACGATTGGATCATCTAGAAATTCTGTTTTTGCCTTTTTGAGGAACTGCCGTTAACAGTGTTTTGCCACAGTGACTGCACCCTTTTACGTTCCTACCGAAGCCGTACAAGGGTCTGTTTTCTCCACATCCTGGCCTCTGTTTTTGTTTTTTTTTTTGTTTTTGTAATTTAAAAAATTTTTTAAAATTATGTTTTAAAGTTTATTTCGAGAGAAACAGGGAGCGTAAGCCGGGGAGGGGCAGGGGGAGAAGGAGAATCCCAAGCAGGTTCCGTGCCACCAGCACAGAGCGCCCGACGTGGGACTTGAACTCACGACACTGTGAGATCATGACCAAAACCAAGAGCCGGTGCCCCACCAACCGAGTCACCCAAGCGCCCCTTTTTTAAATCCTAGTGATTATAACGAGGCGGACAGGTGGTTTTAAGCTACTGTGTTTGTGGTTACTTTGTCATAGGACGATAGAATGCTAAAACGTACGTACCTTTATTCCTCAAGCACATTTTTTTTAGGTCTCACTTTCTGGGTTGGCCCTTCTTTCCTTTTGGCACTCTAAGCCAGACTCTAAGCTACTGTCTTCTGACCTAGCCATCTATTGAATGTTTATGGAAATTCAGATTATTGTTCCCCTCTAAAGAGAGATCCCATTTTACTCTGCCTGTTTTCAAGACTTTATTATGATCGTTGGTTTCGAGAAGTTACGCGATGATGTATTTAGGCTGAGTGTTCCCCCCCCAGACTTCCTGTTCTGGATTTTCTGAGTTTTATGGATCTGTAAATTTGTTTTTCACCAGACTTGTGAAGTTGGCAGCTATGTCGTACTTCAAATATATCTTTCCCCCAAATCTCTTCTGGGACTTCCCTGACCGATGATGCATCAGACCTTGTGTGGCCACACAGGCCCCTGACGCATCGTTCTTTTCCTGTTTTTTCCTTTCATCGTCCTCTCTCCGTTCTTTGGATTAGTGTCTGTTCAGGTTCACAGACCCTTTTTTCCCCCTTGTTCTCTCCATTCTGCTACTGAGGGCAGCCAGTACATTTTTAACTTCAGGTATTATTATATGCTTTAGTTGAAAATTTCCATTTGGTTCCCTTTTTAAATAATGTTTGCTGGTGACACCTGGGTGACTCAGTATCGGGCTCGATGCTTGATCTCAGCTCAGGTCCTGATCTCCGGGTGGTGAGTTCAGGCCCTGCATGGGGCGTGGAGCCTGCTTAAGATTTTTTGTTTTTGTTTTTGTTTTTGTTTTTTACTTGGCTTGTATGTTTTTTGCTCTTGAGTTGTAGGAATTGTTTGCATATTTTCGATATTCACCCCTTCTCAGATACATGATTTGCCAGTATTTCCTCCCGTTCTCTACATTGCCTTTTTCACTTTGTTGATGGTTTCTTTTGCTGTGTGGGAAGCTTTTTAGTTGGATATGGTCCCACTTGCTACTTTGTGTTTTGGTTGCTTTTGCTTTTTGTGTTTAATCCAAAAAAATCGTCACTGAGACCAATGTCAAGGAGCTTTCTGCCTATGTTTTCCTCTAGAAGCTTTATGGTTTCAGGTCTTAAATTCAAGCCTTTACTCTGTGTTGAGTTAATTCTTGTGTGTGGTGTAAGAGAGTGGATGGTTCCTTCTTTGGCACGTGGCTGTTCAGTTTTCCCAACGCCATGTATTAAAGAGGCGCTCATTTCTCTGTTGTATATTCTTGGCTCCTTTGCCGTACATCAGTTGATGATATATGCATGGGTTTATTTCTGGGCTGTTTCATTGATCTATGTGTCTGGGTCTTTGGGGGTTTTTTGTTTTTGTTTTTGAGAGAGAAAGAGCTCTCTCTCTTTCGGGGGAGAGGGGGAGAGGGAGAGAGGGGGAGAGGGGGAGAGGGAGAGAGGGAGAGAGACAGAGAAAGAGAGAATCCTAAGCAGGCTCCACGCTGAGTGTGGGTCCTGACGCGGGGCTTGATCTCATGGCCTGAGCTGAAACCAAAAGTCAGACCTCAGCCAATGGAGTCACCCAGGTGCCCCCCCCCCTTTTTTTTAATTACAACCTCTTTGTGATATAGTGTGAAATCAGGGAGAGTGATGCTTTGTTTTTCTTTGTCCAGATTGCTTTGGCTTTTCAGGGTCTTTTGCGGTTCCACACAAATCTTAGGATCACTTTATTTCCGTGGGAAATGCTGTTGGGATTTTGATAGGGATTGCTTACACTAAATCTGTATGTTACTCTGGGCAGTCGTGTGGGTATTTTAACAGTAGTGTTCCAGTCCATGAGTGTGGAATAGCTTTCCATTTATTTGTGTTGTCTTCATTTTCTTTCATTGATGTCTTCTCATCTTTGGCTTACAGGTCTTGTACCTTCGTGGTTAAAAAAAATTTTTTTAATGTTTGTTTATTTTTGAGAGGGAGAGAGAGAGCCAGAGTGTGAGCAGGGGAGGGGCAGGGAGAGAGGGAGACACAGAATGGGAAGCAGGCTCCGGGCTCTGAGCTGTCAGCACAGAGCCTGACGTGGGGCTTGAACCCACAAACCATGAGATCGTGACCTGAGCCGAGTTGGGTGCTTAACCCTGAGCCACCCAGGTGCCCCTAAGTTTATTCCTAGGGGCGCCTCGCTTGTTCAGTTGGTAGAGCATGCTACTCTTGATCTTGGGGTTCTGAGTTCAAGCCCCGTGTTGGGGGTAGAATTTACTTTAAAAAAGGATAAATTTATTCCTAGGTATTATTATTATTATTATTATTATTATTATTATTATTATTATTAGATATTCTGTTTGCAATTGTAAATGGGTTGTTTTCTTTCTTTTTTAAGATTTTATTTTTAAGTAATCTCTGCACTCAGTATGGGTCTCCAACCTGTAACTCCAAAATCAAGAGTCACATGCTCCACCAACTGAACCAGCCAGGCTCCTCTAAATGGATTATTTTCTTTTTTAAAAAAAAATTTTAATGTTTATTTATTATTGAAAGACAGACTCAGAACATGAGCAGAGGAGGGGTGTAGAGAGGGGAAGACACAGAATCTGAAGCAGGCTCCAGGCTCTGAGCTGTCAGCACAGAGCCTGACGTGGGGCTCGAACTCACAAACGTGAGATCATGATCTAAGCCAAAGTTGGATGCCCAACTGACTGAGCCACCCAGGCGCCCCAAAATGGATTATTTTCTTAATTTCTCTTTCTGACAGTTCCTTATTAGTGGATAGAAATGAAATGGATTTTTGTTTTTTGATTTTGTATCCTGCAACTTCACTGAATTCATTTATTATTTCTGAGTGTTTTGGCAGAGATTTTAGGGTTTTCTGTTAATATCATGTCATCTGCAAATGGTGACAGTTTTACTTCTTTCTTTTCTTTAAAAAAATTTGGTTTTTACATTTATTTTTGAGAGACAGAGTGAGACAGAACATGAGCAGGGGAGGGGCAGAGAGAGAAGGAGACACAGAATCTGAAGCAGGGTCCAGGCTCTGAGCTGTCAGCACAGAGCCTCACGTGGGGCTCGAACCCACAAACTGTGAGATCATGACCTGAGCTGAAGTCAGACACTCAACTGACTGAGCCACCTAGGCGCCCCAACTTCTTTCTTTTCAATGGGGATGCCTTTTATTTCTTTTTCTTGTCTAATTGCTGTGGCTAGGATTTCCAATACCATGTTGAATAAAAGTGGTGAGAGTGGGCATCCTTGACTTGTTCCTGATCTTAGAGGAAAAGCTTTCAGCTTTTCACCAATAGGTAAGATGCTACCTGTGGGCTTGTCCTATATGGTGGCCTTGATTATACTGAGGTGTGTTCTATACCCACTTTTGTTGAGTTGTTTTTTTTTTTTTTTTAATCATAAGTGGATGTTGACTTTTGCCAAATACTTTTCCTGCATCTGTTGAGAGGATCTTGTGCTTTATTTTTCCCCTTTCATTTTGTTAATGTATTGAGTGTATCATATTGACTTTTGTGTATGTTGAACCATCCCTGGAATCCCATCCCACTTGGGACATGGTGCATGATCCTTTTAACGTATTGTTGAATTTGGTTTGCTACCATTTTATTGAGGATGTTTACATCTGTGTGAATCTGGGCCATTGGCCTGTGATTTTCTTTTCTTATGGCATCCTTGTCTGGTTTGATATCACGGTGATGCTGGCTTCATAAAATGAATGTGGAAGTGTTCCCTTCTCTTCCATTTTTTGGAAGCGTTTAAGAAGGATTGGTATTAATTCTTTGAATATTTGGAATTCACCAGTGAAGTCGTCTGGTTCTAGACTTTTGTTTGTTGGGAGGTTTTTGATGAACATGATTCTGTTCAGATTCTGTCTATCTTCATGATTCTGTCTTGGTAGATTGTATGTTTCTAGGAATTTATTCATCTCTTCTAGGTTGTCAAATTGTTGGCTTTTTACAATTATTCATCGTAGTCTCTTTATGACCCTTTGTGTTTCTGTGGTATCAGTTGTAACATCTTTTGTTTTTGATTTTGAGTCTTTTCCTTTGTGAGTCTAGCTGTAAGTTTGTCCATTTTGTTTATCTTTTCAAAGAACTAGCTCTTCATTTCACTGATCTTTTCTCTTGCCTTTTTAGTCTCTTATTTATTTCTGCTCTGATCTTTGTTATTTCCTTCCTTCTCCTAACGTTGGGCTTTATTTGTTCTTTTCCCCCTAATTTCTTTCCTTCTAGTTTCCCCTAATTTTCCCCTGACTTGTAAAGTCAGGATGTTAATTTGAGATTTTTCTTGTTTTTCTGATGAGGCATTTATTACTGTGAACTTTCCTCTCAGAACTGCTTTGGCTGCATCCGATCCCATACAGGAAATCTGTTGTATTTATATATTCGTCATGAGGTATTTTTTAATTTGCCTTTTGAGTTCACCTTTGACTCATTGGTGGTTCAGCAGCATGTTGTGGAATCTCCACATATTTGTGAATGTTCCAGTTTTCCTCCTGTAATTGCTTTCTAGTTTCATACCACTGTGGTTCAAGAAGATCTTTGGTAAGATAACAGTCTTGAATATATTAAGACTTGTTTGTGGGGGTGCCTTGTCCATTAAGTGTCTGACTCTTGGTTTTGGCTCAGGTCATAATCTCACCGTTCATGAGTTTGAGCCCCACCTTGGGCTGTGTGCTGGTGATGTGGAGCCTTGGAATTCTCTCTTTCCTTCTCTCTGCCTCTCACCTGCTTATGCGCTCGCTCTCTCTTTCAAAATAAATAAACTTAAAAAAAAAAAAACTTGTTTGTGGCCTAACGTATATTCTGTAACGGTGAATGTTCTTTGTGTACTTGGGAATAATGTGTATTCTATTGGTTTTGGGTGGAATGTTCTGTGTAGATCTAAGTCCATCTGGTCTGACATGTTTAATTTTTAAAAATGTTTTATCATTTATTTTTGAGAGAGACAGAGAGACAGAGTATGGGTGGGGAAGGGGCAGAAATAGAAGAAGGAGACACAGAATCTGAAGCAGGCTCCAGGCTCCGAGCTGTCAGCACAGAGCCCGATGCGGGGCTCGAACTCACGAATGGGGTTTGATTCCACAGTCTGTCTGCTTTGGGTCACTTTTGTGTCTTCAGGTGGTTTCCTTTTGTGCTTTGTCTACATCCATAGGAGAGAGAGACTTAAAATTAAAAAAATTTTTTAAAAGTTTATTTATCTTGAGAGAGAGACAGAGCAGGTGGGAGAGGGGCAGAGAGAGAAGGGGAGAGAGAGAGAGAATTCTCATGCCCAACATGGGGCTCAAACTCATGACTCTGAGATCAAAAGTTGCATGTGCCACTGACTGAGCCAGCCAGGCACCTGCCCCTGTTTTACCACAGAATTTGATTTATTTTTTATTTTAATTTTTAAAAACTTTTTTTAATGTTTATTTATTTATCAGTGAGACAGAGACAGAATGCGAGTGGGTTAGGGGTAGAGAGAGAGGGAGACACAGAATCCGAAACAGGCTCCAGGGTCCGAGCTGTCAGCACAGAGCCCGACCCGGGGCTCGAACTCATGAACCGTGAGATCATGACCAGAGCCGAAGTCAGTTAACCGCCTGAGCCACCCAGGCGCCCCAACTCTTGTCACCTTTAAGAACACTTAGGAAGTAAACCTCCAAAGCCAGGCCCTGGGCCGCCCACCCTGCTGTGGGGCCTTGAATGCCCACCCAGGTCCCTCTTGCAGGCTGTTCCTCTGGAACCCACCTGAGACTTAGAGGTTCTCAGCCGTCAGGGTGCTCTGAGGAGTAGCAGGCTACCTTCGGGACTTGTAGAACCTGCTTGGGTGCCTCTGGAGTGATAGCCTCAGAAATAACAGCCCGTTACTTTACCAGCAAAATGGGCTTATTCGGGAAGAGTAGAGAATTGTAACTTGGGACATGCGAGCTGGGGTAAAATCACAGGCAAGTCCTACAAAGAGGATTACTTTAGGAGGAGGACGCTGGGAGGGGCTGTCCTGACCCGGAGATTGGCAGGAAGGAGTTCAGGGTGAGGGCGGTTTCTCACTGGCCGAGTCGCTGGGGTGGCAGGTCTCTTGTTGGAGATGCAGAGTCCGTCCTTCCCTCTGGGCCCGCGATCACGATGGTCTCCTGGTGAGGGTGCCTCTGCTGGGCTCTGTCACTAACTGACAGTTGTTCCTGGAATTGATGTCGAGGGTACAGCTCTGCCATCTGGCCTCCTGCCTCCATTTTAGTGAGCCTTCCCTTAGGGATTTCCACAGGAGTCCCCGGGGTGGGTGCCGAAGGCCAGGCCGGGGCTGGAAGGCGGCTCAGGGCCCCTGCACCCTTGCTTCCCGAAGCTGGCGGGCTTTCCCCACCCCTGCTGGCTGCCCCTTCCCTGCCCCCTCTCAGGCTTCTGTTCCCTCTGTGCCTCAGCTGGCACTTGGCCCTTAGTGACCTCCTGGCTCTTTGAAGTCCATCCTTAGCCCGGGCCTGGCAACCCTGGGGCACCTTGTCTTCCCTACCTCACAAGCCAGGACTCTGGCTTGGCTCATCTCTCAGACCAGCTCTCCGGGGCTAAGATCCTTACTGGTCCGGTCTTCCAGGGACAGGGCAGTGGGGGCAGGACCCAGCGGCCGCCATGGGGACCAAGGCCTGTGTCCCATCCCTGCCTGGTGCTGTGCTGACCGTGTGGCTGCCCGGAGACCCTTCCCGTCTGCGCCTGTTTTCTCGTCTCACCCTTCCACTTCGGGTGGATCCTTCCAGCGCCCAGCCAGCCCAGCCGGGAGAGGCCTGAGTGCGGGCACGTGCGGGGTGGGGACGGGCAGCATCGCTGTGACTTTGTCCCTGGAGGGGCTGTGACTTGCGGCTCACGGGGAGGAGTCCCACCTGCTCACTGTCCCTGGCGTTTCTTCCCAGGAGCGGACGCAAAAGGGGGCGGCGGCCCCGCAGCCCCCCAGGATCCCCGCGGCCCCGCGCTGCCCCAGCTCCCGCGCCGCCCGCAGCTCCTGGATGAGGACGGAGGGCCCAGCGAGGAAGTGGCCGTGGATGCGGGCAGCTCCCCGGCCCCGGAGGAGCCCCGGGCCGAGCCCCAGGCCGAGGCCTCGACGGCGGCCCCTCCCGAGGCCGAGGCCACGGGCGAGGCCAGACTGGGGCCCAAGGTGGCCGTCGGAGGGGTGCCCAACATCGGCTTCGTGGGCGAGCCCCCGCCCTACGCACCGCCGGACCCCAAGGCAGTACACCTGCTCTACCCGCCCTTCCCGCAGGGGCCCGTCCTCTTCCAGCCTGGCCCCTCGCCCCAGGCCCTGTACCCGCCGCCACCGGCCGCGCCCCTGTACCCCGCACCCGCCGTGCCACCGCTCTTTGCATCGTTCCCGGTGGTGAGTGCCGTGTACCCCTGACCCCGGGTCTCCCCTGTCGCACCGTCTCACTTCTCTTGCCCCTCCTCCCTCCCCAGTGGGGGTGGAGGGTGGGGAGAGTTGGGCACGCAGGTGACCAAAAGTCACCATAAGTGACCCTTGCAGAGGGGCTTCGGTGCCCAGATGAGGGAAAGGAGACGGTCACGCCAGCCTGGGGGGTGGGCAAGCCTGGAAGGCTTCCCAGAGGTGGGGGCTTTTGAGCTGAGTTCTGAGGGATGAGGAGGGGTGCTCTGGGCACAGGGTAGGGGGTGGCCAGGCCCGGCTGTTCTGGGAATGATGGTGGTCGACTCAGGGAAGAAAGGAGGGTGGGGGGGTGGGGTCCGTTGTGAGGGCCCTGGGGCCTTTGGGTGGGAGATGACTGGGTGAGATTTGTAGAAAAACCAAAAAATCCTGGGATGCCCATGGAGGAGAGCTTAGAGCTCCCTGGTGGTGGGGAGCCCAGTCAGGACAGGGGGGCACCACCACGGCTCACCCTGGACTGAGCAGTTGGTGGAGGGCA